>NC_089822.1:47232885-47847658 GCF_035046505.1 Tiliqua scincoides
GTGTAAAAACGTAATCCAAGCAGACGTAGAGTTAATAATATGGGGTATTACTACATAAACATCCCTTCACATTTTGGACATAAATGTATAATGATTAGCTATTAATTCTGCCCTTGTGTTACACAGTTCCAAAATGTTACAAATCCATTCACTTACTGTACATTAGGAGAAATAAAAGTGTAAGTGTGTCCTCTTTAATTGCTTTCATCATCTATTCCACATTATGACATCCCAATTAATTACATCAAAGATACTTAAATGGCAACTTTTATTTTTACCAAGAGTTGCAAAAGCCCTATACATTAGGTCTATTAATTGGGAACTCTGAGGTAGATTATCTTTAAAACAAAATATCCTTTCATGGCTAAATGCTATTTATTGAAGAAATCAATCCAGGATTGCAACATGCTAACCACAACCCAGATACTTTTAAGACTGACCATTGCTTATGTGTTATCTCCATTAGCGTACCTAGCTTGCTTTCTCAGTACTGGAACACTGCTGCTTTCACCTGGGAACACAACCTTCAAAATGAGCAAGACTTGTTTTCTATGCTGTATTATCTAAGGATACATTACGATAGCCAGAATGCATATGAAACAATTTTTTATGAGGCAACGCAATATAATTTCCACAGTTTGACATCCAATAATCCTGTTGAGTTCCTAGGGGCCCTGGGACAAAAGCCATTTAGTTATTTGATTTTTCTCTGTAAACCGCTTTGTGAACTTTTAGTTGAAAAGCGGTATATAAATACTGTTAATAATAATAATGATGTCCAGGACTCGCCATCGCTTCACATTGATTCCTGATGGTACATTGAGGGCTACCACTAATATTAAGGGTTCAGGAGCCACCTCGGCCAGGTGGGCCCTCTGGTAGGTGTTGGCCCTCAATCTGGGCACAACCTAATCAATTTCTGATACCATGTTGCCAACAATTACAATCTACTGCAGTTAAAGCAATAAAGGAATTTTAGAAATGCAAATTTCACACAATGCAACAGCAAAATCTCAATATCAAAGTTCAGCCCAACATTAAATCCCCACCACCACTAAAAGGTTCAAAATACTTTATTATATCATTTTCCCCCCTAAAAACTACATTTGACTGTAAACTTCAGGAAGCTTATACATTCTAAAGTTGTTTTAACTTTTTTTGAAGTTAATAACACACATGAGTTTTAATTTTAACTATTAAAAATTCATAAGGAGACAATTTAGCATAAAACAGATTCATATATAGATTTAGCCATATGACTAAGGCTATTTAGCCCTTTCATGTGGTTTGTTTTATAAGCGGTGGGTCATGTTTTATTACTTGTAACAGAAACAAGTAACAGAAGCACAAAATAATTATGTGAATTTTCCTGCCAAAAATTCATTGTCCGCAGTTCTCAATAAATTGAAATAGTCTGATAAGTTAGCTCTGCCTGGTACAATTTGAAAATTGTTTGGGAACAAAATTGCTGCAAACTTTGCAGTTCTTGTTTTAGACATGTGACTTGGCTGAATTAAAAAAATCAGAAGTGCCGACTCCTTTGCCCCATCACCCCGTAAATATACTCTCAACAACATGCCAGAATCAAAACCTGTTACTTCTGATGTCTTCTCCTTGGTGGGCATGCACACGCGATCCTGTTGTGCCTCAGACCACTCAGCCTCAATAGGCTACACCAGCTGAACCTGCCTCACTGCACTTTCGCATCACATTACTTCTGCTTTTCTAACTTTTCCACTTCTGAGCACCATCAATTATGCACTAGAATAACTGAGGCCTAGCTCGGCAATGTAACATAAAGGCCGATTATGAGTGTAAATAATTTAAACACCTGCGTGCCATGTTACTTTTACCACTGATAGGAGGCTGTTGGAATGTACAACACATTACTAGAGGAGGCCCAGTCTTCCGATGTATATACAGGTCCCCAATTTAAATAGTGGGTACGGTTTGTGCATAATTCAGCCCTTAAGGCTAATGCAAATGACTGACCCAAAGAAAGTTAGAGCAGAGGGTTCTTGATTTTTTTTAAAGTTAAAATTTGATAAGGCAATAATTCAAATAGCAGATTCAATTATTCTGAAGTTTCAAAGACCCAAATGATTTGGGAAACCCTGCAATAAAACTCCCAGAAACTTAAAACAGCTGGATATGTGAGCTCCTCAGCTCAAAAAGAAAAAGAAAGAACTCAAACCTTTAGTATCAGGTACCTACTATAATGTTAGACAAAACATGCTTAAGGTTTCCAATACAGAAATTCAACCAACTGTTTTTCAAGGGAAAAGGAAGATGTGCTAAGCTCATTCTTAACATTAACAATTCCTATGCTGGATTCCATTAGAACATTCCCAAGACCATATACCGAAACAATAAGCTGTCATTTCTAAACTCTGAACAACTCTCTTATTTTGGTTTTAATATGAGATTCAAGACCAGCAGTAGTAGTTTCCCCTGGGGGCTGGGGATAAGAATAGGCCCTTGGTTTGGCTGTACTTGTCCTAAGAGGCGACTAAACAGCCACCGGGTAGATGGGACTCGTCAGCCTGGGAAGGCAGCTCATCTGAGAGAAGGAAAACTCTGATCCCAAACCTCCACTGCCTTGTGGCTACATCCAGTTATGGAAGAGGCTTCAGGAGTCAACCTCGAGGCAAAATCCGGAGCCGGAGTCCCTGAGGCAGTTCATGGCTGAACACAGTCACGTTCTGGCAACTCCTGCGACGCTGCTGGAACCAATCGTATTGGCCTCTGCCATTCCATTGGAACATTTCAGCGACATGGAGAGGGGGGATTTGCTGCATGGGTAACAGCCTATCCTCCATATCTACTTTACCCAGGCTTCACGCACTGGAGAGGACACTCTGTTCCAGAACCACCATTCAGAGCGTGACACCATAGTCTTCCGAGACTGAAGGATGCCAACAAGTAGTAGTAGTGGTAGTAGTAACTTTGTCATTGTACTACAGCACAACGAAATTTGTGCACCTTTGAGATACAAGCATAAATATATACCACAATTCCAACAACCATACTCTACACACTCACCCACACATTCTATACAACATGCATCATAATATAAAAACAGTATAACAGACCATAATGCCCAGGAGCATGGTAACTATATCGCCTTATTCAACATAATTATGGCTGTGGGATAAAAACTGTTCAGGAATCGTGTGGTCTCACCCTGCCACAGATTTAGTTGTGCAACAACATCCTTAAAATCGTACAACAAAGGCTCAAAATAAGGGCCTTCCTCAGACAAAAGAAAACAAAAAGAAGCTTGAAATAACATAGGATTAGTTTTTGAAACACACACAAGGTTTCATTAGAAATACATACCAGTTTCATGATTCAGCATTTTCAGTACTAGTAGCTTACTGTAAGGATACAGCTCATGTTGTCCTTAACACAACTAGGGGATCTTTATAATGAAGTGCAGTTGAGAGGGATAGATTTAAATTACACTTTCTGTTTGCTTTGGAAATCCACTAATAACATGACATTGCAAATGGAATGTTTCCATTCACAGAAGTATAGTTCACGCTTCAGTAAAATTCATTCTGAACAAAGTGATTGAAGCTTAAGCAAGACCAGCTTCTACAGAATCCCATCATACAAACTATTTCATAAATAGGGTAGAGGGGAATGGGTACAAGGGAGGCATGTTACCAACTTGAAGAACATTAGTTTTGCGCTCTCCAAAAATTTTTTTTCAAAAGGATATGTTTTTGAGGCATGGCTTCCAGAAAAAGCTGGGATTTAGCCATGTAAATTTTAAATGGAGAGGTAGTAGCTGCTTAAAACAGCATACTTTGTTAATGGCATCCATATGATGTAGCCAATCAGCATGGCCAGAATCAACAACCCATGCAGTTATTTTCCAAAATGTTTTCATTATTTGCTTTGAGCTAACCATTGGTGATGGAGTAAGACAGCCTTCACATTTCTCTTGTTGTATCTTCCATGCAAGAGGAGATGAAGCAGCTGGACGTTTCATAAGTGGGAGATTTGCTCTTTTATTGCATTATGAAAGTTTCAAAACCATTTGTTTAGTTCTAGTTAGAACTTATATACTGTAATGTATTTTTAGAACAGTAAGCAGTTTTGCTTAACCCATTAAATACAGTATGCTTCCAAGGCTACTTCGCATACTTTCAAGTGAATCCGGTGGCATAGCTGGAGGGGGGCAGAACACTCAGTCTGGCAAGGAGGTGGGTGAGCAGACCCTCCCTTCAAAGTCATTCCCGGTGGGGGGGCAAAACGGAGCCATACAGGTCCATTTTGCCCGCCCCCCCCGGCGGGAACGGCTCCGAAGGGAGGGGCCGCTCCCCACCTCCCTGTCAGGCTGAGTGGTCCACCCCCCTCCAGCTACGCCACAGAGTGAATCAGTGGTTTCTTTTGCATTGTTTATTCCCAACAAGAATACTAGTTAAATCCAGCAAATCTACTTCAAAGTAATTCTCCATTACTACTATGTACCATAAACCATCAGAGACACACCATGAGCTTAACAGTTGCAAAACACACACAACTGATTATCTTCATATGTAGGGATGGCATACATGCACATATGCTCTTCCTCCTCTCAAGTGAGATAACTGTCTTGCACAGTAGGCAAATTCCACTAAGTGCAATGCTTAATTTTTATCCAGTAGCTTTATTTTATGCTGACTGAAATACAGCAAACAATCAGCTACTAGCAGTCCCTTTAATCCCGCACACTTTACATGTTGTAATGAGAGGCGTTTTATAGATGTAGTAATTATCATGGTTTTTAAGCCTTAGGTAATAGACAGACACATAGTGAGAGGGTTCAGTAAAGGCAAAGTTTCTAATTAAGTAATATAAATGCATTTCCACTAAACTTCACATAGAGAGAATGACAGATAAGCCCAAATTTGTAAAGCCAGCCACCCATGGGATGAAAGGACTCAAAAGAGAGCCAATGAGCAAGGTGACTGTAGTCAACCAGGCATGCAAAGGTCAAATACTAAAGTTGCAATTGTCCACAACTGTCAGTGGTTGTATATCTAAATGCCAGTTTACTCTGCTTCTCTGGCACACCAGATTTCTTCTGCACTGGACTCTTCTCTTCTGAAAGCGCCATTCCCATTCCTTCCACGCAAGCCAACTAAAGCGAGTAAAAGCAATAAAATAAGATGGCTGAGCTGGGGAAAAACCAAGCACCTACATCAGATAAGGTCAGCCCAATCCAACCGAAAACCCCACAAGCAATGCAGCGGTACTGGCACAGGCTAAACTGCATCCCAGAGGGGATTTTTGGCTGATGGACACCTCAGGGAAGGTAACATCTGTCTCCTTGCCCTGGGGCAGATGCAGCAGGATTAACTTGACCTGCACCAATGATATCACTGGTACAAATCTGTGTTGATTTATGCAGGCAGATCAAGTCCAGAAAGGGCCTAATGATTCTGCACACACTGGCACCACTGATTTCACCCCCCCCCTCCCAGGCCCCTGGCCATACCTCCATTCTCTTCTGCCTTTTCCCCTGCCTCCCTTCTCTTCCCCTGCCCTGGACTCACTTGCTCCAGCATGTGTTTGTCTTTCTGCTGGCACCAGTTGAAAGGCTCCAGCCTTCCCACCAGCACACCTATCCCTTACAATGCCACAAAATACTTTATGGTGCTTCGTGGTAGTGCACACCAGTGAAACAGGCATTCCTTGGCACAGACCCTTGACAGGATTAGGCCAAACATCTGGCAACTTTTCCTCACTCCAACATGGGCTTCCTTTGATAGCTCCTGCCCAGTTTGTAAACATTCCAATCTCTCGCTCACACACATATAACACACCTTTCTAAGAATTGCAGGCATTAATTATTTCACAGCACATCAGCTAATACCTGGGCTAACAGATACATAAATGGGTCATATTCCATTATCAGACCTAAGTATATTATTTAGACAGGATATATGAACAATAAAACTGCTTAGGAAAGGCAGATTAAGACCCAAATACCAGGCCTAAGAAAAAAATCAACTAGTAGATGATTTAGCCTGCATGCTTTTAGGAGAATTCACTTCAAACATGTACCTCCTCTGCTAGTCACTTGCTGTACTTCTACACACATATTAGGAGGAACTAAGAGTAAGTCCATAACAGAATTAGTGACCAAGTTTCTTTAATTAGCACAAAGAACACCTAAGAAGATTCTTGCTTCTTTATAAATGTCTTGTTTGAAATGTTTTTATGAATGTTGAGTCTGTGACCGCAAATAAAGAACGATGATGATATTAGGAGGAACATATTACCAAAGAATATGAAGAAGTCATCCAAGTCTGCGGATCTACCAATGCTTTCACCCTGCTTTCTTGAGATTGGTTTTTTTTTTTGCTCTCCATGTGCGTGCAAAAGTCTGCCTGCCCTGCTTGTCTGTAAGATCGCAAACAGTCTTTAATATTTAATTCAGCCCAAAGCACAGAGCGTGCTCAAATTCAATACAAGGAAATGCTTTATCTCCTCCATCAGGGGCTAATAACCTGAGAAAGCCAGAAGCACCAGGGAATCATGGCAAGTTTTGAGGAAATGACGTGTAGATCCTTTTAACTGCAGTTTAGCCAATAACTAAAGCAAGCAATAAGTAAATGAAAGGACATTAAGGCCCCGATCTACATTTTCTACCAATATGAACTCTATTGGTTTTAGTGCAGTTGGCACCAACAATCGAAGTGGTGTGGCTCACAACAAAAATGGACTGTATGTATAATGTATAAAAAGGACCACTAGCTACTAGATGGAAACTTCAGGAACACAGTATCAGCTCAACATTAAATTCTCAATATTTTCATTGTTTAAACGGAACAGAGATTATATACATGAGATGCTAAAGAAATCAATACTGTTTAGTAATGCTTTGAGCAAAGGTTTATTTAGCTGACAAGTCATCATGAACATTGTAATTCCTAAATATAAACATTTGCTTAGCTAACACTTATTAAAACAGAAAAGTAATAAAAGATCTTTTTAAATTATTCTAACGCAAGAAGATGCAAAAACTATAGAAGAAATTCCTATTTTATAATGGAATTTAAAATTGCATATGTCTACCAAAAGAACAGACATCTGGCCCTGTCATTCTTTCCCCATCCAGCCCTGCTGTGCCACTATACATATGCAATCCTATCTAGTCAACATTAATTCAAGCATAATAATGCCAGTTATTTTAATTGTACACAGAATGCAGGATAACTATTGTTTTATTCAACAAACCAAAATGACATCAATTCTGTTTTTCCCTTCCCCACTTTTCTACAATATTTGGAGTCCATATAAAACATGAAGTTACTATCAGCAGACATCAGTAGTAGAGAGAACTGGCAATTGTGGGGAATTTGAGTCTAATCAGGTTATAAAAAGTCCTTTCAGCTCAAAGCATCTAGAATGACAAACACTGTAGCACAGCTCCCAGAGTCCATTAGGCTTCTAGCATCTGGCAATAGTATATATTGTCAGGCAAATCACAGCTCAAAATACAATTCACTGGCACAGAAATAAAAAAAATGTGAAAAGACACAATCAGATAGACACCTTCTGTGACTCAGGAAAAGGATAATAACCCCATTAAGTCATATATTTAAATGGGGAGGCTGGGTTTTCCAATAAATAGGGTATACTACCCAATGTCACTGCGTTTCTCAGGTCTCAAATGTGTTAGAAAGAGAGCAAATACTAATGACTCACTGGAATAAAATAAGACATCTTACTGATTTCACATCAATGCAGTCAGTCAACATTACATTTGTGTTGGGAACTGAGAAGCCCAAGAAAAGTACGACTTGATCCACAAAGAGTTGCAACTGTGAGGGAGAGAAAAAAACTTCAGGTTCTGCGGAAGTGGAGCACGATCACTCTACTTTCACTTAGAACCAGCTAAGAAGCCCTGCAGGCACTCACACAGGGCTCCCGCACCCCCAGGATGATGCTGCAGGGACTGGCAAGTGCATCTCAGTCCCTGCAGCCCCCCGAGCAGATCCCTGGGGATCGTGTCGCTGCCTTCCCCCCACTCCCAGTCTCCCTTGTAAGAACTTACTGTGCTTTACAAACTCCCAGAGAATTTGAAAACCACAACCTTATGGCTACAATCCTAAACACTGTATAGGATAGCAGGTTTTTTGCAAGGATTCCACAGCTTCCCTGGCTGGTTTCTGCAGCTCACTGGGGAGCCACAGCTCACCGTTTGGGAACCACTACTATAAAGTGTAACTATTCACATTTATAGCTACTCCTTAAATACATTCTAGGGATGTTTGTTTTCTGCACTTTTTGCCTAAAACTATGAGTCTTCTATCTGATAATGCCATTTTTTGTAGTGATGTAAAAACTGTTAACATACAGTTTCTAAGTCCAGATTAAAAAAAAAAATCATCCTGTTAACTGCAGTGTTAATGGTTTCTATATCCAACCCTTAAAGTATTTTCCTGTTTCCCCAAATTAGCAAAAACTATCATATACTGTAGGGGTGCCCAAACCCCAGCCCTGGGGCCACTTGCGGCCCTTGAGGACTCCCAATGCAGCCCTCAGGGACACCCCAGTCTCCCATGAGCCTCTGACCCTCTGGAAACTTGCTGCAGCCCACACTGGCCCGACGCGACTGCTCTCAGCATGAGGGCGACTGTTTGACCTCTCGCATTAGCTGTGGGATGGAGGCTCCCTCCACTACTTGCTGTTTCACAACTGTGATGCAATAGTGACAGCAAAGAAAAGGCCAGCCTTGCTTTGTGCAAGGCCTTTTATAGGCCTTGAGCTATTGTAAGACCTTCATTCATATAAGTTCTACCTCTAGTATATAATTTTAAATGCACTGTAGATACCTGCCTATAAGTCGATCCCACATATAAGTCGAGGGCAGGTTTTGAGCCAGCATGGAACTTTCTATGACCCTCGGATAAGTCGGGGGTTAAACTTAGGGGGGGTGCCTGACTATAGTTTTGTCTGATTTTACTCAAGGCCAGATCCTGAAAAATAACCCACCACTAATTGTTACCTAAGAACTGTAGTCTAATTTATTAAAAACATAGTAAAAGATCATAAGCTACATTTTTATTCTTTTTAAATTCTGGTCTTCATCACCTTTTTGTAAGCACTGTCAGAGTAAGTGCACTGTAAACAACATACCAGTAAAACAGTGGTTCCCAACCTGGGATTCATGTACTCCCAGGGACGCTCAACAGGACCTTTAGGGGTACTTGAAAAAGAATGGAATAATGGCAGAAAAAGGCAGGTCATGCTCCAGAATGCCTTGCAAGACAGGAATGCCTTGTAAGGACCAGCAAGGCAGGAAGGGAGGTACCTAGTTGGCTGTGAAAGCCCCACCAATAGCTAGTTTTTGGTCATCAATTCATCTATGAACCATCAATTTCATCTATGATTGAAAACCAGCACAGTAAAAAAGTGAAACATAATATGGAAAGTGATCAATTACCCACAATTTCTCAGCACACTTCTGGTGCAAAACAGTGCAAAGGCAGTCTTCTGTTCTTCAAACAGATAAAAAGAGAAAACACTGTGATAAATATATGAAGTCTGGGTTTTCATATGGAGGAGATGAGGGATTGTATTATTAATTACAAACATTTTGCTAATATGCAGGGTACAATTTATGGAAATGGGCTGCCAAGGGATATGCAAGTGAAAAAGATTGGGAACCACTGCAGGAGAACCATGAATCAAATCCACCTTTAAGGTGTCTGGTGTGTTAAGCCAGAAGCTCTACGTACAACATACAACCCATAACACATAACTGGGAGTGTGCAATTCAATTCACAGCAGAGATGCAGCTGCATATATTTGCAATCCTTTTTACTCAGAAGTAGACCCACTGCTTTCCATGGGTGTTATTCTTAAGTAAGGGTGCACTGAACTGCAGCCTGCTTCAGATGGAAAGGAGGATTCCCATCCTGGTGTTTCAGAAAACAGACCTGCTTTGCAAGCATCTGCAAAGCAGAACCAGGCTGCAGCAGAAGGAAGGAGAATAAAAGGTTAACAATTTGCTTCTAAGGAGCTGTGCATGCCTGCTGCTTGAGAAACTTGGCGCCTGTCCGCTGCTTGAGAAACAAAACTTTTCAGAGTTGAAAGGCTTTGCCCTCTGATTGACCCGGAGATAAGGCAAAGTGATAATTTGAGTTTGATTACTTGGCAAAAATTTCACATACTATAGGCGAGTATCTACAGTAAATTATTTCTTTTTTCCCCCAGCCCCCGACAGTGTCAGAGAGATGACATGGCCCTCCTGCCGAAAACTTTGGACACCCCTGATATACTGGGATATATTACGAGTACAATGTAACAACTTGCAAATCCATGTCTGGGTAAGTCTGTTTATTTATAAATAAGTCTGTTTATTTATAAATATCTGTATAAGTGTTAAATTTTATATTAATGGTACAATTGATGCATTGTTATACATATATATTTATTGTTCTTAAGCATAATAAAGCAAGCTTATCTTAAATGAATAACAAAGTAAGTGGAAGTTAAGAGGTCTCCCCTTGGAAGTAGGATGAAACCAGAGTTTTCTATGGCTTCAAAAGACCTAGACATTTTAAACCTCTAATCATATACAAAACAAAGAAAGATACCTTCAGCAGGTGGAATGAAACCTTAAGATACAAATCAACTTGTCATACTCTGCTTATTTTATACATTAGGAATGTACCAGATCCATACGTATGAGTGAAGCAACATTTGGGAAAGACAAACTTTTCAAACCTAACATTACATGGTACATCTACTTTCAATTTCATGCCACAGCCAGCATATTATCAAGAGATAATGTTTGTCCTTCTAAACATTCTGGATCTCACCAATTTGATAATGCTGTACACATTGATTACATCATTATTATAAGAAAGCCAAAGTTATAAAATACATACAGAAAAAGGAAGGCAGAAAAATAAAAATCTGATCTTTACTTTTCACAAGAGAAGCATATTCAAGCCATATGTATCCAGTATCATATGTACATGTACCATACATACATGTATATGTATCCTGTTTGAAAGAGTCTAACAAAACATTATCTGTAGATGAACTGCTTTACTGCATTAATGTCTACGTAACAAATGTTTTCTTAGACACTGAAGTAAGCTCAAATAAAGGCAGATTTAGAGACAAATGAAGACTCAGGAGAATTGAGGAAGCAACCACCAAAAGGATTGACATGATTGTTGGGATTCTAACTTCTATCATGATTTGGATAATAAGAGAATCATTCACATCTTAAGTTTATTCATTCTTAAAATGATGTCAAAATACGTATCTTCAATTTTCTTTCCAAAAAAGTAACATTCTAGCTTCAGATTTTTTTTTAAAAGTCAAAATTGCTGTCTTTAGAGCGTGTGTATGCACATATGTTCTGAAAGTATTTACACAGGAGCAGTTTTTTTGTTTTGTTTTTGCATTACCCAAGACAGGGTTTCAATTAGTTCCTTGCAAACCAATCTATTTTTAAGCTAGTGCAAGACAGATTCTGGATTGGTAACTTCATGCTGATGTTCATATCTTTATATCTAGGAACACTTAAAGCCAAGCTTGGTGCAGTATCGACTTCTAAGTAGAGACAGACTGTGTAGAAGTAAAGTATTTCACTTACAGTGCAAACCTAGCATTGAGCTGGCACATGCCTCCTGTGTCAGCTCCAAGGGTTGCAGACATGTAAGGTACATATCCTACTTGACAGCCAGCAGCACTGGCAAAATAACATGCCTGCCTATAGGCATGAGATCAATTTCCCGTGCCAACCAGCACAGGTAAATTCATGCTGGGCACTATGGTGGTGGGAGAGGGGTGGCAGGAGGGAGTTTTGCAGGTGGCAGAAGATATCAGTGGTGGGGTGGATGATTTGGGCAGGGGAGGGCAGAATGGGACACAGATTGAGCCCAGGAGTGGGATGGGATCAGTGGCAGCGGCTCACATCACATCCTAACCTCAGTCCAGGCAGTCCCACACAGGCTTCTTGGATTTGCGCCAGCGAATTAGCTGGCAGGGATCCGAGAAGTTCCATAGTGGTGGCTGGGGTTTTACTTGGATGAAGAGAAAAGTATCCTCTTATACAGAGATGACCTCCAGCTGCCTTTTAAGCTGCTTAGGATGCAGTGCAGGCCGTACGACCTGGCTGTGCCAGCCCAGCTCAGGATAGGGCTGCCCCTTGGGTAGGAATATTTGTCAACAGACCACTTTAAAAGAAAGGCTCAACACTCCACTGTGCATTTGGTGTCCAAAGCCTAGAGATAAACATATACTGTATACCCAATTAAGACTATTCACCGTGCAGCCAGACTTATTTCTGTCTTTTTTTTTTTTGAATGCCCTTTCACTGTCTTGAACAATACATAAACGTGTATTAGATTTTAAAAGCATAAAGAATACCTCACAAATGACAAAGCAACTGGTCTTTCCTGGCTAAAAAATTTCAAATGTTAAACTTAGCAGAGGCTCAAATGGGTTTTTCCAGCATGAGGAAGTCCAAGGATTAAAAATTTAATGTCTGTCCATCCAGACAGAGAACAGCTGTTCAGTTAATAAGTCACTCCCAGCTTTTCATAAGTGGCACTCAGCAGCCAAAATGAGTGACTGTCAAGAGTCATCACTGCAGGGCTGCATTAAAAGATAAGTTATCAAAACTAGACTAACTTTCAAAATATTCATAGGCCCTTCCAAAAGGATTTCATAATAGTACACAGAATACAGACAGAGCTCTTTCTTGTGTAAGCCTCTACTTAGTTGCTCCTCCTCTCTTCCCACAAGTTCTCTCTACAAGTTTCTTGAAATTGTATAGTACCATAGGTAAAAAAAATCTTATTTAAAATCTTCCCATATTGTACATTTTTTTCTTCTTTGAAAGCAGCACCAGTTCCAACACTATTCAGTCAGCGCAAGCCAGGAAGCAGTTATCTATGCTTAGCATTAAAATAAATCAAATTCTTATTGTGAGCCCCTGGAGACTATTTCCTTCTTGTGATAGGCAAATACTTAGCTAAGCTCTCAGTTAATTAGAAGCAGTGCGATTATAAAATTTTCAAATTCTAAAACACATTTTGTGAATTGCGTAAGTAAACAAAGCAGGCTCCATTGAGCCTTGAATCTTTCTATAGATTTTAGACCTTTAAATCTGGTTGCATACAAGAGGATGAGTAAATTCATCTTTGATTAGCTGTATAGTGTTCCCCCCCAAACCCACTTCTCTCATTCCTTTCTTTTCTAACCCTTTCCCTCATTTCCCCTCCCTATCCTTCTTTGCTCCAGTGATCTGTTGTTCTTGGAACACTATCTGCCCATGTGCAGAACCTCAACCATCTGGGCCGCTGAAGGGCCCTCAATTCCTGGTCCTGAATGGTAATTGTCTCAGAGAGCACCCTTACAGACATTTCAAGCATCAGGGCTTATTAAAATCCTGAAGGGCAGTAATCCCTGAATGCCACTAAAAAGATCTCCAGCTGCTACCGTTTATGAAGTAGGCTTGACGAGACAGAGAAAAAGGGAAAGGGGTACAGAAAGAGAAAGGAAGAATTTAGAAAAGGGCAAGTTATCCAAACAACTCCCTTTGGGGAGGGAGTGCCAGGACGGGAAGGGGGGGAGAATCATGTTTTATCAGCTTAGGTTTGCTTGCCTCAGTTCCCAAAAGGTATTTTTTTCCCCTGCTGCTTCCTCCTTCCACACCACACACAAGATGGATACTTTTGTTAAAAAATCTTTGCACTTTTAAAAGATGTCTCATTAACATATGGCTGAAGAAAGTCTAAAACTAGGTAGAAGAGAGAAGTCAGATCATGAAACCAAAAATCAAAATTGAAGTTCATCTTTCCCCAACCGCTATGAAGAAATCCTAGACGTTGCTTATGTAAGAACGCACAAAAAAACTGTTTCTGTATGCAGCTCTTCCCTCTCTTTTGAAGAGGTCTTTTCATCTCATTAGGGTAAGCTGATTAATAAAAATCCAGCAGTTTGCTCATGACTCCTTTAGAAGAGGTGCTGCAAGTTGAAAGATGCAGGCGGAAGGTTTTTGTGTTTGAAGACAATAATGAGATGACTTCTTAAAACCTCCATTGTCATCCTCCATTAGTGACAGACACCTTGAATCAAATTCCTCAGACAAACACTACATCACATCTTCTATTAACTTTCATGAAAAGGGGGTTTGTCATTCCAAAGTGCAATGATTTTTATATAAGTTTTTTTATAAAGAGTTTATGTTTTCATTTCAACACTCATTTAGATAAATTGCTAAAAACATTTCTGGTGACTAATCGTAGTGACAAATACATGCAGTAATGGACTAATAGCTGGGATAGAAGTTTCAAAATAAGTGTCCAGAAATAGTTTGAAAAAAATTTAATAATTAGAGGTAATAATTATGCCACTGTAGTAGGATAAGAAGTGATAATAATCTCATAATTACCTCCAAGTATAAAACCTCAATAAGTGTAACATACTTCTTTTAGGACAACCATTTCCATTAGAATAAATCAGTTAACATATTTTATTGCAATAATAGTGTTAAACATTCTCCAAAATATATTTACCATTAAAAAACAAAATATTGCACTTGAATCCAAAGTACGTGAAACCCGTATACGGCTCTCCCTTTAAATTTCTGTTGAAGTAGGAATAGTTCAGTACTTAAATTTTAAAAATCAAGAAGTTAAGTTATAACTGCTAAGTTATACTGAGGCTACAGCCTGCCATTTAATCACTACAAAGCAGTTCTATTCGTATCAGTATCACAGTTCCAGAGTAAATGGTCTCCAGACACAAACTTTATTTAACATACATGAAACAACAAACATGATAGGTTTTCATGCTGTGTTAATTTTAACATGCGTACATTCATCCATTAATGCCTGCATACATAAGCACTAAAAGAATCTTCACTTCTTAAAATAAATTGAACGAAGTTTAATGAAATACTGAATGCAGAAAGCCACTCACTATTTATTCTGCCAAAATCCTAAACCTTCATATATGGACCCAATCCTGCAGCCAGATCTACATGATGAAATGCATGTCCCAACTTGCCAGTATATTCCCCCCCCCACACCCCCACCCCCACCCCCACCCCCACCCCCACCCCCACCCCCACCCCCACCCCCACCCCCACCCCCACCCCCACCCCCACACCCACACCCACCCCCACACCCACACCCACACACGAATGTCTGTGCACTTCAGCATGAAAGTGACTATCCCTCCCCCCCAGTCAGTTGGCAGTTCCAATTTGTTTTAGCAAGAATATGATGCTGGTTCTAGAGAACTGTAAAAGCCACATCACATGAACTGTAATTCTTCTCCAATTAAAGTTCATTCATACTATTCCTTTTCAGACAACTCATCTTAAGTTCCAAATACCTTTCCAAAGTTTGTTTAAAAAAAATACAGCATACAACAGCTGCTATGCAAGCAAACTACAGGTGTGCCCCCCTTATAAGTGGGGGATAGGTTCCAGCTACCACCACAGATACGGTGGAAACCACGGATAGCAGTGAATCCTACAAGGAATGGTTCACAAATCCTCTCATCGCACAAATAATTTATCTGGTCTCTAATTCCAGCCCTCCTGTCACTTTCCCTTGTCTGGCTGTTTTGGTGCTGTCTGCAAAGCAAGCAGCACTAACAGGAAGCAGGTTGAAGGGCTACTAAGCTCTATGGTAAGTGTTGCATTGTTTTCAGACCTCCAATCCACTTCCTATTAGCACTTCTTGTTAGTGTTTGCAGACACAACACAGGAGACAGTGACAGGAGGGCTATAGAGACCAGATAAGTCATTTGCTTAATGGGGAGTGGGGGGACTTGTGAACTTTGGATAAGTGAAACCACAGATACGGTAGGACACCTGTAATTACTTCCATTATTTATATCCCTCACCTCTGCCAACACATTCTAGATGGCTCATGGAAATGTAAATATAAAAGTCATAGCATCAAACACACAAAAGGGGGTTTCCTTCACCTGTATAAGTACATCATGTCAAAAGGACAGTTCACAAATGTAAGCCTTTAATCATATTAACAAACCACTGCATGACCCTGACACACCCCCACACACCACACACTACAGCAAGTATTCCCACAATTTCAGATGTTTTAATAAGTAGCTCAAACTCTGAAAATTGGAATTCCAAACAGCATTGTTTATATGTACTTGCAGTTCACATAGAAAGCAACACCACATGAGCATCGACACATGCAACCCAAGTCTACATGCATGGAGGGAATTTGGTGCTGCCACCATGAGTGAAAGAGCTCACAGATAAGTATGTTGAAGGTAGTGAAGACCATAACAGTGCTCTTACCCATATAAATTTTCTCACTATAATATCAAAGTGCTTTACAGTCTACAGCATAGGAGAAAGTGCTAATGGAAACCCACACTGCATTAAAATTTACAGTAGTAAGTTTCAGTATACTTCAGATATACGCTCTTTGAAATGATACCAAGTTCAATGTAATACAGAAATAATCTAAATTACCAACAAGTGGAAAAGCCTCATGGAATCAAAGTTCAGTCTGTGTTTTAGTCTTAAATTTACAAAGCATTACAGCTGTACACACAGTGTTGCCATTAGCCTATGCTTTGGGCAGCAATTTCATCAGGACAAAACAACTTGGCTGACCTTGTGCTCCAAGCTGACAAGGGCACATAGGTACAAGAGGCATGTAGTCTGAAAGAACGCATAAAAGAGGATTCCCCTAAACCAGGGGTCTCCAAACCCCGGCCCGAGGGCCAGATGCGGCCAGCAGCAAGCCTCTTTCCAGCCCGCAGCCAGCATCTTGTCCCTGAAAGCCTCTGGCCCACTCAACTGAACATGACCAGAACTGTGCTCTGATTGTGTCTGGAGGGTGTTCTGAGGGCCAGAGAGGTTGAATGAATTAGCCCATTCATTCATTTATTCACTCATCTAAGTACCATTTCTAATTTATTTGTTTAAATTTTATATTTAAATTGTTTTTCCGGCCCTCCACACCATGCCAGATATTTGATGCGGCCCTCTAGTCAAAAAGTTTGGAGACCCCTGCCCTAAACAATGACATAAAAGCAGCTACTATGGAAAAGGCTTCAGGAGTCAACCTTGAGGCAAAATCCGGAGCCAGAGTCCCTGAGGCAGTTCATGGCTGAACACAGTCACGTTCTGACAACTCCTGCGACGCTGCTGGAACCAACCGTATTGGCCTCTGTCTTTCCATTGGACCATTTCAGCGATGTGGAGAGGGGCGATTTGCTGCATGGGTAACAGCCTATCCTCTATACCTACTTTACCCAGGCTTCACGCACTGGAGACGATACTCTGTTCCAGAACCACCATTCAGAGCGCGATACCATAGTCTTCAGAGACTGAAGGATGCCAACATGAATTCTGACTAATTAACCAAGTCCAGTGGCATAATTATGTGCACTCCCCCAGACCTTCCTCTTCTTTACTCATCCACCACCACATTTCCTTCCTTCCACTGGATGAAGATTAGCTGGGTTGCTCTTGCCAAAAACAAGTCACAGCAAGCAATCTTGCAGTTACAGAGTTTTTCTATTATGAAAGTTAAGAGTTTTGCAAAATGTATATATTATTTTCTATAATTGACCTTGCCCCCATAAGAGCAACAGAGAGATATGGCCTTGTCTTTTCAAAAAGTTCTGGGTGTTCACATGTGTTCTTAGAAGTGACAGGTTTGCTCCAGTTTTTCTGGTAAATAATGTACTTCCCAAATGTTAAGTTATCCAAACATTTATCTTGCAAAGAAAGGCAGAAAAAGTTAAATCTATTTTTTGTATTTAGCTTTTTGAAAAGTTGAAACATAAGAGAGCACAAGAGCCCCTGAAAGACAAGGCCATAATTTAACAAGGCATCTTCTATCAGCTATTAAAATAATGAGATGATGATAAAAAACATGGTTTTAAAATTTGTAATTAGCAATGTTGATGCTTACTCACTGATCCATCAACCTGAAGCAGTGGACTGGTTGCAACAACAAGTATGAGATGGACAATTCTTCATCATGTGCTACAATTCCAATTAGTTCACTGCAAAACTATCCCGCCACAGGAAGTGTACTGAATATGTTCCACTCAACCTAGGAAACTGATTAAGATAATCTGAATTGGAAGCTGCTGAAAGAACGATGTGGAATAGATTTGGCATCAGTAAATAAATGAGATTTCCTCCCCACCTTCCTCATTAGGCAAGCCTACTTCAACCTGTAGCACATGTAGATGGTTGAAACAGGTGCATTAGGCTATATAACTCAATACTACTGCAACATGCCTCTGCATACATTACCACAATTTTCATGTAAGGATGCTTAATAAGCACCCAGACTATTTCTATTCTTTGTTGACTGTCTCACTCAAGTTTGTAATTAAATCACAGTTTATTTAAAAGCAGTCAATTTCTATAACAGATTCAGTTCCTTTAAAATACTCTGTATTTTCAGTTCTTCATTATAGGAAGCTAAGCAGGGTCAGGCCGGGTTAGTACTTGGATGGGAGACCACCTGGGAATACCAGGTGCTGTAGGCTTATACCATAGTCTTTCGAGACTGAAGGTTGTCAACCAACCATTACAGGAAAACATAACATGTGCACAGTAAGTTCAGGACAACTAATGAGCCTTATAAAAACTCACTACAAAGACATTCAACATTTGGGTTATCATACTTTCCTCATGAGGTTAGAAAATTAGATGATAAATAAGGAGTTCACTATACCTACATAGTATATTCACTTTTCAGGAAAGAGTGTTAAATTAAGTAATTACATACATTTGTAATTACATACAGAATTGCACTGTTAGTTTCGTAGGCATCTCTGTCTCAGTTACACTAAATCCCAGAATTTCAACATATTCTTATATACAAAAGTAGTGGAAACACAATCACATTTGGAGGAAAAATGTGTTTTAAAATGCCTGGGCACTTGAGTGATGAGGAATGACAGAGAAAAGTGAAAGCAACTGAAAGATTATGCAATTGCACAGGGCTGACCTGCTTAAATTTTACATTGTATAGTGGACATACAAGTAGGAGTTGTTTTATAGAGCCACAACATTTGCATTTTTATTCTTTCAAAAAAGGACCAAAAAAAGATGTCACAGTGGGAGTTAATGCACAAAGAGAATATTCTATTGAGTGCATAGTAGTAAATGCTTGTTTTTATTTTGGAAATCCAGACAAATGTACAATTCAGAAGCAAAAATACAGGAAGGCATGACATCTTCAACTTGGTACGGTGCTCTTCTATCTTCAATTGGTCACAATCACTTCTTTTAGCTGCTTTGAGGCAGGAGAATCTCCCCCCCCCCCCCCGCACCAACAGTGGTTCCAAAACTCCCATAGAGTTTGGAACTCCTGATGTTAGGGGTCTGCAGACCCCTTTGCTTCCTATGCTGTGGGAAAGAGCATCTTCTGGCATTCAGCAATGATGTGATACGTCATTACCAACTTCACTCGAGCTCTGAGCTACACAGAGCTTGGCACTAAGCTGCATGACCACACAGCTCATCAGGAACAATGCTTCCAGGTAAGCGTATGTAGGACTGCAGTTTATAAAGTAGGTTGTTATATACACTGCCACTTTCACAATAAAAGAGGCAACAAATACTTAAGTTCAGACTTACTGGGACAGATCTGACTCTAAGGGCCCAATCCTATTCAACTTTCCAGTGCTGATGCAGCTCCAATGCACCCCCAACATTTCTAACCTTCAGATACTTGCAGAAATGTGTGACTGCACATGATACAATGAGTTCTGATTCTCATCATTTACTTCAAACCTTTGCATTTGATGAAGAAATCACTGGCATGGACTATTGTAATACATCATATGTTAGCATATAAACTTGGTACCAGCTAACCAATGCCTTGCACAATCTCTTCCCAAAAAACAGTTCTAATCTGTGGCCTAGTCACTTAAGATGTACGATTTGTCTGAACATATGTCTTTTATGCACAAATATCCCTGCAGTAGTCACAATGTAGACTGCATGGAAGTTACAATTTTCCTATTCTGTAGGAAAAAAATATGTTAACCATATGCACAGGACAACATTTTGCAAACATTTCTTCTCAACACATCACAACAAAAGCTTTCAGAAAAGACCAGTTTAGCAATTACGCACTTGGGAATCCACAAGCCACATACTGCTAAGTGCAATCTAGCACAACCAGCTACTTATATCCTTGTCTTCTCTCATGAAAGAGGTGAGAGTTATCACTCCGTACTCTCCGTCTGCTAAGTTTTCTGTAACCTAAAATAAGCCCTTGTCCTTTGTGTTGTAGGCTTCCCTTTCCTCTCTCTTTCCTCTGGAGTTCAGTTGTGTTCCCTGTTTCACGTCCCCCCAAACATTTCTTCTTTCCTAACACATGCATACTTTAGCCTTGGTTATGGAGTGCTGACTAAGAAGGAACAATAGGAGCTTTTCAAGCTATCAGCGGTGGCTTTGAGAAGGGCTCAGTTCATAAGCCCAGTCAATATTTACTGCAGTTCAGAGATGCAGTATTACAGACCTTTCCGAGCAGAACTTACCAGTGGGATTCCAAAGAGGTTACCTGATTTTATTTCAGAGGAAAAAATGAGGAAAAAACAGATCACAACCAAGATCATATTTGCATGGAAATAACTATGAAGAGAAATTTATCTAGGAGAGAACTAGGAAAGTAAGGAAAAGTAAATTAAGGATTCTGATTGTAAAACAAAAAACTTTAAGTTTCACTAATTAGAAAACACATCTTTATTCAAAAACCAATTCAAATTAGCAAAGTTTGAAACAAGAGCATTTCTTGGATAGCTACACTTTGTGGAACACGTTTAAAATAAATCAAGAAAGTCAATACAGAAGGATATTAATCTTCTAAGTTAGACAACACCGTTTGTTAAAAAATAAAAAAACCACTAAAAATGAGAATGCCATAGATATACCATGACTAAAGAAAGAACCTTAATACAGGTGTTCCGACCAGCGATGGCCCACATATGTGACAGCTGCCGCTGGTACCTGTTCACTCCCCAGCCTCCGAAGCTGAGAGAGCCACGCTCCCCTCTCCAGAGGCTTTTCTGAGCCTTGGAGAGGCAGCACACAACTGTGCACTGCCTCTATGAGGCTCAGACTGGCCATTTTGGCCAAAAATACATGACTTCAGAAAGTTGTGTCTTTGCGCCCAAAATGGGCATTCAGAGGCTCACAGAGGGGGCTCGTGGATACCTCTATGGGATCACAGGTGAGGTGGGGAACCCTTGCTTCCCCACCTCCCCGCGAGCCCATTAGCTCATTTAGGGTCTTAACAAAGCCCAAGTTCCTTAAAGCAGAGGGCTTTAAGAAAAATAAAGAACTAGGCAGAGGTTAACAGGAAGCGGTTAAGGTTCGTTTCCAGTAAACCTCTAGTCATTTGCAAGCATCCAGGCTGCCACAGGGCAGTCTGGAGTTTGCTACAAGTTACTAAGCTCGTAGCAACCTAGTTTAAGCAAGAATTTCACCTTTGCTGGTAAGTTTAAGTTGTGTGGGGGGTGCAGGGGCCCCGCATCTGCAAATAAGTGAAACCACAAATACAGGATCCGCGGTTATCAAGGCAAGCCTTATATCACTTTGTACTCAATTGAGCCAACTTCTGAGTAGACATACATTGGATGTCTTAGCCTGGTGATATATTACTTAAAAACAAATAAGTAGCATCCAAACTTTCCTCCTTCACAGCATTCTACAAGTAATTATCTATTTCACACAGCATAGTCAAAAAGAGACTAACCTGTTCACAGTTCTTAATGAAAAGAAAAACACAGGCACACAACACTTAGGCTGATTTGTTAAGAAACCACCCCAACAAGATTTTCTTATTCCCAGTTATTTAAACCACAAACATTGTTGCATCATGTAATTTTCTCAACAGCAACAACAAGCAATTTGTTTAAGGTTACAAATCTTGATAAGAAAGAAAGGGGTTTTAAACACAGAGCTGTGTAGGCTTGACAAAAACAAAATGTGTCTGAAGTGAGACAGTGAGGAAGTGTGAAATATATGCTTAAGAACACTTAGCTCTCAAGTCAGAATGCCTCCTTGACTTCCCTTAAACAAAACTCCTTAAAATAAAATGATTTTAAGGTGTTGCACACACAATCCAACGCTATAGCAAAAGGTTGTTGCAAGCTTTGGACAGGAACTATACAGCCCGTTCTGTACACTGGCAGATATAAAGGAGGGTACAAGGGTACCTCATAATTACCAATAGGTAAACAGGATGTAGTTATAGCATAAATTCAACTCCCCCCCATGCTCCATCCTCCATCAGCCCACATTCAGCAATAGTAAAAGCGGCAACGAACCAATGTCATAGTATGGTTCTGTGTTAAAGTGAATCAGGCTCCAATAGCTGCACATATGGCCCACTTATTCTCCCTTTAAATGCAATCGTTCAAAGGCAGTAATTCAAAAACTAGTAGAGATTCCTCCCTCCCAAGGAACAACCCATACCACTGGGCTGTGCAATGAGAATTATGCGTATGGTTTTATCCCAACTGCTCCTCCCAGGGAGACAGCAGGGATAGCCCCACAACAGCAGGAAAGTGGCAGCAGCACCTGCCCAGGCCAATGAGAAAGTGAACTCTGGGCTGAGGTTTATTTACACACCAAGACAACAGAATTGGGACAGCACTGCCATCAAAGCTAGAAATAGCTACATTATTCACTGTTTTTGGTACAATGGCCACAAACCACACAGATGTAAAAAGATCTTCATTGTACTGTTCAGTGAAAAGTTATGTTTTTTAATGGCAATGGTAGGGTACCAAATGGCAATACAGGTGCCGAAACCAAAACATAGTTCTCAAGTTTGTCCCATGACATGGGAATTATTTACAGCATAATCTTATGTATATCTACTCAGAAGTAAGCCCTCCTGGTTCCAACAGGACTTACTTCTGAGTAAATCTGCACATGTTTACAATGGGATTTACCAAGTATACACTTTATACCAGTGGTTCTCAAACTCTCTGGGAAGAGTCTGAGAGCCACTAAGTTCTTGCGTGGTCAGGAGGGGGGAGGCAATAGGGGTGGGGGAAGACAGCGGCACAATCCCCAGGATCCCATCGCTCCGCATCTACTTTCACTGCTGCAGGGAGCCCTGCTGCAGGTCGTGCCGGGCTCCCTGCTCCCACTGCAGCCCCCCCCCCGAGTGGCACGATCCTGGGGATCACGCCCCTGCCTCCTCCCTGCCTCCAAGCTGCTCCTGCCCCTTAAGGGGGCAGGGCCCGCAGGCTGGGGCATCGCAACACCCCAGTTTGAAAAGCCCTGCTTTATACTTATGTGTATATGTGCATATGTACTTTCCAGGGAAGTAAGTCCCACTGAACACAATGGAACTAACTTCTGAATAAACCTGCAGAGGACTGCACTGTTGGGTTCCCAGAGGTAACAGAGGAAATCACAATATTCCCACATCACTCAGAACAGGCTGCTGGATTAGACCGAAGGCCTGTGTATTCTGGTATTCTTTTCCAGAATTCAGGGTTCAACTAGATACTTCCAAGAGGCCAACAAGCAGTGAATGAAGCAATAGCCTTTCCCAATTTGCTCTCAGCAACCAATTTTCACACATATGCTGCCTCAGAACATGGAGGTTCCAAGAATTTTAGGGACCTAAAAAGATGCTTTATACTGAATCAGACTATTACATCGATCTAGGATGTAAGAGTACCAGCAGCAATTTAAGGTTTCAAGCAGGGTTTTCCTCTCTGCTCTACCTGGATCTGTCAGCAATTGAACATGGGACGTCTGTATGGAAACTCTACCACTGTGCCATGGCCCCCATTTCTTCTTCCATTAACTTGTCTAATCTCCTACTTAACACCTTACCCAGTGTTCATGAACCTTTATTGGGATAGCAATATTAATCGTGATCCATGAGAGGTAGTATTCCATTTGTAGTGACTAAAAGATTAAGCTACAAGTCAAGAATATTTAAATTTTGATTCACTGGCTAGTGAGTTCATGGCACTCAGGCAAGCAACACTTTCAGCCTTAGCCACCACGTCCATGAGAGAATCATACTGATCTCCCTTTACAAGGCTGTTAGGAGGATTACAACAAATAAATAAATGTGAGACCCTTTGAACATTCGAAAGCACTAATTAATTGCTAAGTTTACCAAGTCACCTATACCTTCAATGCTAGTTAGCACTCTCAAAAAATTCTAAACGCAGATGAGGGAGGATTTCTTTTTGCAGAAGCTGTGTCGACTCTTCCTTTGCAAGCCTTGTTCTACTATCATTTAATTCTGGTTAAATAATGCTTTCCATCAAATATACTTGTGAAAGTTGTTAGACAAAAAGGCTTACAAGTTCTTGCCCCTCACTGGCTCCCTAGTTTCAAAACTAGTGTGATGTGGACCACCTTACAACCCTATTTTAGTGACATTATATACTTTTGCTTCTAATTTCATATTTTTGCTTTTTCCAACAGCCCTCAAGCACATACTATCTTCAAACAAGTTGACTTGCCAAATTTTAATTTGTCAATCAGCCCTAGAATGTCATTTGTCGCTTTTATCACTTCAAATGCCATCCCTATAAAATGCATTTTGTCCAACAGTAAATACCAATGCAAAGAATTCACTTGGTTCTTCAACAACCTTCTATCCACTTCCCCATAGGTATCAACTACATTCTTGGCTAGATTTTCTTCATCCTTGCATTAAAAGAGATTGGTATGTGTTTTGATGTCTTTAGCAATATGAAAATGGCAAGGAAAATCCATTTAAGATTGCAAAGACAAAATATTACACAAGGCTGAGAAGTTTTATCTGTCAGTTAGCTGAACTGAGAAATATGAAAGAAGTTTTCCTTCTGCATACTTATCTTACTTGCTATATAAAGAAACACATGTGAAGTAGTTTTAGCCTTTTCTCCATTATTTACAAAACCTACTACAAAAGGTTTTACTGAATATTGCTTCACTGTCAAAATATACACAATGGACTGCTTTGCCCATGGAAGCTACAGTAAAAACCTACATTTAAATACCAGTAGTTCAATAAAATGATATGAGCTCCAAACTATTCACTGAAAACAAGTGCTTGTGAACTCTTCCCAGTGGTTCCTTCTAAAAAGGCTACAGCAGCTAATATTAAAAAATGAAACACTATTACAACATTTTACTATGAACTATAAAATTTTGTTTGTTCAGTGACAGACCTAGAGAAGTAAGAGGAATTTGTTCAATGTGAGACACCATTAAAAAGCACACAGTGGACTAATGTAACATGCGTTAATGCTCT
This sequence comes from Tiliqua scincoides, assembly GCF_035046505.1. Lineage (NCBI taxonomy): Eukaryota > Metazoa > Chordata > Lepidosauria > Squamata > Scincidae > Tiliqua > Tiliqua scincoides. The sequence continues at coordinate 47,258,157 of NC_089822.1, forward strand.
CTATAAAAGTGATCTTGGCAACTGAATTATTTGAATTTCCATCTGGAGATACAACACCTGTTCTTGGCTTCAAATCTTGCATGCAGAGCAAATCTTGATAAGAAAACAAAAGCAGAACTTCCAGTTTACTAATGTCTTCTTAATTAGCATGGTATACCATCATTTAATTCAAGTCAGAACTGTACTGCAGGTTCTTTGCACATCTCGTGCTATATGTGAACTCTATTAACATAACACAAACCTGATTTGCTTTGTCTTTATATTATTGTTTCCTTCAAATATTAAAATTTATAGTAGTTTAAGAAGAAACATTGAGACACAACATATGCCTAGTCAGTAAGAATCTTTGATGCATACTTTATGAACTTCAATTATATTGTGCTATTAAAATGTGTTACCAAACTGCATTCAGCAAAAAGCATTCCTGGCAGTTTTAGAAAATTTGTCTGGCTACATCTGGATGCTAAAACTTCTTACAAAATCTACAGAAGGTTCACATAGGTCACCAGCCCACAAAAAGAAAAGGAAAAACAGTTTTATGGAAAGGTCATAAAAATTATCAAGCAATAATATCAAAAGAATATTTAGCCATGTTCAAATACATTCTCTTCAGCATCAAGAGCCATGTTCAGAGCATTCTGAAGTGGGCATGATTCACTAAACAAGTTCCTTTCAAACACTATTTAGGCTGCAATATTATGCACTTAAATTGGAGTAAGTCCCACTGAACTCAAAGAAAATTACATCTGAGTAGATACGCACAGCATAATTTTTACCATGCAACATCATTCACTAAAAGGTCATTTTTAAGTCACATCACCATGTAAGAAGCCTGCAAATGCTGATTTAACTGCAAAAATGAAAGCTCACCTAAAACTCCAATCACTATAGGCTACTTCACCCTAGCTATATTTCAAGATCTAAAATTTAAAAAAAAAAAATTTTTAATTTAAAAAAATTCAAATTTAAATGCTGATTAAAAAAAAATTCCCCCAAATGTCAGTACCTCCGAGTTAGCTGCAAAACCTAATTTTTCCAGTCTTCTCTTTTAGCAAAATAATAAAGCACCGGGTAGGTGCACATAGGATTACCACCTTATTTGTCCAGCAGCCCCAAGTATAATTGTGGGGCAAATTCACTGTTATTTGTCACTAGTAAGGAAGCCTCATTAACATATTTAAAACCATCAGCACTAAAAGAAAGGTTGACTACCAAAACATAACTCCAGGACAAAAAGTGGCACCTCTGCTGCACAGGATGCATTACTTGTTGACGTGCAGCTTCGCAATTTACTTGCCAGAAATGGCTAGCCTCTGGCTCCACTGTTCTCAGTGATGGAATTCTTGGCTCAGTGGGGGGGGGGGGGAAACCAGAATGGGAACTCTTCTGAGTTACTAGGCTAGACAAAACAGTTTTTATATTTTAGCTCCTTTCCACACCACATTTATATTTGTAAAACATTTGTAAATTTGCTGCATAACCAACTGAAGAGAAGCTACAGTCAATACATTAAATGGAGAGGTACTCCCATTCTCATCCATCACACAGACATCTATAAGCCAAGTGCAAGAAACTTCATTTATGATCTTATCTAGGATATTTAGATCAATGTGAAAGCATGTGTACAAATATGGATCAGATTTTTCTTTCCTATCTGACCATACAAAACCAAAGTCCCACTGTGCATAAGCTCTAAGTCCAGGAAATACGTAAACTAGTGAACAGCTACATTAGTGCAAGAACTAAATAACCAAGAATAAACTGTAGCGTTCACCACCTCATTCAATTACCTTAAAGGGTTTTGTCACTAACTTGATAGCAACTTTCTACAATATTAACCAACATCAAAAGAAAAATGCTGATGATTTAAATAGAAATAGCATCTTTTGTTTAAATGTGCATATAATTTATGTAATAAGAATGTGAGTGGCTTATACTTCTTGAAATGTGAAAATGTTCATTCCAGCCATTTTCTGTCACTGTGAGACTAACAGCCCAATCCTATGCATGTCTACTCAGAAGTAAGTCTCATTAGAGGCAATGGGGCTTACTCCCAGGAAAGTGTGCATAGGATTGGGCTGTAAGATTTTTAAATATCACTTGCATTTAGAAGCTGTCAACTTCCACAGTGTAAAAAAAACACACCAAATATTTTTGGTTGTTTTGCCAGATTCCCAATCCAAGCTTCACCTAGAGAACTTATGTCCACTATGAGCTAATTAGTTCCCCTTTTCATTCTAAATAGCCCTAGTTCTGCAGAAAGCACTGCTGGGTACTGTCCCACCAGCAGGGTAGCTTGCCTGTTCAACCTGTAACAGTCCTCCTTCCTGTACTCTCCCACCAGCAGCTTCTCCAGCCACTGCAGCAACACCTTGGTTCCCAGCAGCTCCTGGGTATGGTAGCCACACACCAGTCTCTAGCAATCTGTTCCATCAGTCTCCATTCATTCAGTCAGTCTGTCCTCTTTTCTCCAAGCTCCTTCCTTCTGTTCTCTCAGTCTCTCCAGACTCCTTCCTTCCTACACTAGGGGTGCCCAAACCCCAGCCCAAGGACCATTTGCAGCTCTCAGGGCCCCCCAATCTGGCCCACAGGGAGTTCCCAGTCTCCAATGAGCCCACGTTGGCCTAACACAACTACTCTCAGAGTGAGAGCCAACTGTTCAACCTCTTGAACAAGCTGTGAGCCAAGGGCTCCCTGCACTGCTTGCCATTTCACATCTGTGAAGCAGCAGCTGAAGCAAAGGAAAGGCCAGCCTTACTTTGCACAAAGGCCTTTTATAGGCCTTAGGCTATCACCTTCATTCATACATATAAGTTCTATTTCTAATATAGTTACATAAATTTATTTAAATTTTAAATGTAAATTAATTATTTTTTCCTGGTCCCCAACACAATGTCAGAGAGATAATGTGGCCCTCCTGCCAAAAAGTTTGGACACCCCTTTCTACATCCATCCCCTTCAGGTGCTGCTTTTATCCCTGTAATGACCTGGCAGCCTCTAGCAGCTACAGTTGTGCAGCACACCCACTGCTCTCTAAGGCCCTGGTGTAAACCCCACACTTGCCTGTAAGAGCAAGGGGTCATTGTTGACACCACACCCTAGCTCCTCAAGGGATTTTGCACATTTCCATTACAATGGTCACCTAATGCATCCTTGAGCAAACTTTCAACTTTAGTGATCCTGGACCTTTAACAGTTGTATAGAAGTCCTGCATTCATATCACCTGCCTCTTGCACATGTATGTCAGGGGTTTCAAACCCACCTGACATACAGCAGGCCAAATAGTATTCATGGTGCCCTGCTGAGGACAGGTGATAAGGATGACAATGACCACAACAACAAACTGCTTGTTTCTGGCTGTCTTCTTGGAACATTAGGTGCAAGTGACAGAAGAAAACATATGCAAAGCATATTTTCAAATACAGGTGTGCGCAGCTTAACAACTGTTCGCTTAACGATGGACTGCATATATGACAGTGGTCAAAGCACAATAAAGATGCTCTTAATGAGGCAATCGCAACTCCCATAGCCTGTAGCACAATGTATGTTTACACAACAGAGAAGTTCTTAATGCAAAGAAGAGGTCAACTATCTCCAGTAGCCTGTGCAGCCAGCTAGTGTCTGGCAAGGAGTGTCTGTTGACACAATGAAGGCAATAGATTGGACTGAATGTTCACTCTGGGTGCAACCCAAAACCCTTATGTCAGTGCTTTTCAATAATGACATAAGGGCAATGCAGCTCTGAAGTATGGGAACAAACATTCCCTTACTTTGAGGAGGCCTCCGTGAGTGACACCCAACTGCAGGATGCAGCACATGTCCTATTGGTACTGCTATGCCAGAGCTGGAAAACACTGACATAATGCGTTAGGGTTGAGCCCTCAATGTCCTAATCGCATAACGGGATCAGAGAACATATCCCCATCGTTAAGTGGTGCACACCTGTATATGGGGCAAGCCCAAAGCTGGGAGAGCCCAATTAGCACATGGGTCAGATTAAGAGTTTCTGTAGTCCATATCCAGCCCATGGGCCTTATGTTTAACACCTCTGACCTAAAGGCTAAGAACTTTGCAAACTGGTTTTTAATACCGCTACAGTTGGAAGTGAAAAACAATTGGCTCAATGAGTCTATATAAGTGCACTATGGATCCTGCCCTTAAAGTCTTACTTGAGGATCCTAACTTTCTAAACAGGTCTTGCTCAACCTGTAAATAGCACAAGAAGCAGAAATTGTAGATCTGGTATTGTTTTCTATGGGTGTAGCAACATTTCATCTCACATTCAAATCAATAAAAATAAAACAATTTAACTGTTTAAGGGCCCAATTCTGTCGAACTTTCAAGCACTGATGCATCTGTGCCAATAGAGGGTGCACTGCAGCCTGTGGTGGTGGGGTTATGGAGGCCTCCTCAAGGCAACGTTTGTTCCCTCACTTTGGGGCTGCATTAGTGCTGTAAAGTTGGGTAGGATTGGGGCCCAAGTTCGATTCTAGTGTATTTAACATTTTCTGAGTAGTTATACTGTACTGTAATAGATTTAGATTACCATTTTAAACAAAGGACTTTAAATTACATTAAAATGCATTCAAATTGAAGCGAAATCTTCACAAGTGTACTGAGCGGTTCAGTTTACTCGTGAATGTGCTATATGACAAGTATATAAAGTAAAAAAGACTGAAAAATTAACCATTTTTTGTAGAAACAAGGTCAGTAAATCAGGCAACATTTTTCAATATAGCTTTGCTTATACACTCAAATATTACATGCAGTATGGTATGTATTCTACAATGGTGTTTGCCTTAAAATGCAAAGCTGAAAAGGTGACAGCATAGTATGCAATTAGTTTTTTATTGTTCCCGTGACAGCTATAGTTCTGCTAGTACCCCTTGCCTTCCACCCCTCCTGTAAACGTTATGGAAAATGTGCTAATTACGAACTCCACAGCCATGATGGGATCTGTGCCAATAGTGCTGGCAGCCTTGGATACCAGAAATATTAAAAGAAATGGTTGTTTTACTTTCATAGTCTATTGCCCAAATGACTAGGAAAAATAATCTGTCCCCTCCCCCTTTAGTAGCACCAATAAATTTATTAGCACTCCTAAAAATGGTGATGTAAAAAAATGCAGGTAGTTTAATGATCAAATCTGGAAGACAGCCATTCTTCCACTAACCCCCTAGGGCATCCTACATTTCAAAAACCAGCTGACGGGAGGAAGCCCCCTAAACGGTAATAACTGCAGTTGGCTATCATATCCCCTTTAGTTTACCTTTCAATATTATGTACTCAATATTTGGAAGAAATTGTCTGTGCCTGCCATGGCAGCTCCTCTGCTTGTTGAGGTACTTTCTCGCCTAATTAGCAATTGGGAACACACTTTTGGCAGCTCTTGTATTCCTTTTATTTCCTGTTGCATGGCACAAAAACCCTGTCAGGAGAACCACAACTTGTACTGTACCCCTCTTAGTGATGGATCACTAATTTTTAAGAAGTAAAGCCTCTAAAGAATGGTAAAAAGACATAAAATGTATTGAACCAACAAGAGTAAACAAATGAAGGAGGCTGTTGCCATACATGGAACACTATCTCTCTTCTGGGCACTGTGTCTGGACAAGTTTATCAAAAACAATACAAGCAATCAGAAAAAGATAATGCTTTCATACAGACAAAAGACAGGAGCCTGTCCATACTAATGTTTTGTTTCTTGTTAAAAATCCACCTCTCCCGCTACAAGAAAAAGAGGTTACAATGGTAAAAGCATTTTCATTGCAGGAGTCTTGCCTTCCCTCCTTCTCCACCACTTTAATGAAGTTATACTGCAAAAGTGGTCTCTATGAAGAATGACCACAGAATCCTAGCTCAAGAGGAAGCAAAGCTATGCAACAGTTTACAGATCCCCTGGATATACCAAACAATTCTTTACTAGTAGGTTTATGACTTTAAAAAGGAAGCTGTATTGTCGACCACTATGCTGAAAGCTTGCAAATAGTGGAGAATCAATATCCAGCTGACTTTCGTATCAGTAACATCAAAAATGCAGTTTGCCATTCTGGTGGCTTAAGGCACTTTATGCACCAATATAGTGAACATGCTGTGCCTGTATGTCAAAAGGTGACTACATTCAAAATTTCAGCATCTCTTTTTATCTTCTTCCTTCATGGAACAATAAGTGCACATACAGCACGAACAGACCCTGTTCGCTTGCTTAAAAGGCAATAATGCTTTTTAAGTACTTGAATATACATATAAGCTTTTCGTTTTGTCAAATGCGGTACTAACAAAGTATTTTGCAACTGCATCTTTTCAATCTATGAAAAAACCTATCATACTTTTTTAATTAGCCAAAACTGTGGACTCACCGAAATCCACCATTTTTTAAAAGATACATGGTACTTTCAGCGCAAAAGGAAAATCATCTCTTTTCCCGATTTTAATGCTACAATACTACAATCTGAATTTATACTATTGATCAAACTCTCCACATTCATGAAGCAGTCAAAACAATTTGGAAGCGTAAACCAAGAAAATTAGATAACGGTCATTATTACATGTTTACACATGTGTAAATTTTGAAATATGTCTCCATTACTATATCTAGAATCACTGTTATAACTTTTAATCACTGTTATTTGGATTGTTGAACATGGGCACCACAAGCTATGTTGTGAAGTTTGAAAAACCTTGCTCAATCCTAACTAACTTTCCAGCACGGATGCAGCTATGCTAATGGGCAGTGCACTGCATCCTGTGATGGGGGCACTCACGGAGGCCTTGGCCTTCTCAAGGTGGCTTAGGGCTGTACCGTGATTGCATCGGCACTGTAAAGTTGGTTAGGACTGGGTTACTCATGTGTTAAATGACATGTAAAGATAACTGATATCTTTAACTGATAACAAGAACTGATATCCTTTAGATTATACAATCCTGTTTAGTTCTAATATAAGTCAATTCTGAATCATTCTTTGAAACATTTCAATTATTGACAACCCTATCTGAACATATTTTGAAACAGATACATAACTCATGTTCAGCAAGATAGCTGATCTGAGGTAAGCAACCATGGAATGAATTGTATAGGTACCTAGCAACTATATTTATGATCAGCATACTACGAGCATTTTGTACAATATTCATTAGGCATCATGGAATGGTATTAAACAATGGTAAAGCACACATTCCGTTCTCCTGCAATAATAGTAAGACGCTGATTACGCTAAACATAAATTAAAAGCCCAAACCATATGGTGTATGCTACTACATTTACAGATTTCTATCCTGCTTTCTCTCCCAGCCAGGCATTCAAAGTGGCATTATGAAAATAATTTCACTATTGGGAAGAATAGTGAAAAAAAGGAGAACCAGGACTGATTAACTGAACAAAATTATATATGTAAAATGTTACCTTAAGAATCTGCAAAATTGGAAGCTTATCACTATTTATATGAAAAATAATCATGTTGATTTTCATTACGAAATTTGAACACAGCCATACATATACTATTGTGAAGAAATTATGTTGAGCAGTACAAATGAATTTGTTACATGAAAAGTTATATAAACACAGTACAGTGTATACTTTTCTGACAAAAAATACTGCAAAATAATGATGACATAACAAGACATACATGAAAACAAGGTAGTAAATGCTGCAATTGAAGAATTTCAATTAAAATGCTGTGGTAAAACTATACAATGGAATTTTAATAGATCTATTCTTGGAAACGAATTTTTTTAAAAAAATAGTAGCATTACATTCATCTCTCATTTTAAGATTCGATGTAAAAAAGATTGAATATTTTAGTCCCCATAGACTTTTCATCCCCATTTTGCTGCTCACAAGAGCTGAACCGAGTCAAGATAACCAAAATGGAGGTTTCAAAAATAACTTGATGTGAACTGAAATTAAATCAATAGGTTAAAAACTAGCCTTGGAAATGGCATCAGTAGTTCCTTCAGACACTTAATTTCAAAGCCAATATGGGAGTGCGTGCACACACACACACACACACACAGGAAGATGTGCAATTGATAATTGACAAAATACTAGATAGCACAACACAGATAGGAGTTATTCCATTATTTGTTTCTGTAAACTGGACAAGAGGTTTTCCAGCACCTAAATACACAAAATATTAGAGACATGTGCTGTCTCTCTATTTTCTTCCACGGGTTATCATTCATAAAGTGCCCTTTTTCCTCACAAACTCTGAAACTTCTGTTTAAATTCCCAAGCTCAAAAAGAAGTTTGAGAATTACATGCAAGACCAGTTCAAAGTAGAAACTGGGCGGGGAGGGGGTGCAGATGCACACTGGCCATATTTCTCTCTTGAACAGCTCTTACACCTGATCCCCAATTGCTGCAGGTTTTTAACCCACATTATTTTTTCTAGTGAAGGGTTATCAGCAGAACTGAACATACCACTTACAGGATCCCAGCTTAGACCTGCCCAATAATCACTGACAAGTTGTTTTTCTTACTGAGTTTAGTGTCTTTGTTTACTGCCAATGCACCATGTAGTTTATTAGTAAAGAGTAATTAGCTGCCCTTATTGTATATAGGAGGATATGCTCTTCTACAACATAAATGGAGATATTGTATTGTGACTATATTAGTGCATTATTTGTCAATGCGAAAGAGAATATTGTTTACTTTCTTTTCATCTAATCTCTTGAAAGCAACCTCTTCAACAGAGATTATATCCTCATCAGTGAAGAGCCTACAACTTGCATTTTTGCTTTTTAGAAAGTAAAAAAATCAGGAGCCAATTGTTACTTAGGTAACAATTTGCAAACAGTCTATTTCTAGCAGACTTCACTATAGTGTGTACTAAGCACATCCAACACTGTAAGATGTTGAAAAGACCAACACTGAGAAATGCTGGATTTTTGCAAGTAACTATGCCGATACCATTTACAGTATATTGAAGTACTACTACTTCAATGGCTACAAGATCACTAGAAAGTGGTTTTAAAAACACTTCTCTTATAAAAGTCATCATTTTTCAATGACTACATATTTAAATACAAAAGGAAGAGAAATATATACAAAAGGCTCTGAAATGTATAAATATCATTCAGTACAACTGAAAGTCAGTTAAAATAGTTAGGAGCTGAAAAGTGAATGCGGAATGTTTAAAAAACAGGAACTTCTATTTCTTTAGTAATTTCATACAATGTAATAAAAATAAGACAGCAAAACTAACCATATCAAATTCAGAACTTACTCTAAAAGCTGCTGCCTTTTAGTTAGGACAAAGCATTCCTGCAACTTATTTTCATAGAGTCGCCTTCAGAATCTTTCAAAATTCTAGCAACATAATATATTTTACACTGGGCCATTTTTTTGAACTTAAAAAGTCTTCTAGTTTCATTTACACTGTATACTTATTGATGACAGTGAATTACAGAATAGCTATCATCTAAAAACTACACTGTAGCAAACTGAGGACTTAAGTCATATTGAATGCAATTGGAAGAGACTTGGGGCCCAATCTTATCAAATTTTCCAGCACCGGTGCAGTCGCAATGCAGCCCGAAGGTAAAGGAACAAATGTTCCCATACCTTAAGGAGGCCTCTGAGACTGATGCCCCACCACAAGATGCAGTGCATGCCCCACTGGCACGGCTGCACCGGCACTGGAAAATTGGATAGGATTGGGCCCTTAGGTGGCAATCTTACAGCGTTACATGGGAGCAAGTCTTATTGTACCAAATGGGGTTTATTTCCAATTAGACATGCATAGAATTGAACTGCCTAGCTAATACCTTTGTTTCAACTGGAAAGTTAGGGATGAAATAATAGGAAGTGTTAAACATACAGAACTGCTTGTGTATTTAGTTCCTCAACAGTTGAAAAATAGATTTTATGGCCAAGTTAACAAGCGTTTCTCTGAGCGGTATAGGTCTTACGTGACTAGAATACTTTGCCAACTTAGCCAAGATACATTATTGTTGTTCCTTGTATTGTTTGGTTCAGCATCTCTTCTAACACATTTCTTCTTGCATTTGTCTCACCTTTAAGTCACCAAAGACAGAAAGGCCAGCATTCCTGATGGATTCACTGTATTCATTCATTTTCTCACCCCACCATGTGAAGCTGGTAGATTGCTGGGGTCATGGGAACAAGGGGAAGAGAGAGTAAGCAGCATCTTTGTCTTTTCCCAACAGTAAATCAAGCCATTGTGGCCAACAGTCTGCAATATCTCCATTAAGGGTACTGTATTTGTAAAAGAATAAAATGGAAGAATCAGATACTCTCTGGCCAGTGCCATCTCTTTGAAAGGTAAACACCTTTACAGCTATTGCTTTCTGGATAGATTTCCAAGAGAGAATGAACTGTTTTGAGATTCCATTTAAAACCAGTGAGGATTTTCAGAGGCACAAGGTTCAGGCTAACACTATTAAAATATGTTAAGCTACATGTAATGAGCTACTGAGTATTTCTCCCCTTTAGCTCAGTAAATTTCTCATGATTACAAGTGGAGATTCAGCATATTTAGATTTTAGCTACCAAATAAAATGGTCCTTGTATTTCAATGGCTAATTTTAACCAAAAAACACACTGACATTTCTTGTACACATACATCAGTAAGATCATAACATTAACACACGGCAGCAGTTGACCTTAAGAAGACTGTCAAGAAGCAGTGCGCACTTATGGACATATATTTAATATCAGTAGACTGCAATTTTACACACACTTTTACATGAAAGTAAGCACTTCTGAACTTAGTGGAACCTATTTCTAACATTCTTAGGATCAAGCTGTACAAAGCAAAGTCTGCCTATAAGCCCATTTCTTACCATACAACTGTCTTATTAATATATACCTAGAAACAATGCAGGGTTTAGAACATAAAGCCATGAGCACCAAGGTATGCTCAAAATTCAAAAAGCAACATAAAACCATCTAAGCAAGTGACCTGCTTTTATAAAGAGCCAATTTTTTTTTCCTGAAGATCTACAAATGCTCAAAAACTACAGCACTTCTGCAAGCTATCCTACGAATACAATTGATGAGTTAAATGCATACATCAACCTAAGTTTCGCACTTAATGTTCATTGATTTCAGTGAGACATGAATCATAAGAAGTCTCAAAAAGCATGGTTGGGCCAGAACTTCACTGCAACAAAAACTGAACTGGGGTAGCAGTTTGTAGACCTACACGCAACTCACTAGTTCCATCCACAACCAAAGCAATAATTGTGGTAGCTTATATTAGTACATCTAAACGGAACTCTGAAACAGGAGTAAGCCCTACTGAACATAGGAAGACTTACTTCAGAGTACCCATGATTAGTATGGCACATTAGTTAATGCCATGGGTCACAAGGACTCTTTGTGCAAGTGAAACACTCCTTACATTTTCAGAAAGAGCTTGCGTTCACAAAGTGCGCTTCTGTTCATGGAAGCATTACTCTGGATGCAACCCCCTATTGGCAGAAAATTGCAAAAACTAGTAGGCTAATTCAAATATTGCATTTATATCCTTTGTTTTGATTTTATTAGGTTTTATGCATGTTTAACTAGTGTAATTACTCGTATAAGCAAGAAGCACTAGCTAATTTTTCTGAAGTAATCTTAAAATTAGGACAATAATCCTGCAAGCACTACAGAACACAAAGCACAGAATTAAAAATATTACAGCGCCTATGGTAGCAAACACTTTGCCTAGCTAAGTACCCTCAGAATGAACCCCCAAAACAGAAAATAATAATTTTACTGCAATTCTCCAGAAACATAACACTCAGACAAAAATGTATATGGCAGCTATCAGAACTACCCACTCATATTGGTAGAAGAGTTCCAAACAAAATGCAGTTGCTCCATGTACAATTTAGCAATCCAGCATTTGCAGTCATGGACAAAGACCTACAGTAATAGTTTTTAAAGCTTGTGCTTCACACACATAGTTTTGAGAATGTAAAGTCATGTATATTTTTATTGCAATTTTTCCAAATACTTATCTAAGAAAAATCAGCCAGCCATATAGAAAACCCTAACCTTAGTCCAATATTGCTTCGAGTAACCAGATTTTAATGTGTAGCCACCTTATATTATAAACACAGTATTTAAGTTGCTTTGTTAAGAAAACAAGTTAGTTACAACTTCTTTAAAATTTTCTTCACTTTCAAGACAGAGCTTGTGTGTTTTATCAATGCATTCATATATATTTCAAGAAAAAAATGTAACAGTTCTTCCCATTTATTACACCATGACCACTTATTTGGTTTATTACAAGTTAGGTTTAAGCACATCTAATCCTGTACTGAACTGTGATTCATATTAAAGAAGAAGCAGCAAAGTTGTTCTTGCTGGAACTACTCAGTTCTATGAGATCTAGTGTTACATTTCTTAACTTGAAGTTTTTAAATGTTCTATAATAGATTTAGATTATATAAAATATAAATAAATGAGCATTAGAAATATACATTACAGTTCAGAGACTGAAAAAAGTATATTTTTTTCTTATGGAAATCTAGTTTTTGAACTTAAGCTAGTTTTCAGTGGCTTAACATTTTTGTGTCGCCTCAGTTTAAATATGAATAGAGAGAATTTACAACTTTTTGCCAAGTAACATTGGCAAATACATGCCAATTACCATTTCATTAGGTTTATTAATTAAAAGGCTCATTCTTGTGACCTCTGATGGCCAACCTAAAAAAATAGTTAAGGCCATCATGAGTTCAGTGCTTCTGATCCTGAACCACAGACTATAGAATAGGACTTTTCTTCACAGCTTCTAACTTGTCTCTAAAGAAATGTTTGTCAGGTTCAACTCAACTGCCTGTGAACCTTACAATGCATCTAGGATACCATTTTTAATTTAAAAAATTTTGAAAAGAAAAACAATTACTTCATCATGCCGATTTATTTAAGCCTGGACAAAATCTGCCACACTTTTCAGTGTACAAGCATAGCTTTCTAGATCCTCAATAGAAGGATTTTTCCTTCTCACCAATAGGAAATTTATGAAGTTTTACAATTCATTAATGCTTTATTGCTATGTTTTCAAAAACTGACATTTTTTGCATTGTACCAAACTTCTCAGTTAAATAGATGCCTTCTGGGTTCACTAGTTTAAATGCTCTAGTTCTGATCCCAGTGTTCCATGGATTATTTATACTAAAGTATGGTACCTACATCATGTTTAATTAATACCATAACAGGCAGAGAAGCAAAACATTTAATAGCATGCTTTGATTTAAGCAAAGGAGCAACATGTGCAAGCCATTTGGTCAAGCACAAAGTAGTAAACATTTCTATGTTCACAAGTAAAGTGGGCAAAGTCAGTTTACTATTTCACTATCTTCAAAAAGCATCTCTCTCTCATTTTGTAACTGTTGTTCTAAGTCACTCGGATAGTCACTCTTAAAAAAAGACATATGTTGCAAAATATGCTTCCAGAGTGCTGCCTGTTTCAACAGCTGCCAATTTTACCTACAGTTTTATCTGTGAAATAATGGAAAAGCAGCGATAGGTTCTGAAAGCACCACTGCTAGTAGATCACCAAGAAAATTAACTTGAAACAATCCCATTCACTGTCACTCCTCAATGTCTGTTTTCCTGATATTGCAACATATAAGCTTAACATACCATTTACTAAACTCAAGGTACTTAACAGTTTTAAACTTTGGTGCTGTCACCCTCAAAAACAGAATAAAACAGTCTTTGGCAGACACCACAGATCTACCAAAAACATGACCTGCAACAAAAAATCAATGCACTAATCTCAATCCAAGCAGCAGTATCAGAAGCACAGCACACAGATAACATAAAATAAAGTGTCCTCAAACTTACTTGGAGTAGCCTGGCTGGTTTAGAAGCGGGGGGGGGGGGGGGGAGGACCCTTTTCAAGTCTACTTTAACAATGCAAAACATCCCCTCTAAAAAAAAATGCCACAGAATTCAGCTGCCTTGTTGTACAATCAGAAATACTACTTGAGGCAGGCCTTTAACTTTCAAATACTAATCTGCAGGGGAAGTACTAAGGGTTCAATATCCTAATCAAAACTTCCTAACCCAAAGGAGCAACACTCATGTAATTTTGACAGGAGAGCTTAATAGCAGAAAATAAAACCTTTGCTTTTATTGGCACTTTACACAGTTCCTATTCAAGCTAAAGAAATGTACATGAAGGTTGATTTTACAGAGTTTCAACTGGACACTTTGAATTGGTTTTATCAAATATTGGCTCCTATAGCACCATGACCTTTCAATCTCTTCCCATGATGCTAATTCATGGCCTGAAGGTTTGCATGTCTCTCCACTCAGCATCCAGATGCAACCAGATTCCCTTTGCACTGTGAGAGCATCACTAACTATTACACTTGCATCTCCTTTGACAGTTTGAGCAATAGAAGCTGTCCTTTTCCATGGGAAACCTCCAAGCCCAGGGATCATCCAGACCGCACTGAAGCACTGAAAACCTGGGAGGATTCACTGTGCAGCTAAGCTGACTCAACCAATTTACATGAGAGGGACATACTCTATTTACCCAAGCAAATAGATCGAGGAAAGTGGAGTTGAAGAGCAGTGTCAACACCAGTTCTCTACTAACTTTGAAACACTGACACAGAACAGGTGCCACCTGAGGCTAGTCTATCCTGTAATCTGAAAGCAGGGAGTATATAAATATATATGACTATATAAAATTGTGGCAGATGCACCATATTGTGGCTTGTGCCAGAGTGAATCAGCCTGAGATTCTTACTCCACTAACTTTAAAAAGTTTCACTGAAGTAATAAGAGATTGGACTCTATTAAAAAAGAAAAGTTCTGCAACCTCACTCCAGGGGTACCAAAACGCTGGAGGAGCCTTTCTTAAGGTCTGTTTGCCTGCATATACGTCTTTCTACATAGGTATTAAAAATCTTTCCTGATTGCTTTTCAACAAAAGCAAAGTTCACAAAGCAACTGATAAAGCAAAATAAATTGGGGGGAAATTTTACATATGCCTCAAGGAGAAGAGGGACCCAAAAATAATAATACACTAAAAGGAAGCTGCAACAATGCAACACAGAAGAGAGGAGGGAGAACAAGAGAGGGGGGTGATGCACATGCTAGAAACCACTGAAGAAAAAGTTTGCCCACACCTTGCAAGCAAATATAAGCTACAAGCTCCCTGATGCATCCAAAGGGGAAGTAACAGCACAATCCTATGCATGTCTACTCAGAAGTAAGCCCCACTGTGCTCAATGGGGCTCACTCCCAGGAAAGTGTGCATAGGACTGCAGAGCTAAATCCCCTTGGCTCACCTCTTTATTGTCTGCGACGCCTGAAAGGCATGAGTGGAATTCTCCTGGTGATGCCACTCTGGATGGCCAAGGCAGGTGGCATCCATGCCAAGCGAAGTGGGGATCAGCCCTTTATTTCACCCTCACCACCCCCCACCCCGGGCACAGCAGTTCTTACCTGGGGTTGGTGCTGTTCCAGTAGACGGCATAGCGATCAGCCACGGTCTTGGAGCTGGGATCCTGGCTGAACACGCACATCCAGAGCAGCAGAAAGACCAGCGTCAACATCTCCACGTGCAACATCACTCCCGGGCCAAGGAGGCGCGGCGCGGGGGAGGGAGGGCTGGGGGTGGCGGCTTGGTACAAAAATTATAAAAGTATATAGAAAAACAGGACAAGGAGGCACACCAAGGGGGTCAAAACCTCAAAGTGACAACACAAAAGAAGCAGGAGACACAACACACAGCCACGAGACACACACAAAGAAGAGCCCCCGCGGAGGCAGCCGGAGAGGTCCTTCGCAGGGAGCCTAGGCGCCCCTGCAGGGCGAGTGGGCGGCCGGACCGGGCGGCAGGAGGCGGCGGGAGCAGCTCATTCACCGCGGCGGCCAGCCCAGGGCGAGACATGCACCGTCCCTGCCCCCCGTCCAGCGCCGCTGCGGTCCCGGGGCTGGTGTCCGCGCCCCCTTCTGCTGCTGCTGCTGCTGCTTCCCGCCCTTGGGCGCGGGGGGAGGCGACGGGAAAGCCCCGGGGAGGCAGGGAAGGAAAGTCCACCTCAGGAGGCGTGCGCCTCTCCTCCGCCCGAGCGGGAAGCCTGAGAAGCCTCCGGCGCGCGCTCTCTCCCAGGGCTCTGCCCCGGCGCTCTCCTCCTTCCTTCCTTCCCGGGCGCTGGACGGAGCCCGCTGGGTGGGTGGCGGCGGCAATCCGGACGGCTGCAGGAGCGCTTCAGGGCTCAGCAGGCTGAGGCGGGCGCCTGCAGCAGGCAGGAGAAGAGGAAAGCAGGCGCCCCTCCCCTGGGCGCCGCTGGTGCGTGCGGCTCCGCGCTGGAAGCGCCTCCTCTTGTCCAAGGCAGGAGCTGCTGCGACGGAGAGGACCCCCCTCGAGGCAAGGCAGCAGCCGCGCTGTGTCCTCCTCCGAGCCTCGCCAAGGCGCCTCCGAAGTCCCTGCAACACCAACTTTGCCAGAGAGCTGGAGGCGGGCAGGGGCGGGAGGCCAGGAAGAAACCTCCCTGCAGATGACTACATGAGGAGGAGGAGGAGGAGGAGGAAGAGCCTTCAGGCTCGAGCCCGGCAGGCAGCTGCTCTCAGTCCTCTGGAAGCAGAAGGGCGCGGGGAAGTGTGTCCTCCTCTCTGCCTTCTCCAGCTGAAGTAGCACTCGAATGCAGGGGCTGGCAGAGGCAGGCAGGGCTCGGAAAGAGCAGCGAGGATTGGAGGAACTGGAGCCTCAAGTCTGCCAAAGGGGAGGTAAAGCGCGCACACACACCAGCTTTTTATGGGGGGGAGGGAGGAAAATCTTGGCAAGAGTCACGCCCCCTTTTCTTTTGCAGGGACCGCTTCCTTCTTCCCTGCGCGCAAATCCAGCCAAAGGCTGCAGCCGGCAAGGCGAAGGGGCTGGATGCCTGCGCGCTACAGACAGCCGCAGAGATCACGCCTGCACGGGATCTGTGTATGCACACATGCGCCTGGGGGGTCAGCCAGAGGAGGGAGAGGGAGGTGCAGTCGCCTTGCCGGGGGTTGGTTTGCATGCAGTTTACTTGGGAGAGCGGGGGGTGGGAGGGAATGGCTGGAGCAACCAGTCAGAGCCTGGGCTGCTGTTTGCTTATAGATGGCTTTTTGCCTCGGCTTCCCCTCCAAGCCCATTGGATGGGCACCCCAGGAAAGAGGCGTTCCCTTTCTCTACTGCCCTGCCCCCATGCCCAAGTGGGCCCCCCTCACCCCACCTTCTGCAAACCTGACTAATTGAATGACAGGGAGTGGTTCCTTCCTTCCTTGATGCTCAGCAGGTAACCAGTTCTGCGTGGGATATAATGCTGGGAAACGTCCCAGGGCAAATCTCTTCAGTCCCCTTGCCCTGCATACCAGAGTGGTCTTCTCCTTCAGGCAATGCAAGCGCGCGCTCTCTCTCAGACTGCAGTCCTCACTTTCCTGGGAGTAAGCCCCATTGACTATCATGGGACTGACTTCCGAGTAGACACGCCTAGCATTGGGCTATCAGACTGCAATCGCAGACACGTTCACCTTGGAGAAAGTCCCAGTTACCCCAGTGGGTCGCAGAGCCCGACCCAAGGCGTGTCTTAGTAAGGAGGGTTACAATTCTCTGCACACTTTCCTGGGAGCAAGCCCTATTGAACATAATGAGACTTGGTTTTGAGTAGACCCGCTTAGACTTGGGCTGTAAGTCCCAATGGGGCTTACTCCCAGGTAAGTGTGGGTAGGATTGCAGCCTGGCTTCTGACAAGGCAGGCAGAGGCTTGCACGGTTAATATCTCTCCCCGCCAGCTCCCCCCCCCAGATGTCGCGAGGGTGGAGGATGCTGGGGCGAGATGATCTGTGGATGTGACTGCAAAGGGCCAGTCTGATCCCGTACCCCCCCCCCCCAGTGCAATAGCATTAAAAGCAAAAGCCGAGCAAAAACTGTGTAGTACTCTAATGATGGATCACAGATTTCCCCCAGCTGCTTTGCAGGGCGTTTGAACCTCACGTGCAATCCTATCCACATTTTCCTGGGAGTAAACCCCATTGATGATCATGGAACTTACTTCTTAGTAGACATGCATGGGAGTGGGCTCTAAGTGGCGAGCACTTGGAGGCTCTGGCTGAGTGGATCAGAGGCAAAGGCTGGGGCTATGCGCGGAAGCACCGCTCTCAGTTTGCTTCCTGAATGCGGCAAAGCGATCCACCTGGAGGTTCTTGGGCCGGGAGGGGTGGAGGCGAAGGCTCCTCCTCCTCCTCGCAGCAAACTATTAGCATCTCTCAAAGGGAGTGCCATCCGGTGCCAGCCGCTGCCTTGGCTATGCTGCGCCACCCATGCGCTGGACCAGGTGACCTTTCTCCAGAAGGCAGTCGTCACACACAACTGTGCACGCTTCCTATAAAACCAGACCTTGGCCAGGTCCAAAGTTGGAGGAAAGGCAACAACTGCGGGGGCAAAGGCAGCAAGCCATCGAGAAAGGGCTTCCTAGGAAAGATCGGTGTCCCCTTTGTTAGATGTCCCCTTGGCACTCTGTTCCCCCTCCCCCAGTGGCTTTCTCATACTTTTATAAAAGTTTGGAAAAGAAACACACGCGGGGCAGTGTCCGGACTCTGTGGGGCAAAGGTGCTTTTCTCCCCTCCTTGGAACTGGATGATTCTTCATTAGGGAAGAAGCATTTGCCAGGCTTGATCAGGCCATTGTGGCTTCTTCAGAAGGAACCCCCCCCCCAAAAAAAAAAAAAAAAAAAAACAGGCATCATCATCATCACGTTTCCTCGCCTTTCATCCGCTTGGCTGGCTTCTCTCAGGGCTACTCAAATCTTTTCAAAGTGCCCCGACTCCCTCTCGTGGCGAATTGGCAGACCGCACTTTATATATACATTTCTTCATCAAGTCCATAGGAAATTGTGCATGGTTCACCAAAACAAACAAAACAAATTAGCTTATTTAGACCAGCTGGGAAGTGTCATCCTGGTCTGTGCTACTATCCTAAAAGTGTACCTCATTCATGCTTTTTACTGTCTTCTCCAGTGGACCTCATTTTCAGGACCACCGCAGCCCTATGCATATTACGTTTTCCTTTGATTGCTGCTGTACAGTGTAAAATTAGGAATTTCAGTCGATTTAACAGTAGGCAAACTTTTGATTTACATATTGGCATAAGCAAATACCCTTTGGAGACATACGGAGTGGTGTGAATTGGTATTGATTTCACGACAGTTGCATCTATATCCCATTATGCCACACTAGGAAGACCAGTATAATTAAAATAGGCTATCTGGACCCTTGTAGATGACTAGGGTGGTTCAAAATCTTGTTAGGATGTCAGGGTGACCAGATACAATGGAGGACAGGGCCTATACCTTTAACCACTGTTCAGAAGAGGCCATTTTAGAAGGTGTAGCTCAACATGGAAGGGTATAAAAAGCCACACCTGCCAAAATCTCCTCTTCCATACACTAACGGTATAGGCACTTTGTCGTCCATTGTATCTGGTCACCCTGAGGATGGTACACTGAATAATTGGTTTCATTCCTCCTCTACCACACTTCCTCTAACCCTATTCCTTTGCACAACAATTTGCTGATGATTTCTGTTATCTTTACCAGGGCAGCACAACAGGCTAGTCTACTCACAACAAGAGGGTGCAACATAAGACCTGCACCCTGGCCTGCACCCTGGAAGGTACAATATCATCCAGATCCCAGCATTGCAACTGCAGAAGCAATTAGCCCTGTGCATAGTGGAGATTGTAGCAGCCAGTTGCTCGGATACTGTGTACCCCTTAACCATATTTGCTAGAATTTAAAGGCATTAAAGTGCCAAGTCAGAAATATTTTTCATTGGCATCAGTAGAATTTTGTTCTGAGCTTATAATTATGTGATGGGGCAAACATATGCCTGTTTAACACTCACTCAGAGACACCTTCCTTTGAAAGGAGCATTTTGAAATTAAAGTTCTTGTAATCAATGCAGGATTATTGGTTTAGGTTTTTTCCTCATTTTTGGACACCAATACAATATTCTGCTGCTCTTGCTTAGTCTTGCAAGGCATACAAAAGCATGTCTGGTATGTGTAAACAATAAAAATGCATCAAATGGGAATGACAATGGTACATTTTAAACAGTCACTGACAGGTGTTACAGCAGAACAGCCAGTTACAGGAAAACACAACTGTTCCACATTTGTTTTGTAAGCTATAAGTGACTGTATTTTAATAATGTATAATTGCAGCACAGGTGCAAGTTTGTATCAACTAAATTTGCTTTTGCATTTTTTTTAAATGAAAGGCAATAGCCATCAACAAGACTATTGGATTAGCAAATGTCATAAAAGCAGTTCATATGGATAAATTGACTAGAATATCCAATCAGATGTCAGCCCGTCTGATGTCCCCTTTCACGGTGACATAATTAAACAATTATTGATGTCAAAGCTGTAAACTGCTTGTGCATATCAATGAGCGCCTCTGAACTTGCTGTACAATTACTAGGATTATAGAGGCTGTTAAGAAGTAACTTTTACAGCATTAACGCCCAGTACAGTATTTGAAATACTGTAGATAATTTATACTAGAAGTTTACAAGCAGACAGAACCCAGTAGCCACACAGTTCCCCCTCAAAGTTATTGCCTTTCTGTATATTAACAATGTTTACAAATAATCCTATTCTATATAATTTGGGGGAGCTGATAATTACACAATGTTTTTGATCCTATTTTGCTGGTGCAGACTAGAGAGACTCTGTGTTGAACTGGAAGACTCAACATGGAGTTCAGGGTACAGCAGAGCAGAGTTCTGCTGATCCCACCCCCCTCCTGCCCTGGCTGCTCCCCTCCCTCACCCTTGTTCCACCTGCCCAGCGGTTGCACTTACCCACAGAGGCGGGGCATCCCTGACAGCACTGAGCCTGGCACCTGACTGGCACGGGCCCAGCACCAGCACTCCTTACTTGCCGGGTGCCATAAACATGCTTTAAAGCATGTTTACAGCATGGAGCTATGGCTCAGCACCAGTGCTGGGCCTCTTTAGGATTGGGACCTCAGTCAGCCTCAGGGATGGGACGTCCTTGTCTTTATACTGATGTTTTGGACACAGGGAGCAAGGGACACATAAGGGTATACACTTGAATAAGCTGGGGAACTCAAGACACATCAATATCTTCTGCCCACTTATCTTCAGGTTTACCATTTCTCTTTACTATCATTTTCAGCTGAATCCTAAAGGGTCAGTCCACTTGCAGAACAAATGTTCTGTCTTTAGAGACAGCCTTAATGGCACTCACAAAAATCCGTCAAGCAATGCACAAAGCTGTACACTGCTGGAGCACCAGCAGGAAGGCCACAGTGGTCTTTAATGTGGCAATGACTTGAGATCAGTCCACCAACCAAGGAAAGTCAGGGGAGGTGGAACTGGGCAGGGGGGGTAGAATGGAGGTTGGGGAGCATAGAATGGAGCAGCAATGGAGGTGGGGAAGAAAGCAAACCAGGAAGGAATAGAGGTTGGGGAGCATGGAACAGGGCAGCAATGGGGGTGGGAAAGAGGGCAAACCAGGAAGGAAGCAGGTTTGGTAGCAGCAAT
This sequence comes from Tiliqua scincoides, assembly GCF_035046505.1. NCBI lineage: Eukaryota > Metazoa > Chordata > Lepidosauria > Squamata > Scincidae > Tiliqua > Tiliqua scincoides. Next base: position 47,279,665 of record NC_089822.1, read on the forward strand.
GGCCACTGAATCCAAACCCCCTTCCCAGACCCATTTCCGCAACCAGGTCCACAAAGACCTGCACCAGCTTTTTTTGCTGACACAGATCTAAGTAGACCCCCTCCATGTCTCTGAGGCTTACCCTCAGGTAAGGGAACAAACGTTCCCTTACCCAGAGAAGACTTCCAGGGTGACCAGATACAATGGAGGACGAAGTGCCTATATCTTTAACCAGTGTATAGAAGAGGAGATATTGGCAGGTGTAGCTATTTATCCCTTCCATGTTGAGCTGCACCTGCCAAAATGCACTATACGGGACAGTGGTTAAAGGCATAGGCACTCTGTCCTCCTTTGTATTTGGTCACCCTGTACAGGAATCCCTCCCCCTCAGCAGGATCCAGCTGAAACTATTTTGGCATGGCTTCATTGGTTGGGGGGGAGCATAGGGTTCCGCTGTTAATTTCCTCAGTCTTACCTGGATTCATCCTTAGTGAGTCTGACCCATAAATGCAACAGTTGTGCCATGTCATACAAGAACATTAGAACAAAGAACTGGGGTGTCATCATGCCATGAGATATTGTGGTGGGGCTATAACTCAGTAGTGGAGCACATACTTTTCAGGTTCTCGGGTTCAATCCTTATCATCTCCAAGTAAAGCTGAGAAAGCGTCTATGTGAAATCCTAAGAGAGCTGCAGCTGCCTCTCTGCATAGAGTAGGCCAGGGGTGCCCAAACCCCAGCCCAGGGGCCACTTGTGGCCCTCAAGGACTCCCAATCCGGTCCGCGGAGAGCCCCCAGTCGCCAATGAGCCGCTGGCCTTATGGAGAATTGCTGGAGCCCATACTGGCCTGACGCAACTACTCTCAGCATGAGGACAACTGTTCGACCTCTGACATGAACTGTGGGACGAGGGCTCCCTCCATTGCTTGCTGTTTCACATCTGTAATGCAGCAGCGGCAGTGAAGGCAAGGTCAGCCTTGCTTTGTGCAAGGTCTTTTATAGGCCTTGAGCTATTGCTTCATTCATTCATATAAGTTCCACCTCTAATATATTCATTTACACCAATTTATTCAAATTTGAAATGTAAATTAATTCTATTTTTCTCAGCCCCTGACAGTGTCAGAGAGATGATGTGGCCTTCCTGCCAAAAAGTTTGGACACCCCTGGAGTAGACAATACTGAGCTGGATGAACTAATGTTCTAATTCGTAAGACAGCAACATTTTGTGTTCAGAGCTGTTGTTTCTGAATGGGAACTGAATAGTATTTTTAGATTTGACGTTCTCCCATTAAATCTCACTGCTGAAGCAATGCAGTTGATTCACCCATCTACTGGGGGCATAAAAGCTGGAGCAAAGATCCCTTTCTATCTCCTTCATCTGAATGTTGAAGAAGGTGCGTTAGATCTTCACGGCTCATTTCAAAGTGGAGCAGTCATCAGAGCCTGTCGAACTGAAGTGCTGATTCAGAAAGGCTTATTCTGGGATAGATGAACGTTCTGTAGCTTCACAGAAAATTAGAGCATAACAGTCAAAACCGATATAATGACTGACAATCTGTAAAACAGAAAGTTAATTTAAAGAATTCACAAGGAGGGCATCTAATTTGAAATGAGGAGGGTAGTAACTTGAACAAAGTCAAGCATTTATCTTCTTTATCAGAGCATGTAAGCATAATCTAAAGTAAAAGGACTTGAGTTTTTACCATTGAAGAATCTTTCATCAGAAGGAGATATAGATGGAGCAGTCAGTAGAAAATAATTCCTCACAGAAGACATTGATGACATGAGCTAATCTTCTATCTCCTCGTACAATATAAAGGTTTTATTTTTAATAGACGACTGATGCTATCTGCTGAGCAAACATTAGCACTTTCCCAGATAAGAGGAAGTAAGAACAATCCTTTTTGTAATATTAGACCCTGTTTTGAAATATAACAAAGCAAAAGGTCCAAAAAAGAAATCACCTAACATTTTCAATGTATCCTTAAGCTCTGAATGTAGCAGTTCTCATATGCTGCACATCTCACCTGCAGAAAAGGGCAATCAAAATGATCAAGGGGCTGAATTACCATCTCTAGGAAGTAAGGTTGCATCTGTGGCTTTTTAGGTTACAAAAAAGACACCTTGCAGGAGGGGCGTGATAGGAATTTATAAAAGTGTGCACAGCGTGGGGAATGTGGATAGTTTTTCTCCCTCTTTCATAACATTAGAACCAGGAAGCATCTGCTGAAACCGATTAGCTGGAGGTTCAGGCCAGGCAAAAGGAAGAACTTCCTCACACATGAATATATGGAAATCATTGCCACAAGGTGTTGTGATGACCACTAACTTCAATGGCTTTAAATGGGAACAAAGGCCAAATCCTATCCAACTTTCCAGCACTGATGTGCAGGTGGGGCCCCTTTATCTGCAGGTTTGGCACCCACGCATTTCACTCAGCATGGGTGCTGGACCCATGCTAGCTGCCCTCACCTGACCTCCCAGATGCAAGAAGAAGTGCCTTCCAGTCATGTCCAGTCATGTTCTGAGGTACCACGTGTGGCCTCTTTGGGTCTCAGTAAGCTCCTCAGAGGTGTTGGAAAGGCACTTTTGATTTTTGCAAAAGCTGCGAAAAACCTTTCCAGTGCCTCCAAAAGCCTTTCCAAGACCTCCGAGGGGCTTTCTAAAGCCAAGAGAGGCTGCACACAGCCTCTCTGGGCCTCAGAACTCCTCCAGAACTGACTAGAAGGCACTTCCACATCCAGAGGCCTTCTAATGGACATCACTCGCGGATTACATTATCTGCGGTTTCTGCATCCATGGGGTCATCCATTGACCTTCGCCCTACAATACCGTGGTCCAACTGTAGTCATGCCAGTGGGGGGGGGCAGTCACAGGGGCCTCTCAAGGTAAGGGAACATTTGTTATCTTGGAGTTGCATTGTGGCTGCATCGGTGCTGGAAAGCAGGATATTCATGGAGGACAAATCTAACAACGGCTACTGATTAGGGTGGGTGTATGTTACCTCTGAATTCACAGGTTGTATTCCACAGAATGCCAGTTTCTGGGAAGCACTTGCAGAATAAGGCTGTTTACCTACACTTCTAGCCTTTGGACTTCTCAGAAACAACTGGGAAACAGGGTGCTCAACTAGATGGACTTTGGGGCTGATTCAGCAGATCTCTCCCTGAAACAACAATATGGCCCAAGTTTAATTGATATTCTATAACTTTTTACAGTGGTACATAACTTGAGATGCAGAAGATTCCATTTCTCTGGTTACTGAACCCATGTTGATAAATAATTAGTTCCTTTAACACATTAATCAGCAATATTGGATATTTTTCATCAGGCACCCATAGTTTAAGCTTAGACTGCATACATTTGGCAGAGGAATAGAGCTAAAAGAGTAGATAAGTGTATACAATGTGCCAAATGCATGCAAGGAAACAACCAAAGGGAATAGGAGTTGCTTATGAGAAAAACCCCGGCAACTGGCAACAAGTAATGCCAGCTTAATGATTATATTGGGCTGGCCAAAACAAAAGGACTTCTTGCAATTTAAGTTTTTCACAGTATATGTCTTGCCACCACTGTGCAGCTTTTTAAGTGCCTTGCCAGTAATTTTGTTCCTGTGCTTATGTTGCAGGTCATGGCATGTAGGAATTGAATTTTAATTGAAATAAATATTGTTGTGTGTTACCAGGAATTATAACCGCACCGCTCCGCACGATCGATCAATTGATCAATAGAAGACCCAAGCATATTTAGAATATAATACTGACAGCAAGTTTATTGGGGCTGCAATCCTATATGGGAGTAACAGCCCAATCCTATTGGGGTCTACCGTTGCTGGTACTAGCATTCCAGAAGCAGTAGTTGCTTTATGGCCACTGCAAACACTCTGGCAATGCGTAAAACCGTGCACTCCCAGAATGCCATTGGAGCAGCCCCATGCATGGGGGCAGAGCAAGGGAGGCCCACTGTCTCAGGTATGTTCACGGGAAGGGTGGAATGGGACAGGGGGAGGGCAGAATGCGGGAGAGTGAGAGGTGTGTCAGAGGCGGGAGAGGTAGCACCCAGCGCAAGGCGACTTGTGCTGGATGCTATTCCTTATGGGACCAGCTGACATGCCCCCCTTGTCTCATTGGACTTGTGCCAGCTAAAGAGCAGGTGAAGGTCTGAGGAGACTCATTGGTGACTGGGAAGCTTATGGAGGGGTAAGGGAAAATATTTTCCCTTTCCCCTGCAAAGCCTCCCAATCTGCCCTCCCACCATCACATACAGCACGACCCATTTTGGCACAGCTGCAAGCTATGGCAGGGGAAAGGATAGGATTGGGCTCTAAGTTCCATTAAGTGCAGTGGGGCTTAGTTCTGAGCAGAAATGGCTAGAATTGTTCTGTTGGAAGTCTAAGATGATAAACGTGTTGGATTTGTTTTTACTCTGGAAGAGAAAATATGGCTTCCATATCATATCCGGGTTGATGTAGATTTCAGTTTTTCATTTGCAGTAATCAATTCATCATCTCTACAGGATCATCAGAAAAGCAGTGGGCCCAGTGCCAGGTGAAAATGAAGTGTTTGTCTGATTCCTCAGGGACAAAATATTTAAGCTTCTATATAGCATACTCATAGAAGCCTTTCAGGCTTTTCACAGAAGTGAGTGATCTGAAGTTTGGAGAACACACGTTTGCTGGCATCATTCCACACAATGACTGTGATTTAAATTAATTAATTAATTAAATAAATAAATAAATAAAAACCCTAGGGCATGATCTAAACAGAGTTAAGCGCTTTAAGGCCTCATTAATTTCAGTAGGATTTATTTAAGCATGGATTTCATTCTCTCAGTGAGAGAAATGGATTTTTAAAGTCTAATAATAATACTTAGGCTACACACACTTACCAGATAGTAAGCTAAATTGAACAAATTGAACACAGTATGCTGCATTGAACACAGTGGGACTTACTCCAAGTAGAAGTGTAGGATTGAGCTATTAGAATTGTATGGCGCTTTCTGAATGTGCAAAGCCCCCTCCCCCCCACACACACATTCTTGATGAAATCGTTACTACTACCATGTAAAGTATGTATTATGCGCCCCATATTACAGATTGGCTTGTCTAGTGAACTCAAGGCTGAGGTAAGATTTGAACTAGGGAAGTTCTGATTCACAGCTCAGTCTCTTGCAATGCACTCCTACACATGTTTATTCAGAAGCGTCCCGTTACGTTCAACGGAACTGACTCCCAGGTAAGAGTGTATGGAACTCAATGGGATTTCTGCGTAAACATGCATACGATGGTGCTGTAAGCCACTATACCAACTTTACTTTATGAGAGTGCTGGCAGATATTGTAGAGATTTTTAGCTCTACAGTATCGAGAGGAGCAGGGATTACTATTAAACCAGTTTAAATATATAGTGTAGATATGCCCTTTTGCCTGTTTAACAGAATCATGTCATCAGATGTGCTTCCTCATGTATGAGACTGCATTGTTTGGATTAGTTTTGGATTTCATTGGGTATCTTCAGGAATATACAACCAAATGTGGCTGACATGTGCTAGCATGCATTTAAAAGAATGTGAGCATGGAAATAAAATATGCCACAAATAGTTTTCTGCACAAAGGTATGTGTAACTCATTTTCCCATAGCTGGTCTGTCAGGATATGTCTTAAACCATACAGTAATGCCAGTCTAAATCTTTTAAAAGCCTATAGATCTTCATGGTCATTCATTTTGTTTTTGACTTAATGAATATGTTAAATTCTTTAAAAAAAAATTGGACTTTGTTTTATTGCTTTCTAACATTTATAACTTTCTTGCTTTCTTTCTTGCATTTCTTTCTTGCTACAACTTGTGTGCCAAGTTGTTCTCCTGGAAAAAAGATGAACTGTTTACTTAGGGTGAAAAATCTTGCCACCATTTAAGTATTTCTGCCAACGATGCCAACAGAATCAGGAAGTTTTACATATGTAATATGTTCTAAGTCATACCATTTAATATAGTCACCTGATTCTAGGGTTGTTCGGGGTTAGGCAGAAGTGTTCTATGCTACCACTTTTAAAGTGATATCAAATGGATCAAGGACTTTCAGGGCCATCCCATCCATTAGGGCAGCTGCACTGCAGCTTCAAGGATTAGTCAGCTCCCAGGCAACTTTGTCATTGCTGCCACTTCCAGGTCTGAAGCAGCCAGTGGGATGGGAGGGAGTATGCAAAGCCCAGACACTGTCAAGATGCCCTTATATTGAAGTACTATATCAGTGTCAAAGCAAACAGCAGAACTGGACCACATACACAGCAGCAATTGTTTCTTGTCAACTCTGGGAAAGGGAAGTGCTTTAGGCACCCATGGAACTTTTCTCCCAGTCCCATCAACAAGACGCTTGGATACTGGATTGTGAACATTATCTGCACTGAATAGAACCACTAACCTGAATGTACTATTATGCGTTTTATACTGTGACTGGATCTGTCACTGTGGTTTTGCTTAAAGTGACATTGGATTGGTATCCAGAATATAACAACAGAATGTTGATGTTTCATAATTACAGTGAATGTTTCCTGAACAGGCAAGACACCCACAGCAGTGGGGCAAAGACCAATGCCTGGAGATGATGACCTAATTCTACGCAAGTGGCGCACCAGCAGAGTGCATGTTCCACTGGTGTGCGAGGCTTTCATGTTGTTGCAAAAATGCCGTAAAGCGCTTTGCAACAGCGTGCCTTTTAGCAGCACCAGTGCCAGGGGCCAAAGTCTTCCTGCTGGTACATCAAGGGATGCCACTGGTGCAGGTAAGACCAGTATAGGGAGGGGGAAGGACAGGGACGGGTGGAATGGTGTGGCATTGGTAGCACCTGCACACATCATATCCTATCCCACTTCCCAGGCCTGATCCACTTACACAGATCAACGTGGCACCAGCGATATCAATATCACCAGCAAGTTGACCCATTGTGGCTTACTCCAGGACAAGTGGACAAATGTCCCCTTAGCCTGAGGAGATCTCCAGCAGCCAAAATTCCCCCACACGATCCAAAGTAGCCCTTACCATGGTCATTCTGCTACCATGAGGAGACTGCTACGACTGCTCCCCCCCACCACCACCATGGGATGTAGTGCAGGCTGCATTGGGTGCAGCTGCATGGGGGGGGTGTTTAGGATTGAGCTGTAAATGCATTAAACTTTCACTTCAAACAAAGAAAACTGTCAGACCCATTTGATGGAGACCAATGGAGAGAGGTGAAAAGTGTGCCCCAAGGATCTGTCCTGGGACCGGTGCTTTTCAACCTCTTCATAAATGACCTGGAGACGGGTGAGCAGTGAGGTTGCAAAGTTTGTGGATGACACCAAACTTTTCCAAGTGGTGAAGACCAGAAGTGATTGTGAGGAGCTCCAGAAGGATCTCTCCAGACTGGCAGAATGGGCAGCAAAATGGCAGATGCACTTCAATGTCAGTAAGTGTAAAGTCATGCACATTGGGGCAAAAAATCAAAACTTTAGATATAGGCTGATGGGTTCTGAGCTGTCTGTGACAGATCAGGAGAGAGATCTTGGGGTGGTGGTGGACAGGTCGATGAAAGTGTCAACCCAATGTGCGGCGGCAGTGAAGAAGGCCAATTCTATGCTTGGGATCATTAGGAAGGGTATTGAGAACAAAATGGCTAATATTATAATGCCGTTGTACAAATCGATGGTAAGGCCACACCTGGAGTATTGTGTCCAGTTCTGGTCGCCGCATCTCAAAAAAGACATAGTGGAAATGGAAAAGGTGCAAAAGAGAGCGACTAAGATGATTACGGGGCTGGGGCACCTTCCTTATGAGGAAAGGCTACGGCGTTTGGGCCTCTTCAGCCTAGAAAAGAGACACCTCAGGGGGACATGATTGAGACATACAAAATTATGCAGGAGATGGACAGAGTGGATAGGGAGATGCTCTTTACACTCTCACATAACACCAGAACCAGGGGACATCCACTAAAATTGAGTGTTGGGAGAGTTAGGACAGATAAAAGAAAATATTTCTTTACTCAGTGTGTGGTCAGTCTGTGGAACTCCTTGCCACAGGATGTGGTGCTGGCGTCTGGCCTGGACACCTTTAAAAGGGGATTGGACAAGTTTCTGGAGGAAAAATCCATTACGGGATACAAGCCATGATGTGTATGCACAACCTCCTGATTTTAGAAATGGGTTATGTCAGAATGCCAGATGCAAGGGAGGGCACCAGGATGAGATCTCTTGTTGTCTGGTGTGCTCCCTGGGGCATTTGGTGGGCCGCTGTGAGATACAGGAAGCTGGACTAGATGGGCCTATGGCCTGATCCAGTTGGGCTGTTCTTATGTTCTTATGTTGATGCTAAATGGCCCTGTGGCAAGGAGACCAGAGAAGACAGTCCAGCAGAAGCAAATATTTCCTTACCTGGAGGAGGCCTCATGGAGTGCCCCCTCCCTGCAGGATGCAGCATGTGTTCCAGTGCTGCAGCTGCATCAGTGGAGGGGGGTTTGATAGGATTGGGATGCTAGTGTGTTTTTAACTTCATCTTATTACATTTCATTCTTTGACAAAAATATCCCTCTCCATGCATGTTGTTTTAGTGCTTGCGTTTTAATATTGTTCAGAGATGCTCTTGACCAAAGTGCTCCAATGTGGTTTCAACTCTGCTGCCCTGATACAGTCTGGCCCTTAGTGATCATGCAGTTAGCCCACAGAGAGATAGAAAACAATTATATTAAACTGTATGCACTTCAAATAATGCACTGGTGAGGTCATCAGCAAAGAAAGAGCATAAGTGAATTTCTATCATACCACATCATGCTGAGGATATGACAACATCAAAACCTTTTTCTTAAAGAAACCTTTTGCCTTGATTCTGATACATCTCTGATAACCCAGGCGTCAGACATTTGCTGGAGGTACAGAACATCCTACTTGGAGATTTTAACTAATGATCAGATCCATGAAATTGAGGTCTAAATAGAATTAAAATGCATTTATTATTTAATCCTGCTTCTCATTAAAACTCAGAGCAGCTCACAGGCAGGTATAAAAATGAAAATACAATAAAATTATATCAAAATACACAATAAAATTCATAGAGGAGTAAAATCACAAACCCAAAGCATAAATATTGGACAAGAAAGCATCATTTAAAGAGAAAGCCTTGCCAAAACAGAAATATTTTTAGAAATATTTTAAGTGAGAGAAGGAGTTGAGGTAGCCATTCAGGGAAGGGAATCTCATAACTGGGGCCCCCACTGAGAAAACTGTGTACCTGGTACCCCTCAGAGGATCCATCTCTGCCAGCAGTGGGGCAGAGAACAAGCTCTCAGTAACCAATTTCAACAGCTGGACATGTTGATATTGTCATAGGTGCAGGATGCCCAGATACAGTCGAGGTCAGTGTGCCTATACCTTTAACCATTGTTACAGAAGAGGGAATTTTGGCAGGTGCAGCTTAACATGGAAGGTTTTGAAAAGTACACCTGCCAAAATTCCCTTTTCTATACAATGCTTAAAGGTATAGGCACTCTGTCCTCCATTGTATCTGGTCATCCTGTTTCCAAAAGATGGGATAAGACCCAGCATGTTTCAGTGCTGCTGGCAAAAAATAACACACAGTCCCTTGCACCATAAAGGAAATGAACATGTACATATAACTAAACCTTTTTCAGTTGCTGGTCACATTTTTCAAACATCAATAAGAAATTCAGTGGAAGAACAAGAGTTTATCTCTGGCTCAAATACAGTGTAATTCCTAGAACTCTGAGTAATCCTACAGTACACATGTCTAGTCAGAAGTAAGTCCTATTGTGTTCAGTGAGTCTTATTCCCAGGAAAGTGTGAATAGGATTGCAGCCTGAATCATTTACTACAATAAAATTTGTGTCATCTGCAAGATGAGTCAAAGCCTGTAAACAAACATCTTCATGGGAATATCTCTATCAGATAGATCAGTGGTTCTCACGCACTAAGAATGAGAATCTATTGGGAGCCACCGGAAGTGATGTCTTGACCGGAAGTGTCATAATCAAGCAGGACAATTTTTAACTATCCTAGGCTGCAATCCTACCTACACTTACCCAGGAGTAAGTTTCCTTTACTATCATTGTTAAAAGTACAGGTCTGTCTCATTTCCTCAAATGCAGTCACATATCATGGCAGTATCAAGTCTAATATATTAAAAATGAAATATTGAAATGAATAGGGACCCACCTGAAATTGTCTCGCGACCCACCTAGTGGGTCCCAACCCACAGTTTGAGAAACACACAGATAGATCATTCTGTTTGTGCAAAGAGGTGGGCTTTGGGGGGAGGGGAAGTGAACAAACACACCATATGTTGCCTGTGCTGGATTGAAGGTAATATGTGCATCATAGATGGATAGCATTGATCCAACTGTTTGGGGACCCATTCTAGACATTCTCTTCCCCCTTCTTCTCCCTAAATCAGTGAAAAGTACAGTCAGCACTGATATTGCCAGCTATCTTTTTTGACTGAATGTATTGTTACACTGGGGGTGGAACGATAAAGAAATATTTTTATTTGTTGTTTCTCGATGGCTTTCACAGTGTGCATGAATGAGGAACTCTGGACCAAGTTCATATAATTAACATGCTTCAAATGGCAGCAATCCCCTTGCCCTTTCTGGAATTAAAAAAACCCAAAAACATTATTTTGAAGGATTTACCATAATTCTCTGCCTGAACTCCAAATTTCAGGTTGGACCAACATCCTGACATCCTCCGCCCTGTGCACCCCTCAAAATACCTGGACCAGCAGAATCCAACCACTTGCCTACTCTCCTTACTCCTTCCTGCATGAACATTTTCCACAAAACAGGAAGTGCAGGACCTGCTGGGATCTCCCACCATAACTTGCATTTCCTGTTTTATTTAAAGGGACCAATTGAGAAGGCGTGAGTGGATAGGGAAGCAGATTACTGCTACCTGTGAGGTTTTTTCAGGCACAAGCAGCAACTTCCCAACACACTCACTCACTCTTTCCATCACAGTCCCTTTAAATAAATTAAGATGTGTATGTTCTCATTTGTTTAAAAGGATCACATGAGGAAAGAGTGAGTTGAGTGGGTAGGGAAGTTGATCACTGTGGCTGTATCCATGGCAGGCTGGGGGGAGGTGGCAACAGATTCAGGATGAAGGGCACCTTGAGCCTGCTGCTTCCCTGCCACTCACCACAAACTGCATCATCCTCTTCATGAATGGGCAGCCAATGCCCAGAATTTCTAGCTTGGACTAGGGAAGACCTCTGTCTGAAACCTTGGAGAGCTGCTGCCAGTCAGTGAACATGTCACTGAATGAAATGGTTCAATCTTCTGACTGAAGGCCAGTACAAATGTAAGCTGCCTCAAGCCTGTGATAAGAAACATGGAAGTAACAATGGCTATCATTTCTAAAACAGTAAAATGTGTTTTACTGCGCAACAACAAAACCAGCAGAATACAACAACAAAAATAAAACCAGCAGAATACAACACAACTAGCCAGTGTTTCTCAATCACTATAAAGATCTCTGGAATACAAACATCTTACTTCCTTTCTGGAAATTGACAGGAAAGAAACTGCAAAAGGGGAGTTTTACTGGGAAAAATACTGCTGGTGGTCAGAAGTGGTGGCCCTTCAAAACTGATAAGAATTTTGCCACAACCACCCAATGAGCAGCAAGCTGCTCTTTATAGCTTGACATCATAGCCAAACACTGATTTAGGCTGCTGGAGGCCCTGAAATGAAGCTGACTGGAGAATAACACAGGCACACAATGTCCACTGACGCTGTGGACTGAGCCAGCTTGTATGTACCCCCAATCCTGAAACAAAACTCATGAAGATGACCAGATAACAAGACTAGCACCCCCTGAAGGTGCATGCGTCTTTAGCAATGCAAAATGCTGTGGGTGAAAGTAGCAATGCACATTGGGGCCAAAAATCAAAACTTCACATATAAGTTAATGGATTCTGAGCTGTCTGTGACAGATCAAGAGAGATCTTGGGCTGCAGCTAGATGCAAGCATTGACCCAATGTGCGGCAGCAGTGAAGAAGACTAATTCCATGCTTGGGATCATTAGAAAAGGTTTTGAGAATAAAATGGCCAATATTATAATACCATCGTACAACTCAATGGTAAGGCCACACCTGGAGTATTGTGTCCAGTTCAGGTCGTCACATCTCAAAAAAGATATTGTGGAAATGGAAAAGGAACAGAAGAGAGCAACCAAAATGATTACGGGGCTGGGGCACATTCCTTATGAGGAAAGGTTATAGCATTTGGGGCTCTTCAGTCTAGAAAAATGGCACTTGAGGGGGGGACATGATTGAGATGTACAAAATTATGCAGGGGATTGATAGAGTGGATAGGGGGATGTTCTTTTCCCTCTCACACAACACCAGAACCAGGAGACATTCACTAAAATTGAGTGTTGGCAGAGTTAGAACAGACAAAATAAAATATTTACGGTATTTACCCATCGTTTAATTAGTCTGTGGAACTCCTTGCCACAGGATGTGGTGATGGTATCTGGCTAGATGTCTTTTAAAGGGAATTGGACAGTTTTCTGGAGGAAAAGTCTATCACAAATTACAAGCCATGATGGGTATATGCAAACTCCTGATTTTAGGAGTAGGCTACCTCAAAATGCCAGATGTAAGAGAGTGGCAACAGGATGCAGATTTCTTGTTGTGTGCTCCCTGAGCATTTGGTGGGCCACTGTGAGATACAGGAAGCTGGACTAGATGGGCCTTTGGCCTGATTTAGTGGGGATCTTCTTGTGTTCTTAAAACTCTGACTGATCTCAACCATCGATTCATGCTCCTTCTTTGGATGCTGGCTGGAGAGTTGGACGAGAACAAAACATGCAGCTAGAACGTCATCACTTTCAGTGAAACAGTTTAGCAGCACATGTTGAGAGGCAAACCACTCTCCACAGACACTGATAAAGACTAGCCAAGAAAGGAGCCAGAGTGTGCAAATAGCACAACTGCCCACGTCACTAATTGTGTGGGGCTGGCTGGGTACTAAGCATCATCCAAGCCAGATGTGAGAATGAAAGAAGTGGAAGAGCCAAGCATGCTGATTTGTGCTCAAATAAACCTTCAATCCATATGATCATCTAAAAATGCTGGCAAAGGCACTTTGTGATACAGGAAATGGTGAGTGAGGATAACCCTGGCAGCTAAGCTTGGAGAAAGAGCTTTAATGAGTAAAGTACATAAAATAAAGCAAACAGCTACAAAGGAAGTAAGCCTGGAGCTCTTCAGAGGTTGTCCCAGCCAAGGAATGGTGCAGTGTACACAATGCTTTTCTTCTTTGCACAAGGAAGAAAGTCGATCTTGCACTCCAGGCAGTGCTATATTAAATATTGATGGGAATTCACGGCATGTAAGATTTTTTCCCCCCTCTTTCTTTCAAGGAATTGTTAAATAGTTGATGAGAACTTGGGAGAAATATTTCATTCCAAATGGGAACTTCCTTCAGAACTGTAATTTAATTTACACACACACACACACACACACACACACACACACACACACACACACACACATAGCTGAATGCAAAGTGATCTGAATACCTGCAGAAACATTAACCCCTCATAAATGAACCATGAATGATGAACTAGGCTACCTACATCTAATGAGTTGCTGTACACAAAGTCATTGCCATAATCAATGATGATTATCATTTTGCCATGCACAAAATGAGTAGTTTGGCCTGTTTTCTTCATGTAGACGTTAGCACACATGAAAACATGTGGCAATGTATATCACTGGCATACCTGGAGGGGTCGGGGGGGGGAATGCCTCAGATGGCACCCCATGGGAGGTGGCACTGCAACCCTTCCCCCACCATCATTTTTTTTCTTTACTTTGGGCCCATTTTCAGGCCTGTTTTCGAGAACTTAGAAGGCCTTTTAAGGGCCAAGGAAGCTGCCCTTGGCCTCCCTGCCAGTAGGACTTACTTCTGAGTAGAGCTGGTTATGACTGTGCCCATATACTTCAGAATCCCAGTTTAGAGGCTACCAGGACATCTATCAAGATGGTGAGACTAACATTTTCTGGGACCAACCAGAGCTGGACAACCAACTGAAGCTCATACTTAGTATATCAGTGTTTCTCAAACTGTGGGTCGCGAGCCAATTTCAGGTGGGTCCCCATTCATTTCAATATTTTCTTTTTAATATATTAGACTTGATATTACCATGGGATGTGAATGCATTGGGGGAAATGTTACAGACCTGTACTTTTGTATATTCTTTTAACAATGATAGTCAATGGGACTTACTCCTGGGTATGTGTTGGTAGGGTTGCAGCCCAGGATTGTTAAAAATGTTTCTGCTTGATGATGTCACTTCCAGTCATGACATCACTTCCAGTGGGTCCTGACAGATTCTCATTCTAAAAAGCGTGTCCTGGTGCTAAATGTGTGACAACTGTAGCATATCAATTTGCAATAGTATTCACATGTTTTGGTTTTAATAACAAGGGAAGTTTACAGGTGCCTCATTTCATGACTCAGGTTTTATAGCCAATGTTTTGGGGCTTCTACTCTGACTCCTTCCTCTGCACTCTCTCCTGAATGTCATCTCCATGTAATTCAAACATGATTAATTACCGGTAAGCCATTTCTGCCCAACATTGCATATACACAACAGGGATCAAACGTGTACATCTGTGGGCTGATCAGAAATGGGTTAAAATGATTTCATTTGCTTTGGCTATCACTGTCTAACATTTTGGAAAAACCTCAGTGGAAATACCCAGTTCACACCATTAAAGCAATGTCAATAATATAAACATGAAAAAAGTAGTTTCTCTTTAGCGAAGAATGGGTACAACAGGTGCTGCATGTTTATACATTTGAACACAAGGAAAATGCTTTCTCTGAAAGGGAGGCGAGTTTATCCCAGTTCTTCCAAAACACACACACTTTTGTGTACTGTTGCCTCATTTGTGAAGATAACCTTGAGTTAGTGGCACTGGAGTAGGTCAGGAGATGAAGAGGGAAGGAAATTAATTTTAGGTCCTAAACAAACCAAATATACTTTACTCCTCGCCAAGGCTTTTATCAGTCCTTGCTTTATCTAAAATCAATCCAACCCTTCCAAGTTTACTTTTTCCTGAGGAAAAAACAAAACAGAATAAAATAGTAAATATACAGTATGAGGGAAATCACATAAACTGATCTTTTTAATAAGTCTGCATTATTCATAACACAAGCTTTTTATTTTATTGTAGAACTGAAAAATCTGGTTAATTTTATACATTATCTGTTCATATGGGAGAAGTCCCTAGTGCTCGTTTCATAGTATGCTCTAAATGACTTTCAAGAGCAGCTGGCTGTACTCAACAGTGCAATCCTACACACGTCCACAGAAACGTAAGTCCCACTGAGTCCAGCTGCACTTACACTCATGTCAGTGTGCATAGAATTGCAGCCTCAAGTCATTATTATGATTATTTTTATAGCCACATCCAGCATGCCTGGTGTTTTTATAGAGTACCATAAGCAAAAGACAGCCCCCAAGGCACTTACAAATGGCATGTACATCATACAGGTGGGAGTTAAAAACCAGCAGAAATAAAACCTCTGTAAACAGGAATTAATGTGAGTAAATGCAATTATATGGACTTAGATTTCATTTCAGGCGGTGACTATGACTAAGAGGTGAAGTAGCATTGCTTGACCAGGAAAATGGCAAAGGAAAAAGTGGACAGCATTCATTTGAAATGTAGAAAGCCTTCAAAAAGTCTTCTCTAAAGGCATTCAATTGCCTGACAGTATGAATAGGAATATCAAACGGAAGAGGTGACCCAGGGCTTGGAAGCAGTGGAAAAAATGAGTCAAGGTTTGAAGCCAGGGAAGAGCTGAAAGTGGAAACTGGAGGGTCCATGTAGTGGGCAAGAATAACAGGAAAGCTGAGGGAAGTAAAATTTCTCTGAAAAGA
The DNA here is from genome assembly GCF_035046505.1 of Tiliqua scincoides. Taxonomy (NCBI): domain Eukaryota; kingdom Metazoa; phylum Chordata; class Lepidosauria; order Squamata; family Scincidae; genus Tiliqua; species Tiliqua scincoides. Next base: position 47,295,584 of record NC_089822.1, read on the forward strand.
GCCACAACATCAACAGTCTACAGACTATAGAAAGAAGAAGGGGTGTAGCAAGAATAAGGTAAGGAGTGGGGAAAGTTGAAAAACACAAGGTGGGATTCTCAGAGCATATTTAGCTGGGGAGCAAACTCTTGGTGAAATTAATGGGATTAGTAGGATATTTCTTGATATCTAAAAAGCTTAGGAGAAAGTTGTACAGAAATCTTTCAAATAAATATGGCATATTTCTTAATCAATCTTCAGGCAATGTTTCCACTGTCATCTTAAGAATGAAACAGACATAGGCTGGGCTAAATATAGGCTCCCTCCCGCAAACTTTACATACATCCACCATTTTTACATACATCCAGTTTGAGGAAAGGGTTCTTTGTACCTCAAAAGCTCATAAGCATGTTGTGAACTTTCTATCTTGAAACGCATTGCTTTATTATGTTTGACTTTTCATTTTTACTTTTGTTTTCTTCAGTCGTATTATCTGACAAATTCTATTTTTGTACTAGCTGGAGATATTTACTGCTTAGCACTCTTTTAAACTAATTGGCTAGATAACAGTAAAAGAGCATATTATTCTACTTATCCAGAGCAAAGTTATATGGTTGCTACTCTGTGTTTATTATTATTATTATTATTATTATTATTATTATTATTATTATTATTATTATTATTATTATTATTATTAACAGTATTTATATACCGCTTTTCAACTAAAAGTTCACAAAGCGGTTTACAGAGAAAAATCCAATAACTAAATGGCTCCCTGTCCCAAAAGGGCTCACAATCTAAAAAGATGCAAATGAATACCAGCAGACAGCCACTAGAACAGACAGTGCTGGGGTCAGGTGGGCCAGTTACTCTCCCCCTGCTAAAAAAAGGAGCACCCACTTGCACTTGCACCCAAAGGAGCAAACCACCCAGGTGTGTTTTGGTACCTATAATCCCTGAAGTTAGGTTGAAGCCACCTGACTTGTGTCGTCCCCCCCCCTTTTTAGTAATGCATGACATACACTCTACATATGTTCAGAGAAACACTTTCTTATCTGAAAGTCCCCAGTAATGACAACGATTTGGCAGATATGATTCCTGGAGCAGGGATGGTTGTGGTTGTTCACTGGGCAGAGGTTGGTAGGTCCAAATCAGGGCCTAGGAGAGGGGGTAAAGGGGGTAATTTGTACCCAGGCCCAGAGTAAAAAGGGGGCCCAGAAGCCAAAGGAGGAGGCCCAGAAATTTCCTGGGATCTGACATTTTCCTATCTAGTCAGACTTGTTGCCCATATGGGATGCTGGAGACATTACCCTGATTGGGGGTGCTGGGGACACTACTGATGCCACATGGGTGGGTAGACCTGGGCTCCAAAGACTTTTCCAGCTGTCTCTACCCTCTCTTCACGCTGCTTCGCCCCTCCCTGCCCATATTCTGCTCACCCATCACCACCCTCCCTTTGCTCTGTTTCACCCCCCTCCCCTTTGCAAAGGGGCCCAAAAGAAATTTTGTACCCCCTGATAAAATTCCTCTCGGAGGCCTTGGTCCAAATGTACATGCAAACATGAGAAAAATGCACAGATGGCTTGGAACTGCTATACATGCAAACAATACAGAACATGCAAAACACACAATGACATCGCTAGAGGGGTGTGAAGTGATGCACCAGGTGATGCACACGGGGGAGCGAGGTGACACCACTATTGACCAAAATTGTAAAATCTTGGTAATTTTGAATAATACCATCATGTTATATATTATTTGTTGTGTAATTTAATGCAGAATGCAACAAAACAAACTGCATTGAAATATCTGTATTCTATCATGTTACAGAAAAGGAAAACATAACCGCCTTATATAACAAAAAGTGGTATTTTAAACTCAAAACTGCTGACCAATGAGACTGAGAGAGCAATGGAATAGGAAAGCCAGGAGGCTTGTGCTGCAACCAAGTCAGGTTTGTGGCCAGCAGTGGCTCAGCCAGAGGCAAGGGGAAACTCTTCCCCTTACCCCTGGGTAAGGGCTGCTGGCCCCAATGGGTCTCCTCGGACCTGCGCCACCTCTGGAGGTAGTGCAAGTCCGAGGAGAGCGGAGCGGCTTGAAGCCGCTCCGTTCTCCACAGGGACAGGGGTTGGGATTTGGCATAACTGCTAGGTCCCAGCCCCACCTCCAGCTCCCCGTGTACCTGCCCGCCCCCAGAGTCACCCATCGCCCACCCTCCCCTGCCCTCCCCCGACCCAGGAACGCCTTCCTCCCTCCTCCTCCCTGCCCCCCATGCCTACCTTTTCCATTGCATCGGCTCTCTGGGGCCGAAGCAACCAGCTGGAAGGAGGCTGGCGTGGAGGCGTCCGCAGGCCGGCGCTTCTCAGAGCACTAGCCTGGCTTCTTCCCACGGAGGCGCAAACGTGCTTTACGGCACATTTGTGACCCTCCCGGGCCGGCCCAAGGGACTTGGGCGGCCCAAGTCATTGTTAGGATTGCGCCCTGATTTTTCTAAGAACCAATGAGGTGTTATTATGACTAGAAGTTTTTATTTTGTTAAAAACACAAAAAAAAATTCACCATTTTGTGCTTAAAATATTAGAATAGAAACACGAAACACCGCCTTTTGGTGTTTAAGATATTTTCCAGAAATTAAAATAGATTAATTTTCCTGTTAGAAATAATACTGTGGCTGCATCTGCTAACCCAATCACCTGTATCATCTACCTTGTACACTTATAAAGTGTTTAAAATTAATAAAAATGAGAACTTGGAATAAAAACACATAACACCACTTTTTGCCTTTCAAATAATGAAATTTGTGAAAAATAAAACCATTTTCAAACACCCCTAATTAGAACACAGCAGAGAACCATGTATCAGAACTAATACTAGAACTCTTGGGGCCTAATCCTGTCCAAATTTCCAGTGCCAGTATAGCCATGCCAATGGGGCATGCACTGCATCCTGTGGTTGGGAGGCAGTCACAGAGGCCTCCTCAAGGTATAGGAACATTTGTTCCCTTACCTTGGGGCTGCATTATGGTTACACCGGTGCTGGAAAGTTGGATAGGACTGGGCCCTTATTTAGTTGTTTGAGTGTCATCAAGTTGGCCACTGATTTTCTGTTGGTTACTGATTTGTTGGGTGACCTGTACTGTTCTACAAACAAACAAAGTTAATGGGGGTTGCACCAACCCTATTGATGCCACTGCATTTAGGCTGTGTGTATGATATAGTAATTTATTCAGTCAGGTCTGGTACGGAAAGAGGTCCATCATGAGGTTGATGCAGTGATCTCTCACACTGAACTAGTGACAGCACACAAACTCCCCCTATATGCCCACCAACACCCAAATTCAAGCAGCAATGGCAGTAATAATGCCAGTGTTGAGGCAGGGGACAGGTTTGGTGAGGGCAAGCATAGGAGACAATGAGAGAGAAAAGGAGGAGAGCTGCTCTTAGAGAGAGAGCTGCTTTCTGAGTGCTGAGTAGAAGATCAAGAGGAAGCAAGAGAATGGAAAAAGAAGAGACAGGTAACGAATAGAAGATGAAGCTGGAGGAGATTGTTAATTAATCAGTAGTTTTTAATGGTTTTTAATACTTTATTTCTTTTAAACTCTGTTTAATACTATTGTGCAATACTATATGATAGTGTTACATGGGAGAGTTTTTCATTTCTGAAAAGCTCAATTCCTGTTTGGTTGTGTTTTGTTCTTTTCCCCCCTGATTTTTTAAATGCAAGTTTCTAGCACTCTTTGATGTGTGCACAGATTTGTTTCCTATTCACTCGTAACTGTTCATGCTGTTTTGTTCCACTGTACACAATGCACAACATTTATACCTTTGCCCCAACAGTCTCTATGCCATTCCTTCTGACCTTACTTCACAATTCCACAGAGACATCTCAAAGTCACCCCATCTTTTGCTTGTTTGTTTGTTTTGCTTCTTTCACATGATAAATCACAAGGTGGAATGAGTGTATTCTCTTAATTTATCCAACCTGAATAACAACCCATGATATTGAAGTGGAAGAGGATAGTAGTGGGACAATAGTCAGTGATTCAGATAGTTATAGTGTTCACTTCCTTGAAAGGTGGTAAAGAAGCTTACTAGTGGTAAAGCTTACTAGAAGATGTGCTTACTAAAGCTTACTAGAAGATGTGCACTGTGTTGTGTAGAAAGAAAAGTTTACCATGTTCCACTCTCTTAAGATGGCAAGATGGAAGGCAGCAAAGACCGCTGCTGTGCAACTTCTATTCTTTGCCTCCACTTCCAATAAAGACACTCATGTTGTCTCAGCAATAATTGAGGTTTAAATGTGTCAGTGTTATAACTGCAGCATGGCTCCTAGACTACCAAATAGGTAACCCCAAAAGCTGTGCAGAACAGATTCTGTTCAGACGCCAGATGTTACCATCACTTCGGTCCATATTTCCAGGTGGATTTACCCTTTGGCAAGAGCAGAGGACCATCAGTGTAATGGTCTCACTCCCCTGCTCCCCCAGGGATAAGCAAGCCTTATTTCCATTTCATCCTTTCAAGTCAAAAAGTCTTACAGCCCAATCCTATCCTTCCCAAGCCCGTACTGATGTAGCCACGCAAAAAGATACAGGCTGTATCCAGCTTGGGGATAGTGGATTGGGATGCTTTGAAGGGGAACAGGAAATTATTTCTCCTTATCCCTCCATAAGTTTCCCATTCACCAATCAATCTCCTTGGAACTGCGCCAGCTCTTTAGCTAGCACAGGTCTGAGGAGAAGGGGCAGGGGTGTTGTTAGCAGGCAGTTATCACAGATTCACCCATTTCCCAATGAAGAGGATGGAAGAGGAACTGTTGTCTCTTGTCACTAGTAAGCTTGGAGGTGCCCAGTGCAAGGCTTTGCCCCAAGGCCTCCCAGAGCCTGCTGCCCTCCCATGCTAGGTGTAATGTGAAGATAATGCCACCAGCTTACTTTGCAGTGTTGTCATAAGGTGAGATAATTCATAAGTGCTTTGAACACCTGAAAGCACTGTGGAAATACCAAGTATTATCAGTACTGCTTACATACGTATTTTTATAATAATAATAATAATAACAGGTATTTATATACCGCCTTTCTTGGTCTTTATTCAAGACTTTATTCAAGGCGGTTTACATAGGCAGGCTTTATTAAATCCCTATTAAATAGGGATTTTTACAATTTCAAAGAAGGTTCTTTCTTTCAAGAACGACTACATTCAAGGTGTTTCATTCCGATCTGGCTTCACATTCTGGCCTCCATCCTCCCATGCTCAGAGCAGATGGAATTGCTCGGCTTCAGCTTGTCAGCTGCTCCAAGGTCGCATGGTGCCGGTGGCCTCGAACTGGCGACCTTGTGGATATTATCTTCAGGCAGACAGAGGCTCTACCCTTAGACCAGATTTTTAAAACTCTTATTAGTAATATAGTTATCAATATGAATAGTATGTCAAACTTTGTCCTATGTGATGCACCCACAAAAGAGTGCTTGCCAGGGGCTAACAAATAAGACAAAGGACAAGAAGCAAAAGATGCACATTTCAGGCCCCTCCCCCCTCCATTGTATAAATCCAGGATGATGCCATGAATGATTTCTTGCCAGTCATCTGCAAATGAACATGCACCTCCACAAAATCAGGTTTAATTTCTTCCCCTTGGAAATGAGAGAGGAAGAAGGGACACAGAATAGGATGGTTGAAGTTTCAGATGTAATTAAGAAAAAATGGCTGCCTGGGGCATGCCTCTTTTGTAAGCAACTTGCATCAAAAAGGTATCCCAGAAACAATAGAGTGCCTTTGTTCATATATTATGCATGCACCTGTGTTTTTCTGGAGGTTGATGGGAGGGCAAAGGGAACTGTAGTGCAAATGAAGCAAAAGCCAGATAGAAAGCTTTAGTATCAGCCTTTGGGGCTGCTGGAACTGATACTCTGAGCTAGGGTTTCCTGACACTGAGGTTTCCTTTGCCTCTTCCCAAAGACTACTGTGTCAGCCAAGTTATAGGTTTAAAGTCATTTAAAATCCAGTCTGGTGTCACCTATTAAACTAGCGGATGTAGATACACAGCTAGATAAATTACTACCTATGTTGACAATGCTTGATTCATTTACAAGGGTTGAAATGTTGTGGGATGTTTGGGATGTGGAGTCTTTTTCCTCCAAGTTAGTGTTTTCACATGAGACAGTTTGCAAAGCACCAGTTCTCTCGGCCTTTTGTCTCCATCAGAATTTTTCTATTAAAAATAAAAAATGATCCTAACAAACAGCCCCATCATTTCATCTCTGAGACTTTTCAACCAATTTGAGAGTCAGCACCAAGAGAGGGAAGTTCAGTTTGTGTGTGTGTTTTCAGACTGATCTCTCCTACTGTAAATTGGACCAAGAGACGCCTTTAAAAGAGAAGAAATGCAAAACAGAATTACTGCACTGAAGATTTGCAACTTTTAGAAAGAAACTAAGCTTGCATGTGTAGCTGCTCTTATCACATACACAGTATAGCAAAGATATTCATATAACCTTCTCTTTATTGCAGGTGATTAACAGCCCAGTCCTATTCCCCACTACTCCATAGCATGCAGCCATGCTGATGGAGCACATGCTGCAAGCTGTGGTGGTAGTAGGCCATCAGATAGACAGCAAGGGGTAAGTAAGGTTTCCTCAGACTCTTGCCAGCTATTTTGCTGGCATGAGTTCGAGGAGAGGAAGGGGCAGCTCAGGTTGGAATATCAAGGACAGGATCCAGAGTGCGTTTTTGTCACTGAAATCCACCCCCTCCATCCTGCTCCCCAACCCTTAGCATTCCCCATCCCAAACCCACTGCAAATAGCCCACAAACTGCCTGTTCCATCTTATCTAGTTCGGCATGGGGCAGGTCTGCTGGTAAGAGGTGCATGGAGTTGCTGACTGTACTGGCAGCTCCAAAGCTCCCTCCAGCAGCATGCCATTTATGGTGGAGCTGCTGCATTTACAACAGTGGAATGCAAGTTCCACTATAGTAAATTGACCATAGGACTGAATGATTAGGACCCAATCCTATCTCCTGCCAGCCCAGACCATGCAGTGCTGCTGACAGAGCATGCCCTGCATGCAACTGGGGAAAGGACCGGAGGGCCCAGGAGAGGTAAGTAAGTATCATTTACTTATCTCTCAACAGGCCACTTGGACTCTGCTGCCAACACTGCTTATTCACATACACATATGTATTCCTACATGTGTCATGCACACACACTCACAATAACTCAAACTGAAACAAATTAGGGGGATTAACAATACTTTCAGAGTGAGAGATCAAATTTAGCTGCATGACAGTTCTGGGATCATTGATGTGCATGGATTACACAACAACTTCCAAGTGCCTCAAAATTAGGCCACCAGTAACCACAAGACTGAGCTTTTCAAAAGACGATAGAGTTTATTAAAGAAATACAGACAACCAGTAAGAGGCACATTTACTTTCAGGGCCCAATCCTATCCAATTTTCCAGTGCCAGTGCAGTTGTGCCAATGGGGCATGCCCTGCATCCTGTGCTGGGCAGGCAGTCACAGAGGGCTCCTCAAGGTAAGGGAACATTTATTCCCTTACTTAGGGGGTTCATTGTGCTTGCACCGTTGCTGGAAAGTTAGATAGGATTGGGCCCTCAATTACTTGACTTAGAATGGGATGGGCAAACTTTCAACTTTAGGGAACCTGGACCTTTAACAATTGTGTAGGAGATAAAAATTTCAGCAGGTACAGCTTGTCATCTGTGAGATGACAAGCTGCACCTGCTGAAATTGCCTCTTGAATATAATTGTTAAAGGTCCAGGATCTCTAAAGTTGAAAATTTGCCCACCCCTGACTTAGAAGATTGGTTACAGAGCTTCAACTGATTATATGTAGAAGAGATACGTGCAAATAGCTGTTTTGGGTGTGTGTAAGAGAGAGAGAGGGAAGGTGCTAAGAGAATGATGGCCAAGGGTGCAAACTGAGGGGAAAAATCATGGGAAGAATCATATGTCCCCCTATGGGACATAGGGTCCCATAGGGTCATCATCATTATCTCATTCAGATACTCTGCCATTTTATACTCTACATATGTTAGCAAAAGGAACTGGAGGCCTTGAGTAGTATTGTGCAAATTAGTCAATAAGATCTCAACAACAATGTCAAGGCATTGCCAGTTCAGTGACTCAGCACAGCACAGAACTTTGCTAGATCAAAACAAAAATTGACTTTCTCCAGCTGCCTTCTGTAGCCACGATAAACAAACCCCTCAAGACTCTGGACTTGTTTTTCTTCCCCCTTTTCCTCACATAAAGATTACTTAAAATTGTCACAGTACTTTCTGCCACAATTACATATTCCTCATTCATTTTAAAATACCCACATTTCCAGACTGTACCTGACTTGCATCTATATAGCAGTCTGGGAAAATTACATTCAGTAAATGTCAGCACAGTATGTCTGGTTGATTCTGCTGCATAACATTTTGTCTCTGCTAAGCAATGCTTAAAATGTTTGGAAGTGGGAACAAGTTTAAATTATATCATGCTGAAAGCAAGTTCAGGGACAAGTCAAATACTGCTTACATTGGAGAAGTTCTACTGTCCTTATCTACACCAACTTTCAACTTGCTAATATTTTGTAGTGTAGAAGTGGCTCAGCTGATTGCCCTTGAAAAAAGACACTATTTGATCCTCAAGCTCAGGGGTGCCCAAACTTCACCCAGGGCCATTCACAACCCTCAGGGACTCCCAATCAGGTCTATGGGGAGCCCCCATCTCCAACGGGCATCTGATCTTTCCATATTATGTTTCAGCTTTTTGACTGTGCTGGTTTTCAATCACTGGTTCATAAATGAATTGATGACCAAAAACTAGCTATTGGTGGGGCTTTCACAGCCAACTAGCTACCTCCCTTCCAGGCATGCATTCTGGATCACGGCCTGCCTTTTTCTGCCATTATTACATTCTTTTTCAAGTACCCCTAAAGGTCCTTTTGAGTGTCCCCGGGAGTACATGAATACCAGATTGGGAACCACTGGTTTGTTGTTTACAGTGCACTTACTCTGATAGTGTTTACAAAAAGGTGGTGAAGACCAGAATTTAAAAAAGAATAAAAATGTATCTTATGATCTTTTAATGTGTTTTTAATAAATTAGAGACTACAGTTCTTAGGTAACAATTAGCGGTAGGTTATTTTTCAGGATCTTGCCTTGGGTAAAATCAGACAAAGCTGTAGTCAGACACCCCCCTAAGTTTAAACCCCAACTTATCCGAGGATCATAGAAAATTCCATGATTGTTGGCTCAAAACTTGCCCTTGACTTATCTGTGGGGTTGACTTATAGGCGAGTGTCTGCGGTATATTCAGTGCCCTATTCCAGGGGTGGGCAAACTTCAACTTTAGGCATCCTAGACTTTTAACAATTGTATAGAAGAGGGAATTTCATCAGGTGACAAGCTGTACCTGTTGAAATTCCTTCTCCTACACCTGCTGAAACTCAAACTCTCAGTGAGTTTGAAAACTGCAGTAAGTCCTTGCAGGGGAGGGGAAGGAAGCAGCAGGTGGGGAGGGAGGCAGCAACGCAATCCCCAGAATTGTGTTGCTCAGGGAGGGGGGGGGGACTGACGATGCAGGATGTCAAGATATGCAACAAACATGCACCCCAGAACCATGTAGATTATTACAAACATCCTTTAAAGGGTGCCGAACTTTCCATTTGGTGGATATTAATTATCCACATTTGTGTGTGAAATTGGATTTCACTATCACCCCCAAGGCTTCCAGATTTTGGCACAAACAGTTTAGGAAAAATATTTCTCACTAATTAGAGTTGTAGGAAGATTATATTTAGGGCCTCCCCATTTAGACAGCTACTGCATTTTTCTGCAAGAAAATGTAGATTTAATGATACAATGTGCAGTTTGCCTTGACATTTGTTCACTGATCTAGCAAAGGAGATGCTTCAGCATGCAGATTTCTTGGCTGGATTGGATTTATGTATGCAGTCTGCATCAGGATGTTCAACTGCATTGCAAGATTTGGATGTGAAGTGTCCAATGCAAACTCTATTTACACTACAGGTTGCATATTGCAGGGCCAACTAATCTGCATGGTGTATACTGGAGAGCCAGTTGTGGATGACTCTGCACAATAATAGAATGAGAATTGTCTTGCTAGTTCAAGCTAAATATTTGTCTCTACTTCAGCCTTCTTTGACTAATAGGGGACAACCTGATGCTTTGAGGAAGCTTAAACATCAAGAGAGCAACAGTGTTCCCTTGCAGTTTGTCCCCAAAATCCAATATGTTGTCCCTGAATCTTGATGTTCCAATAGCCAATGATAGGCCTATTTATGAATATATTTATCAGCCCAATCCTGTACTTGTCTACTCAGAAATAAGTCCCAGTGAGTTCAGTGACACCTATTCCCAGTTACATGTGTGTAGGATTGCAGCCTCATTCTTTTTTAAAGCCATCAAAGCTACTTAATATTACCACATTTTTAAAGAAATGAATTCTATAAATTATATATTATTTGAAGAACTCTTTCCTTTGCTCAAACCTTCTGCCAGTCAATTTAATTGGATGACCTCAAGCGCTAGTATTCTGAGAGTGTGAAATTCCTCATGTCCTGAGCTTCCATAGTTGGGAAGATGCTCCAGAATCCCCTGATCATTTTAGCTGTCCTTTTGTTGTACTTTTTCAAGCTTTGCACAACACAGAGCGCCGCGCAAGATTCTAATACTATTGTTTCCCACCCACCCCCAGCCAAGGCCAAAATGGCTGGCACTACATCCTGAGGTGGGGGGCAGCCCAGAACGTCTCATCTGGGTAAGGGAATGAACCCTAGGGTAAGCCTCTGCAGTGTGGTGGGGGGGCAGTGGCACAACTAAAGATCATGTAGCCCGGTGCTGAGCTTGAAATGATGCCCAGAAGCAACATCACTCCTGGGCTTTTAAAAAAGTGAAAATGGGGGGAAATCAGCCTCCTTCCCCCCAGCAGCACACTGCCCACTTACTCTGCCACCCCAGGCTTCCCCCATATTAACACCTTATTGGTTCTGTGCTGTATCATAATAAGACCTAATTGGCTCTCGGAACAATGTCCGAGTTAAGTTTTGAGTTAAGAAAATCCAGTTTTTGTTACATAATGCAGTTGTGTTTTTATTTTCCGGTTATTTGGCTATAAATATTGATAGAATAAAGATTTTTTGACACTGTTTGTTTGCATTCTGCACTAAATTCTGCACCGAATGGTATGTCACATAATTGAATTATTCAAAAATACCAATTTTAGTCACTAGTGCCAAGCTCAGGTTGTTGCCCACTAAAGCTTGTTGCCTAATACAATTGCTACCCCCTGCACCCCCTTAGCTACGTCACTGGTGGTAGGTCTACTTGAACCTGCCCTCGCTAAACATCTGGTGCAGGTCTGTGTGGACCTGCACCGTGGAACTGGGTCTGGGAAGAGGGTTCGGGTTCAGCCCCTGCTGCCGTCGCTGAACCCACCCCCTTCCTGGACCAGATCTGTCCTGGACCAGATTCACCCATAGCCCACCCCTGTCACTGCTTCTTTCTGCCATCCCCCACCATATTCTGCCATCCCCTGCCCCTCCTGCCTCCCCCACCAACTCACCTCCACCATTTTTGTCTTTGTGCTGCTCCAAAGTGCAGCAGTAGGCTCAGTGCACTACTGGATCATCTTTTACAACTGGCGCCGACTGCTTTATGGCAGTCAGTGCCAGCAGAAGAGGACTGGGCCTTGAATGAGGCTGCACTGTTTTTATAAAATGGTCAAATGGAACTTTCCGTTTTATTTTCACTTAGCTAATAATAATTTGCAAGTCTCAATGACATCATTAGCACACTGAGCAGAGTTTTTAAGCAAGCTTTCCACTACAATTCCAAGATCTTTGTCCTAGAATCCATTTAGATCTTATCAGCATACACAATATACAGTATTGGAATTTTTTAGCCCCACTGCACACTACTTTTCATGTCTTAATCTCACTGGTAACATGCCTTGACAAATACCTGAACAATTTGACTTTGAAATAGGTGTATTTTTCATGGACAGGAGAGGCTTGCTTGTTATTAATGCGACTGACTTCTTAATATCAGATTTTGTTATCCTGAGTGATGTGCAGAGTAATTTCAGTTATGTCTACTCAGGAGTAAATCCTACAGAGTGCAGTGGGATTTACTCCTTAATACATGTACACAGGATTGTGATCAAACTCACCCATCTCCTTTTTGTTCTTCCTTCATACTGCTTTTCTTCCACTCTTACATCTGCAGTCTAATAGTGGAACAGCCCTGCTCCCATCAGCTGTCATCTGCCCACAAGTTTTTCCTGGTGACTGTTTCCGTGGGAGCTGTTAGCATCAGGCCTGTTCAACTTTAAGATCCAACCGTAGCCATACCAGAAACTTGATTTTAATTGTATGTAAAGCACTTTGAGAGGTATGCAGATAAATCAAATACATTTTTAAAAAATGTCTCAAACAAGTGATACCTACATGCAGTGCTTTTTTTGTAAAAGAAAAGGTGCAGGAACTCACAACTTGTTAATCTTTTATTTATTTATTTATTTATTTATTTATTTATTTTTAGACCATTTTTTATTGAAGAAATAAAATATTTTTTATGTGCTTCCCCCCTAAAGATGAACTTACTTCTGAGTAGACATGCATAGGATTGGGCGGTCAATCTCCACATCCCCTTCCCCCTAGCTACTTTTTCTACACACGGGGAAAAATACTGTAGAGGTGCACTTGTAGCATGTAGTATGTAGTGTGGTACTACTTTGAGGAGAGGAAGCAGTGAATGGATTCCAAAAAATGGCTTACATGAGTTCCATGTAGTAAAATTACTCTAAGCAACTGTGGGAGTAAGAACAAAAAAGGAATTATTACACGAGAGGGGTCCTTAGGTGCACATAGAAACAGCTACGTTTGCAAACAAGACGTTTGCAAACAGCTACGTTTGCAAATATGGTTTAATTCAGGTATCAGAATACTCTGTGTCTTTGGGAAGGCACTTGGCATGCAATTGTATGTTCTCTGCTACCCTGAGCAGCTGCTGTGCATTGCTGGAGAGGAGCTGCAAATGCTGGCTGGCGGAGGGCATGCTTGTGGGGGAAGGATGAGGAGGATCTCCGGCAAGGCTGGACAGCATGTTGTACACACATAGAATCCCTTTTCACCTGCCCTTAGCATGTGAAAATGGGTGCAGATATATATCTCTGCCAGGATTAAGAGCCCAATCCTAGGTATTGGATCCTAGGTATTACTCTGAAGTCTTGTTCTAGTCAATGGAGCTTACTCCCAGGAAAGTGCCTAGGATTGCAGCCTAAGAGCCCAATCCTATGCATGTCTACTCAGAAGTCCACTTTAGTGAATGGGGCTTACTGTGGATAGGATGGCAGCCTCAGGGCCCAATCCTATGCCTGTCTGCTCAGAAGTCAGTCCCATTCGAGTCAATGGGGCTTCCTCCCAGGAAACTGTGGAGAGGACTGCAGCCTCAGAGCCAAAGCCTATGGCTGTCTCCTCAGAAGTCAGTCCCACTAGAGGCAGTGGGGCTTCCTCCCAGGAAAGTGTGGAGAGGACTGCAGCCTCAGAGCCCCTCCTCTGCCTGTCTACTCAGGCTGCAAGGCTATGACACTTTTCTGGGAGTAAGCCCCATTGAACACAGTGGAACTTACTTCTGAGTAGACATGCATAGGCTTGGGCTCTCAGGCTGCAAGGCTATGCACCCTTTCCCAGGAGCAAGCCCCATTGAGCACAATGAGACTTACTTCTGAGTAGACACGCCTAGGCTCGTGCTGCAGATTGGCACGGGGGCTGCACCAGCCAGCTTCCTTCCCCTCCTCCTCCACCAAGCCAGTACCTGGGCGTTCCGTGGGTGCCGCAGCCCATCTCCCTGGCTGACTGGCTGTCCGTCCTCTTCCTTGGCGTTGGCGCATGTCCCCCGAGCCCTCCACCGGCTTGGAAGCTGTGCAGGGAAGCAGAGTGCGGGGGGAGGGGAGGCAGGCTGGGCTCAGGCGAGAGCTTGGGGATGGGGCAGGAGGGGGTCGTTGTGCGGTCAGGCAGGGGCCAGGCGCCCACCCACCCTGCACCCCCCAGCACCTACCCAGCGAATGCCTCTGTTTTGCTCCCCCCCTGGAATGCCTCCGAAGGGGAGGGACCCCTGCAAAAAGGTGCCGGAACTCCGTCCCCCCGCGTTCCATTAGAACAAAAGCCCTGCCTACATGTCCCCCTCAATAAAGTGTATGAGCTCCCTGAGCCTATCACTTTGTTCGAAACTTAGTGGCTGGCTATAAACAGGGGATTGTTTGTAAGGGTTATCTATATTTTTTCCTAAATGCTTTTAAAATGCTGTCACCTGCCACATACTTTCAGAGATAAAGCAGGCTAAAAGTAGAATGGAGATAAATCAAAGTAGTCACTGAGGCAATGCAGAGCTTGTAAAGTCTATCTGGGGAATAATATATGGGCATGTTTAAGACCTCTGTGGGCAATTCTGTTCAACTAGAAGTGTCACAGGCAGCTCACGAAAGAAGGACTGAACTCTCCTAGTAATTGCTGCCCTTGTCAGAAAGAAGTAATTAGGTATGCATATAACTGGGACAAGTAAAGAAAATGCACCATAGTTCCTTTTTCTTGCACCAATGACTTCATGCTTTTCCTATTATCTGCTGAAACATTTGTCTTTTTATCTCTCTACAAGGAATGGTTTTAATTAGACATTATGCAGCAAATGTGTGTGCAAAGCCTAGTTTGTTTGGGGGGGACACAAAGCCAACATTAGCCATTTAATCCTGTGCAACATGTCGCTCAAGGCTCCTGTGCACAAATGATGCCAGGGCACCACCCAGAGACTAGGATAGATATGTAGCCCTATGGAATGTGGGATGCTTGGAACAAGGCTTTTGGGTTTGGAGGGGCTGTCTGAGGGATTCCAAAAGATTCTGAGGGAGGGAGGGTGTGTGTGAGGGGGGGGAGAGAATTGGATTCAAGAAAAAAAGAAGCGTTTATGAGGAGACTGGAGATTTGAGAGGGGGAAAAGACTGAGTGTTCCCAGAGAGGCAGCACCTAGGAATAGGTGGAGTGGAGAAGAGCATGGCATGCAACCTTCTGGCCTCAAGCAGCATCTATTCAGTAGCATCATAGCCAAGAGTGAGGTGGTCAGAGGCCTGAAAGCGGCCGCAGAAAAGCCTCAAAGATCCTTCTCGCTCACCCAGCTGTTTGCCACCACTTTGTGTGACTCCTTCCCGTTCATTGTATTTGTGTAAAAGAGTCACTTTCAAAATATATAGTTACTCATATTGGTCTGCTTCCTTCTTCCTCCTCTTTTTTGGGTTCCCTCCCTGTTGAATAAATTTCAGTTACCATTTTCCATTTGTGCTCAATCACTTACTATTGTCCCCTACCTCTTTACAGGGGGGTAGTGGGCTGAAGAGACTGCTTATTCTTTGGGCCCTGATATTATACCCTCTACCTCAAAACACAACCCAAGTCCCACAGTTTCTTCCTCCACAGTTCAAGATTGCCAGAGGAGGAAATTAAGGTGACAGGAAGATAAAAGTTTAAATGAACTTGAGGATTTGTACAAAAAAGTTGTGGTGCACTTCTCTGATTTCCCCCTATTTTTGCCTATTTTTTCACCTTTTTTGGACACTTCTGTCACCTCAGAGGCTTCTGTGGCTCTTGAGGGAGCTGCTAAGTCATCCAGATACAGTAGCCATTGTTCTGTTGTTGTTGTTGTTGTTGACCTTCTCCTTCCTCCCCAACTGACTGATAAACAAAGAACTCGGCTTTGAGCCTCCTTATTCTACAGTGAGACCTGCCTGATCTTCAGCAGCAGGAAATTCAAGGGCTCAGGTGGCTGCCCCCACCCAGTACCAAATACCAAGGTGAAACCTGGTTAATGCCCATAGGTTATATAAAGCAGGGTAATCTACCCCCTGTATACATTTGCCCAAGTCGACGTTGGCATGCTTCACAGGGGCACGCCACCCACACTACAAAAGAACAGATACAAGACTCAGGAACCTGAAACAACTTGAGTGCATAGGCTGGGGAAAGTATCTAGAGAAGTTGTCTCAGGTTTTGTTTTATTTGCTGCCTGTGTTTTAACATCCTTGCCAACTTTTGCTGCCCCCTCCTGTCCGTTTGTGAGATTATCAGTGCATATTTTTGTTTTTATTCTTTGTTCTTTCCTTTGATATATCACAGCCGTTTAATAAGCTTCTTGTAATTTTACTCCTTTGCCTGGTATCAGTAAACTTGCACACAGAACACAGGGAGCAAGTTGCCACATTTCTTAAACTGCCCACATTCTGTTACTGTTTGATTTTAAGGGGACTCTCTGGATCTGGGAGCTCCCTGTTAATCTGGAAAGAAGATTTTCCCAGGGCAGCCTCCTTTGGTCTGGGCTCTCTAGTTTTAGGTGGTGGTAGTGAGAGCAACCTTTCCCAGTTAAATAGATGAAGCAGGGAGGTAGACACTACTCAATATCCACCAGGGACTGTGCCTGTCTTGCCCTCTGTCCCTCTTTTGGGGTAGGGCAATGATAATGACATTTAACACCACAGTTTAATAGAAAAGGTACAGAGTGCTAGAAAGGCAGAGCTGGCTACAGCTGATATGGTTCTGAGGTACTGGCAGGGGAGTCTCCAAATCTAGATTAGAAAAGTCGAAACTCCCGGATTAGAAAGTCAATCAGGGTCCTTCCATGCTAGTTTTCTTCCCTTGTTACTGACACCTTCACCCATTTATTATGGAGAAACCAGATGCTGTTTTTCCCTGCCCATGTCATTCTCATGTGTTCCCCTACTCCTATTGATCTTGCTCAGTTCTTGCTAGTGTTGAACTCAGTGTTTAAACACCGATGGTTCAATGCATTTGTTTAAAACTTCCCTTGCAAATGCAGTGTGAACTCAGTGATCTTGCTTGGTGCAAAGGAGCAGGTGCTGACCTGTTGAGTTGACGTGGTCTGTGATATGTAGCCCTACCTTTCAGCCCCCTGCCCAAAACATCATGTTCACCCTCTCTAGTTCATCTTGTCCATGCACCCCTCAATAGATCACATTTTAAAAAGTTTTTGGAGATCTTGAGCTAATCTGTAGGGACCATGGCCCATTCAATTTATTGCTGTACATAATGTCCTAATAGAGAAGATTAAAAAACACACACACCCCCCAAGTTTCTGCTTATCCATATATTAATTGTTAGCTCAAGACTTCTGTGTTGTTGATGTTTGAGGGGACTAACCAGGGTTGGAGAAAAATGAATGAGGTGTCAAATTAAAGCACAGAACATGGAAGTTTTCTGCAAAATAGTAATCTGCTAATGGGCATTTTTTGGGGGACGGACGGACGGGAATTCAAAGAAGGACAAAGCCCGAGGTGAACACAAATTGGCTATTAGCTCTCAGTCCACCCACCTTCTCAAGCCATTGGACCATCACAGAAGCCAAGGGGTCAGAACCGACAGGGCTTTTGCTGTGGCTGATTGAAATGAGCACATGTGGATTTGAGGCAGGCTTGAGAGGTCTGAGGTGAAGAAAGGGTGCAATGTGAGTTAGAATGCTGTCAGCTTGGAGAAGATTGGAACTGACTGCCAGCTCGATTCATTGAGAAGAAAACTCTAAATGAAGCTTAGGGTCAGGGTGGAGATTAGTCAAAACCACTCACAGGATGAAAGGCACTTTAAACAGTGCAACCCTAACAGTGCAAGCTGGAATTCAGAACAGCCTCAACACCAGCTTAGCACCATGTGTAGTTTGAACCTGACAACTGGATTCTAGCCAGGCCTTACTATACCAGAGCAAGTCTTCAGAAGTAAGCCCCATTAAGTTCAATTGGACTTGAACTGCCATAACAGTGCAATCCTTACATGATTACTTAGAAGTTCTTCTAGGGTTCTTCTAGGGTTGGTTCACTGTCAAGCTCCTCCAGCACAGGCAGGCACTCAATGTTGTTCAGCGCTTCTTCGGTGACTACATTTTCTCTGAAATATAGCTCAGAGTAGTGCTGCACCCAGCGTTCCATCTGCTGCGCCCGATCCTGGATGATCTCGCCTACGGCAGACTTCAGAGGGGCAATTTTCTTCTGTGTTGGACCTAGGACCTGCTTGATACCATCATACATCCCCTTGATGTTGCCCGTGTCAGCTGCTATCTGTATATCAGAACAGAGCTGGAGCCAGTAGTCATTAGCACATCTCCTGGCAGTCTGTTGGACTTTGCTGCGAGCAGTTCGGAGGACCTGCAGGTTGCGCTCACTGGGACAGGCCTTGTATGCTGCTTGAGCTCTCCTCTTTTCCTCAATGACTGGTGTCAACTCCTCAGAGTGGGCTTCAAACCAGTCTGGTTTGAAGAACCAGTCATGGCCCTAGAAGAACTTCACGTGGCCCTGGACTCCCTTGCCTTTGGCAAGGCACCTGGAAAAGACAGCATCCCTGCTGAAGTCCTAAAGTGCTGCAAAGATATCATCGTCACTGAGCTGCATGAAATCCTTTGTCTCTGCTGGAGAGAAGGTGGAGTACCTCAAGACATGAGGGATGCAAACATCATCATGCTGTACAAGAACAAAGGCGACAGGGGTGACTGCAACAACTACCGTGGCATCTCTCTCCTTAGTGTTGTAGGAAAGTTGTTTGCCCGAGTTGCACTAAAGAGGCTCCAGGTACTTGCAGAGAGCGTTTATCCAGAATCACAGTGCGGATTCCGAGCCAACAGGTCCACCACTTATATGGTATTCTCCCTTAGACAACTGCAGGAGAAATGCAGGGAACAACGACAGCCACTCTTTATAGCCTTCATAGATCTCACGAAGGCTTTCGACCTGGTCAGCAGGGATGGCCTCTTCAAGATTCTCCCCAAGATTGGATGTCCACCCAGGCTCCTCAGCATCATCCGATCCTTCCACAAGGACATGAAGGGCACTGTTGTCTTTGATGGCTCCACATCAGACCCCTTTGACATCCGAAGCGGCGTGAAGCAGGGCTGTGTTCTTGCACCAACCTTGTTTGGGATCTTCTTCGCTGTCCTGCTGAAGCAGGCCTTTGGAACTACAACAGAAGGCATCTATCTCCGGACCAGATCAGATGGAAAGCTCTTCAACCTCTCCAGACTGAGAGCAAAGTTCAAAGTCCAGCTGAAATGTCTGCGTGACTTCCTCTTTGCCGACGATGCAGCTATCACTACCCACTCTGCCAAAGATCTCCAGCAGCTCATGGATCGTTTTAGCAAGGCCTGCCAAGATTTTGGACTGACAATCAGCCTGAAGAAAACACAGGTCATGGTTCAGGATGTGGACTCACCTCCCTGCATTACAATCTCTGCACATGAACTGGAGGTTGTCCATGACTTTGTGTATCTTGGCTCAACGATCTCCGACACTCTTTCTCTCGATACCGAGCTAAACAAACGCATCGGTAAAGCAGCTACCACGTTTTCCAGACTCACAAAGAGAGTCTGGTCCAACAAGAAGCTGACGGAACATACCAAGATCCAGGTCTACAGAGCTTGCATCCTGAGTACACTTCTGTACTGCAGCGAGTCATGGACTCTTCACTCACAACAGGAGAGGAAACTGAATGCTTTCCACATACGCTGCCTCCGACGTATTCTCGGCATCACCTGGCAGGACAAAGTTCCAAACAACACAGTCCTGGAATGTGCTGGAATCCCTAGCATGTATGCACTGCTGAAACAGAGACGCCTGCGTTGGCTCAGTCATGTTGTGAGAATGGATGATGGCCGGATCCCAAAGGATCTCCTCTATGGAGAACTTGTGCAAGGAAAGCGCCCTACAGGTAGACCACAGCTGCGATACAAGGACATCTGCAAGAGGGATCTGAAGGCCTTAGGAGTGGACCTCAACAAGTGGGAAACCCTGGCGTCTGAGCGGCCCACTTGGAGGCAGGCTGTGCAGCATGGCCTTTCCCAGTTTGAAGAGACACTTGGCCAACAGTCTGAGGCTAAGAGGCAAAGAAGGAAGGCCCATAGCCAGGGAGACAGACCAGGGACAGACTGCACTTGCTCCCAGTGTGGAAGGGATTGTCACTCCCGAATCAGCCTTTTCAGCCACACTAGATGCTGTTCCAGAACCACCTTTCAGAGCGCGATACCATAGTCTTTCGAGACTGAAGGTTGCCAACTAACTACTTAGAAGTAAGCTCCATTGCATGCAATGGGGCTTAATCTCAGGTAAATGTGCAAAGGATTGCAAACTTCAGTCTGTTACCAGCAGCCATGCAGCAAAGGTGATCACATGGTATAGGAAGTAAGAATGATGTAGGCACATTATGAGAAGAGACAAGCAACAAGGATGCTCACTCTGGTAAGCAGAATCTAGAACGATGCAGGCTTGGCCAGGGGATAGAAGCCAGAGATCTGAAAAGGCAAGCCCAAAGACTCCAGCATCTTAAAAAGGGGGTAACCTACTGGAATTCAGAACAGAGGGTTTGATCCAAAAGTTCCCTCCCTTATTAGGAAGGCATCCTGAACTCAGAAAGGCTGTATTACAACTTCAGAGTTGTGCATGATCAGTTAAATTTGAGTCCAAACAACCTGTTAAGTGAAATGCATAATTTAGCCCTGTGTGCTTGATTTTTTTAAAATCTTAAATAGCAGCCATGTTGGAGTAGGAATCAGACCAGTGGCATGGGGGGAGGGGCTTTAATCCTTCCTGATCTTGATAGCCCTGATCCAGTTTACCCTCCTGGCTGCTATTTGCCCTGGGAGGGAAACTTCTAGAAAATAACAGCTACAGTGCAGGGACAATAACAATGATAACTCAGATCAGAACCATAGTGAAGACAAAAGATTAAAACCCCTTCCCACTCCTGCATCATCATCCTGATCTTGACTGGGTTGCTGTTTAAACAGTAAAAATCAGCCTCAAAACCAGCTTAGCATCATGTATCATTTGGACCCTATGGCCGGATCCTAGCCAGGCCTTACTCTGTCAGAACAAGCTTTCTAGTGGCATAAGGTGCTTCCCAGCTGTTGCAAAAGGTGACACACTGGTGTGTGCTGCCTGGCCACTGCTGCAAGCTGTTCAACAGCCAGCTCCATGTGTCAGCGGATGCCTGCCAGCACTGGTAAGTTCATGCAGGGGATGAGTGGGACAAGTCAGTGAGGAGGGTGGATCGGGACCAGGAAGGGGAGGGCTGCTTCAGTGGCAGCAGTGCACACCAAAACCTGATCAGCTTCCCAGCCTCGGTTCCCTGACCCAGGTCAATGTGGACTAGAGCCAGCAATAGAGTTGGTGCAGGTCTGAGGAGACCTAGCACACTTGTACAGGCTTACCCCAGGGTAAGGGAATAAATATTTCTTTACCCGAAGAGGCCTCTGGAGGCCGAAACCCCCCTGCAGGATGCAGCAGGTGCCACATTGGTCCAGCTGCATTGCTGTATAGGAAGTTGTGTTGGATTGTGCTGCCAGGCTGTAACCCAGTGAATACTTACTTGGGAGTAAGCTGCATTGAACATTGTGCGACTTGCTTCTAAGTAAGCATGCACAGACTTGATGTGCTAGTCAATTGTTGGTCTCTGCAATGGCTGTAGCTAGTGTAATATGAGGAGAAAAAAGGTTGCCCTCTGCAATGGCTTCAGGTGACTTATGTGGGAATTTATTTTTTATGTGCGATTTTGCCTGAAGTTCCTTGGAGCAGGAAGTCTGCTACTGCTTTCATACTGAAGATCACTAGCCGCACAATAGCATATTCACAAAAGAAAGGTTAAAGAGACATAATTTTTTTAAAAAAATCTTTAAAATCTATGCTTAGAAAGGAAAGCTACACTGAAGTAAAAAATCTCTAGGCGGTCGTCTCTAGTACTGTCGCTTGAGAGTGGGATTGCTGGAATCGTGTTTTTAAATTGGCTGTTTGAAACCCCAGGGGTGCAAAGCGTTCAGAAGTGATTATCTCAGATTCTGTGAGAAGTTTGCCTTTCGGACATATTGGAGAGCAAAGGTCATTTGGAACAGCTCTGATCCGTTGTACCGTGCTTGAAACACTCAGTGTCAGGGGTTAAAGGTTGGGATCTAGCCAGATTAAAGAAAAAGAAAGAAAAGCAACAATGGAGGATAAAGGCAGGCTTCTCTGAATGCAGGGGCACCTCTTTAAAACTTCAGTTTACCAACACAGTTGGCCAGGCATTGGTTATCAGGAAACAAACCATTTTTGCTGAGGCCAGTTGTTGTTACTGTTTCTAATCTCATGTAATGTTTCGTATCAAACATCAAAAGAATAGTCGTGTTTTTGTTTTTTTTAATGTCACCTTTTAACATACCTGAATAGCTGTGCTGACAGCAGCTGTCGGGCTGGGGACAGCCAGCCCTACATTCTGAAGGTTTTTGGAAGAGTTATGCTAATTGTTCTTGGTTTTTATATCACTATGTATCAAGGTTGTTCCAGATTGCCGGTATACGAAATGAGGAAAGATCTGCCTGTTTATGATGAACACAACATTCAGTAAGAATTAATGAGATGAGAGGGCCCTGTATAGATCAAGAGAACAAGGAAGGGATTGCATGTTGCCTTATTCTGCATATGCTGTATTTCAGTGATGTCACCTCCCATTCCCACTTTAATGTTATAACTTTTTATTAGGGTGACAATGTTTAATCAATTAGATTAATTGATTAAAACACTTCACCAATTAATGCTGCTTTGATTATTCAGGTAGCTGCTGGTGTGTCTGTGTGTCTGTGTAATTTTGGATACAAGGATTTACAATAATGCAGATGGCAAGGACCATTTCAACGGCACCCTCCCATTTCTCTTTTGCTGGAGGGAGTTCTTCTGCTACCAGCTATGATACTTGGTCATCATTTGCAAGCAAAGAAGTATCCTTTTTGCTTTATTGTTTTTGCTCATTAATAATAATAATAATAATAATAATAATAATAATAATAATAATAATAATAATAATAATAATAATAATAAAGGTATTTATATACCACCTTTCTTGGTCTTTATTCAAGACTTTATTCAAGGCAGTTTACATAGGCAGGCTTATTTAAATCCCCGTAGGGATTTTTACAATTGAAAGAAGGCTCTATCTTTCAAGAGCCACAACAATTCAGATGTTTCTTCTGATCTGGCCTCCATCCTCCCACGCTCAGAGCAGATGGAATAGCTTGGCTTCAGCTTGTCAGCTGCTCCAAGGTCGCACGGTGCCGGTGGCCTCGAACTGGTGACCTTGTGGATGTTATCTTCAGGCAAATGGAGGCTCTACCCTCTAGACCAGACCTCCTGCCTCATGAAGATTTATATAAATATAACTGATTAATCAGTCAACTGAACCCTGTATGATTAATTGATTAAGATTTTTTTTTAATTGGCTGTCAGCTCTACTAATTATGCTTCTCTGGGATGGCAATCCTCTAAGGTTATCTTCCTCAGACTACCCAACACACCAAAGCTTCTGTGCTGTGAGATCTCTTCAGTGTGTTGCTTTTGTACTCCCTTGGGTAGCTGACACTGAATGCAGGGACAGGCATGGACCAAACTGTTGGTATCTTCCTAAGATAAGATAAGATAAGATAAGATAAGATAAGATAAGATGTGGCAAAACCTAAGATTTTCGGTTTTGCCACATGAAACTTTTCCAAGTGTCAGAGAGTGTGTGTTTTGGCTTCTCCTATTTCCACCATATCCTGTTTTTAGAGCGTGATTTTGGAGTCCCTTTGAGAAAGATTCAAGTTGGAATGAACATGAGCTGTGATCATTTGGAATGTACCGTGCTGTGATCTTGGTGCTCACTCAAATGGTAACTCACTCAATTAGGCACTTGATTTGAGTTGGATTATGACTATATTATATATGCAGCCAGGAAGAGATGTTCCAGTTCCTTTCATTCACTTCCTGATTCAAGGTACCCTTGCCAAGAGATGCATATGTCTTTTTTTCACTTGTTGAGCTCTATCGGCAGTAT
Organism: Tiliqua scincoides; assembly: GCF_035046505.1. Taxonomy (NCBI): domain Eukaryota; kingdom Metazoa; phylum Chordata; class Lepidosauria; order Squamata; family Scincidae; genus Tiliqua; species Tiliqua scincoides. Next base: position 47,319,471 of record NC_089822.1, read on the forward strand.
CATTAGTGCTATTAGGGCAATTTTGCAGTGGTCTTTGCAAGACTCTTGGATCATGCAGCAGACCAGATTTTCCCAAATGATATGGCATTTGGGTGCATACAAGTTGGGTTGCTAACCTTGTTTCTGGCCTCTGCTTCAGTACATGTAATAGCAGCCAGTTCTGGAGAAATGGCAAGTAGCAATGCTTTCCCCCATGCCACCAACTGATTATGCAAATCAAAAAATTATGTAAGACACAGGAACAGGCCAGCCCAGATTAGGTATTTTTCTGGCTAGTTGAATGTCCCACATACAACCACACAGATCTCCTGTATATCCCTACATGGATATTTTTGATGCATGAAACTTACTGAACATACCTTCTCTCCCTTGCTAGTCAGTAGGCGAAAAAAATCAACATCATCCATGGCTGATTCAGATGATGGAAAAAAATTCCTACCTAGCCCTCATGATGAGCGACCAGCAAATCTAGCAGCCAAATCCTATTCCCTGCCAGCCTACAGCATATTGTACCACTGCTGGAGCACACACTGGATTCTCTTGCAGGGTAGGAACAAGATGGCCCCAGAGAGGTGAGTAAAAAATTTTCCAGTAGGTTGCCTGGCCTCCGTCAGGTCTCCTTGGACCTATGCCAGCTGTTTGCTCCTGCACCAAATTGCTTCCACTGATGACCTGCCTGCTTCTTCAGGGCATATGGGAGCTGCTGTTGTAAGTCTTAAAAATATGAGTTAGGTCAGGGCATGGTGATATCAGCATTTTCCTCTTCTTAGTTCCCATCATCTCATATTCAGAAATACCATACATTTCTATATGTACGGTCCATGCTCAGCATAGAGCACTCTCGTGGTGCTATCCAAATGGAGAAAAAGGATTGTTAGTGCATCCTTAAAAAAAAATCACACTGAATTATCCCTTTCTGGCCCAGTCTGTTGGTCTATCCTAAAAGGCACAACCTGGAATGTGGGAGCTCTTATGTGTGGAATGTGGGAGCTCTTTAATATCCATAATGTACAACTTCAAAATCTCTTATGCTTAAATTAAAACACACGCACGCACCTTATGCTGCAAATACCATAGTTTTCACATTCCTTCATTGATCTTACTCCTTAGAAACAGCAAGGGGCACCACATAATCCCTGTAGTAAGCTTTCATTTTATCAGGCTTTGCTCACACCCCACCCTCTTGTGTTAAAGACACTCCCATGAAAATGATTAATGCAGGCAAGGTCTTTGATGATAGTGCCCAGGTTCAAGTTTTCCCCTTTTAAAATTCTCACAATGTGCATACTGATCACATTTCCTCTGGGAGAGCTCTTATTAATCTCAGTGTCAGAGCTGTTTCAACAAATCTACTGTAATAATGAAAAGTCATCTTATCACATTCTGCTCTTGGTAAATTTACTATTCTTTGATAAGGTTGCAAACAACTGGTAAGTAATTGATCTGTAATTAGCGTGGCAACTGCACAAGACAGACTGCCCTGGGATTTCCTTATTTTTCTGCCTGGCGCTGCGCATTCTGCTCCGTAATAAATTATTCAGTCTCTCTTTAAATACAAATGGTTTCATGCAACCCCCATAATTTAAGGCACGTTCTGAAGGTGGGAATACCATTTAAATTTCTGATGATGTGACACCAGTGGAATTCTTGTCAGAGAGATCATTTTTCACACATGACTTGCCATGCACTTACTTAGCATGCCATTCCCTGCCTGATTCCTTGAATGGAAGGCTAAGAGGGGCTCTTTGAGTTGTTCCTGGCTCGCCCCATTTATCACTTGGCTGCACTAAGCTTCTTGATGAATGTCATTTCTGAAGCTCAGCTCTTGCAGAGCTACACCACCATCAGCTCCAATCTAACATGACACTGCCACATGGTCAGTAGATATTTCATGATGCTGAAGGTGCATCAGCCATAGTATTTTCTCAGAATATGATGCACATCACAGCCCAAAGACTGGCCCATTGATGTTTCACAATGTGAGGCTTTGATCAGTGTAAAACAGCCATGTGGCTCCTTTTCAGTACTCAAGACGACTCCTTGACAGGTATTTGAGAAATGGCATTGGGTCATTTGACATGTCATGCAAGGGCCAGGAAAAAAATGGTACCATTATTGTGGCAATACCCAGCTGATGTCTGGTGAGTCTGGAGGTGCTGGTGGACAAGGACCTACTACTTACTTCTGGCACTGGAAGCCTGTGTTTCTTATCATGCACCACCTGTTTAGCACCAACAGCTGATTCACAAAGATGCTCATCAATGAACATAAGAACATAAGAAGAGCCCTGCTGGATCAGGCCAAAGGCCCATCTAGTCCAGCTTCCTGTATCTCACAGTGGCCCACCAAATGCTTCAGGGAGCACACCTGCCTGCTTCTTCAGGGCATATGGGACAACCTGCGTCCTGGTGCCTTCCCCTGCATCTGGTAATCAGCGGTAGCCTGCCTCTAAAACCAAGAGCTTGCACATACCTACTATGACTTGTAACCCGTAATGAACTTTTCTTCCAGAAATTTGTCCAATCCCCTCTTAAAGGCATCTAGCCAAGATGCCATCACTACTTCCTATAGCAAAGAGTTCCACAGACTAATTACATGCTGGGTAAAGAAATATTTTCTTCTGTATGTCCTAACTCTCCTATCCTCACAGAGGCAAAGCTAAAGAGAGCTTAGGAGGCTATAGACATTTTTAGTGTCTGAGACTTAAATCTCTTTTGCATTTCCCCTATCTCTATCACAAATGCCAAATCCACTTTGGCTAGAACGATCGTTCCACTGAGAATGGACACCCTTCTGCTTTCTATGCCCCATGAACAATATTCAAATATATTCAATATTGCACAAGAGAAAGTCACCTAAAGTGTCACATGAGGAATGTTCTATAATAGTGGTTCTCAAACATTTACCCACTTTTTAGGTGAGAATCTGTCAGGACCCACCAGAAGTGATGTCATGCCCAGAAGTGACATCGTCAAGCAGTAACATTTTTAACAATCCTAGACTGCAATCCTACCTACACGTACCCAGGAGTAAGTCCCATTTACTATATTGTTAAAAGCATATGTGTAGTAACCTGTTCAATGCACAAATCCGTAACGTTTCCCCAGATGCAGTCACATGCATTTGATGTAGCCTCAAGTCTACTATATTAAAAATAAAATATTGAAATGAATGGGGACCCACCTGAAATGGATTTGCGGCCCACCTAGTGGGTCCCGACTCACAGTTTGAGAAATACTGTTCTATACTAAACATATCTGAAACTACCTTAGATTGAGTTAGTATGAATAGAGGTGTGTGTGAGTGAGAGACAAAGAGAGAGCGAGCACGCGCGCTCAAGACTTGAGGGGGTTAAGAAGTGTCCATATGGTGGGGTTAGAGGACATTTGCAGCATACATGGTGGGCACTGAGGCGCAATAGCATGGTACCATTAATCCAGCTGTAGAAGAAAGAGCAAGATAGGAGGTGACATTGGGGATCAGACACCGACCAAGGGCTACACCAACCAGAGTGTTCATTTGGCCAGGCTGAACCCTGAGTGTCCAAAGTGCTAGCAACGGGTGGCACTCGGCCCTAGTGCCCAGAGACCCAGCACTGAGCAAAGTATAAACTAGCAGGAAAACTGCTGAAGCTGAGATGAAGGAGCCAAATAAGGGAAGACTGGTATATGCATGGCTCTTTTTCCTGAATGATAGAAGTTCATTTAGAGCAGTACATATGAGACATTTAACTTTATTAATACAATTATTCGTTTTTATGGATGACTTTCTATCTGCATTTCATTTCCAGCAGTATCTACCGTTCTTAGCTGTATAAGGCCCCTTCTTACAATATTCCCTTATATTCCCTAACTCTCAGTCATATAGCTATTTGAGCTGAATAAGTAAAATGAAAATGGGCTCTTCAATTATGTTTGTGTTGAGAAGGTGCTATCATGCTCTCCTGTTCTGAAGCTCCTGTAATTACCACTACATTTCAAGCAGCGATAGGTCTTCCCTCATCACATGGTGTGGCAACCATCACCATATTTCTAGATACGGTTCAATTTAGCGTTAACACATGCCAGAATGAGAGGCAGAACCTCTTGTGCTATTAGTATGGAAAGTTTGAGGGGAATAACCACTCCTCCTGTTTATTTTCAACGGATAGGCACAGAGGGAAGAGGTGGTGATCCTGAACTCCGGATAAGAAAAAGGGGCAGGCTCCAGACTGCCTTGCTCTATCTTTCCTTGCCTCTAAAGAGGTAGCAGCAGCTTGTGTGTGTGTGTGTGTGTGGATTTGCCCAGAGGTGGGCTGGCACTTACCCAATCCTCTTCTCATTTGCTCACAGTGAACAAACTGAGGCAGCTGTCAGTGGCAGACTGTGTGCAGGGGTGGTGGTGGCTGTGGGCAGATGTGGATGCAGTGGGGCATTAGTTTACTGCTCCAGTTCAATGTGAGCCTTTCAGGGCACAATCCTAACCCCTTATGTCAGTACTTTCCAGCACTGGCATATTGGTGCCAATGGGACATGTGCTGCATCCTGCAGTTGGGTGTCACTCAAGGAGGCCTCCTCAAAGTAAGGGAATGTTTGTTCCCTGACCTCAGAGCTGCACTGACATAAGGAGTTAGGCTTGTGCCCTCAGTCACCATCATGGGTGGGCCAACTTTGGGTGGAACTAGAAGGGTTTGGAAAGATTTCCTTTTTCAATTGCTGTCTGAAGAGAGTGCATAACATGTGAGTCAGAGAGGTTGGGGGCCCAGAAGTATATTTCAAATATATGGACACTTTATTTAGAGGTGTGCTTTTTCAGTTTTAAGTTTTCACAGATTTTGTTTTTTTACAAAAATGTGAAGTGCAGAAAGAAGTGTTATGAGTTTTTATTCCAAGAGCACATTTTTATAAATTATAATTACTTATTTGAAGAATTTATACCCCACCTTTCTCCCACATTCAAGGAGACTATAATTATAAATTATAAACACTTTAAAAGTATACTAGATAGGTTATACGTATAAGTGGTATAGTGTCAGCAGATGTAGCCACATGCATGTGGAGGTGTTAGGGACAGTTTTATTTTTTTTTTGCAGATTTTGTGTGTGTGTGTGTGTGGGTGGGTGTGGGTGTGGGTGGGTGTGGGTGTGTGTGTGTCCTGGGGGCTGGGGATAAGAATAGGCCTTAAGTTTTGCTGTACTTGTAAGAGGCGACTAAATGGCCACCAGGTAGATGGGACTCGTTAGAATGGGAAGGCAGCTCCTCTGAGAGAAGGAAAACTCTGATCCCAAACCTCCACTGCCTTGTGGCTACATCCAGTTCTGGAAAAGGCTTCAGGAGTCAACCTCGAGGCAAAATCCGGAGCCGGAGTCCCTGAGGCAGTTCATGGCTGAACACAGTCACGTTCTGGCAACTCCTACGAGGCCACTGGAACCAACCGTATTGGCCTCTCCCTTTCCATTGGACCATTTCAGCGATGTGGAAAGACGGGATTTGCTGCATGGGAAACAGTCTATCCTCCATATCTACTTTACCCAGACTTTGCACACTGGAGAGGACACTCTGTTCCAGAACCACCATTCAGAGCGCGATACAATAGTCTTCCGAGACTGAAGGATGACAACAGTGTGTGTGCTTTTATTTATTTTTTTTACAAAAATGAGAAGTGCACGTAACAGTGTTATGTGTTATTTCATTGCCACCGAAAACCCCCTCTCTACTTATATTCAATCATCCATTAGTGTATTGTGGAAGGGGAGTGTGAAAAATTGGGACCTTAATTTCTTAAGTCTTGTTACTCAATGTAATATACTGAAGAGAGATGTAATTTGGAAGCTAAGCACTGGTGAGATTTGACTTAACACACATCAGTGCATTTTTAAAAAGGAAATTAAAAAGACACTCTAATGATATACACAGTAAATCTGTTCCTGGGACCAAGATGCTTAGAATGTAGAATTAGACAAGGCAAAGGGAAAATCGCTTTGAGGTCTACAGAGCTCAAACTGTTTTGCCCCTTGCTATTCCCATTAGATGCAGCTGAGTTCAATGCATTACTGATCTGGTTCACATAGAATATCTGCCCTTCTCTGACTTCTTTGGTGTTGCTTATTCAGAATTTCATATCAAAATCAAACGCTGTAGCGCCTCATTAATTGACACAAATGGGAGATGGCAAGGAGGAGGTTGCTTAATGAAGGGCAGAAAAAGGACCAGCAAACTGCCCTCCTTCTGAGCCAACAGGAGGGTTCTCACCTACCACAATTTGAAACCTAACTATGATAGATCATCACTAATCTAAGGCACATTGTGTGGCTGATCAGGTTCAGCAAAACGATGAAAGGCTTCATTCAGATCATACATAGAACCATTAAAAAACCTAAGTTAAAGAGTTGGAGAGGGTTTGATTCAATGGAAGCAAAGAACCACCAGACTTGCTTCAACTTGTTGATTGCAAGCTGTCAGGGTTGGGTTCAGTCACCCACCCCCAACCCCTGACTTACTGCTCCAGATGGGCCCAAGTGGGGATGGGGTGCAGCAGGTTGGCCTGGGGGGGCACCTTGGTGGGCTCCCAGACAGGGCTGGGGCCCCAGGAAGACCCTGGCAGCAGACACAGGGTATCTAGAGTTCCAAGGGAATGGGAAGATGGGATAAAGGCCTCGTCCCCTCTTGAGCAGAAGAGGGTGGGGCACTCAGGCTTCCTCAAAAGGGAGAGACCCTGTGATGACAGAGGAGAGGTGTGCTAGCAGAAGGGAGGCACCACCTGAGAGCTGGAAGCTCTACCCAAACACTGAGGAGGAGGAACAGGGTGATGTGAACTCTCCTGGTGGCAGTCTAAGGCCCTACTCAGCTTTACCAGCCCCAGGAAGGGAACCACAAAGGTGACCCCACCCCATACCTGCTGAGCCCTCCAGGGGTTTGAGCACCCCTCCAGCTGGGGCGCTCACCTCCACCAGACCAGGGCGTGACACAAGTTGTTAAGTACAGTGTAAAAGCTATGCTGAACTTTAACAACCATGCAGGCCATGCTGAAACATAATCTGGTAATAGCTCTTGGACATTGGAAAGTGCCCTATGTTGGATCAGGCCATTGAACCATCTAGCACATTATTGTCAAAACTGGCAGTTCTGCAGAGTTTTGGACAGGAGTCTTTGCTTCCCTGCCATGCAGAAGACATGAAGGACTGAACTTGTGACTCCTACCTGCCTACGTGTAAGGAAGGTACTTTACCACTGAGCTACAGTGCTTTCCACTGTGCTCTTCCCTATTAAGCAGAAAAGGATTAGGGACACACATTTTGGATTTCAATAAGGTAAGATTCTCAGCGAAGTTTTCAGGCTTACTTTCAAATACAGGGCATCTCTAGAAAATTTATGCAAACATTATAAAGGTGGGGCCTCAGTATCCACAGGGGATCCATTCTTGGACTCCCTGTGGATACTGAAAATTGCAGATAAACCCCTTCATGGGTTTCAGGTGGGGCTGAGTCTGGCCCAGTGCGGGTCCAGAGGACCTGCATTAAGCCCAATTCACAGATGTAAAATCCACTGATAAACAGGCTCTACCTGTAGTGTCACATTTATTATAATTCAAACATATACCATAATTCACATGTACACTGCATATGGTGTACACAGAAGCAGCTGCTTGACCCAAATCAAAATCAATCAATCAATTATACCAGGTGCTTGAAATGTTCCCCACTGGTGTCTATACACTGCTGATATTGTTGACTAAGGGCCCGATCTTGTCCGACTTTCCACGACAGATGCAACAATTCTAATGAAGCATGCATGGCATCCTGCGCTGGGGGGTGGTAGTCACAGAGGCTTCCTAAAGGTAAGGAAATGTTTGTTCCTTTACTTTGGGACTGCACTGCAGCTACATTGGCACCGGGAAGTTGGACAGATGAGCCCTAAGGAACCTGCAGACTTCCACCAATGTGTGTGCTGGGATGGTTCCACACATCTCAGTTGCTTCCCTTAGATGACTGAGTGTTGCAGGATTTCTACAATGAAGTAATTAAAAATTGGAGGTCATTGAAATGTGTGTACATTTTTTGAGAGAGACTTTGTATATTCAAAATAAATTTACCAAAGAGGCAAAAATAGAGCATTAAAAAAAAACAGCACAAAAACTCTGTGTTTGCTATACGTCTTAATAACTTAGCAATGTATTCTCAGGTCAAACAGCGAGAGCTGGCAGGTATTCCTTAGACCTCATCTTTTCTTATTCCCTGTTCCTCCCTGTTCCTTGATGTGTCTGTTTAGTTTAGATTGTCAGTCTATGGGCAGGAGCTTGTCATTGCACATATTAAGAAAAATCTCTGGATTACCTCTCTCAGTGGCTTCATATAGATGTTAAACAGCATGGGGTGTATAATTGAGCCTTGTGGCACCATACACCTTAAAGGTCAGAGTGCTGAGTCGACACCATCCAGTAGCACCTTTTGGAGCCTGAGATGATTGGGACCAACCCATACCAACATAGATATGAAGCTGCCTTATACTGAGTCAGACCATGTCAGGGATTGAACACAAAATCTAGTGCATTCAAACCACATGCTCTATTAGTAGGTTGCAGCCCCTCTCACATTAAATGAAAGTTCTCCTTTTACCAGAAGCAAAATGTCTATGGTGATGAATTGTTACAGCTTACCTATGTAAATCACCACCTGAATAAGATGTGCAAAGGTCTCAAGCTTGGAACTGAGCTAGTAAGACCCAGGTATCTTATGCTCTGTCCCACAGAGGCAATGTCCATTCAGATGGAGTTATCTGCCTGATCTCTGTTCTATTTCACCAATAAAACAATCAGAGATTGTACTGATGCTCTTCAGCTTCAATGCCCTGAGGAACCATTGGGGGCCAGGCTACTCTTTTTATCAGCCAGGCTTGATTCCTCCCTTGAGTAGTCACTGAGACCACCTTGCTGCACTTCTTTCTCTGCCTGCTTCAGAACCTGATCACCAGCCCACCTTAGACCATGTCACCTGCCTCTGACCCTTTGGACCTCTGTCCACCTGCTCCAGAGTCTGGATGTCTCCCCTCTTTGTCATCTTGGTGCGAGAGGCTCAAGGACTGTATAGGAGGATTAATTCTGTACCAAGAGACTACTGCTGGTTTCCAAGTGCAAAAGTAATAACACTCATCTTAGCTCTTCTTCCCAGTGATAAATGTCCTCAGTTCCCTCTTCTCTCCCCCTTTATATATTGCATTCTAAACACTTTATCTTTTTCTCTGAAACCTCTCCAAACCTTCTTAATTTGTTGCAATCCAAACTGAACACGATTGTCCAACAGAGGCCAGAGCAGTATTGAGCAGAATGGTGCCATTATTTACTTCCAATTACATGGATGCAATTTTTGTGCTAATTTATCCCCAAATGGCATGTGCCTTTTATTTGTAACATCATTAAGCAATACAAGCCTTGACTGCCAAGTCTGTTCCTAAAGGTAATAGGCAGAGAAATGTGTAAGGAAATTTTATATATTAGGGGCCTGAGCCATTCAAAGGGTTGGTAATAATGGTAAGGTGTTCTTTGAATTTGGATCCCAATTTAAATCCAGCCCCAAATAGTATTGACTGAGATTTGTTACTACATATGGCTGGGGAGTCTATTACAAAAAAAAACCCAACAAAAAACGTTTGTTTGAAAATTTCAATAGATAGCTAAGGACTGAAGGTTCATGGATCATGAAGATTCCATTGGGGATGCTGTCACTCAACAAAAAATGAATGTTAGGCAATGTTAACTGCTACTGCAAGTTACTTGCTTCTCTACAAAAATAGGACATATCAATCTAACATTTTTTTTACAAGCAGAGAATTTGATTTAGAAATAATCTGTAGGGAAATTCCAAAGATACACTTGTTACAACTACATCTATGGGCAATTATTTTTTATTTGTGTATCAGTGGTTTTCAAATTGCATTCTAGGGAATTCTGGTGTTCCTATGAAACTTGTAGGACTCTTCAATGAGGGTTTCACTATCAGCAGACAAACATCTCTGAGAGTCTGTGTTGTCCACTGTTAACATTCTCCTGCCAGGGATGGGAACTCAGATGACTCAGATGGGAGTCAGATGAGTCAAGTCCAAGTCAAAAAAATGTGTATTTTTCGGTGACTCATCAAGACTCAAGTAAACTCCACAAATGACTCTGCAAAACACGTAAGTCTGGGACTCTTGCCTTGTGATTCGCCATAGGCTTGGGTGACTCGAGTTGCCCACAAATGGCTACAGTTTGCACCACCTCCATCTCACCCATAAAAACCTCTTGTGTCAATTTGGAAGCTAAATTGTAAGTGCATGAGCAGCAGTCCAGCACCAGCAGCAGGGTACGTTGTTCAGACACAGGGCCTGGGGGACTGGATTGAAATGGTTAACTTTTTTTTGGTTTGGGAATTAAAACTTGCAGAGTCTCCTGATGCAGGACTTGTAACAACTTTTGCAGAAGTATCATTTTAGGTGGCGTAGTAGTCCATGTCCTTGCGCATGTATAGAACCCAGGGGAGGGAGGCACTTCTTCTCCCCTGGACCATCCATTGGACAGAGGGTGTGTCTCCAGAGAGGGAGGAGAACAGGAGCAGCCATTTTTTGCCATAGGGACAAGCGGGTTTTGCAAGCAGGAGAAAGGGCTGGAAGAGATGAGGGAAGCCGGGGGGGAGGGGAAGCTATTCTTGGAGCAAAAGAAGAAGAGCCACCCACATTTCACATCCTCATTCCATTGCTGCAGCAAATAGTTATCTTGCACTCTTTCTCATGTTCCCAGCATAGCTTCCATCCAGACAGGCAACCTTCTTTAGTTTTTTGGCTAGGCAACCATGCAGGGCAAGGCATCTTTGGGATATACTTCAGCAGAAGCAGCAGCCACAGCAGCTGTGCCTATCTTTTTTTCGGGGGGGGGGGAGGGTGCTTCTTATTCTGTTCAGGGCAGGGTTGTTTTATTCTACTCAGGGGTTGCTTAGGGGTTACTTTTCTTTCTACTTAGGGCAGGGTTGCTTTAATAGGATGCATAGTGTTTCCTAAAAGTATTTCAATAGCAGCCAGATAGCTTCAGACTAGCTTTAGCTTATGTGGGGTTCCTTGTATCCAGTCTGATCTCTCCTCATCAGCCAGCCTAGTAGGCACCAGTATACTACTTTCTTTTAGAGATTGTGATAGGCAGCCAAAGTTTTAACAAGGTACAAGAAGAGCAAGCAAGCAAGCACCCTCCCTGCTGCTGCTGATTGTGGGGGTGGAGGAGAGGGCTGGGGTGGGTCCAGCAAATCTGACACCTCCTGTTCACACTACAGGTCAGGTGTGTCTCTGAGTGGTGTAACACATGCTGGTTGCAGACCTGAGGTGTGTCATTTCTGACTATGTGCTGCTTGCCTGACATGCAGAGGTTTCTCCCCTGTCCAGGCTGTCAGGCTGATGGACTGCTATTATTGGATGCCTGGATAGTGGGTACTTTGGCCCCCCAGAATACCCCTCCTTTCTTTGATGCTTGAAACTGCCTCATTTCTTGGATGCCTGTGCATCTAAGCAGTATGTCTCTGTCTCCAGCCTTCCTTGATTCAGGCTACCTGGACTGTGGCTAAGCTCACAAGGGCTTACCTGTGGGCTTCCCCCCATCTTATGTCCCCATGCCTTGCCAAGCAGGGATGCATCCTCCCTCCCTCCCAGGTCCCCCCCATGCCTGTGATGTGGTGGGTTTTCTTCATTGTGACTGCGGTGGGATCATACAGGGGAAAGGAATGGAAGTTCCGCACTGCTGCCTTAGATGGGGTGGGTGGGGACAGTAAGGGAGTGTTTAAAGGGAAATCTGAAACACACACAGCCTGGCAGCAGCCCCATTTCCTTCAGCAGAGCTGTGGCAGCCTTTTAAAAGGGAACAACTTGAGACTCAAGTCTTTTCAAGTGGCAAAAATGCTCTGGGCAACTCAGAAAGTCCTCCTGTTACAACTAGTTTTCAAGTCGCATCACAGGGGTGGAGACTTGCGACTCAATTCAAGCCACCCTGGACTTATCCAGCCATGTCTCTTGCTATGTGCAACCATGTGCAGTTCATGCAGGACAACACTGAGATACAACACAGGTCTAGCTAGTGCTCTGTATGAACCCTGGACTGTGTCCCAGAATCCTTTGCAATTCACATGGGGTTCAAGTTGAAAAACCCCTAGCAATTGCTATGGCCTTGCTGTAACTAAGACTATGGATTAGGTATTCTTTTTCTTTTACATACTTGTTTAAAAAGTTAAACATACAAAATGTAAAATTAAAATATAAAAAACTATTCCAAACATGAGCCAAATGCTGCATAACCATTATTCATTCATATTCAAATCTGGGAAGGGGAATCCTGCCTTATGTTTTCTCTAGGCATAGGTCTGTTCCAGTGTGACAAAAATGGTATCCACTCGTACATATTGCTGCATAGAATCATTTTTTTCCCCTTTCACATCTTTTTATATAGATATTCTTTAATACAAACTTCTGACTGTGCCCAGTCATTGCAGCCTAAAGGTCAATTGTAATATCCAAGGGGAAGGTGCCTCCCTCTTCACTCTGAAGTAAAAGCCTGAGAAGGTTGGACATTGTTTGGTAAGGCATTCACTGACCACCTAATGTTTTGCCTCATGGGCAGATTACATCAGTTGAGGTACACTTTCCTTTGGTAACTGCCTGAGTGGATGCAACTCTTGGGGACATTTTCCTTCTAGAGAGAGGTATCATCTAGGGAATTATATGCCATTAAGTGACCAAAGTATGATGCCAGTGTGACAGCTGGCAGCCCTACAAGCTGGATTTGTTGCTCATGATGCACATCTATCTAGTAGCTTCTAAGGATGCTGGGAAATCATAATCAATATGCGCTTAGAAGAAAAAATACAAAACTCACAGCTTCGCTCCTAGTTTCACTTGGACGGAAAACCAAAAATTGCCACAGACAGGAGTATTCCACACTTTTGGGTTTTGTAGGTAATGCCTCAGACAATAGCTGCTTGGAGACTTATTATAGAGTCTGACTACGCTTTTGGCAGTGAGGTTGTGTGACAGAACATATTTGCTGTCCCCAGAGCACTGTCTGCAGAACAGAGCCAGCAAAAGGGGAATATCAGGAAAGGTTATTTTTCGCATCTTGCACAAAACTAGAATCATGCTTGTTTCTTCTTAATTCAGTTATAGTTTTCTCCATATCTTAAAATGAACACTCCATTCAATTCGATTATATTAACATATGTTCACATGTGCTGATAGATGCACACTATAACTATGCCATCACTTCTTATTGATTCACATGAAGTACTGTGCAGTGCTTTCTACTTGGAGTCCATGCTTGGGAAAACCACACCATGGTTAATAACAGAACACAAATAAAAGCTGATTATATTAGACCGAGTAGGGACAAACAAGAGGAGAGTGCAGCAGAAAGCAGCAAACATATGGGCAGGATGTTTTAGCGAGAAATGAAGCTGAATCTAATGACCTTTATTTTAATTTTCTTTAGCTTTGAGTTTACACAGAGCAAAGGAAGTGGAAGACACTAATCTCAGCTGGTCACCAGCATCAAGAAGGTATAAAATCTTCCCAAGCTGGAGAAATTGAATACAGCCAGGATTCCATTTAATCTTCCCCTCCCACAGTACATTTCCAAATAAAACTCTTTGGATGCTTTGTAAAGGACTAATAAATGAATAGGAAACTTGCAATTCAGTAAAGACTGTTTAAAAAAACAATGAATACTTTCCACAAAGCAAGGAGTTCAGGCAGCAGAGAATTGTGAGGCACTGGGGGATACTTTTTCATATTAACAAAAAGAAGCACTCTCTCCCTCCATATAAATATTTGCTTTATTGGAAATCTTCTCAGTTCATTGTTGCACCATTTGATATCCCCCTGCTGAGTAATAGGGGACTGATATTAGAAAACATAGTGGCTTGAGGATTTAACTGAGTTCCCACACAAAATGGCCTTCCTCAATTTTGTGAGATATTTTACTTGTGAATACATAATTATAAATGCTCTTCGCTGGGATCTTAAATGTTAAAAGTGCTAATTTGCACTTACCTTCCTGCTGAGGATCTGAAGATACTTTGCATACATTAATAACATATCACTTTGAACACTTACGTATTTCACTCAATTTTACAAATGTGCAAACCTAGCTGAGAAATGTAAAAATTATTCTTTACTACTAAACTCAAGTCTAGTTCAAAGATCTGCCATCAGTTATGAACTATGAACAGTGGACATATATGCTACTTACAGTTATGTTCTCAATTGACTAGTTGACCCATTTTTCCGATCAAATAGAAGGTACAGTATAATCTTATTTCTGATCATATGAAACACTAGCAGCAGTGGATACCAATAGCAGAGGGCACTGGTATGATCATTCTCCATGCAGTCATTCTCCATGCAGTCAAAACAATTGTTGTGTTGAGTAGATTTATATTAAACAGTCAGTTCTTGGTATCCACAAGAGTTAGGGCCCAGTCTTGAACTTGACCAGTGCTGGCACTGAGCCTAGCACCAGTGCTAGGTGTCATAAATGTGCTGTAAACCACATTCACAGCACCTGTAAAGTAAGCACCGGTGCTGAGCTCGCACCAGTCAGGCACTGGGCCCAGCACTGAGCAAGTCTTGCCTCATGAACCTTTTAGAATTCTTTGAAAAGTTCACAGGCATGTGGATGCAGGAGAACCCATGGATACTATATATGTGGACTTTCAGAAGCGTTTGACACGGTCCCTCACCAAAGGCTACTGAAAAAACTCCAGTCGGGGAATTAGAGGGCATGTCCTCTCCTGGCTTGAGACCTGGTTGAAGACCAGGAAGCAGAGAGTGGGTGTCAATGGGCAATTTTCACAGTGGATAGAGGTAGAAAGTGGAGTGCCCCAAGGATCTGTCCTGGGACCTGTACTTTTCAACTTGTTCATAAATGACCTGGAGGGCAGGGCTAAGCAGCGAGGTGGCCAAGTTTGCAGATGACAAAATTTTCCGAGTGGTGAAGACCAGAAACAACTGTGAAGAGCTCCAGAAGAATCTCTCCAAACTGGGAGAATGGGTAGCAAAATGGCAGATGTGTTTCAATGTAAGCAAGTGTGAAGTCATGCACATTGGGGCAAAGAATCCAAACTTTACATATAGGCTAATGGTTTCTGAGCTAGAAACCTGGTTTCTAGACCAGGCAGGAGGTCTGGTCTAGAGGGTAGAGCCTCCATTTGCCTGAAGATAACATCCGCAGGTTGCCAGTTCGAGGCCACCGGCACCATGCAACCTTGAAGCAGCTGACAAGCTGAGCCGAGTTATTCCATCTGCTCTGAGCGTGGGAGGATGGAGGCCAGAATGTTGTGACCAGATCAGAAAGAAACAACTGAATGTTGTGGTTTCTTGAAAGATAGAACCTTCTTTCAAATTGTAAAAATCCCTACGGGGATTTAATTAGCCTGCCTATGTAAACCGCCTTGAATAAAGTCCGAGGAGAAATCTGAGGACCAAGAAAGGCGGTATAGAAATACCTTAAAAAAAAAAAAAAAGGAAAAAAAAAGCTGTCTGAGACAAACCAGGAGAGAGATCTTGGGGTCCTTGTGAACAGCTCGATGAAAGTGTCAACCCAATGTGTGGTGGCGGTGAAGAGGGCTAATTCCATGCTTGGGATCATTAGGAAAGGCACTGAGAATAAGACAGCTAATATTGTAATGCCGTTGTACAAATCAATGGTAAGGCCACACCTGGAGTATTGCGTCCAGTTCTGGTCGCCACAGCTAAAAAAGGATATAGTGAAGATGGGAAAGGTGCAAAAGAGAGCAACCAAAATGATTACTGGGCTGGGACACCTTCCCTATGAGGAAAGGCTACAGCATTTGGGCCTCTTCAGTCTAGAAAAGAGGCACCTGAGGGGGGACATGATTGAGACATACAAAATCATGCAGGGGATGGACAGAGTGGATAGAGAGACACTCTTTTCCCTCTCACAAAACACCAGAACCAGGGGACATCCATGAAAGTTGAGTGTTGGGAGAGTTCAGACAGACAAAAGAAAATATTTCTTTACCCAACGTGTAATTAGTTTGTGGAACTCTTTGCCACAGGAAGTAGTGATGTCATCTTGCCTGGATGCCTTTAAGAAGGGATTGGACAAATTCCTGGAGGAGAAGTTCATTATGGGTTACAAGTCATAGTAGGTATGTGCAGAGGCAGAGGTAGAGGCAGGCTGCCTCTGACTGCCAGATGCAGGGGAGGGCACAGGGACGCAGGTTGTGTCTGTTGTCTTGTGTGCTCCCTGGGGCATTTGGTGGGCCACTGTGAGATATAGGAAGCTGGACTAGATGGGCTTTTGTCCTGATCCAGCAGGGCTCTTATGTTAAGGAGAGGACAAGCCACCACTGGGGGTAAGTTCAACTGCCGGGAGGTAGTGTGGCCTCTGGGGGGCAGGGGGAGGGTGGGGGAGGATGGGTAGGAGGAGGAACCAGAGTGGGAGGGATTGGGATTGGCAGAGCTCTGCTCCACTGGTTCCTGACTTGAAAAGCCCCATTGTGGGGCTTGGGGCTTTTCCGGAGGGAAGGGGATAAAAGTCCACTTTTCCCAAGGAGAGCTCCAGTTGCTTCCCACTGCCCACTGGGTACAGCAGTAGCCATTTTGGCACTGGTACTCCATGAGGTGCCAGGAAGCTCAGAATTGGGCTGTTAGACTCCTGGAAACCCCAGCAGCTCCCGAATCTGTGAATAGGGTTGGGGGGGGTAGCTTAACCTGCCAGCAACGGAACAAGGCAGGATAGATTTCCAAAGTGGTGCCCGTAATAGCTATACACTGGCATGGCATACTCGGCTATCAAGACATCAACCAGCAGAGGACTGTCCTCACACAGAAAGAAAAAATTTCACCAGCAAAATGATTCATGAAGTGCAAGGAGCCCTGGATGTTAGAATAATCATGAAATTACATTTGCCAAGGACTCAAGGGAACACAGATTACAAGGGAGACGGTGGGCAGCTTTGCTAGATGCCTCTATAACATTTCATCTCACCAAAGCACTAGTGTGGACTACCATATTAGAACCAGCATAATTGATGGGCAGCCCAGTTCTATTAAAAATGCTCTGCCAGTGGAATTCATGTTCCGCTGGTGGAGGCAGCAGCATCCAGGTGGAAGTGACTGGAATCCTGGCATGCAATGTCATGCTTGCCAATGTCACCAGTGAGAGTAATGAGGCCACCAGTGTAGTCGCTGACAGCCATGCACACTTGTCAGCAGCTAAGACACTGTCCACAGGTGCCCAATAAACCAGCAGTCAGGGTAGGCAATGGGAAGGATGGGGAGGAACAGAGGAGTTTCTGGGTGGGGAGGTTAGCACAGATGGAGGCAAAATGGGAGTGGGGGGATTGATGGCCCTTGTGTCCAGCCTGTGCTCCCATCATGGATGCAGCACTCACCTCCTTGGTGCTCATGCATTTGGTTAGGATTAGGGCTTAATTGAGTGAAGGAATTTATTGCATATCTACATCTTCTTTAACAGCTTCAGTTTTTGTTTTTTTAAAAGAATGCTTTCAAAGCATTCAAAAGTCTTATGGGGATGCAGTTAAAGGATAATAAGCCAACACTGACACCTCTTTGCCCAAAAAACAAATTAAGTATCCTATAGACAAGGGTCAGATATTTGCCTGCCTGGGATTGAGTCAGCTTAATGGGATGGATGTGATGAGAGATAAATTCGATCCATCTGGGGGTGGGGAGGAGGTGGGAATCAATTTTTATTTAGCAGTGTGTTTGACCTGAAAAGTTCAACATTTCATAGATATCCCCCCCTCCACTTTTGGAATCACTATGAGGCATGATATCCGCTACAATTCAGATATGGGTTCTTCTGTGAAGGTGTTATTTAAAAAGAGCAACATGTGAGAACAGGATGCAATCCTAACCTGATGTTAGGATTGACCTAATCTCCTGACCTAGGAGGGTCACAAACATGCCGTAGAGCACGTTTGCACCTCCATGGGAGGAAGCCAGGCTGGCACTCCCAGAAGTGCTGGCCAGCGGAGGCCGATGGAGGCCTCCATGCCGGCTTCCTCCTGGCTCCTTGCATCGGCTCGGACGAACAAGGGTGACAGGTAGGTGTGGGGGAGGCAGGGAGGGGGGCATTCCTGGGCAGGGGGAGGGAGGGCAATGGGCAGCCCCAGAGGCAGGCTGGCAGGGAGCGGGAGGCGGGGCTGGGATCTGGCAGTTATGCTGGATCCCAACCCCTGTCCCCGGGGAGAATGGAGTGGCTTCAAGTTGCTCCGCTCCCCTCGGACTTGCGCCTACCTCTTGAGGTGGTGCAAGTCTGAGGAGACCCATAGATGCAGCAGCCCTTACCCAGGGATAAGGGAAAAAGTTTCCCCTTGCCTCTGGCTAAGCCGATTCTGGCCACAATCCTGCACTGGATACAGGGCAAACCTCCTGGCTTGCCTGTTTCAGCTCAAGTTAGGATTGCACCCACAAGGACATCCATAACTTTAAAAGAAATCTCACTGAGGCCACTCGTTTTTTTTAGAGATTGGCAGTTTTCCCAATTCTAAAAAAGTCCTTTTCAGTGATACCCTACTCAAGAATGCTTAAATGCTCAGGCTCTTGAAATTTTAGGCCTGACCTATCAAGCAAATCTTCAATCTTATCAGGGTCTGCTCTCAAGAAGTGTACCAACAAGGATAAAAATCAGCAAATCAATTACAAATGTCTTGGGCAACAAACAGCTTATCACCATCACTTGTGAATTCTATTGCAAGCTTGCTTTAAAAAAAACACCCTGTTTTGTGACGAGCTTTGAATTCTTGTTGCCAAATTAGTAACATTTTTGAGCTATATAAGTAAGAGATTTATTGATCTTTGCAGATTCAAGAGTTACCAATTCTTTACGCTTCCCTATGAGATAAGCATAAATTTTTTTGCTCCCCGTGGTTTTGTGAAGGGCTTCCAATTTTACAATTTCAGTATAACATATGCACTGAGCCTCTGCCTGTGCAGCATTTTTAACTGTATTCACTAAGGCTGCAATCCTATCCACGCTTACTGGGAGTAAGCCCCATTGGCTGTAATGGGACTTACTTCTGAGTAGACATGTATAGGATTGGGTGGTAATACAGCGACCTTGTATGGCACTCCAGGTTACACTGACAGTGGTGACGTTCATAGCATTGAGCTGAAATATTTTTCCAGTCCTTCCTTAATTTTTGTTAGAGGCATCTGTATGCTGAGCAAGACTTGATTTAACCCAGCAGTTTTCAAACTCCCAGGGAGCTTAAGAACCATTGTAAGTGTGTGGAAGGCAGTGGGAGAAGGCAACAATGTGATCCCGAGGATGGCATCACTGAGGGGGTGCAAGGGCTGGCATGGAGAGGGGTGCGGAGAGCCCTGCATGGCCCTCCTCAGGGCTCCGCAACCTTCAAAAAATGAAAGTGGAGCAGTCGCACCGCTCCAGTTTGCGATCACAAACCAGAAGAGGGGAACAATTGCTCCACTTTCAATTTCTAAAGCTCGGGGAGCCCTGCAGAGGATTGCATAGGGCTCCCTGCACCCTGGGAGACTGCTGCAAGGACTGGTAAGTGCATGCTGGCCCCTGCACCCCCCTTTCCAATGCAATTCGAGGAGTCACATCACTGCCTTCCCCCTGCCCCTGCCCCTTAAGGGAACAGAGTCCAGGGCCCTCAGGCTGGGGCATCACAATGATCCAGTTTGAGAACACTTTTTAAACTTATAGGTAGCAGTAAATGGCTGAGGATCTGTCCACTGAACCTGTGTCACGACAAGAGTATGGGGAGTGATGGTTAAAGAACCAGTGGTGAGACTGACAAGATCAGAGGAAATCAAAACATTACCGAGTCTCAAGTATGAAAATGTGGCAGGATGAATAAAAAGTGAAACTTTCACATCTGGTTTAGTCAAGTGCCAGGAATCAGGTAAAGCATATTTTGCTTAAAGACCCCATGGGTATATGGCATGAAAGAACAGAAATGCTAGTTCTCTGTCCAGCCTGAGGTGTATTATCAAGTTAAGAAACCCCTCATTATTAGTGAACCCCCAGAATTTTTGCAAGGCCCTGAACCTTCAGAAAAGAGTCGACCAGTTTAGATAATACTGTAAATGGAACCCAAATGAAGCAGGGTGAAGCTTCATTTCCCCCAAGCTTCTCTCCCCCTCCCCCAAGTTTCCTTTTAAGAAAAACAAATCTTTCCCTAAGATCCTGTTGCATCCATAGCAGGGGCCCTCTCGGCTTTCCCCTGGGTTGGGGCTCTACTGTCAAGGGTTGGGAGCTTTCCTGACTTACCCTGGCCAAGGAGGAGGCAAGAAGTTCTCTGGAGAGGTCGGCACAAGCAGTTTATTCCTCTTAAGGCTTCCACATTCATTGGCCCTGTCCACAGAATCACACTGGTACAATAGTCACTATAGAGGTCTGCACCCGGTCCTGTTATGTCACAGGGATCATGGGCATCCAATAGTCTTTGCTGATAGTCCTTGTCAAAAAAGACCTTCTCCTGTTGCAAGTCACAGGAACAGGCATCTGGATGGAACAGACAGGTAGATGATGTCTGGAGCTTTGCCCCCTTGTGGGCTTATCACCTCTGGCGGTAGACAGGTGGTATTGTCCCTGCCAGCCTGGGCTGGCAGCCATGGAGGAACTGCCACTGGAAGGCTTCCTCCAGGGTCTGTAGAATGGGATGAGTTCCCAGGGGCTGTCCCCAGGTCCCAGTGGAACTGGGCACCATGCACCCTTGGGCAGCCAGGGGTCAGGTGGTCCTCACACCCTGCCAGAGTTTACTTCTTCAGCCCCTTCCAGGCCAGGGACAGGTAATGGGCAGGGCCCAGAGCAACAGTTTCCCCCATGTTCTCTCCTCTGGTTTGGAGGCCAGGTAGGACCATCCTCTCCCTCTGCCTGCCAGGTTCCTTAAGAACCCTACAGCCAGTACAGCTGGCCCCACCCCTTCCAGCCATGTAATCGGCCTGAGATCTGGGCAGTATTTAGTCTCTTACCCTGCTCCTAACGAGACCCCTGCTCTTGAGGAGACCCTGACTCCTGAGGAGACTTGTGGCAGCAGGGCCAAATTATAGGTAACTATAGGACCAACTCCTCACACACATACACACTCAACTTGCTCAATCTATATATAACTGGTTGCATTATAATGTGGTACTTGTTGGCATCCTTCAGTCTCGGAAGACTATGGTGTCATGCTCTGAATGGTGGTTCTGGAACAGAGTGTCCTCTCCGGTGCGCGAAGCCTGGGTAAAGTAGGTATGGAGGATAGGCTGTTACCCATGCAGCAAATCCCCCCGCTCCACATCGCTGGAATGGTCCAATGGAAAGGCAGAGGCCAATACGGTTGGTTCCAGTGGCGTCGCAGGAGTTGCCAGAACGTGACTGTGTTCAGCCATGAACTGCCTCAGGGATCCGGCTCCGGATTTTGCCTCGAGGTTGACTCCTGAAGCCTTTTCCATAACTGGATGTAGCCACAAGGCAGTGGAGGTTTGGGATCGGAGTTTTCCTTCTCTCAGATGAGCCGCCTTCCCAGGCTAACGAGTCCCATCTACCCGGTGGCTGTTTAGTCGCCTCTTACGACAAGTACAGCCAAACAGAGGGCCTATTCTTATCCCCAGCCCCCAGGGGAATGTGGTACTACATAGAAGACAAGCCTATAACAGAAATGATATGTTAAGTTTCCAATGGTCTCTACCAAAGCAAGACCTTTCTGTAAGGAAAAAGGAAATCAAAGCAACAGCTGGACTGCAGTCCAGTATATCAGCCTCTTGAGCAGGAGATGGAAAAATATCTCTGCAATGTTGTATGAAAGCCAAGAGGTTCCTGATATGATAAAGCCATCACACAAGTTGGTGGCTGGAGACTTCTCTGCAAGCTGGCCAATTACTTTAGTTCTCTGACATGTCCAAAATACATCTCACTCAACTCAGATTTTATACATTTTCCAAGAGCTGATGAGACAGAAATTCACTAAATGTTCTGGGGAGGCTCTCATTCATGTGCCTACATCAGGGGTGCCCAAACCCTGGCCCTGGGGCCACTTGTGGCCCTCAAGGACTCCCAATCTGGCCCTCAGGAAGCCCCCAGTCTCCAATGAGCCTCTGGCCCTCCAGAGACTTCTGCTGCCTGATGCAGCTGCTCTCAGCATGGTGGCCAACTGTTCGACCTCTTGCGTGAGCTGTGGGACGAAGGCTCCCTCCACTGCTTGCTGTTTCACATCTGTGATGCAGCAGCAAAGGAAAGGTTGGCCTTGCTTTGTGCAAGGTCTTTTATAGGCCTTGAGCTATTGCAAAATCTTCATTCATTCATATAAGTTCAATCTCTAATATATTCATTTATGTAAATTTATTCAAATTTGAAATGTAAATTAATTTTTTTTCCCCCGGCCCCCAACACAGTGTCAGAGATGATGTGGCCCTCCTGCCAAAAAGTTTGGACACCCCTGGCCTACATCAACCGAGAGCTGCTTGGTGGGTAAGTGGAATGGGGCCTTCTCTGGAAGTTCAAGCTGCCTTCTTATGTTTTAATGGCTGGCAAAAATGTGACTTTTTTGCTTTTCTTTTGGCCTCCCTCTGCTTTCATCTATTGACTGGTTTTTATGTATTGTATTTTAGGTTGGCCATTTTATAGTGCATTTCTGTTTCACATTGTTTTAACTTTCTAAGCTGCTTTAGGGGCTACTGTGCCAAAAAGCAAGGTAAAAAAAGGAACAAATAAATGTCCACAAGTTCAAATACTGGAATGCCTAGCCATTCCAGAAAACAAACGATTACGTTAGTGAAGGTTTACCATGCTGGTTACCACATCATGTGACTCTAGAGCTTGCGTCCTGAGTACACTTCTGTACTGCAGCGAGTCATGGACTCTTCGCTCACAACAGGAGAGGAAACTGAACACTTTCCACATGCGCTGCCTCCGACGCATCCTCGGTATCACCTGGCAGGACAAAGTTCCAAACACACAGTTCTGGAACGTGCTGGAATCCCTAGCATGTATGCACTGCTGAAACAGAGACGCCTGCGTTGGCTCGGTCATGTCGTGAGAATGGATGATGGCCAGATCCCAAAGGATCTCCTCTATGGAGAACTCGTGCAAGGAAAGCGCCCTACAGGTAGACCACAGCTGTGATACAAGGACATCTGCAAGAGGGATCTGAAGGCCTTAGGAGTGGACCTCAACAAGTGGGAAACCCTGGCCTCTGAGCGGCCCGCTTGGAGGCAGGCTGTGCAGCATGGCCTTTCCCAGTTTGAAGAGACACTTGGCCAACAGACTGAGGCAAAGAGGCAAAGGCCCATAGCCAGGGAGACAGACCAGGGACAGACTGCACTTGCTCCCAGTGTGGAAGGGATTGTCACTCCCGAATTGGCCTTTTCAGCCACACTAGACGCTGTTCCAGAACCACCTTTCAGAGTCTTTCGAGACTGAAGGTTGCCAACAACTATCTGTAGTCAGCACGGCAACTGGATGCAGAGACTGAGAAAACGGTTATAGGTCTATCTTCCATGTATTAGTATACTATCCTGCAGCCAGTTATAGGACCTCATATTTCTGAATTTTGAGGAAGCATTCAGACCCCACCATACATCTGCCTCAGCTCTCCATATTCCACTGTAGGATATTCTGTGTGACTGACTTCTGGATCAATATAGCCATTGGTACTTCACTGTTCTTTTAATGTCCGGTGGTGCAGTGGTTCAATAAGAGAGAGAGAGTTTAACCTAGTGGACTCCTATACTTGCTACGCAAGGGAGCTCTTTGCTAGATAGAACTTAAGACATGTTGGGTTTTAATAAAATTCTGTTGTGTTCTGCTCTTCTACTTGAACATTACCTGCACCTCTTACATCAAAACACAATGTTTCACCCTGATCAGGCACTGGGGACGCATCATCTGTGCAGGGACCGCAGCAACCCAAAGTGTGGGCATTAATCTCCCTTAACTGACTACTTTCATCCGGCTTCATTTACGATCTGGGTTTGAAGTACTGCTACAGTTTCTCAGTTTTGTTTTGAGGACAACAAGATACAGAAAGTCCTCACTTAAAGTCATCAATAAGTTCTTGAAAACTGCAACTTTAAGCAAAGTGACTTGTAACGAAACCAATTTAACCGTGGGCTAATTGATATACATAAACAAGAGTTCCGTGCCTACAGATTTCTGGTCACAAAAACATCACCAAACTTCTGAAAAAAGATCCAAAACACTTCTCATATTACACACTGAAATAAATGTGAGCTTTTTGGGTTGGAGGAAACCCAACACACAGCCATAGGGAGAATGTGCAAACTCCACACAGATAGTGGCCCCTGCCAGGAATTGACTTTCTTCCTCAACAACTTTATAACGAAATGACTTTGAACAAAATGACTTTAAGTGAGGACTTGTTGTATTACGTTTGATCTCAGAGCTGACCTGAAATGATGCCAAAGCTTTGTCTTCTTGCTTTTCACTCCATGAATAGGACCCAGTTTACACGCTAGGCAGAGTAAGGTGGTAATGCAGAGGTAGAACTCTGGACTGTTCCACTTCAGATTGCTAGTGGGGAATCATATTTTTTCCATGCAGAACTCCTGCCTGGAGTAAACAGCAATGAATCGTTCCTCCAATGTGCTAATTTCTGCATTTGGTTGGGATGTATGTGGATTGCATGGGGAAACATTCAAAAACATGACTCCCAGATCTGTAGTCTGATCTGGAACAGTCCAGAATTGTACCACCTCATCCTGAGCAATGCATAATTGGGTCTAGTTTTGCCAGATATCCTGACAAGTAGGATTCTGATAGATATTTAAAACCATCAGACACAAGTTCATATCCCCACACACAGCCCACCACCTCCCACACTTTCTAAGGACAGAAATATCATGAAGCCAAATTGATTTTCAAGCATTTCCACACTCAAATTTTCTATTTTATGGTGTCTCATTAATGAGTTTTACAGCTAAAATGTTTGCTTAACCTTCTTCCCACATGCTGTTAAATCCATGCTGTTTTAATAGCAGCAAGTCCACAATATCAGATCACTCCTTAGGAATATTTATATGTGTGGTAAGATTATCCAATTTGCCAACAAATGAGCTTGCAGTGCCTTGTTAAGTCACTCATTTTGATGTTTATTTCTTCTAGAACTGCTCCCGGGGGGGGGGGGTAGATCTTCTTTGTGCCAATCAGATCTTGCCTCAATATTCCTGCCACCACAGACAGTTTCTGGTTCAAAGAAATTCATTTCTGCTTCTTTGTACAATACAGCTAATTGTATCTTTGAAACTGGGGTCTTAAATCATATAAACCCTGACAAGAAATTACAATAAATGTGGGTATTATGGTAGACTTTACACTGTATGCTTTTGTACTATGTTGGGTATTTGTGGGCTGGAGGTAAATGCGTGTCATATTTTGTACAGTCATTTTACATGAGCAGGGTAGATCAAAGTTTGCCAAACTGTACCCTTGCCAAACTGTACAGTGTACTTTTTGTGTCTTTTGGAAGGCTGTTGATTCATTTAACTGGGTCCTCTACATACTGTATGAATGGCAAAGACATCATGAAGAACGTCTATCCAGAATCGCAGTGTGGATTCCGAGCCAACAGGTCCACCACTGATATGGTATTCTCCCTTAGACAACTGCAGGAGAAATGCAGGGAACAACGACAGCCACTCTTTATAGCCTTCATAGATCTCACAAAGGCTTTCGACCTGGTCAGCAGAGACGGCCTCTTCAAGATTCTCCCCAAGATTGGATGTCCACCCAGGCTCCTCAGCATCATCAGATCTTTCCACAAGGACATGAAAGGCACTGTTGTCTTCGATGGCTCCACATCAGACCCTTTTGACATCCGAAGCGGAGTGAAGCAGGACTGTGTTCTTGCACCAACCTTGTTTGGGATTTTCTTCGCTGTCCTGCTGAAGCAGGCCTTTGGAACTGCAACAGAAGGCATCTATCTCCGGACCAGATCAGACGGAAAGCTCTTCAACCTCTCCAGACTGAGAGCAAAATCCAAAGTCCAGCTGAAATGTCTGCGTGACTTCCTCTTTGCCGACGATGCAGCTGTCACTACCCACTCTGCCAAAGATCTCCAGCAGCTCATGGATCGTTTTAGCAAGCCCTGCCAAGATTTTGGACTGACAATCAGCCTGAAGAAAACACAGGTCATGGTTCAGGATGTGGACTCACCTTCCTGCATTACAATCTCTGAGCATGAACTGGAGGTTGTCCATGACTTTGTGTACCTTGGCTCAACGATCTCCGACACTCATTCTCTCGATACCGAGCTAAACAAGCGCATCGGTAAAGCAGCTACCACATTTTCCAGACTCACAAAGAGAGTCTGGGCCAACAAGAAGCTGACGGAACATACCAAGATCCAGGTCTACAGAGCTTGCGTCCTGAGTACACTTCTGTACTGCAGCGAGTCATGGACTCTTCGCTCACAACAGGAGAGGAAACTGAGCGCTTTCCACATGCGCTGCCTCCGACGCATCCTCGGCATCACCTGGCAGGACAAAGTTCCAAACAACACAGTCCTGGAACGTGCTGGAATCCCTAGCATGTATTCACTGCTGAAACAGAGACGCCTGCGTTGGCTCGGTCATGTCGTGAGAATGGATGATGGCCGGATCCCAAAGGATCTCCTCTATGGAGAACTCGTGCAAGGAAAGCGCCCTACAGGTAGACCACAGCTGCGATACAAGGACATCTGCAAGAGGGATCTGAAGGCCTTAGGGATGGACCTCAACAAGTGGGAAACCCTGGCCTCTGAGCGGCCCGCTTGGAGGCAGGCTGTGCAGCATGGCCTTTCCCAGTTTGAAGAGACACTTTGCCAACAGTCTGAGGCTAAGAGGCAAAGAAGGAAGGCCCATAGCCAGGGAGACAGACCAGGGACAGACTGCACTTGCTCCCGGTGTGGAAGGGATTGTCACTCCCGGATTGGCCTTTTCAGCCACACTAGACGCTGTGCCAGAACCACCTTTCAGAGCGCGATACCATAGTCTTTCGAGACTGAAGGTTGCCAATACAATCATCATCATGTTTTTTCTCTAGAAGCGCTGACCTCATAGAGGAGCTTTTTATGTGGCAAAGGTATTCCATGCTTGAAAGATCTGCAGCCTTATGGTGGGCTCTTGAAGGAGATTTGCATGTATTTCCAACTCAGAAAGAACATCCTTTATTGCTCAGATAAAGAGAAGTTGAGAAGCAGGCACATTTAGAGAGCTTTATATATTTTCAGTTCTCTTTGAAGGGTGGGGGTTAAGAATTTAAAAAATGTAATTCTTATTAAGGGTAAATGAAGGCCCTCAGTGGTAGAATCCAATCTGAATATGCATAATTAGATAGTATCTGTTTGTAACATTGTGGCTGTAAATATCCCCAGTGGGGCAGTGCCAGAAGGCTGAAGTGTTTACAAGACTCCAGATATTTTCACCAAGTTCATCATTCCTGTTGCCACGACTATTGCTGTTATTGCTGGATGTGTTCATTAAAGCCAGCAAATAATTTGTTTCTCCATCTTTTTGCTATCGCAGACAGTCCCTGAGAGGGGAGTGGGTGCGTAGTGTGATTTTAATGTCGGTTTATTATATGCCGTTATACTGCCAAGTCAGAAGAGTTCTGAAGGGTATATTTGTAAATTGCTAATGGTATCTCTACTAAGCTGCAAAAGGCCATTTCTGAAAGCTGTATCCAAGTGCTTAGTAACACACATAATTCACAAGAAATGAAAAGCACAAGAAAAGCTGAAACTCTTTGCTTCTTGCTGGAAGTATTTGCAGTGATGGCTCCCACAGAGAAAGGCTGAGAGTCAAAGAACAGGTTGCATCAAACCTATCTGTGTGTGTGTGGGGGGGGGGGGGAACCCATGCAACTATGGAGTGGGATGGTCAACTAGGGGACCCTTTCCCCTTGCATTGTTCCCTTTCTAAAATTGCCCACCCACACTGTTTTCCTTAAGAGAGAGGCTGACACTGGTACCAATTCTGCCACAAGTCATAGGTACTAAGGGCAAGGTCCTGGCTTCTTTTGTAGGAAAGAACTGGAGACTTATGGTGACTTTGTAATATCTACTGCATTTTTTAAAACATCAGTTGAGTATTGAACAGAAGCAGTTAGCAGAACACTCTAGAAAGCCATTAATAGGTTACATCCCCAGCTGACAGCAAGATCTGATGGTGGCCCCAAAGTGACCTGAATGTTTGCCTGTGAAAAAAAAGCAAAAAGTCAAAAAACCAAGTCATTTTGGGCAAATTGGAAAGCCTGGTTTCTGTTGGGCTAGAACCAAGGAGACTCGTTCAAATCCATGCTATGCCTTGAAGCTCACTGAGGGTGCAATCTTAACCAACTTTCCAGAATTTGCATAGTTGTACCAGTGAGGTACATGTTGCATCCTGCAGTTGGGTGCTAGTCATGAAGGCCTCCTCAAGGTAAAGCAATGTTTGTTCCCTTACCTTGGAGTTTCATTGTCTTTACCTTGGTGCTGGAAAGTTGGTTAGGATTGCTCTCTGAGTGACCTTGGGGAGTTACTCTCAGCCTAACCTACCTTACAGGGTTATTGTGGGGATAAATTGAAGGTCAACCATTTATGCAACCCTAGGCTCCTTGGAGGCAGACAGTAAACATGTAA
This sequence comes from Tiliqua scincoides, assembly GCF_035046505.1. NCBI lineage: Eukaryota > Metazoa > Chordata > Lepidosauria > Squamata > Scincidae > Tiliqua > Tiliqua scincoides. The sequence continues at coordinate 47,348,065 of NC_089822.1, forward strand.
ATAAATAAATACAATTGTTCACTTTAAGTGAATTCTGAAATGACAGTATGAATGGCCAGCTGGACCTTATTGCAGGCTGTCAACAGAATTCATGTTTTGATTGGAAAATGTACACCTGACTGTAGTAGGGATGTGCGGTGGGTGGGGAGGCAGGCGAGGTAGAGCTCTGCACATGGGTTGCGAATGCTTGCATGCCTCACACTTCAGCGGTGCTTTTCGAAGGACTTTGATGGGGAGGCTCTGCCTCACCTGCCTCCCTACCCACTGCATTGTCCCTGGTCTGTAGGTTAAAAGCGCTTCGCCTACTCAAGTTGTGCCCGAAGGTTTCACTGCACCTGCATGTAACATCAAAATCACTAAATGGCTGTATTTTCATAAGAGAGCTATCCCTGCTGGAGCTGTTTTGCAAACCCAATCTCAGCTATGCCTAAATAATTTCCCATTAATTTTATTCGAAATGCAAGAAGGCTGCCTGGATTTAAAGCACATTGTACCTTCCGCTCTCAAAGATGCTGCTCCAGGGTATTGGGGCCTTCATGCTGTTATTCTGCTGCTCTTAGCTGACTGCAATCACTTTCTAATTTCTAAAGCAAGAAAGGAAAAACAGCTCTGGCAACAGAGTGGTAATCTTTAAAAAAAAAAAAAAAAAAAGCCACATGATGAGAGAATCAAAATTATCCACTCCTCTTGTGGTTTCTTCTCAAAAAATTGACCAGTCTTGATTTCCAATGGGGAAGGGAACAGTAAGCCCCCCCCCCCCAAAGGCTTCCCTAAATACTTTGTTTGTGTGGTATTTGCTATTGAATTCTCTGCTTTAGCTGACAGATGCATTTCAGTAAGAAATGCTGCTGTTTGGGCCAGCAGGAATTAGAATAATCCTAGAAAATAAGAGTAATTAATACTTAGCACTTATATAGCACTTCACAGTGTTCAAAGCACTTTGCAAATATTATTTCACTAATCCTTATGAGTACCTGAGCATGTCAATATTGAGCACACAGAGGCAGGCTTCTCTTGCAGGTTCCAGCAAAGAGAGAGGGATGGTGAAAAGAGCAGGCAAACATGGGGTGGGGGGAAGACATGTCTCTCAAGATGGTTGGAACACACTCTCCTCACATGGGGGGGGGGGTACTAAAATATTCTCCCCGTATTGCAAATGTGGGAATGCTGAAAGAAAGAGGGTTTCTTAAGGCTACCTATTGAGTCCATGGCAGGACTTTGAGAAAGAAGGGCTGTATCTCAGTGATACAATGCATGCAGAAGGTCCAAGTTTCAATCCCTGGCATCTCCAGGCAGGGCTATTAAAGGCCCCTGTTTGAAAAGCTGGAAAACTTCTGTCAGTCAATTTATACAATGTGGAGCCAGGTGGTCCGAATATAAGGAAAGCATCGATGTTTATAAGTTTAGCAGACGTAATATTTCAACATGGCATTTCCCGTCTCTGTTTCTTACCCACCACACTGAAGAACATTTTTCTGGTTATAGTTTAAAATGTATCGGCCTATTAATTTCCATGGCCCAAAGGTGGGGGAGGGGGCTGAGAGGGGATATTTTCTGCAAGCCCATCACCATACAGAAAACGGAGGCTAAACGTGGGTGTTTGTGCAAACTTATTTCTTTGTTTGCTGGAAGTGTTAGAAGAGAATGAGCAACATTCTGAACACGGAGCTGTTGAATCAGGCCCTTTTCTAGAGCAGGAGAGTGTGAGAGAGCTGATGCAAGCCCTTTCTAGGACTTGCCTGTTAAGAGGGAAACAGTTGCCCTGTGTGACATTTTCTCTCAAGAATGACAAGACCCAGAGTTACAGACCCCTGCTGTACACAACTGCCTATCCCTGTGCATAGGCAAGATGGGCCAAGAGGACTGGGCACCTCCCTGGCAGCGGGAGGGAGCAACAAGTCCCATATTTCTACTAATGCTCAGTGACAGCATTGAGAGCCACCCCAGGGACAGTGGCAGGAGAGGCTGTGCTGCTGACAAGATTTACAGCCCAGGAAAGATGTGGTTGGGGTTTCAATTGAAAAAATAAATTACCCTGCATGTGCTTTAAGGGATATTTTGTGCTCTTCTAAAACAGGGTAAAAGTTCATGTGTTGCCACCAATATCAACAAAAGAATGCATATCCTATTGATTCTTTGAGCTGTATCTGAAGCCTTCACTGATCTGATTTGACACCATCACTGATCAGGAGGTTCTCGTTAGAGGAAAGCACTCTCTCTCTAGTGGTGCCCCAATTATGGAATTCCCTACCAAGGGAATTAAGAACTACCTCCTCCCTCATGGCTTTACTGTTGAGGGCTCAAAATGTTTTTGTTCCATCTGGCAGTTGGGTGATGGGTTGACGTCTGCCCTCCCCATGCCTCTGTAATGATGCTTTGAGTAGTTGCCCCCATAGTGGTTTTATGGTTTTTATTAATGATTTGATTTATTTGTTTTAGTGTAGAATTTGTAAGCCGCTTTGAGCATTTTCTTTGGCATAGGAAAGGCAGGATATAAATCTTTTAAATAAAGTAAGTAAGTAAGGGGCAGCCCAATCCTGAGCTGCCCAGCACATGGGCTGCAGTGACACTGAAAATGGTTGCCGCTGCATCCAGTGTGCCCCAGGCAGCTGCCGCTGCCACCATTGCCGCCGCCTCCTCAGGCTAAGGGGACTTTCTTCCCTTTCCCCCGGTAACATGAGTAGTCTCTCAATGGGGCTGCAAGCCGGTCTGCTGTCCTCAGACCTATGCTACCTCTGGAGGTGTGCAAGTCCGAGGAGACCCATGGGGCAATGGTGGTTTACCAGGGGTACGGGGAAGAGTTTCCCCTTACCTCTGGCTGAGCCACTTCTGGTCCCTATCTTGCACTGGATACAGTGCAGACCTCCTGGCCTGCCTGTTCCAGCACAAAATAGGATTGCACTGAACGACACTTAACTTTGAAAGATGGTTATTATAGTAACTGTATTTACTACTTTGGGGTAAGAACAACTACAACTCAACAATGGATTTATATAAATTACTGCAAGAATCATTAAAAATGGCACCCACCGTGGCAGTCACATGCATAGATCTTATTAACTTCATAGGATTTAAGCAGCTTAACTGAGTACTTGATTGGTTGGCAAACTTCAGTCTCGAAAGACACCTACAGCACCCAGTATTCCCAGGTGGTCTCCCATCCAAGTACTAACCAGGCCTGACCCTGCTTAGCTTCCGAGATCAGACGAGATCAGGCATGTGCAGGGTAACAGTTGCTGCCCACACCAACCATGATTGCAACCCACACCACCCATGCAACATGTCAGCCTAGCATAGGTGTTTTTCATCCCCTTATACTGAATGTTGCCAGGTTGTTACTCAGGTTTCTTGTTCCCTGGAATATTTTGTAATATTCAAAGAGCTCCCATAAATAACAATTCCCACAATAATGCATATAGTCAGTTCTTGTTATCTGCTATTTTTTTCCACATTTTTATTTTTCACATTTTTATACCGCCCTTCCTCCAAAGAGCTCAGGGCGGTTTACACAGCTGCTTCTCCCCTCTTTCTTGTCCTCACAACAACCCTGTGAGGTAGGTGAGGCTGAGAGAAAGTGACTGGCCCAAGGTCACCCAGGAAGTTTTGTGGTTGAGGGGGGATTTGAACCTGGATCATCCAGGTCTAAGTCCACCTCCCAAACCACTACACCACCCTGGCTCAGAGAGAGAGAGAGAGAGAGAGGCTCTTGGAAAACCTAGTGGATACTGAATCATTGAGCAAATGGGAAAATAGTTCCCCCCATTATGAACCACATCTTTATGAACCTGAATATTACCTTGAAGCTATGGGGCTGGGTGATAGCAAGGCTCACCAACATCTCCAACATCAGATGCTTCCTCCTCCATGCTGGCTATCCCTCGACTTGTTGAAGGTTGCTGACCCAATAATGAGGCCTCAGAGTTCAGTAAGTGGAGAGGCGGTTGCTTCACCCTCCCTCCTTCTCCACCAGCCCCAAAGCAGCCCTCAAGTAGCCTTCCAAGAGACCTCTCATCATCAGCCTCTCATCATCACCAGGGTTGTAAAGATTCAGCTGGAGTCCTGAGATGGTGCCCCCAATGGTGGGGCAAGTCTGGAAGTGGACACAGATATGCCTGATGATTTTCCACCAACGCCCCATTTGATGTGAAAAATTGACCCTTCTGTTCACAAGGAGGACACTGTCTCCACGCCTCTTTCCCCTGCAACTTATCTTGCTCCTGCCTGCCTGCTCATAGCTGCACTGAGCTCCCCACCCCAAGTACATTGTCACAGTATTCATTGATATCAAGAACAGAGTTGCAGATAACAAGATGTGCGTGGCAATTCTGCCTGTCAAGGATAAGCAAATTTACAGATAGCAAATTTGTATACGAAGAGAACTGACTCTATTTTCCAGGAATGGAGATAGCTCATGCTTTTCTCCTCTGCACAAATAAGCATGAAGAACAGGAAAAGTGAGCATTTCTTTGTGATCCCAGCCCACTACATCTTGAACATCCAAAGCTTCTCAGTCAAAAGCAAATGCACTGCAAGCTCCGTGAACCAGCTCCCCCCCATTCAGTTCAGATGCCGCCTGCAACTCTGTGTTTACATGACAAGCTATTACCTCAGACATGCCTATGAGTTGATCAAAACGAAGTAATGAAAAGCACATCCAGCTGAACCCACAAGGGTGACATTAAGGTTATGGCTCCAATTGACAAGAGCCTCCTGACACCAGGAGTATCAAAATGACCCAGGATAGGACCCTTGAGGAAATAATTCTGTAATGATGTGGTGACTGGCCCAAATACTAGGGCACGTCCTTCTCACTCTCCTGCTTTGGGGCAGCCTGGATGGCATTCCTGTGGTGAAATGAAAAGTCAGCGTACAGTAGTGTGTGGATTAAACACCTTGAAATGGTTGTTATCTGAAGCAGACAGTAAACTTTGAAAGAAAGAAAGAAAGAAAGAAAGAAAGAAAGAAAGAAAGAAAGAAAGAAAGAAAGAAAGAAAGAAAGAAAGAAAAAGACATTTCCAATTGGCTAATTAAGCGCACATTACCAGTTTCAGGCACTCCACAGCTGTAAGATCCTGTAGTGTCTGACTCTTGGTATTGTATCAGTATGGAGATAAATAACTAATTTATACTGATTAGCCCAAAGTTAACTATCCGACCTCATCCATGGTTTACCTTTCAGAGCTGTAGCCATGCAGCTGCAGCAAAACTGACAGTCTTGAGGAACCCCAAAAGCAAACTGATTTCTTGGGGCACAAGTTTTTGGTTGGTCTTTAAACTGGCACAAGACTCTCTATGCTGTTTCCATCTAGGGTGGAATTTCTCTCGGTATCCTTTCCATACATCTAGGGATTTTTTTTTTTTAATCCTGGACTATGAAAGCAAGAAAACTATGCTCCATAGCAGGATAGACAAGAGGCTACAGTCCAGCACTGAGCTAACATGCTTAAACCTGATTGTAAAAATGGTCTGAAACAGATTTAGCTCTGTTACCATCAGGGTTGCAACATCTCCTGATGTTCATCCACAGGCAAGGGCTGATTCCTTCATAGAATATTCCTTCTGCATGGAGATTGACATAAAACCTATGTGAAAGTTGTACAGGGCAGCAAACCTACATGTGAGATTTTTGTCCCCTTTTCTACTTTGGTATTGCCTGTGAAACACAGGGAACAGCTCATATAGGCAAAGGTTACATAAAGCCAGGAGAGATGGCTGAGAGTGGGCGCTGAAGAAGAAATACAGCATTCCCTACTGAATAAAATTGACACAGGAAGCTGCCTCATACCAAACCATTGGTGTTGCCTGCACTGACTGCACTCAGTGTTACCTGCACTGACTGGCTGTAGGCCTCTAGGGTTTCAGGCAGGAATCTCCCCCAGCTACACCTGGACATTACAGGGATTGAATCTGGCACCTTTGCAAAGCAGGTACTCCACCACAATTCTACAAAGCAGTGACTGTGGCTGAAACACAAGCTAATGCCTGAGGGGCAAGGCAGAGCTAATTATGTTTGTTCCACTTCTCAGCTACAGCTGAGGCCCTGGGGAACTGGTGGTGACTCTATTAGCCATCACCTGATAGTTCTGGTCACTGCACATTCAGGGACTATCCAGCCTTAACAAACTCATACCTCTCACAGCCCTTTTCTCTGTGCTTGGTCCAAAAGTTTTACCTTATCCCCATATAACTTCCTGTCTGTAGCCTCTATCTATGTTTTTAGTTCCCATTGCCCATTTCCATCTCTGCTTCCTACAAAGATTTAGCAATGCATGGGCACCCAAACCCTGCATGGCACCAGTCCCAGCTGGTATCTGTTGCTCATATTCTTCCCATATTTTTGATCATTGAATCTTCCCAGCTTATGGAGAAGTCAGTCCCTTCTCTCTCCTCCAGACAATGGGACATGAGAGAAACTTCAGATGCAGAAGCACCAAAACCTAATGCTACAGGAGGTTCAAGTAATGGAGAGGATGAGCACCACCTGTGAGCCAATTCTAGGATCACTGTGGGCTGGGGAAGCAGATTGGGGTGTTACGATCAGCAAAAGTAAAACTATCAAAGCCTCAAACTCAACAATCTCTTGTTGCTCACAATTTATTGCAGCTCATATTGTGGCCTAGCAAACAGATTTAAAAAAAATTCCAAACTCTAGTAAATATTGTAGCAAAATAAACAATAGTCATTACAGTGGAGAAAGTAGATTGTAATGAGGAAGATCCTGTTAAAGCATTAGAATTCAATTTCCACTCAACCATTTAACTGATTTCCAATTTCCATTTCCTTGTAAGCCGTAATAACCTAATTTGTGGTCCTGGAGATATACATTGTGGCTAATGTAATTTTTTTCTTCCAAAGCATTACTTTATGAGAGATCTAGCTATAGAAGCACAAGTTTAAAAATATGAGCACAATCTTCTACAACCTTTGTCAATGAATGTTCATTATGCTCAGAATCACTTTTTTAAAAAGACATTATACTCTGCTGCAAAAGTGCCTCTATTGCCTTGCTCCTGTTACCAAAGTCATCTACATTAATAGTACAGAATTTATGGGAGGTGTTACCTTTTGGTCTTGCAAATGTATAAGAAGACAGTAAATGGGGAATGAGGTTCTTCAGCCACTTCTCATCTGTTTGGCTACATAACTGGGCAGAGCGGCTTGAGCTCTTATTCTGGGAACAGCTAGGTGGACATGGTAAGATGAAGTTTAAAAAATACACAATATGTTTTTCTTTATGCGTGTACCAAAATCCATCTTAACTGTTCATACTCTGTTCCATTTCCTCTCTCTCTCACCCATTCAGAACAAGGAAAGATAGTGGCTCAGTGGTAGAGCACATACAATGTGTGCAGAAGGTTCCAGAATGATTGGATCTCCAGGGTGGGACTGAGAAAGACCCCTGTTTGAAACCACAGAGAACCAGTAATGGGCAGTGAAGACAATGTTGAGCTAGATGGACCAATGGTCTGACTCAGTATGAGACAACTTCATATGTCTTTTAATAATCTAACATGTGTAGTGTTGCTTACTAAACATATATGAAATGTGCATTTTTTAAAACTATTCTTGGACATTTAAGGTGAGGATTGTGCTATGGTCAAGTAAATGTTTGACCCGCCTCTGATGCTCTGCAAACTGGGTCTCTGCACTTCCTCTGGCTCTGCAAACTGGGTTAGGTCATTACATGACTGTGAATTAAATGTACGTCCACTGAATTTAAAACTTCATTTTAAATGCAAATTCAGTTATATATGTTTTCATCTGTTTGTTAAATTATGTTTTAATCTGTTTTTAACATGTTGTAAGCCGCCCTGGGTCCCTTTGCCCTTTGGGGAGAAGGGCGGGGTATAAATAAAGTTGTTGTTGTTGTTGTTGTTGTTATTATTATTATTGGTGCACAGATTAAGTTCTTCCTCTGCAACCTGTAGCTTCTCTTGCAACTTCTGTAAAATCTTGAAAAGTATTTGATCATTAAGAGGTATGTTCTCTCATTTATCCATGCATGTAATTTTCCTTGACAGCCCCTGCAGAAGTGGGGTCATTTCATCCTGACATGAAAATAGATGTTAATATGAGTTTATGTGTTCTTTCAGGAGTGCCATGTTTTGTCATGTTGCTGTTTCATTACAGTTGAAATGGTCAAGAAAAACAGTTGCCTTCTTTGCCACAAAGCAACACTTAGAGATTGTTGTACAATGTCCCAGAGTACAGTGGATGAATAATTTTTGTTTGTTTACAAATATAAATCATCTTCAGAGAAAAAAATTAAATTTGCCCTCCCCCACACACCCCAATTTAAAAAAAAAAATGAGTAAAATGTGCTACATGGTAAACGCTGAGCTGCATTTCATGAGCTCCATGCCTTGATTGCTACTCTGAGATAAAAATCATTCCTCACACTTTGAGACAAAAGTAAATGGCAGTTTGCAATGTTAAGAACCCCTGTGGAAATAAGATGAAATGAGACGAGGCTTCCAGACCTGTGAGAAAAATCAATCTGATGGAAAATTGACAAACTTGTTTAACGTGTCGGCACAAGATCCGAGAGCTGACCCGCAGAGGCCTCTACTTAGACACACTGTGAAGTTACTGTCAGTTCTCTTAATCTGTTCAATTACACAACAGGATCTCAAAGGGGAATTTTTACCAAACATCACTTTAAATTAACTTTTTCTCCTTTGTGTTTTAAACCTCCAGTCCTCAATCCCACCCCAAATAATTCTACTGGAACTATGATACATTAAAAAAAGAAAAAGAAAAAGAAAAGAAAACCAAAACTCGCTTGTCATTGAAAATTTTATGGCTAGTTGATTTTTCTTTTATTGCTTATTGAACTGAGATGAAATCTATAAGACTTTATTTTTAGGTAATCAATGCAACATCACAAAAAGAAGAACTGCATTTTTTGTTCCATGAGTAGTTGCAGTGTAACCCCTCTCATTTTTCAACTCACTTTATTCATAGATGAAAGGCTGTTTAGGATTAGCTGTTTCTCCAGTGTAAATAAGAGTAGCATTTCAAATGGCATTGTTGCCTCTGCAACAGAAGATCCCTCCAGAAGGGGAACAGAAGGGGCACTCTGCTTGTGCAAGGACCCCTTGCTCCTTTCATTCCATGAGAGCAGACGCACTAGTCAGAATGCTATGCAATGTGTAGTGTTGTAGTAAGAATTGTTTGGGCTTATTGGCCAACAATAACTATGGTGGGCATTTTCAAGGTGAGAACCACAGTTTGTCTCACCCCCAGACCAAGTTGCTCTGGGGTGAGATGAACGGTCAGTGGTTCTCACCTCTAGGCCTTTGAAAATACCCACCATAGTTGTGGGTGAAACATTAGGAAATGAAAATCTTCATAGACCACAGCCAATAAACCAGAACAGTTATTACTACAACACTAATAGTATCGACCATGAAAACCTTAGATAATATGTGAATGTACCCTTGCCATAACAATGAGGAACATCCAGTTAAGGGCCTGGGACAAGAAAAAAAAACTAGTCTAAACAGCTACCACACTTCTCAAGGTCTCATTTTTCATATTTAAATATTTCCCCATTGGCATGAGACAGCTGAAGTTATGCAACAGGACTGTAGTTCCAAACCTGCTTACTATAAACTAAATCCAGATGAACTCAGTGAAACTTCTAAGTAAATATTGTTGGCAAGAAAAGCAGCTACTACTGGAAGATTAAACTCTCCCCATAGAAAGAGCTTTGAGAAAGAAAAATTCATCCTGCATCGTTACATGAGAATGCAGGAATGGCCATACTAGATAATGAATCAGTCTTGAAAAGTGACCTGAAATTGTAAAATGAACCATCATGAGGAACTACTGTCTGGAAGCAAAAACTTGGCAATTATTGCTGACTGCCTTTTCAGCTATAAAGCTGGACATATGAGTTCATTGTTCAATTGCAAATTTGAGTTGCGGTCATACATTAGCTAAATGCATTTGCTTACTTAATTAGAATACGTATATCCAGCTTCATAGCCCCAAGAAGTTTTCAGATTGGCTCACAAAGTTGCTCATAATAAATTGCACGGTCAGGGCCCGAAATAACATAGTGGCCATATGGGACCAGGATTACTCGTGCCACCTTAATCCTTGGTCTTTCTTGCTGGTGCCATTTGGCACTGCCCACTAGGCAGCAGCTCTCACCAAGAGCCTCTTAGGCAAGGGAGTGGGGCTGAGCAGGTGGTATTAATGTAGCCCAGGATGGAGGCAGATTAGCCCTAGCTGCCACACAGCTGCTCCCACTGAGTACTGAAGCGGCAAGGTACAGTGTATGGAAATCGGGGCCATGTTTTGGATAGAATCAGTCTACTTGTCATATTCATATTCATCACAAATTTTAAGGAAGACAAGGTTGGCTGAGAGGCTGTGCTGCACTTAAAGGGGATGCCTGCAATGCTGTGACAATAACACCAACAAAGACAGGGTCTGGCTTGAGCCTGAACAGGAAAGATTTTTGGAAATAGGTATTTGAGGAATATGCCAAATTTGATGGGGCATATAAAGATGCTTTGGTTCAAATTTACTCATGAGTAGTTCCATTAACTTCAGCAAGTTTTATGTGCTTTGCCTGGGTGTTGCTTCTGCAGGAAGATGTTCCAAATTTCTATACAGATGCAACGTCCATTTGAAACATGCGGCTGGTCACCAAAAGTGCACTTTTTATTGTACTGAGTTCCTAAACTGCATAGGTAGAATACGTAGCAGAATTCAGGAACTCTAGCTGTGGACGTATGTTTGCCAAGCCATGATGACGCTCTTTCTTGAAATACTTTTCACTTAGGAACACAGGCAGGCAGGAGTGCAGAATATCAAGAGATGTCCAAGATGGATAGGGTAGAATTAGAGGAACCCCAAGGAACAAGACACCTTCAGGGTCTGTACAAAGCTTGGAGATCTCTGAGAAAAGGAGAGATTTCCAAAATACCTGGGTTATAAATGGCAATTTCTGCTGATGGCAATGGAAAAGCTGCGGGTGCTTTTACATATTGCCCTGACCTGCAGGAGAGACACTTTGTCATAAGCAATTTCCGTCTGCCTGGAATAACCTTTAATAACCTTTAACCTTTAAGTGATCCAACAATGTGGGTGGGGACTGATCAGATGGTGTCATTGTATTTCGAAATGCCTTGTATTTCGAGGCATAGCCGTGCCCTCCCACTTCACCCAGTATTACAGGCTTTGCTCCACACTGCCCCTCCATCTGAAGTTTGGTTCATCTGAAGTTTGGTTCTGGGAGGACCAACTGTGACAATGCCTATCAACTGCAGTCCCCAAACTTCAGAACTCCTTCCCCTTGGCCCATTTGGCCCCTGTTTGTTGGGTTTTTGGCATCTTCTCAAGGTTTTCAGTTGGTTTGATGCCTCCTGATTTGACTTGGTTTGATAAGTTTCCTGCTGCTCTCAGTTGTCTTCTTTGGCTGCCTCAGTTGCTTAGTTCTTAAGGTTTTTTAAAGTGTTTTAATGACATTCTTAGACTAATTGATATGATGCGAACTACCTTGAGAGCAGTTTGAATGTGGAAAGGTGGGAGACTAATCCCAGGAGAAAGTTTTGCAGCAAAATCAACAAGAGCCTTGTGGAAACTTTATAATTCTATAAGTTTGTGAGTTGGAAGGGACTCACAAGGTCTTCTAGTCCATCCCCCTGACTGTAACCTCCTAGAGCATCTCCAGCAAGTGTTTGTCAAGCCTCTGCTTGAAGATCTCCAGTGAAGGAGAATCCGCTACCTCCCTCAGCAAGCTGTTTCACTGACAAACTGCCCTTACAGTCAGGAACTTTTTCTTAAAGAATAAATGTATTTAGCATACACTTTTGTGGAGTATTGCCTGCTTCTGTGGGGGGGTGGGGGAGAGGAGTTGCATGGGAGGAAGCTATTCTTGTGAGCTTCAGCAGAGGACACTGAGCATTTTGAAAAAAGCTGAAGCTGCAAAGTGATATAATGCATTTTGTTTGTTCCACACTTAGTTTCTGTGGTCTCATTTTATAACGCGTGCAGCAGGAACTTGGGTCTTTCCCACAGAATCAGCACTCCTTCCTCGCAGGGTGCTGAGTCGGGGTACAAAGACCACAGGACTTGGTCTCTTCCATGTAGTTGGGTCATTTAAATATCCCAGGTGCACAGGAATTGGTTAGAGAACATGGATTCCCACACAGCTCAGATAATCTTTAAAGGACAGGACCAATGCTCTCGTCCACCACTTTCTTCTCCTCCACACTTCCTCTTCCACTCCAGACTCCTCCTCCATTTTGAATCCAAGAAGTGAAAGGGAAAGGAAAAACGGAGGTAAGTGGATGGACAGAGATGGATTACCACACCAGTCAGCCACCAGAGGCAAGCACCTCAGTTACTCATAGACAGGCTCTCCCATCTATGGGCTCTCCCATCTATTAGAAGGGCCTTAGTGGCCTGTAAGAGTCAGGGACTGGCAAAACAGGCTTCCCATTGTGCATAAAGCTGCCCCTGGAAAATCTGTATGTATAAGTGGAAAGACTGCTGTTTTCCTGCTTCTCTGGTGTTAGATATGTGAACCAGTGGAGGACCAGCTCAAGATGGGGTTTCCATGACTTAGGTATGGATTACACAAAATGAATGTGCTCTTTCAAGTGCATACAGCCCTGCCAAAAGAGGTATGTCCTTACATCCACTCAAACTGTCCAAAAAGGTTTATTTTTTGACCCTAGTAGGGAAAGACTGCTCTTAATAATGTGCCCTGGTACACTTGCTAACTTTGTATTGGATATGTGCCTCAGATTCAGCGAGACAACAAAGTCACGGAACAAATGCATTCTACAGCATCTATGTATTAAGGAGAAATTAATTCAGTCTTGAGTACACTTACCTGGCAATAAAGCCTACTGAATTCAAGTAAACCTGCTTAGGATTGGGCCATAAGCTATTTAGTTTATAAAGTTGCCAGATTTGACTACAAATCTGCTGTAGTCAAAATTATTCTTTTGATGTGCGTGTTTGTGTAGGTGAGCTAAAGGGACTTGAGCCCTTGGTGCAGGGTTTCCTAGCAGGTCTTTGTTTTTGCCCCGTCTTTGTTTACACTTCTATAACTCCTGTAGGGGGTATGTGGCATTCTTGTATTTTTTGGTGTGTTTGTGCTTCTGTGTAGTGTTCTTGGGGCACCTACCCATGGTTAGCAGAAGTCCCTGTTGCTGTGTTACTTATTCCCAGTGGTTGACAGAGGAGCATCCTCTCAGCATGGGCCATTCATTGGCCCAGCATCTGACCTGCTCCCGTTCTGTTCACCCTGGTAGCACTTCTCTGGACACCAGTGTTGGAACTAGTGGACGAAGTGTTTGGTTCCTTGGACATCACCCTGTTGATGTCATCGACACTGACGTTGGTGATGTGCCAGCCTCAGGATGATAGGCTGCATTGGGGTTTCCACGGATGCTGTCAGGAAAGGCTGCGCTGGCTTAGGAAGTGACGAATGGTTTGCTGGCATCTGTGTGACATCCACATGGTATCTGAATAGAATTGGGCCTTAAATCATTCTTTGCCTTAATAAAATTAAACTACCACAACACAGCACTCTGGATGAATACAACTATTTTAATGCATCTCTTGGGGGGTGGGGGCCTGTTGTGCCAGCTGGCAATAGCTATAAAAATGCCAAGACATTAGCAGTGGTTTTCCTGGCTTCACTGAGCATAGAATTGATAACAAATGGCAGAATTTCAGTGGTGGCCAAGGGCAAGTCAGTAAATACAAAAAGGAAGACGATTCCTGCCTCTGGGTTGCCTGTCAGGGGACTGATTGATTGTTGCGCAGACTCTTGAATTCCTGTCCTTTCATTATTTCCTTCATGTTTATTTAAAAAGAGAATTCAAGTTCTTTCAGTGGGTAACAATCACTCTGGCACCAGAAACTTTCAATTAAGAAAGCAAGGAAGGTGAAGGCAAATGTATGTAGGTCAATGCTATAGTTCGGTTTTTCAAGCTTATGGCTTTTGTTTTTCTTTTCAATCATATGGTGATTCAGCTTTTTCCTCTTATTGTGGACATTCAAAGAGACCATCTACCTGTATTTTTTTGGTGGGGCTTTTGTTTTGAAAATAAGAATAAAAATACGTGTAAACTTTAAGATGTTTTCAGAGTTGATGTAACATTTTTTAGTCAGAAACATTGGCCCAGAATAATGAGGTTTGTTATTTTTATCACTGGTTAAATGTCATATTCCAGTGCTCAAGACATATCGTGTTTTTTGGGAAGTGATAATTCCCAATCAAGTGATAATTCTCTATAAATACATAAGAGAGAGAGAGAGAGAGAGAGAGAGAGAGAGAGAGAGAGATGCAATTATCACTTCTTTCTGGCAAGAGAGGCTTCACATGCCTCAAGGTCCCATCTGGTCATCAAATGCTGAGCACAGTTTCACAAGAGATGGGTGTGACAAGTCACCAAGGGAGGCATGCCATCTTTAAAATTGTATGTGGGACATCCCTCAAAATGAACGACTTGTGAGAGACTTTGTGGCAAATAGAGACAACAGATTCATAATCTGAAGTGAAGGATTTCAGTAACTGACAGCCTGACTAGCACTGTCCTAACTAGTGCTGGCACAGCGGTACCACATGGCCAGTGCTAGCTTGGAGCCTTTTGGAGGTCTCCTCAGGGTAAGGAGAGTTCTTCCTTCTATCCTAACGCCCTAGCTTGCCCTAAGGGACTATTCAAATCTCCGCCAGCTATTTAGCAGGCAGAAGTCCAAGCAGCCCCATGTGAGACTGCCAGGTCTGGGACAGTGGTTAGGATATGGTGGAGGAGGCCTCTGCAGATCCCATCCACCTACCGGGCCCACTCCTCTCCCGTTCTGCCCTCAGTGCTGAACTTACCTCTGCCAGCAGCCAGGAACTTGGATCCAACACTGGCAGGCTGGTGCAGGCTGTCCTGCTGGTGCTGTTTGCTTGCAAGTAACCATTTAGAGCAGGGGTGTCAAACTTGTTTCATACCGAGGGCCAAACAGAATTCATGATGCCTGCTAAGGGCCGAAAGTGATGCCATTAGGCAGGAAGTGATGTCATTAAACAGGTCATAACCAAAGATAAGCACTTTTTCTCACTTAGGAACTCATTAGCTGCAATTAACAGAAAACACACAAATCTCAATCATATTTCAAGACATGGGAGAGCCTAATTTTCATGTGGGCTGCCCTTTCAGCAGTGCCACCTCAGCACTGCTAAGCAGCTGAGAGCCTGAGGGGCTGATAAAAAGCTGCATCCAGCCCCCGGGCCCATAATTTAGAGGTTTATGGCCTTTTACAACAGCTTGTGCTGGTGTAGCGGCCACTGCACCTGCATTCACATTGGTTAAGAACGTGCTGAGATAAGCTAAAGATAACTTGGACAGAGCTAAGGCTCAATCCTATCCAACTTTCCAGTGCTGATGCAGCTAGAATCCAGTGCTGATGCAGCTAGGAACAAATTTTCCCGTATCTTGATAAGGCCCCCATCACTGCTTCCTTACAACAGGATACAGCATCTGCCTCACTTACACTGGAAAGTTGGATAGGAAAGGGCCCTAAATCTTGAATTCATCTTGGGTAACTCTCATACATGTCCTAAATAATAAAACCTGATCTAAAAAGTGTGGGAATCATATAAAAGAACCACAAATGCTTTTAAATTTTCAATTCTAGGCCAGTTGTCAGCCCCAACATATATTTATTCAAGATACTGAAAAAACAATAGAGATTCATTTCAACTGTTGTCTTCCAATGACAGATGCCAGCATATTAACTTATTTATGACATCTGATAAAAAGGCAGGCATTTCTCATGTTTTTTAACCAACATGCTGTGGCACAATTTTATCCTAAAGCCTAATATGATGTAATACAGGAACCTCAAAGACTGCCTATACATCTCTTCCACTTCACGTTCTTTGCTTTCAACCTATATAATATGCTCCATAAAAATAAGATGTCACTCCAGGGTTGACATCCATCTCCATAAAAAGGTGCTGACTCACCAATACTTTCCTGTTGTTCTGGCCCATCCTGGAGAAAGAGTGTGATGTTTAAATTTGTTTATATTATCATGTAAAAAACAATAACCAAAAATGCTTCCTTTTTCTTGACTGTTCCTTGTTTCATTGCATCCTCTTGTTGGAATAAAAAAGATGGATAGGCTGTAGGAAACTGGCCACAGTTTTCCATCATTCAGTCAGGGTTTCCACTGAAGTTATTTGGAGGGCTGTAGCATTTTGGGCCAATCATGCTTTTCCTTGTTTTTCAGCTAAGTCAGAGAAGCTGTTGCTCAAACTGTAAAGGTGATACTCAGGGACAAGCTGGGTATTTTAATGCATCCTGACGAACTCAAGGCCCACAAAGTGGATTCCCCCCCCCAATTCTCTCTGTGTGGCTAATATAATTCTTCATACACTTCATGCTTGGTACACCAATTGCTAAGAATGCAAACAGAAATGACAAAGTATTGGTTGACCTATATTAAGTACACATGAGCACAAACCAGACAAAATTAACAGAACCACCCTGCACATGTCTACTCAGAACTTAGTGTGATTGAGTTCAATGAAACTTACCGCTGAATCCTTAAGTGCACTGCTGCAGCCAGACTGCATGGCCTATGCTGCATCCAGTGCAGCTTAGGAACAGCTTGGAGGTCTGCTTGGGGTAAGGGGATATATTTCCCCTTACCCTGAGTAAAGTTCCAGCTGTCCATAAGAAACTTCTTGGATCCATGCCAGCTATTTAGCTGGCACAAATCCAGGAAGCCTGGTGTAATGCCAGGTGGGCTGGGAGGGAGGTTATGATACAGAGGCCTGCTCTGCCAGTCCAACCCTTTCCCAGACCTGATCCTCCCTCCCCTGCTCAAAAATATCCCCTCCCTGCTTCCAAAACTTCCTCCCACCACCTTCTCCCTGCCCTTGCACCAAATGGCACAATCTTACCTTTGCAGCAACAGTAGGCTGTTGGGCCAGTGCTGCTGGCTCACAAGTAGCCACAAACGCACTTTACAGCACGTTTGGGACACTGTGAGCCAGCAGAGGGTTGGCTGTGCTGGCTCAACTGGGAGTTAGAATTGTACGACAAATGAGCCAAATCAACATAATCTCCTAGTAAGCTTGTTGATTCACTTCAGTGGATCATGTGACCGAGGACCACCTGTATACTTCAACTGGATGGACAGTAGTTACTGAGCTAATTGGGTATTGGAGGGTATATCAGAGAACACTGGATAAATTTGCCATAGGATCCTCATGAGGGCACGACGATATGAGAGGAAGCAGTGTTGGTGGGAGAGCCTGCACTGGCCTACCAGCACTGGATCCGAGCCCCAGGTCCCTAGTGGTGTTGCACCAAACAGTGCAGGAACTTGGAGAGGGTAGTGAAAGAGAGTTTTGGAAGTTGGAAGGTGGTGTTTCTGGGTGAGGAAAGGTGGAACATGAGTGGACTGGGCTCAGGAGGGGCAGAATCAGCAGAGGCCTCCTCTGTTGTATCCCATCCTCCCTCCCAGGCCAGACAGCATTACATCCGGCTGCTTAGACTTCTGTCAGCTAGCAGAGATCTGAGGAGCTCTAAAGGACTGCCTGGGGTATTACTTACGCTAAGAAGAAACATACCGTTACCCAGAGAAAACTTTTAGCCGCTTCCTAACCTGCACTTGATACAGCGCAGAACATGCTACCTAGCTATGCTAGCACATGTTAGGATTGGGCTGCCATTTGTAAATCAAACTTTAAGCTTTAGTTCTAGGGGGAATTCTTTTTTACATGACCTGTCAATAACTTCCACTCATGATTCACTCAAAGGTAAATCTATTGGCAATGAACCCACATAAGGCTAAATCAAAAGAATCTTTCAGCTTTCCCTGAAAAATTGATAATGGTTTTACCTCACTCTCGAATCCCAAGAGCAGATACAAGACTCCATGGAGCGATTCAGGTTTTCCTTACCAAGCACTTGCTTTAGTTTCTATAGATGTGCACATATCTACCATCATTGACACTGACAAAAAAGGGGGGGTGGAGATGGATGTACCAATGCAAAGTCCTGACTTGTTCATCACAAATGAACAGTTAGCAGCTATACATGATACACTACATCCCCAACATACATATTGGTTTCATTCTGGAGAACTGTCCAAATTTGGAACATACATACCTTGAAATAGCCACCTTTTTGTTGGCCCAGTGCTATTTGTGGCTGGGCAAAAGCACCACAAAAGACAAACTGCCTGTGCAAAAGTGCCAATGCAGCTTTCCATAACTGCGGGACCGACAGACTGTATTTGTTAAAAGTATTTGGATCAAGCTACAACTAGTTAAACAACACTTTCAAGTTGACAATGGCCTAAGTCTTTCTGAAAAACAAAAAGTACAAAAAAGTACTTTTTTAAAAAGTACTCTAGAATGAACAGTGAGATAACAGAAAATTTTAAATCACAAAAGCATGCATGGGGTTCTGGCTTGTAGATATCCTAGATATGTCTACTCAGAAGCAAATCCTACTGTTCAATAAGATTTACACCCATGGAGGCATGTACAGAATGCCAGGTCTGTGGAGCCCCAAGTGGTAAGTTTCCTGCCAGCAGCTGGCAAGGGTTTTGGAGGTGGGGGAAGGCAGAGGGAGGAACGGGGTGGATGGAAGGCAGACCAGGCCTGGGGGGTGGTGGTAGAGACAGCAGTAGACTCTGCCACTGAATCCAATGCTCCATCCCGAACCAAAGAGACCCATTCAAAGAGACCCACTGGGGTTGCTGTTGATCGACACAGGATAAGGTAACATTTGAGCTCTGAGCTGCACAGAGTTTGGCTTCCCAGGGCTTCAAGCTGTGCAGCTTAAATGGAACAGCAGTCAAGAAGTGGAAATCCTGGCAGGTATTTTATCTGAACATGCCCAATGAGAATGAGCTGGTGTGATCCTATGTCTCACTTAAATTGTGGCTCCGTAATCAACTAACAACATTCTCTCACCAGTTTTTCTGTGCGGCTTATGCTGCCTGTCTTCTCCCTTTTTATATTGAGACAGTCTAGATTGAAACAATCTAGAATGGGAGGACAACAAGATGGAGTTCGCTGCTGACTGGATGCCACAAGACAGGAGGACATTGCAGTAAGTAAAGCAAGTAGGCTGGTGGGCAGCCAGAAAATATTAGTTTTCAGTACCCCTGAGAACTGGAACTCTAGATGGTTCTCCTACTTAGACTCCAGGACATTGAGAGACAGGAAATGCTTGCAGTAGTAGCTAAGACTTGTTCACCCCGTCATCTACAGATCTATTAATTTTGGACACAGATATCTTTATTTGACTGAAGATCCCCAGGTCTGCCATGCCTACACACTAGACAGATGCAACATATTTCCATCAAAGGAACTAAAGGATAGATTTAGTTGATGTTCTGAGGCTGATAGATATTGTGGATGTAACCAGGGGGATATTGAATCATTGGTACATAATATATTACATTGCCCATCGTACGAGGATCTGCATACTTTTTCCTGTATCCATTATTGACTCACCATCTAGGAACTTAATTTCCATTTCCTTTTTTCCTCTACTAACAAGTCCAGTGTTCTAAAACTAACTATCTCCATGCTATTATTCAAAGATGTAAAGTTAAACTTGCTGTTTTTCTTGGAGCCAATAACAACAGAACAGGATACCACGAACAGTGTTTGTGGGGAGCTATCTATTTTTACCCAGGACATGGTAGTGTTGCTTCATTGCATAGTACTGCAGTGCTTGATCCACCCTGTTTTACAGTCTATTTCTTTGTATATGCTTTATGTATACTTTTGTATTTTATGCCTTATGAAGGTTTAAATAAATAAATAAATAAATAAATAAATAAATAAATAAATAAATAAATAAATAAATTCATTTTCAATAGTAAAACCTGATAAACAATTGAGCCAATTATTGGAAGTCCTACCACAACATTCAGATCCTGGCTGGAACAGACTCACAGCCCAATCCTATGCATGTCTACTCAGAAGTAAGTCCCATTAGTGTCAATGGGGCTTACTCCCAGGAAAGTGTGAATAGGATTGGGCTGTCAATCCATTATTTACCCGGACATTAGAATACATGAGGAATGTGATAAAGTTATGGTTTAGAACAGGGGCCTCCAAAATATGACCTGTGGTCTAGATCTGGTATACCAAGAAAAGCCTCTTGGGTGTGTTGCTTGCAAAGACTTACTGTTCCACCCCACCACCTCCCCTCATCGCGCCCAATCTTTGTAGAAACCCACACCAGGAAGATGTTTCCCCTAGGAAATTGAGGTGCAGAGCCTTCCTAGGCAGTGGAAGCGGCTGCCCAGCACAAGTTTCTACAAAGATCAGGCACAATGATGGGACGCATCAGGGCAGAATGGTAAGGCTTCACCACCACCATGCTCAAGAGGCTTTTCTTGGTGCACTGTGGGCTGTACTTAGGAAGCCTCTGGTTTAGAAGAAGGCCAGAAAGTGCAAAACATCATATTACAGTCTTCTTTAAATCTAGGTAGGCAGCTGAAGCTAACAAGACAACATCTTGACTAAAATTTTGCTTTCATAAAGTCTAGTACCTGGTGGGTGGGTGGGTGGGTGGGATGCTAGAAGTGTACAAGCATTGTATTTTATACAGTCTTATTCAGAGGCTTACTATTCTGGGGCTTTCATTTATAGATAGAAATTTCTTTTTCCTGGTTCTTTTAGCTGAGCAGCCAAATAGAATGACAGAGACTTGCACTGTTCTTTAGTCCATCTTTATTGCTCCAGCAGCTATACCATACAGGACAGAAACAAGACCGTCAGGACGTAGGACCAGCCCCCGAAATAAACTCCCCTTTGCACACAAATTTATAGCAATGTGTAAACAAGTCCAATGAGACCCTCTGATGAAAGCTTTGGCTCTCATTCTGGGACTTTTCACAATTCTCAGATCAGACATGTTTCCCGTATCTGTTCTTCCAACAAAAAGTCCCTGGCCCCCAGCTGACTGAGCCCTTGGTCATAAACATGTTTTTCACTTTATCTGCTGCGTAAGCAGGCTTTAAGCTAGAGCTGCAAGCCTCTGTCTGCAGCCATGATACTAGGCCCTCAGCTGTCAATTTGCAGAGTAATATTCATTTCTGGTTCCTTAGGATAACTCACTGAATATACAAGTTAATAGAAAGATTATAAAACAGGTAAACCACTAAAATTTCCCACACCATCACATGTGCATGTATGTACATAAACACACACCCAAGGCTAAAGTAGAAAATTCCTTTGCAACTGGTTTATCTGTTTCAGTCACTGGGAAGGGGATGAGGGTGAGCATGTAAAAAATGAAACCATCAACATTGTGCTGAAGCCTATATCCCTCAACCAGGTCTTGGAAAGCATGTCAATCTACAGAAAGTGCACACACTCCAGTCTGGAATGTCTTGTTTCTATGTTTGCACTTTGAAGAACAGACTCAGCAACACCTTTTTTTCTGAATTCATTGATATCCAAAAACGGAACAAAACAATCTGTCTGAGTTGGCAGTTGTGTAAAGTGGGGGAGATGGAGAAGAGTTATTTCCTCATTTGTCAGGGATTTCTACAGCATTGAAACAGAAAAATTCAATACTCTATTACATTCAGCAGATCTTGCGAGCTGAACAAGTTAAAACCCTTCTTCGTGCAAAATTTTAGGCTGGCCTCCTCCTTAAGAAGGTCAAGGAGATTGTTCAAAGTAGTGCCTTTTCTAGCTTAGGCTTTGCATACAATTGAATTGGGCAAGGGGACAGAGACTGCAGGCGTGTGTCCTTTCAACAGATGCTGTATTGATTGTTGGTGCTAATAGGTCACTTTCTACTTTTCACAAGCTTTTGATTTCCTTTCTTTGTTAATCAAAAAGCATATTTGAGGCTCATGAAATCCTGCTACCCCCCCTTTCCCCTATTCTTTACACACCTGCTCCTTCACCCAGTGAAAGAGTGTCACCAGCTGAGCTGCTCATCTGGACTTTGTTAACTCTGGAGTAAGTTCATGGTGGTTCAGAAAACCCCCCTCTCCAACTTTTCTGTGGAATAAACACGGTACCTCCTCTGTGCTATTTCAAAAAATTTAGTTCGATAGCCTAAAACAGTGTTTCTCAAACTGTGGGTCAGAACCCACTAGGTGGGTCATGAGCCAATTTCAGGTGAGTCCCCACTCATTTCAATATTTTATTTTTAATATATTAGACTTGATGCTACCATGGTATGTGACTGTATTTGGGAAATGTTACAGATCTGTACTTTTAACAGGCTACTTTGTATATGCTTTTAACAACAGTCAATGGGACTTACTCCTGGGTAAGTGTGGGTAGGATTGCAGCCTAGGATTGTTAAAAATGTTTCTGCTTGATGATGTCACTTCCAGTTATGACATCACTGCTGGTGGGTCCTGACAGATTCTTCTTTTACAGAAGGGAATGGGACATTCCCTCTACTGCATTAGACCATTGTTTCATGTAGGGTCATTTCAGTAGAGTCTACAGCAGTGTTTCTCATTGTTCGTCCCCCGCTGTACAACATCGCATCATCCACTTACTGGAAGTACCACTGGAAGTAACTAGTGATATTGCCAGTTATTTCTGGATTGGAAGGCCAGGCACAATGCAACAATCACTGGTAAGACAGCATACGGGAGGGCTTTTTCAAGCATGCAAAAATTGAATGCTGGAGCTCTGCCTGCTGAGCAATGCTGACCAATGTACCAATGCTTGTAACATTGCATTGTAACAATGTAACATGTAACAATGTAACATTGCTTGTAACATTGCATTGCTGGACTTTCTGTCAGGTGTCAGGGGTCCTGTGAGTACCACCAGACACCACCTCAAGTATGTATGAGTACCACTGGTTGAGAAACAAAGGTCTACAGTGATTGGCAGAAGTTCTTCCAAGGTTTCAGAACGGGTCTTTCCCAGCCCTACCTGGAGATGCCTGGGATTGAACTTTGCATCTTCAGTCTACAAACTTTGCATCTTCAGTCTATGCACTCCCCCAGTGAGCTACGGTGCTTCTGCATAGTGAAGGACTTCAGCACTAATGAGGGCTTTATCCTTAACAAGATGCCTGTGAAAGGATCTTCTTGACACCAAAAGAATTGATGTGCTGAATTTCAACACACACTAAATGGTTCTGCGCAGCACATTTAGTCTGTTTGTGGTCACAGACTTACAGAAATTTGAGATTTAATATTTGCAGAATCATTTTGGAAAATCCTTCAGTGAGAAAAAAGGCAGGTAATGATGCAGTGTGGCTATCAAAGAGACCTAGATGAACTAAAAGGCACGTTGGTGGCTTTCACATTGAAAGGCACAGTATAAATCTCTTAAATAAAAATGTTTTCTAGTTCAGTGCTCCTCAAACTTTTCAGCACCAGGACCCACTTTTTAGAATGACAATCTGTCAGGAGCCACCAGAAGTGGTCTTATGTCCCCTCTTCTCACCTATTCAGGGCAAAGTGCCATGCCTTTTTCCAATCGGGGCCTGCCCTGCCCAGCAGGTCTGCACCCAGTATTTTCAGCTCTGTATTTTCAATGGCGGCTGAGCTAGGTGCTACATAACCCACCTGAAATTGGCTCACCACCCATCTAGCAGGTTCTAACCCACAGTTTGAAACAGTGTTCTAGATGAAAGCAAAGAATGGCACATGTTCAGTTAGTTTGACATCTGTTTCTTACTAACAAGTCAACTCAGCTTCAACACATCCCATCCAAAGTTGTTCCAACAGGCATTCCATTCCACAACAGGGTTATCTCATTTAGGGCCCTATCCTATCCAGCCCTGGAGCAGCAGTCCCAAATGCCCACTGCTGTGTCCTATGCTGGATACAAACAGGCTGGAGGTCTCCTTGAGGGAAGGGGAGATTCATCCCCTTACCCCAAATAAAGCCCTAGCCTGCTCAATGGAGCTCCTTGAATCAGTGCTAATTAAAAAGCTGGTGTAGAGAAGCCCCATGTCAGGGCCTGTACCAGTTCCACCCCCTCAGGGCTGTCCTTCCCCTGCCCACGAATGCCTCTCCCACATCCTTTTGCCACCCTTCCCACTCCCCCATGCGCTTGAAGCTTACCTCTGCTCCACTGGCTGCTTCTTCTGCGGGGCTTCTTCTGTGGCACTGATGGAGTGGAGCTGCTCTCCCTGCCAGTGCTGGTTCCTTTCCAGGTGACACAAACATCCCCTAAGGCATGACTGTGACACCCAGCACCAGCGTTGGGGCTGCAGTGCTGGTGGTAGGGCAACCTAGGATCGGGCTGCCCAATGAGTTACCAGGAGAGTGCCCTATAGTCACTGAAGAATAACGTGGATCAATACAAGTTTCCATTGTATGCTTGCCTTGTTTACTGCACCAGTTCATACAGCTAGCAATTACTCAGAAATACTGAAACATACAAATTATGGGAATTGATGCACTCCTAAAAGTGAAAAATGACCAGGCTTCTTTTTCATTCATTGTCTTTATTTGTGAAAATACTGCCACAATTCAAGTGGATAAAAAGCCCTGCATTTTATGCATTCACATGTATTTGTGACATGCTAAGCAAAATCCACTATACAGTTTTTATTTCTTTAGCAAAGGCTTTTAGGCTCAATTTGAAATATCTAATAAGAAACATCCAAGGAACTGTCACAGAAATGACACTGCAAGCCCTTTCTGTTGTTGTCAGGAATTGACACTGTGGGACTCGACATGTGGTTTGTACAAACACACTAATGCTGTTTTTTCAAGTTATGCTGCCCAAAGTCTTCTAGATTAGCCAAACATTTTGACAATGATGGCAACTCTTCAGGTCAAGCCTGAACATTTGATATTTTGGATTAATACACTTTAACCTTTAAAAAACAAATACACAGTGTTATACATCTAAAAAAAAATCACCCTTTATCAAATTGTTACATTCTAAAGGTTACTTACTGCCCTGTTTGTATTTTCAGTGTCTGCTTGCCGACTATCAAGTTTAACCCTTTGGAAAACAGTTTGATACACACCAACCTTTTCATCAATATATTCTAGCTATATTTTGCAAATATTTGCTCTATAAATCTGCTTTGTATTATAAATGGTTTGCATTACTGCAAATTCAGATAGACTTCATCTCCTGGGATACAAATATGAAAGTCACATAGTACATTTCAAAGGAATGGAGAAAGCTTTTCCTCTCCAGATTGATCTAACAACAAGAGTAACGTGGTTGATGTTTCTCATCAGCAGGAATTTACAAAATGGTTAGTTTTACTCTACACTACTAAGTTTCAGTCCTGGTCTTGAATTTGCTTTGCTATCAACATCGTAATTTTTTCTCTGTCTTAATTTGAAGTACTGGAGTCAGTAATGATGGAAGAATAAGAGAATTAGGGTCAGTTTACACTTGTATATTTCTCCATGAGACTGAGTATGCAGGTACATAACTGTCTGGCCACAGGTTTTGAGATAATCAAGAAAACTGCAGACTCATTGGGCTGTATCCTAAGTATGGATAGAGCACAGCTCCACTGTCTGGAGAACTTGTGCAGGAGCTTCTTGTGAGATTGCAACATTCCTTTTGTGAACAGGAGTTTCTGATGATGAAGCAGCTATGATACATCCAAACTCAGGACACAACCTGTTGTGTGTACACCTCAGTTCATATGATGCTTTATCAAATTAATTTACATAATTGATGGAGGAATTTAGTAAGTGAACCCACCCTAAGTGGCAACCCTCATGCTTCCTTTCAATCTAGAAGGTTGGGAACAATCTGGAATGGCATACAACGCAGGATACAGCAGAGGACGGTATAAGTTAGAACAAAACCAGGAACACTCCAGCAGTGCTTGAGCAGAAACTTCCATCTGCAAAAAGATCGTGTCTTGAATTCAAGATGCCCCATCACAAGTGGCTGAGGTTCCTTGGATGATCTTTTTTCCTGGATGATAAAATACACAATCTGTTACAGATGCCATTTGTGGCTGATTTGTTTAATGGAGATAGTTGAAAATTAAACTGAAAGTCTTGTAGTACATATATTAAAAGAAATGAGGTATAAACATCTAAAAAACTTAGGCAAGGGTAAAATCAACAAAGAATGTCTACTACAAGAGGCCCTCTAAAAACAGCAGTATATTCTCAAGAGATGGAGCAATTCCAGGACAAAAATGGCACTTTAGCAGCTCTATCAGAAACCAGCAGGATCGTCCACTGAAATAAATTCCGTACGTGTCCATCATTTGTTAAATATTCAATTATCAAAATGTTATATTTCTGAATTAGTTATTTGTGGATTCTTAGAACTGTGTATCTCAAAAAAACAAAAACAAAAAAAACAAAAACAAAACACAAGCGAGTAGCATCAATTTTGATCATCTACTTTAACATTAGCCTCTAATTTCAGTGGAACCAGGAAGGGAGTTGCCACTTACAATACAAAATAGGAACAGCTAAAGCAGAGAAAAAACTTGAAAGAAAAAGGCAAAAAATATTACACTGCTGAAACTACCCACTGAACTAGCAGGAACCCACTTCAATCATTTGCCAAGGGGTTTTAACATTGGATTTACACATACCAAAAAACTTACAATGCATTTCTAAAGAGTTGTTTCTATTGTGGACATGTAAATTGGAGAAAACATCCAAATAGTGTTTTAGTTTTATGTAAACTTACAATTATATTGCATCATGAAAATTGCAATTAGGTTGAGTAACATTCCAAAAAAACAAAATATATCTAACCACATTTCTCTTCCAACAATTTCATCAATGAACCAAACATAAATTTCTCACTACATTAAACAATATATATTTATCTTCAAAATTAAAAGCTTTAGACTAAAACAGAACATATTTAATGAAAGCAAAAAATATTAATAAAAATCCTTAACAAATTTCAAGTGTTCAGTTGAAATCTGTCAATTGCAGAAATTATATAATATGTCTTGAGTTAAGAAGCAGTGGGCATATTGGGTGTCCAGCCCATCTGGTATGCCCGTTCCAAAGTCCTCTTGCAGTCCTGTAGTACAGTACTGAAGGTGATGTGTGGGTGTTGCAGCACTAGTTGTTCCACAGTCCCTTCATTCACCTACACACAAAAGAAATTATCTGTCATTCATACAGAATTCTAGAAAAAGCCAACTACTGATGTGCTTAATCTGAAAATTAGTGAAAAAGAAATGGGTGATTAAAGAGTCTTCACAAACAGCTTCTCAAAATGATTTTGGTGGCAACTTGTGCATTCCATCTTTTAGTGAAAAGCCCAAATTAAGGTTCTCTATAGGTAATAGCTGAAATGGTAGAAATCAATAATTGACGTGTTCAAGCCTAGCAGGTCAAGAATATCCCTTCTAGACCTTAACGAGAGAAACCACCTTTATTCCTGGATCATACAAAGCAATCAGACAGGCCTAATTAAACCTAACACCTTTACTATTGCTGTGCTGCAAGGGGATTAATTTGTCAATTATTTTTAAGCTGATTGTAGTTCATATCACAGAAGCAGACACTGTCCGTCATCCTTTAGATAAATAAAAGATTAACCTCAGAACCACAACATTCTTTGGAACCTTTATTGAACATTTTAAGATACATCAATACTTAATTTAAATACTCAGCAGCCTAATCTGACCGAGTGCACCAGTGTTGCAACTGCTCACTTTGTATTTTCTTTTCTTGCACTGGTTTTCAACCTGCACTGGTTTTCAACCAGTTTTCAAGATAACAGCCCTCATAACCACAGCAACAACTCTCTGTTCGTGCTGCAAATATGTATTCACATTCCTTGAAATCCTTCCTGGAAGAAATATCTGTAAGCACAACAAATGTGCCTCAAATATCCATCTGCTATCATTCCCATCCCCCTGTTCCAACCCCCAGCTGAAGCAATTGTGCTAGGCAGTGCAGAGAATGAACAGTGATTGCATTTTATGACAGGGATAAATGACAGGTTTAATCTCCAGTTCTTCTTCTTTGATAATAGAAACACTCAATCTTCATTGGGAGATTTGTCAACTGAAGAGCAACTTGGATAGAAAAAGGGTTTAACTTCTTTTCCAAGTACACAGAGCTGCAAGCGCTAAACACTTTTGTAAACAACTACATTATAGCAACAGTGAAGGTGCCTGAAAAGCAGCAACTGCCTTTTAATAAATCAGAATGAAATCTGTAATGGTACATGTTCCCCAGAGAAGCTGGCATATATCTGTATATCACATTTTAAGGACTGACTGGAAATGGAAGACTAGCCTTGGGAATGGTTTTAGATTCCCTCCCCGAGCTGTACCATGTCGTCAATGATATAGGTTCTATCGTGTGTGTGTGTGTGTGTGTGTGTGTGTGTAAATAAAAATATGAAAAATGTTGAGAACTTAGGAAAAGAACTAATGAATACCAAATATTAATTCATATTATTAAGATTAATCAGAGATTAGAAACCAAACCAAAAATAATTCTATGGACACAGCAAGTTCCTCCCCCCCCCCCTTTTTATTCCTTGCTAGAGAAAAGGAAGCTATCTTTTCAGATATCTGGGACAGATTAGTTGCTCCAATGCAAGATGGTAAAGTGCATTCATGGCCTGTTTCTAGGCTCACTCCTTACTTGTTCAGGATACAAAGAGCCGTTCCCAGGTGCAGTCTTTTGCTGCTGTCTGAACTGCCAAACCCTTTCTCGCCCAGTAACTTTCTCCATTTTCCTTCTAATCCATCTAATGTCCTTATGTGTGTCCGTCCCCCCCCCCACGTTTTCCTTGTCTTCACTTTGCCCCAAATCCTTCTAAGGCATTCCTCTTTCTGTCACTCCTCCTGCTAAATGCTTCCTTTAGGGCTCCATTGTGCATGTCTCCTTTTCCTCTCTCTGCCAAATTAGACTGCTGTGCCTTTGGCCACTACACAAGGTCCCTGCACACGGCTGTTTTTTCTCCATTTGCACAGGTTGCAGCACTGCCAGAAACAAGCTCTGAGAAAGGAATCTGGATCGGAGAAGTACTAAAAGAATCACTGTTCATCACCAATATTATTACTGGCCACTTCTGAGTCCCATCAACCACTTTCTTTGTGACAAAAATGATACAACCTACAGTTTTTTTTCCATATCATCTAAGAGTAACCTTGTGTCCAGGCAGATGGCATATAGGAAGCATTAATGGTAATGGTGTAAGGTCTGCAGTCCATAAACAAACTTTATTGTTCCTACAGGTTGTCTCCATGACATTAGTTTTTTGCAATCATCACATATTCCTGGTGCCCTCTGCATACTGAAAGGGGTTACATAATTGTCATTCTCTCCGTATACAGAAATATGTTCCATCCAGATTTCAAATCTGATTTGGGCTTTGTCACATTTACTATGTTTCTTTTGCTTACAATTAAAAGACTAGTCCAGTGGTACTCAAACTTCTTGGAAGTAAATCTCCTGAAATAAGTTTCTGCAGGGGTGGAGACAATGGCAGTGACATGATCCCCAGGATTGTGCCACTGCAGTGAAGGGGGGGACTTGTTTTAAACTTGCTTTACCTGCTGCCAGGTTCAGGGGGTGAGGAAGTCCCGCAGAAAGCTCTGCAGGGCTTTCTGTGGCTTGTAAAAAGTAAATGTAGCTATCACAACCCCCTTCTGGGTCACGATCATTAATTTCACTTTCTATAAGCTGCAGGGAGCCCTGCAGCACACTCTGCTGGGTTCCTTGCACTCCCCAACTCTGGCAGCAGGTAAGCTAAGTGTAAAACAAGCCCCCCTTGTCCGTAGTGGTGATCCTGGGGATCGTGTTGCTGCTTTCCACCTGCACCTGCCCCTTAAAATGAAAGGGACAGTGTTATACCCACCAGTTGCAACCCACTGGACTGATCTGTGTGCTCCCATAGTGTTTGTTATTCCTTAAGTATTTTCTCAAAATCAGTTTCATAAAAAGTATATTTAACAACAAATATGTGACTATTTTTAAACCTAATAGTTGAATGCATAACATTCTCAGGTGGCCCAATTATAATTCCTGCCTGCAGCTACAATACAATGAAAGGTTTGTGGAGTGCTACGCACTTGATCTGTTAAGGCTGATATGTTCCACAGAGTTTCAATGATTACCTCAGTGCTCAGGGGTAACTGAGTAACTGAAGTTACTCAGGGGTTTAGGAGTAACTGAACCACACAGACTGACACATACACTGAGCACAACTTCACATCCGGGATTTTCTGAATGTTAATGCAAACAATGTGCTTCGATTTAAATTATGGATTAAAAAAATACACCATGAATTAACAGTGGCCTCGTAATGAATGCACCCAGAAAGACTGGTGTTCATCAGAATACTGATGCGGTATTTTTGTCACTCAAGTTGCTCTGGTCCAGGTCGCTGCATTACTCTTGTAATCTAACATGGTATCAGTAGCATTTGTAAACAAGGTTATAAGTGAGACAGTCTACTGATGGGGTTGTATCTCACAAGTGTTGCTCTTTCTCAGCAGCTAGTAACAATGGTGTGAAATGCAACCAAGTCAGTCATCTTATGTGCATGGTTTATCATTTATGGGCAGTGGGTTGTATCCTCATGTTTACTGAACTCTGTTCGGTTGCTGGAAGCTCTTACCGCTCCCAGAAGGGGCAGAGCTCTGTATGACACAGTGACACAGATACCGCTGCCCGAACGGCCCCTCCTAACCGAGGAGTTAAGTCAGATAGAGGTTAAAAGAGAAGATGTTTCAGACCTCATTGATAAATTAAAGATCAATAAGTCACCGGGCCCTGATGGCATCCACCCAAGGGTTATTAAGGAATTGAAGAATGAAGTTGCAGATCTCTTGACTAAGGTATGCAACTTGTCCCTCAAAACGGCCATGGTGCCAGAAGATTGGAGGATAGCAAATGTCACGCCTATTTTTAAAAAGGGAAAGAGGGGGGACCCGGGAAACTATAGGCCGGTCAGCCTAACATCCATACCGGGTAAGATGGTGGAATGCCTCATCAAAGATAGGATCTCAAAACACATAGACGAACAGGCCTTGCTGAGGGAGAGTCAGCATGGCTTCTGTAAGGGTAAGTCTTGCCTCACAAACCTTATAGAATTCTTTGAAAAGGTCAACAGGCATGTGGATGCGGGAGAACCCATGGACATTATATATCTGGACTTTCAGAAGGCGTTTGACACGGTCCCTCACCAAAGGCTACTGAAAAAACTCCACAGTCAGGGAATTAGAGGACAGGTCCTCTCGTGGATTGAGAACTGGTTGGAGGCCAGGAAGCAGAGAGTGGGTGTCAATGGGCAATTTTCACAATGGAGAGAGGTGAAAAGCGGTGTGCCCCAAGGATCTGTCCTGGGACCGGTGCTTTTCAACCTCTTCATAAATGACCTGGAGACAGGGTTGAGCAGTGAAGTGGCTAAGTTTGCAGACGACACCAAACTTTTCCGAGTGGTAAAGACCAGAAGTGATTGTGAGGAGCTCCAGAAGGATCTCTCCAGACTGGCAGAATGGGCAGCAAAATGGCAGATGTGCTTCAATGTCAGTAAGTGTAAAGTCATGCACATTGGGGCAAAAAATCAAAACTTTAGATATAGGCTGATGGGTTCTGAGCTGTCTGTGACAGATCAGGAGAGAGATCTTGGGGTGGTGGTGGACAGGTCGATGAAAGTGTCGACCCAATGTGCGGCGGCAGTGAAGAAGGCCAATTCTATGCTTGGGATCATTAGGAAGGGTATTGAGAACAAAACGGTTAGTATTATAATGCCGTTGTACAAATCGATGGTAAGGCCACACCTGGAGTATTGTGTCCAGTTCTGGTCGCCGCATCTCAAAAAAGACATAGTGGAAATGGAAAAGGTGCAAAAGAGAGCGACTAAGATGATTACGGGGCTGGGGCACCTTCCTTATGAGGAAAGGCTATGGCGTTTGGGCCTCTTCAGCCTAGAAAAGAGACGCTTGAGGGGGGACATGATTGAGACATACAAAATTATGCAGGGGATGGACAGAGTGGATAGGGAGATGCTCTTTACACTCTCACATAATACCAGAACCAGGGGACATCCACTAAAATTGAGTGTTGGGCGGGTTAGGACAGACAAAAGAAAATATTTCTTTACTCAGCGTGTGGTCGGTCTGTGGAACTCCTTGCCACAGGATGTGGTGCTGGCGTCTAGCCTAGACGCCTTTAAAAGGGGATTGGACGAGTTTCTGGAGGAAAAATCCATTATGGGGTACAAGCCATGATGTGTATGCGCAACCTCCTGATTTTAGGAATGGGTTAAGTCAGAATGCCAGATGTAGGGGAGGGCACCAGGATGAGGTCTCTTGTTATCTGGTGTGCTCCCTGGGGCATTTGGTGGGCCGCTGTGAGATACAGGAAGCTGGACTAGATGGGCCTATGGCCTGATCCAGTGGGGCTGTTCTTATGTTCTTATGTTCTTATGACCTAGCCGTTGATGAAGCACTGGAAATCCAGTTTTGTAATGTATGCAACTTTTGTGTCTGATTAAGTTCAGCAAGATATTAACAGAAAGAATGGGGTATTTTATGGTTATGTCTATAGGCAATATAGTTAAAAGCTCATAATTAATATGTAAGTAAATAAAAAGGAGAGTTCAGAAGACTGAAAAACAATGGTTTATTTAGTCCTAATCATGACCTTAGCCTGTGTATTCCCTCCTGATTCTGCCCTTTACCACTTTGTTGCTGAGCTGTGACACTGACATAGCAGTTTCTTCAAACCTCAGCTCTGCATTTTCTCTGAGCTCAGAGCAACCCATTAACTATGGTTTAGAAATCATGACAAATCTGCATTTAAAACTAGGATTCAGCTCTGACTTAGGGCACAATCCTAACCAGCAGTTATGCCGGTATAGGTGGCCTTGGAGGGTCGCAAACGTGCCATAAAGCATGTTTGAGCTTCCTTGGGCGAGAGCTGCGTTGGCCCATTCAGATGCGCCAATGGAGGCAGAAGCCTCCACCGCAGCTCCTGCGCTGCTGCTTGTGTCGGTGTGAGTGCGCCAACATAAGCAGCAAAGTTAGGCGTGGTGAGGAGGCGTAACTGGGCGGGGGAGGACAGGCGCGTGGGGAGCCGGGGTGGGGCTGGGAGCTGGCGGTTATGGAGGTGGCACAGGTCCGAGGAGACCCATAAGGGCATGCAGCCCTTACCCACGGGTAATGGGAAGAGCTTCCCCTTGCCTGTGGCTGAGCTGCTGCTCACTGCAATCCCACGTTGGATGCAGCGCAAGCCTCCTAGTTTGCCTGCTCCAGTGCAGGTTAGGATTGCGCCCTTATTTGTGTTTTGCAAACCATAGCTCTAGGCTCAAATGAGTTGTGCTGAGCTCTATGCTCAAATGATTAACTCAGTTATTCTGCAGATTAAACAAAATTGCAATATCTATTAATGTGAGTGAAGCAGGCAAGAGGGGAAGAGGAGGGAGTGCATGTGCATAGAATATTCAGCATAAACTATGTTTATTCAGTCATCAGAACTCATCCTAGGGAAGAGAACTTCTGCAGCTATTGAAACTTTTGGAGCTGCTCAAGGAGAATTAAATTTTATTAACCTATTTCTGCCCAGCCCACAGGTGTACACACTTGATCCTTGTTGCATATATGCAACTTTTGGCAGAAATGGCTTCACCTGTAGAATTTCCCTAAGATACCTGAAGCACGGCAAATTTATATTCTGTAAAAATTTTATATGCTTCACGTTGGGAGTACATAGATATCTAGTCTTGTGCTTCTTTCCAGTTTGCAGAATTGCGAGATTCAGGTAACTTCTAGAGCACAGACCTTTTGTAACTGAGCTCCATGTATCCATCTTTCCATGTTACAATACAAGAATAGAAAAAAGACACAGAAACCCTTCATTCACTTTTTTCCTCTTTTTAGATACTGTATAAAAATTGTTTATTAGAAATGTAGAGATGTATTAACTGGAGACCCAAGAACCCATCTAATTTCCTCTTAATTTAGTGAACACTTTTCAGTCAGAGAAACTTAATAGGAAGCTTCTCAATTTCCCTTTAAAAGTATATTTTGTTCTAACTTTTAAAAAGCTAATGTCACAAATCTAAATTTAAAATTATATGTTGAATGAAGTTTGGAATGGATGAAAGCATTGAAGCACATTATTTTCTAATAGGATTCTCTTAGACAATCAGATATTCCTAATATCGCAGAAGATGCTTCAAAAATTCTGAGAAACAAATATGAAGCAATTTGATTTACTCCCGTTTAAGGGGGGAAAATAAATGTTGCATATCCGGAAACATGAACATGGATTAGATTTCGTAATTCTCTTCAAAAAATCGTAAGCTGTATTTTCAATTCCTATAGTGAAAACCATTTTTGACACATTGTATTATTTACCAGCTTTCTGAGACAATGCAACTTTTGTGTGATATACGTACTATAAATATCTCAATGACCTGATACTGGATAATTATTATAATTTTAGTAGCTCTTTGCCTCCATGTTAGTAATATGACAAGACCATATGGTCAGTGATCAATTTCAGGCGTATTGCCAAATCACTCTTTGTGTTAACAAGAACTAGTAGACGGGCTTGCACATATTCCCTTTGCTTTTCCCCTTCTTCTGCAAGTACAGAACCTTATGCTACTGGTTTGCAGCAAATCTGGAACAGAAGTTTCTAATCTTCATGTGTTAGGAAAGAGGGGTAAAGGAACAGATTGTGCCTGTGAGCCTGAAGCTGCTAAATTCTCATAACAGAAACCAGTATGTGGCATTGAGTGTGAATGTAGCCTATCTCCCATCTAATACAGGCTGGCTAGTTTGCACATTGTTATAGATAAAGATAAGCATCTCTTACTGAACTAAATGGATGCCTCTTTGAATGTCACTGGGAATGCAAATCATACTAGCCATTGCACAGGGAAACAGGGGGATTGAGGCCAATATTTTCTTTGCTAACCCTGTTCAAACTTTCACATCCATGAGAGGTATGGTCCACAAATTAACAGAGCAGGGCCTTCTCTGATGTGGTGCCACTGCAGTTATAGTACTCGCTTTACAAAGAGCTTCCACCAATGTGATATCTTTTTACATAGCTTTAGATGTTTGGTTCAAACTTTTTGGCTCTTCCAGGGCTCTGGGGAGATTCTAACCTGTTGACTATATTTGGATACACTTCTTTTTTAAGGTTTACTGGCATGGGCTTTCTTTCTTGCTGCCTCTAGCACATTTATTGATTTTATTTTATGTTTCCAGGTATCTACATTTTGCCATTCTAGCTCCAAAGAAGCTCCCAAGGCATACAACATTTTAGATGTACAGTACAGTAATAGAACTTCATTTTGCTGGCATTTTTACCTTGCTGTTCACTGTCTTAGAGGAAAAGTGGAATAACACAGGCCCCGAAAAACAAAACAAAAAACCCTTTTTTAGTTGCTAAGGATGTTGGGATGAATTTAGGATAATCTTGGAGTGCTGAATCCAAAAATAGTATCGGTTTTGATGATTGGCTCTAGTTTTGAGTGTATGGCATAGCCACCTGACATGCTGATTCAAGCAGCTTCCTCATGAGGAAGTCGATGCCACAGCTTTCCATTTGCTGAAGGCACAGGAACTTCAATGCATACATGTTTCAAAAAGGCTGCCTCCTCCACTTTACTGAAGACTATCATTTCATGCACACACCCCTGCCATTGACTGCAGATGCACAAATCCCATACAACTACTGAATTTCACATGAAGTGAATGTTTGCACTGTATATTAATTTGACTGTCAACAATAATGGTTTTACTAGAATTTTATTATTAAATATTAGTTTTGATAAACAGTTTAATAGTGAGACGCTTTGTACAAACTATGTATAAATGCTGTTTCATTAAATGATTGGATTCCTAAGCAAAGACTGCATTATGTCTCTCACAACATGGAGCTGATTCCCTGCACTAGCCAATGAACCTGGGTTTTACGAATCCTAGGTTTAAACTGATAAAAACAAAACTTAAGATACTTGATGGAATACTGGCATGTCAATGCTCATCATGCAAAAATAATTAAGTTATTTCATTCCTTAAAGCAGAGAATGTGTTGTGCCATTTTGGAAATGGATATCAAAAAGACCACAGTAATGGCAACTTGATGAGAAATGAATTAATTTGATTATGTTCATGGGGTGAATCAATAGCACAACCACTACGGACATCTATAGCCTTAAGGCAGTTAAATAATCGATGGAATCAAACAGAGCCTGCCTTTACCCAGGCCTACAGTTTCTCTGATCTTTTTGGCAAAGCCCTTGCCTTTGTAATTCTAAATTTATGTCAAGTGCATATCAAAGAAATACTGTACAGATGATGTCACAGAGTATTTTGGTGGAGAGTGTTGAAAACCTATTGCTATATATCCCTTGTGTTTCTCTGGGTTTGTGGGTATTATTATTATTATTCTTTTTTTGCATGTCTGGCAGTGTTATGTAAAGAGTATAGGCAGAGGCTACCTGGTATGGCAACAAAATATAATACTTTGGAAAATGCCAACAGGGAGGGAAAAATATTGCCCCATTTGTGGCCTCCACCCAATTGTATAAAAGAATGATTTTTGTCAAAGTGGCTTTTGAAAATCCTTCTGCACTTGCCAAGATTCTTCTTTAATGATGCACTGTACTCTCATAGTTGGAAAAATTAGTTCTTCATGAAGTTAGAAAAGTGAAGAAATTGGTTTGTTCTGTAACTTCTCTGTTCTCTGAATATGGAAGAAAGGAGCTCTTAGAGCTGCCAACCTTGCATTTTAAACATTTTTAAATTCAGAATAGAGCATCTGAAAATTTGTTCTTTTTATGGCTACTTTCCTTATTCCCTGCACACAAGAGGTTTAACAAGCAAGTTAAATGACCCCCAGTAGTACCCCTAATGCCAAACCTTACAGCAATCTCATCAAGATACCCATTATATAGTTCCCATTAATCAGGAACAGTTTTCCCCATTTGCACTGTAGCTGTCTCACAGATTTTTATTCCGTCTAGCTCAGTTGTCTCCCTATATAGCATGCAATCCCTTTGAAGGAAGTCAGAAAAAAGCATCAGCTTGCAATTAAAGGAATTAATTAAATTAAAGTCTATATACAGCCTATATCAGTGTTATTCAAACTGTGAGCCGTGGCTCTTTAGGAAGGTGCCAGGAACTCAAAGGGGAGGCGCGGGATGTCCTCTCACAGCGATACAGTCACACCCCTGGGCAGAATACGAGCTCATCGTCTGCGCTTTTTTTTAAAGCAGAAGAAATGGGAGTTGCTCCAAGAGGGACTTCAAGAGTGGCTGCTGCCGCCCTGCCCTCTTCTCCCTCCACTCCAAGGCTTCCAGCTTCTGTGTTCACTGCATGTTGTTTCCAAAGCTTGCTCAGCTTGCAGTCCTTAACCCTCGCTGATCCTTGTCTGGTTGGTTCCTAGTTCCCAGCCTGGGATCACTTCTCATCAAAGTGAAATCTCTCTTTTCAACCCCCTCCCTCTTCTACTCCCCCCTTTCAATCTCCAAACCTTCCTGCTGTCCTCCCCCTCCCCAAATAAAACATTTCCCAGGGGTCTTAAAGTTGTTTCCATGCAGTTGGCAAAGGGGGAGAGAAGAGACAAGCACACACTTTACCTGGTCAGGAGCAGAAAAAGGGTACTGTTTTAAAAGTGATTTATTAATCTTGTTGTTTGACTAAAGAGGAAAGGCTGTATTTTTAAAGTTATGAATCTTGCTAATTGAAGGGAATACTTATCAGCCATTGATGAAGTGATTGCCAGTCCAATCCTATCCACACTTTCCTGGGAGTAAGCCCCATTGACTCTAATGGGACTTACTTCTGAGTAGACATGCATAGGCTTGAGCTGTGAATCTTCTAGTATAGGAGACAAATCAGCTTCCTAACCAAACCCTTATCAGCTCTGATATATTTTCATGGTCTATTTTTGTTTTCCCCAGCAGCTGCTGGAAAAATTTAATTTCATTAAATTAATAAAGGGTTCAATCCTATCCAAGGAGAATGGGAGAAATGACTAGTTGGATTGGGGTCCACAGGGGTGTGTGTGTGTGTAATGTTGGTCAGACTGATTGTTCACAAAGTTCATTTGATAAAACAATTCTATTGGTATGCTTACAAAGTTAAAAAAATTAGTCTTCCTGGACCAGACAAAATCTATGTACTCCAGCATCTTGTCTCCAACAGTGATCAGCAGCTGATCATTTATAAAGCATGTATATTGCTGTGTATTAATAATATATTTTTAAGATCTGCATTTAATTAGTGATATGATTAATATAATCAATATTAATATAGTTAATAAATATTTAATATTATATTATAATAAATATAATATTATATTATATTTAATATACTTAATATAGTTAATATTTCTAGCCACTTCCTGTTTAATGATGTCATTTCCAGCCCTCAGGAACATGATGGGGAGTCATGGCCAACAGCCACGGGGGTCAAGGGAGCCACTGGCCGGAAAAGCTTGAGTACCACTGGCCTATATCAATGTTTTACTAAAACCTGTTTTCAATATCAAGGTCATTGATTGTCTTTATCAGCTCAAGACAAGATAAACATATTGCTTACATGCATTCTTGATTGTACAAGCAGTTTTAACTAAAAGTACAAAAGAACTATATGTAAAATTGATCAGGTGATTCAGAGTCAAATCCAAATCCTAGGGTCAAGTAAGTCTTTCAACTGTCTAAGCAGATAATCTTAGCCCAATTCATCAAGGAAATGCTTACACACTTTTCTTCTCTTAGGTCTTACAAACCACTCAGTTTGAAGGTATTATGTTCTGCCTGTTCACAAAATAGTGGCTCTCTGGTTTAGAACAGGGGTGTCCAAACATTTTGGCAGGAGGGCCACATCATCTCGCTGACACTGGGCCAGGAAAAAAAGAATTAATTTACATTTAAAATTTGAATAAATTTACATAAATGAATTTATTAGAGATGGAACTTATATGAATGAATAAAGGTCTTGCAGTAGCTCAAGGCCTATAAAAGGCCTTGCACAAAGCAAGGCCAGCCTCTCCTTTGCTGCCACTGCTGCATCACAGACTTGAAACAGCAAGCAGTGGAGGGAGTCCTGATCTCATAGCTCAGGTGAGAGGTCAAATGTCCTCAGACTGGGAGCAGTTGCATCGGGCCAGCATGGGCTCCAGCAAGTCTCTGGTGGGCTGGAGATTCATTGGAGACTGGGGGCTCCCTGAGGGCCTGATTGGGAGCCCCCGAGGGCCGCAAGTGGCCCCCGGGCCGGGGTTTAGGCACCCCTGGTTTAGAATCTGATATTTTTTTTTAATAGTCATCTTTAGAATTCATTTTTCTAAACAGAGGATGCAAAAAACGGGGGTTCAGAAATCCTTTGTTTCTAAACAGGCAAAAAAAATGAATGGAAAGTTATAATAAAGGTTTTCAAATTATAAAATTTCTCCTTTGAGCAAATTTGTTAATATATCTTGAGAATAGGATATCAAGGTTAGTGAGAGTTATGGAGGTAGAAGGAATCTGCTTGGTTAGTATCCTGGATGTGAGCATTAAGATTTGGGGGATGAGGTTAAAAAGCTCTTCTCTTCATGCAACTCTCCCACACAAAGCTATGTGGTGGTACAGCACTAGAGATCAAGTCTGGCAGCCAGTAACAACCCTGAGATCTTTAGCATGATATTAAACAGTGAGGAAAGTTTCAAGCAGGTGGGAAAAGTGTTTTCTGAGAGCCCAAAAGAAAGCTTCAAGCCTCTTATTCCAGACTAGTTGGAACTCTGAACAGGGACACTTCTATTAGTGGCTGGGGATACACTGCAACATTTTGTGGAGGGTTCCCACTTGTAATTACTAACATGAATGCAATGTATGAAATGGCTGGGCATGTTGCTCTTCCATACGTTATGTATATTTTCTACAAAAGCTTCTTACCTTATCACATCTCATCAGTCCCAAGTATCTGAGCGACTTACTACTTTGAGCAATTTGGGTGGCTCCCTGATCTGTGATATCTTTGCACCATCCCACATCCACAGTCTCTATTGTCATGCTGTATCGCCCAATGGCTATCAGTGCTGTAAAATATGAGACATACAAAGTCAGCATGGGGTTAAAACATAAATAAACAGTTTTTAGTTATTTCTGGAAAAACTAGCTACATACATGCTTGAATTATTTAACTAAAAATATATTACTCTCAAAATGTACATACATACATATATTCATTCTGATGCCTTGCCTGGAACAAACTGTTGACAAAACTATCAAAAATATAATTGTGACAAAGAAGTTGCCTTTCAAAATCCCTCAAGAATCCTTCTCATATGTTACACAGCCTATGGCAGAATCGAAATATGAGTGTTTGGCTGAGGTATTAAGACTACCAGAATATTAACACACAGGCTTTCTAAAAGCCTAAAATTCAAACACAGAGAAAACCATTGCATCTTTGTGGGTGATCGGTTGAAGATAATTGGTCCCTCCTGGTTTAAATGAGTTTTTTTTTGTGTGGGGGAGGGGGGGTAGTGGTTAAGACATGAACTGAGTAAGCAGACAGTCTGTTTTGAAAGATAATGTTGCTTATTGTATATTCAAATGCAAACAATGTAAGCTTTATATGAAAGCAAATGTATTATTTTCCAAAAGAGAAAAACAAATCAGCTGTATAGTGCAATCATTTATTTGTCAACTCGGAAGTAAGTCCTGTTGAAATCAGTAGGCTTACTCCCAGGCCAGTATAAACAGGATTTCAGCCTTAAGCAAATAACAGAGGAAGTATGCAAAGCCATTGCTTTTAAAATTGCCCTAGCTAGAACTATCTCAATTCTATAGCACAGTAATAGTAATAGCACAGCAGAAATGTTGCAAATTCTGTAGTTAGAAGTTCATGTAAGACTTAGGATACCTTCTCCTAGAAACAAGAAACTAAAAGTTTCTATTAGACTCCATTATACTCAATGGAAAATAAGAGCCATAGGAAGCCCCGACCCATTAAATAGGAAAACATTTCAGTTACTGGGAAAAGATGGCTTCCCACTACATGATGTGAGTAACAGAATCCCTGTGAGTCACAGTTACTGGAGGATTGGAGAAGGATTTACCACTTCTCTTTTAAAATCTATTTCTGCCCAGCTCACAGGTACACATTTAATCCCTGCTGCAACATTGGGCAGAAATGGCTTAAAATGGGTATATGCAACATTGGGCAGAAATGGCTTAAATGTCTGTAATTTTATAGCAGTTTCTTGTTGGGAAGAGGAAAGAGTCATTAATATTGTTATTATATATGGACTTTATATAGTTGGTATTCTTTCCCTGTAGAGAATAAAGAAATGTGCATCATTTTATGACAACCACAGGAAAATGGGTTATGATTATGAACTGCTGATACAGGTTCTGTGAACATAACATCTTAAAACAATTTCTGTGTGGTCAAACTGTCACAAATTAATCATAAATATTTTAGGTTTCAACTCTGTGCATACTGATCTAGGAATAATCCCCACTGAATACAGTGGAACTTATTTCTCAGTAAACATGCATATGATTGGGTTGCTTGTTTCATTTTCTCCACATCTATACTCTTGTATCCTCATATTCATATAGATTTCTCACAGTCCATATAGACTTTTGACACAATATATTTTATTATGTATGGAAAAATTATGGTAAATATACTATATTAAAAAGAATTAGGACTGTTAGAAGTCTGCTTAAGACAATTATTTAATGAAAAATTATTTTACTCTCTATAAATGCAAAGATATCTTGTTCTACTTTCTCTGTAGCTCAAATGAGAATGAGTATTGTATGTATTACATTGGTTTGTTTGAATATTTACATTGAACTAGTAAACAACTGACCTCCTCAGTCAGCCCCTCTTTGGTTATCCTAATCTGTTATGGAAATAACTTTCTCCTATAATTATCAACTCCTTTCACAAGGCATAAAGGGGTTGATTAATCAATTAAAAAGCAACTTGCATAGAGTAACCGTATCATCTTTAGTTTCAACCCAATGCAGTTGGCCCACATCATATACGAGGGTTACATCTCTGAGTGGAGTGTAAAGGAAGAATTGTGCATACTCAAAATTGGGAACCACTGTTCCCAATTCTTCCTGCTGGCACACTTGGGCCTTGTGCAGTCACATAGCACTTTACACTGCTTTTGTGACAGCATGTGCTGGCCACACGGTCAGCCGCTGTGACGTGTTTGCACAACATTTCGCAGATAAAATTGATCGTATTTGTCATGACTTGGATGCCACATTGACAATTTCTGATGATGTCCCCTTGGCAACTGCTTGTCCGGTGTTGTGGGATTCTTTTCAGCTTGTACAGCCTGAGGATGTGGACAGACTCCTTTGGAGTGTGAGGCCATCTGCCTGCCTGCTTGACCCTTGCCCAGCTTGGCTGATAAGAGCTGCCCGGGGTGGACTGGCTAAGTGGACAGGGAGGGTGGTCAACTCTTCCTTGATGGAGGGGACGTTACTATGTGCTTTGAAACGGGCGATGGTTCGCCCCCTCCTGAAGAGGCCCTCTCTGGATTCCACTGTTTTAGACAACTACCGGCCAGTCTCCAACATCCCGTTTCTGGGCAAGGTAATTGAGCGGGTGGTAGTGTCTCAACTCCAGAGGGTCTTGGATGAAGCGAATTATCTGGATCCTTTCCAATCTGGTTTCAGACAGGGCTTTGGGACGGAAACCGCCTTGGTCACCTTGGTGGATGACCTATGCCAGGGACTGGACAGGGGGAGTGCGTCCCTGTTGGTCCTGCTGGACCTCTCAGTGGCTTTCATTACCATCGACCATGATATCCTTCTGGGCCGAATTGCTGAGCTAGAGGCACTGTTTTGCGGTGGTTCCACTCCTACTTGGAGGATCAGTCCCAGATGGTGGTGCTGGGGCATGCCTGTTTGACACCCTGGCCCTGAGGTGTGGAGTGCCGCAGGGTTCAATTCTGTCCCCCATGCTATTTAACATCTACATGAAACC
This sequence comes from Tiliqua scincoides, assembly GCF_035046505.1. Classification (NCBI taxonomy): domain Eukaryota; kingdom Metazoa; phylum Chordata; class Lepidosauria; order Squamata; family Scincidae; genus Tiliqua; species Tiliqua scincoides. The sequence goes on from NC_089822.1 coordinate 47,390,943, forward strand.
GCTGGGAGAGGTCATCTGGGGATTTGGAGTGGGTTGCCATCAATATGCTGATGACACCCAGCTCTATTTCTCCTTTCCGCCAGACTCCAGGGTAGTGGTTGAGGGCCTGGAGCACTGTCTGGAGGCAGTGAGGATCTGGATGGGGGCTAACAAGTTGAAATTAAATCCAGATAAGACAGAGGCTCTCCTGGTTCGGAAATCCTTGATGCAGGTCCTGGACTATTGGCTTGCGCTGAATGGGGTTGCACTCCCCCTGAAGGAGCAGGTCCACAGCTTGGGGGTCCACCTGAACTCGCAGCTGCTCCTGGATTCCCAGGTGGTAGCTGAGGCTAGGGGGGCCTTTGCTCAGCTACAGCTGGTGCACAAACTGCGGCCATACTTGGATCGTGCAGACCTGGCCACAGTGATCCATGCCACGGTGACATCGAGGTTAGATTATTGTAATGCGCTGTATGTTGGGCTGCCCTTGAAGACAGTTTGGAAACTGCAACTAGTGCAGAATGCGGCAGCCCGTGTAGTTACTGGAGGTAGGCGGTTTGACTCTGTCAGTCCGCTTCTCCAGCGGCTGCATTGGCTGCCCATTCATTTCCGGGCCCAATTCAAGGTGCTGGTTTTGACCTTTAAAGCCCTATACTGCTCTGGGCCAGGGTATCTTAGAGATCTCCTACTCCCGTACAATCTGGCTCGTCCTCTTAGGTCATCAGAGAAGGCCTTTTTACAAGTGCCGCCACCTAGGGAGGTAAGTGGGGCAGCAGCAAGAAATAGGGCCTTCTCAGTAGTGGCAACAATGCTATGGAATTCCGTTCCCCTTGACTTAAGAACTGCTCCCTGTCTTGAAATTTTTCGGCAAGGCCTGAAGACCCTTCTGTTTAGACAAGCCTTCTGAGTTTCCCGGCCTTTTTAAACATCTTTTCAACATCTTTTAATATCTTTTAAATACCTGGTTACAGGCCTGATTCTTTTATGATTTGCTGCTCTATGCTCTTTTTACCTGACTACTTTTTTTATCTGACTACTGTTTTTTATGATATGCTGTTAATATGTTTTTATCTGTTTTTAAATTATGTTTTAAAATTTATTTTAATCTTGTTGTAAGCCGCCTTGAGTCCCTCTAGGGAGAAAGGCGGGGTAGAAATAAAGTTAATAATAATAAATAATGTGCATTCTGCTGGTGCAGGCCATTGTTAGGATTGGGCCATCAATATAATAACAACTCATTTTAGCATAAGATATACCTTCTAAACAGATTAAGATTGTAATCCTAACCTCACTTTCCTGGGAGTAAGTCCCATTGAACACACTAGGACTTACTTCTGAGTAGACCTGGTTAGGATTGTGCCCTAAGCTGTGCTGCCACTCAATTCTTTGCATCCATCCCAAGACATTATGCACTTAAGCAGCTACTGATCAAGATTTCAAAATGACAAATACAAATTTATTTATTTGACTTAAAGGGTTTATATCCCGCTCTTCCCACACAATAATAGTTATTTGATTTTTCTCTGTAAACCGCTTTGTGAACTTTTAGTTGAAAAGCGGTATATAAATACTGTTAATAATAATGTTAATAATAATACTCAAGGCAACTGTGAAATGATTTATAGTGAAATGACAGCCCCATGACTATGGATATATTTGTTTAAAGGAAATATCACTGACATAATTTTGCAAAAAAGGACAACCATCTTTTAAATGAAAGCATTAGAATGTTTTACTTATCAGCTAGAAATATCATTCTTCTCATTAAAGGGTATAAGGTAATGGCTTTTGACTTATGGTACTTGTCATTAAATGTTATTTACTATATTCATAGTTTTGTCAAGGAACTATAAAATGGCCTATGAGCAACTTACAAGCAACTTCAAGATTTTAGTACAAGGAAAATTGAGAAATGCTTTAGGAAGGACCAGTGGGAGATAACGGATATAATAGAATGAAAATGAAGAAAGAAAACTGTCGACTCAATATTAAGAATATTTTACAACAGATCAACTGGGCAGCAGAATATTCTCCTCAAGGGAAGTGGTAAAGTCTCATTGCTCAAGTCATTTAAAATATGCAGGGACAAAACTCAGGAGATATTAGACAGGAAAAGGCTGTAATAGAAGATTCTGAACAAGATGATACAAAAAGCTTTCAATCTTTAATGAAAAAAATGTGCACAAGGTGGATTTGTACAATTTGGCCCTTAATACAATGGCAAATGCTAAGAGGAAAAGGGCTTTGCTTGTGGGAATCAGACCTAGAGTTGCTTGTACTAGCAAGTCAGAACTGGTTTGCTATTTCCAAGCAAGTCTGTGTTCTACCTGATCGATGCAGGAACAGTACAATATTTTCACATACTGCCAAGAAGTGCTCCACTCCACCAAAAATTTCAACAGCTTATCAAGACTATTGACATAATGGGGCGGTTATTTCCTAGTTAGTTTACTTAAAACCTCACCAGTTTTTAAACAATCTGCATTGTTAATAATGCACAATTTTTAAATTTAAATGTATCTAAACAAATATATGTAATTGGGAAATGCTTCCTTTTTTCCTTTTAGGAGAGGAAGCAAATTTAGCTCTTAACAATGTAAGGCTTTCTGTAAAGCAAAATCTGAGATGTCTAATTTTGGCATGAAGTAGATAATCTGAATGTGGTAGATATTGGATAAAAGAGTCCCTATTAAATCTGCAGCTTTATAGACAGTCAATGGCCTAAACCTGTGGTTTTCAAACACTCCAGGAGTTTGAAACCTGCAGAAAGTCCTTGCAGGAGCAGAGGGCGAGGCAGCAGAGGTGGGGGGAAGGCAGCAACATGATCCCCAGGATCGCATTGCTCACGGGGCTGCAGGGACTGGGAGACACTCACCAGTCCCTGCAGCTGCCTCTCTGGGGTGTGGGGAGCCCTATACAAGTGTCTGCAGGGCTCCCCAGGTCAGCAGAAGTGAAACTGGACCACTTCTGGATTTCGGCTGCTGCAGGGACTGGTGAGTGCACCCCAGTCCCTGCAGCCCTGTTAGAGGTAAAAGTGCAGCGATTGCGCTCCACTTCCAGTTCAGCGGAGGCAGGATGCAATCGCTTCACTTTGACTTCTAAAGCATCGAATAGCCCTGCAGACTATTCAGGGCTCCCTGCACCCCCGGGAAGCTGCGGGAGGCTCTTATAAGTGCAGCCAAACCCCTGCAGCCCCGAATGGCTGCCGCTGCTTCCTCCCTGCCTCCTGGTGTGAGAGGGTCCCCTGGAATTTGGAGTTTTTGAACCTGTTCAAAGTTTCATTTGGATTCTGCTCTGAGCATAGGCAGAGTGCTTGGCTAAAAATGAGCCCTATACTTGGCTGCTGGGTTTAGCTAAATGTTTGGAAATACCCTTGTGTCTATGTAAAAGGAGAAATGGTGTTGCAGAAACAAGCTTTGAGTGCAAGAAGTTGTTTTGCAGAGCTTTTGGACTCAATAACAGGAAACAGCTAGCTTAACCGCAATGGACTGGAGGTCTGAGGAGAACAGGGACTTTTCCAAGCGTGCTATTAGCTAATACAGGGAGGGGGAGATGGGACTTTTGTAGTTAGTAAAATTTCACATCCTTAAGATGCCATATAAGGTAGAGCATGCGGCACTGAAATTGAGTAGTGGGAGATGTAGGCAGGGGCAGAGCGTCACGTGATATGCTGTTTGCCAATCAGGAATGTAACCAATGCTTTGCAGTGAGAATTTGTTCTGTATATCAACCCAAGGCCCCGAGAAATCGGGGTCACAGCTTTTGGAATCTGTATTCCTCTGTGACCAGCAGCTGGCTGAGAATAAACGCTTGTTTTCCTTGACCTCTTTGGTGTCCGCCTGCATCCTTGCCTTGACCTGCAACACTGGCTGTCCCTGCCCCTTAAGTGGAAAGGGACCAGGGCCCTCAGGCTGGGGTGTCGCGATGCCCCAGTCTGAAAACCTCTGGCCTAAACAATCTTGTCCTTGTGTTAAAAGTAGCCAAAGGACCAAGACTTTATTACTGACATCCTCATGTATGAGTTGTGAAAGTTACCCTACTTAGTATGCCCTTCAAGAAATCCTAATCAGTTCCTTTCTAGTTTATGTGAATGTTCCAGAGAACATAAAATCCAGCCTTTGTGCTAATGGTGCTGTATTCAAAACTTAGGCCACTCTAAAGCTCTCACCTTCACAGGAAGGATTCAGTAGGGAGGATATAAAAGTGGCACTCTTCACATAAATAGCTGCTACTATGTGGAAGCTGTTCCCCAAAGTGCTATCTTGTGCAATTGCAGTACATATAGGTCCAACATAATAATCTGCAGAGTTGAGGCCCACAGATTTAATTCACAGCGGGTTCTGAACCTCCAGTGGAGGGCTGAACCTGAGCTCCCAGACATGAATGGAGAAGTTCTCCAGTTGCATCTGGGAGCCTTTCGGAGGCTGTGCCTCGTTTCTGTCAACCTCAAAAAGGCCTCCAGAAGTGCCAGAAAGGCACTTCCAGATTTTACAGAACTATGCACAGCCTCTGCAGGCTTCAGAACACCCCCCAGACACAACTAGAGAATATCTCCGGTTGCATCCAGAGGTAATAATGGACCGACTGATGGATTTGCTTATTAGCGGGGGGGGGGGGGGATCCGCAGGAACAGTTCCCCCCATGGATACCAAGGTTCCTTGTATCTGCGGGGGATCTGTTCCACAGGCCCTCACAGATACAGAAACCATGGATATGGGGAACACTTATATTAATAGCGCCTCCTGCGCCCATTAAAATTCTTTGAATGCTTACTGGAAAGTGATTGTTGCTTAAAACATTCATTCATGCTTATAGCATGATGAAAGGAGGCTTCCGGCAGCCTGAATGTCTGACGAAACTAAATGCAATGCTTAACAGGAAGCGGAAGTTAAGTATGGAATGTTGGGTCAGCCAGCATTATCTTGGGAGTCCCCTCTTATCTGGGACAAGTGCAATCCTATACAGGCTTACTCAGAAGTAAATTATTATTATTATTAATTATTATTAACAGTATTTATATACCGCTTTTCAACTAAAAGTTCACAAAGTGTTTTACAAAGAAAAATCAAATAACTAAATTCCACAGAGTTCTCTCAAATGAGCACATGACTGCACAATAAAAAAATACGTGAGATAACAACAACAACAACAACAACAACAGGTATTTATATACCGCCTTTCTTGGTCTTTATTCAAGACTTCATTCAAGGCGGTTTACATAGGCAGGCTTTATTTAAATCCCTTATTAAATAGGGATTTTTACAATTTGAAAGAAGGTTCTTTCTTTCAAGAACCACTACATTCAAGGTGTTTCATTCCGATTTGGCTTCACATTTGGCTCCATCCTCTCACGCTCAGAGCAGATGGAATAGCTCGGCTTCAGCTTGTCAGCTGCTTCAAGGTCGCACGGTGCCGGTGGCACAGAGATGAGTCACTGTGGACTCAAAACCTTTATGCAAAGCACAGGTATTATTTGGCTTAATGTAATTCATACGTGAAATAAGTGATAATTCTTACAAGCTAAAAAGAACACACAAAGAAACAATATTTAAATATTTTTTATAATATGTTGCTAAGATCCATTAAAATATCTATATTAGAGATATACAGATAAGAATTTTTCACCCTTCTACATGCATTTTAATAGCTGAAAAATACCAACTTTCTTTTGAGATGGGAATTACTTGATATGAAAACATATATTTTGTTTAATACTACCAGCCTCAGGCTGCTCAAGGTCTCCTCTGATAATTTTTTAGTTATACATTTGTGCATATGTGAATGTATTGCATTTTGTAAAAACAAAGTATGGGACCACAGTGGAATGCAGAAGAAAACGAGGCCATGACCATGCTGGGAAGCTAGTCTAATATGATGCCCTGAGGAAATGAAAATGAAGTGAGTCAGATTGTAACCCTATAGCAAGTCTGGCACTACGAGGGCTTTAGCAACTCTAAATTCCCTCTAAATGCATATTTTGACCTTCACTAGGAAACTAGGTGACAAACTTCTCAACTAGTGAGCAGCTGGCAATTTAAGAACATAAGAACAGCCCCACTGGATCGGGCCATAGGACCATCTAGTCCAGCTTCCTGTATCTCACAGCGGCCGCACCAAATGCCCCAGGGAGCACACCAGATAGCAAGAGACCTGCCTCCTGGTGCCCTCCCTTGCATCTGACATAGCCCATTTCTAAAATCAGGAGGTTGTACATATACATCATGGCTTGTAACCCCTAATGGATTTTTTCCTCCAGAAACTTGTCCAATCCCCTTTTAAAGGCATCCAGGCCAGATGAATACATGAAGTCTGCGTTTTCATAGAGAGGAGATGAGGGCTTGTATTATTACAAACATTCTGCTAATATGAAGGGTACAATTTATTATTGCCAAGGGATATGCAAGTGAAAAAGGTTGGGAACCACTGCAGGGGAACCATGAATCAAATCCACCTTTAAGGTGTCTGGTGTGTTAAGCCAGAAGCTCTACATACAACCCATAACACATAGCTGAGAGTGTGCAATTCAATTCACAGCAGAGAGATGCAGCTGCATATATTTGCAATCCTTTTTACTCAGAAGTAGACCCACTGCTTTCCATGGGTGTTATTCTTAAGTAATGCTGCATTCAATTGTAGCCTGGGAATTGTTGCTTCAAATGGAAAGGGGATCCCAACCTGGTGTTGAAAAAAAAAAGGCCTCTGCCAAATGCAAAACCTTTGCAAAAGGGAATCAGGTTGCAGCGGCAAAAGGGAATGGAGGGGAATAAAAGGTTAACTTTGGCTGAAACATCCCAAAAAAGTAACTATAGCAACTAACCAGCTGCCTGCCTAAGCTTAAAGAACCTGTTCAGAGTTGAGAGGCTCTGTCCTCTGATTGACCTTGATTACTTGGCAAAAATTTCATATACTATACCTGAGTATCTATGGTATGTTTGCCTACTTGCAAGTATACAGACATGTACTGCTCTGTTTCGATTTCCACAGGGCTCAATATGTCAGCTTGACAGGGTCACAGTTGTCACAGTTTTGGGACACACCAAAAATGTTTTTACGCCTTTATAAGGCTTTCTGAGGCCATGTGAGGCCTCCTTGGCTCTCAGAAGGCCTCCAGGAGGCTGAAAACAGTCACTTCCGGTTTTTCAGCCAAACACAGACAATTTTTGGCCTTCCAGAGGCAATCTGAGGTCTGGGGAGGCTGCGCATGGCCCCCTCAGCAAAGCTCTGGTCACATTCAGTTGAGTGGGCCAGAGACTCCCCAGGGGACCAGAGGCTTGCTGTGGGCTGGACAGAGGCTCAGTGCTGGCCACATCTAAGCCACAGGCTGGGGTTTGGAGACCCCTGTTGTACAGGGAAGGGGGGCTTGCATGGAAAAACTGGTGTCTGCGCAGGGAAAGCTTAACACTTCCTATGCCTACTGATTTTCCACAACAAATCCCCCTCACTCTGTTCTCATGTTAACTAGCAGACATGTGATCAGGAATCATATGTTTGACAATATAACATGTAGGTCCTCTTTCTCTAATTCTCTATAATGCAGAATACTGCTCTTTCATAGATCAGGGATATTTCTGCAAAGGTTAATATGGCTTGATTTATTTTAAAAGTACTGTTGAAGTTATATTTAAGATTACTGAATTAGATTACTATATTACTTGAGCACAAGATAAGTAAAAGCAATATTTTATAGCTTATTATTGCAACTAGCTTCTCTAGTGTCTACATCACAGGTAGGAATGAAACAATATAGTATGGGCATTCATCACAACATGTCTGTACATCCAAGGAAAGTAAGAACAAAGTCTAAGCTTCAATTTTAGATTTTCATACTTTTAATAGTAAATATCACTCCAAGCTTCAATATGAATTAACTTTAACAAGGCTTTGTGTTTGCTCATAACCTATTGTTCAGTGGCACACACACAGATATAAACTGAGAGGCACAGCCAGTACAATACATGGTATTGTATCTTGCTATTAAGTTAATTATGATTAACTAAACTTGAGTTGATCTCATTTGCTCATATAAAGCAATATAAATGGATCCTTAGATTGTGCATTACTGAGGCTATGGGAAAACTGAACAAAATTAAAAAGGGCTTCAAACTGTGAATCATCAGAAGCAGACTTAAAAAGTAATGAAGGAATTGCTTCCAGACACTCCTTTTAGAGGTTCTCATTATTAAACCTTTCGGTTTCTTTCCTAGTTAAACCAGCAGAACTACTGAAGTCATGTTGTCTATACTGCATTCAACAGAGAATTAACAGCATCGTATTTTCAGTGGACTCATCAAGCTGCTTTCAAATAGTGACAGCTACAATACATATCCCAGCTAAGGTATAGTGGAATAGCTACACCTTAATTGCATCTTCTGCAGAATAATAAAGCTTCTAACATTAATTAGCTGTCCTGTATAAAGAATGGGATAAAACTTCTCAGAAATAGTTGAGTGTAATCACCCCGGGAACTCTTTAAACAGTAATTAACATGATGGAAATGCAAATAAAAAAATGTTGAGTCCTAAGGGCTTGAAAAAGGCTACTTTCCTCTCAAGTATTTTTCAGCACACTTCATATTTAGCAGCATAATTTCAGTCTTCAAAATATTCACTAATAAGAATCATATCCTAAGGGGATATACAAAAAAACACTTTAACATGGAAAAATTCCTTTTCAACAGAAGAGACAGCAACACTATAGTTAGAGATTTTGTATTGCTTATAGGACACATATTTGACCAAACATTGTGGCAAATGACAGGTCAATAATACATGCAAATTTATCTCTTGCAGTAGCAGGAAATATAGGGATTATCATAAGTAGTGATCAAGTTCAATAATTAAATATAGTGGGTGGCATCAACTAGTGCTTCAACTGTTGGGAGTGTCTTCCACACACAGAAGCATCCTTTGGAGCAGGGCTGTCCAAACATTTTGGCAGGAGGGCCACATCATCTCTCTGACACTGTAGTGGGGGCCGGGAATAAAATTTGAATAAATTTACATAAATGAATATATTAGAGATGGAACTTATATGAATGAATGAAGGTCTTGCAATAGCTCAAGGACTATAAAAGACCTTGCACAAAGCAAGGCCGGTGTTTCCTTTGCTGTTGCTACTGCATCACAGATGTTAAACAGCAAGCAGCCCTTGTCCCACAGCTCATGAGAGAGGTTGAACAGTCACCCTCAAGGCGAGAGCAGTCACGCTGGGCCAGCAAGCTCACTTCTGGTTTTGCAGAAGTGGAGCGCAATCGCTCCACTTTCGCTTTCTGCAGGCTGGGGAGCCCTGCAGACACTTGCGCAGGGCTCCCCGCACCCCCAGGACACTGCTGCAGGGACTGGTGAGTGCATCCCAGTCCCTGCAGCGCCCCCTCCGAGCGACGCAATCCTGGGGATCACGTTGCTGCCTTCTCCCCACCCTGGTTGCCTCCCTCCCCTCCCCTCCCCTGCAAGCACTTACTGCACTTTTCAAACTCCTGGAGAGTTTGAAAACCACAGGCATAGTGAATTATACCCATAGTGATTAAATGAAAATGCCATACACATACAAAAGTCCTGAAATCAATGCAAGGTGTTACTGCATCCAAGCGTTTATGAAAACACAACTTAAGTATTTCAAAGCTTTGTTCATCAGTACAAGGAACAAACAGTCCAGAAAGTTGGTGGAGTTACAGTTTTAAACTTAACATTTCTCTATCAGTTTACTTCAGTAGACTCACCTCCCCCCCCCCCCCCCACAGGAGCTATAAAAGTAATTATTTTTTCTCCATCCTATACTCTGAAGTTTCAGTGAACATTGCTCACCGACAGCAACTGCCCTGGTCCAGATAATTTCAACACTGAGTGCACTTTTGTGCATGTAGTGTAAAAAACAATTTTGATCTTGTGGTAGGATCAATACTTTTTTTTTTTTCAAGCTGTGAGTATTGCTTTTATTCTGGATATTTCTTTTATAGTACCAAACTGCAGGAATTATAAGAGATTTCGCTATGTTCTACTTTTGCGCTGCATGCCTTAGTTCATCTCTCCCTTAGTTTTCCATCATATAGATATAGTCAGATGTTTTAAAATCTCAAATAGTACTCATGTCACTTTTGACTTGACTGGCTCTATACTGTGCGACTCTGATTTCATTGCTTCCTTTCGTTCTCACATGGGAACTTAAGTACTGTTTAATTTGAAAACCTATTTAATAATTGGAGGGAATGTTGTTAGCTAACTGGCAGCCCAAGGCTGCAGCAGTGCCGCAATGGCTGCTGCTGCATCCTATGAATGGCAGGTAGCTGACATCTCCTCCCTTGGGTAAGGTAAGACGCCCCACAACGCGGCTACTCAACTCTGCACCGGCTATTTAGCCGGCGCAGACTAAGGGGGTCTGACGCAGGGCTTTGGATCCAGCAGAGCTGAGCTCCACCAGTCCGACCCGCCTTCTGCCCCCCTTCCTGCTCCATGTCTTCACCCACCCACCCTGTCTGGGAACACCTCCCTCTCCACCCTAACTTACCTCTCTGCCACCTGGTGTTCACTTGGAGCTCAGAGTGGCAATGCACTGGCCCCCGACAGGTCTGATCCAGTGTGGCCTCACGCTAAGCCTCCTCTGGCACTGGGTCATCGCCAACTGTCACAAGCGTGACTTATGGCACATTTCTGACACTGTGTGCTAGCGATGAACTGGCATGCATCATTCAGAATCGGGCTCTGGGAACTCCAAGTTCCTCTGCAAGCAGATAATTTCAGATAAGAACACAGAGTAATCAAACTTCATACTACGAGTTGTCCACTTAGCTCTGAGGTTTTCAGTCTCCCCAAACAATGATCTGGGGAGGCGGAGAAAGCCCCCAGGAGCGTCGTGAGGCATCTCTGGGAGAGAAGTGAACACAGCAGCTCAGCTGCACGTAGTGGCCTCCCTACTTGCTGCTGTCATTTGAAAAAGCAGCGGCTGTGGCTGTGAATGAGGTGGGTGGGGAAGTATGAGTTGAGGGGAGTATGAAACATGGTGGAGAGGGGATGATGAAGCCCTGCCCGGTGTCAGGCTTAACCCCCCCCCCCGAGAGGTCAGCTGGCAGCCATCTGGAGAAGGCTTGGCTGGCGAAGAGGAGAGCAGGAGCCTCCTCCGTACCAGAAGGGAAGCTTCCCTCCCAGTAGAGAGAAGGCTCCTGCTCGCCAGCCAAGTCTTCTCCAGACTGAGGGGAGCAATTTGGAGAAGGCTTGGCTGGCGAGGAGGGGAGCAGGATCTTCCTCCATACTGGCAAGCTTGCCAGGATTGCTTCTCCAGACCAAGGGGAGCCCAAGGCCAGAGAGGATCCGACTGGCAAGCTCGCTCAGTGTGGGTCCTTGCGTACTGGCTGGGTCCTTTCTGTAGCAGGAGGAGAGGAGCCTGGCTGAGCGGGGATGCTGCTTTTGATCAGCACAGAGCCCCTTCTAGCTTCTGGCCTCCTTCCCAGTCAGGAGGGAGGTGTGCGTCATCCTCCCAGCAGGCTCCAGACCAGCTAGAGGGGGCTCCATAAGTAAGTGCATGCAGTGAGGAGCTTCTCCCTACCTAGGAGGGAGAGCCCAGAACTTTATCCTATTCACACTTTCCTGGGAGTAAGCCCCACTGACAGTAATGGGACTTACTTCTGTGTAGACATGCATAGAATTGGTCTCTCACAGCCCAATCCTATGCATGTCTACTCAGAAGTCCCATTAGAGTCAATGGGGCTTACTCCCAGGAAAGTGTGGATAGGATTGGGCTGACAGTCTGTTCTTAGTCACGGGGTGGGGGGGGAAGGTCCAAATGCCACAGTCTGCATGCCTCTCTCTAGTCTGGGGGAAGTGGGGTGGCATTGTGTGTGTTTCAGTCAGGGTGTATGTGTGAGCATGCCCCCCACTATCTACTGTAGTGGTGAGTTGTGGTTTCACTCTGTGTCAGCTTAGCCAAGAATCATCACCTCTTTCTCTTCTTCCTTCCACCCTCCAAAAAGAAAAAAAAGCCACACTTGATCAGTCAAGCTTTGTCTCCCAAAATCACATTACTTTTCAGCCATCTTCTTTTTTCTCCTCACTTTTTTTTTCTTTTTGGTATCCTACATTGGCTGCTACTATAAGATAAACAGTCTCTGGCATCATGAGCCTATGCATGTCTACTCAGAAGTAAGTCCCATTGTGTTCAATGAGTCTTACTCCCAGGAAAGAGTGTTCAGGATTGCAGCCTGGGTCTCTGTTTCTCATCAGTTTGCAATAAGCAGAAGCACTCAAAACAAAGTCTTTTCTGCCCCCAGCAAATTTCTTCACTTCTCCCTCCATTACAAGAAACAAAAAAGTCCCTTTCCAAAATCCTCCAGGTTTGCTAACAAACCTAGGGTACTGGCAGCTCTGGCTTCTCTAGCTTTTTGTTATTTTCTCTAGCTTTTTGCTATCCAGTTACGGTTTTTAAAAGGACCCCTAAATAAAACAACAACAACAACAACAACAACAACAAAAAAGCTATGCAGTCAGACAGCCAGCAGCAGGGTGGGGGCTATCCAGTGTTCTGCATCGAGTGCCACATGTATGATTATATGCCTCTGGGGCATAAGTCATGGGTGTGTCCTCAGTGCAAGGAGCTCCAGGGTCTCAGGGAACGCATCCGCTCCCTTGAAGCCATGGTGGCCGACCTGGAGAAGCGCAGGCAGCCAGAGGAGGACCGTGGGAAGACTTCCGGGGACGATCAGGCTTCGTCCCAACCTCAGGCGTGCAGCTCCTCGGCTGCCCGGGTGGGAAGTCTCGGGACTGGAGGACAACATCCTGGAGAGGAGGGAAACAATCCCCTAGGGGGGATCCCTTCTCCAGGGGATGGGCCCGTATCCGAGCGCACTCGGGATACTCCTCGGCGGGAGGGGGGTCGGGGGCTTCTTGTAGTGGGGGATTCGATTATTAGAAACATAGAGAGGGGGGTTTGCGACGGATGTGAGGACCGCATGGTGACTTGCCTGCCTGGTGCGAAGGTTGCGGACATCACTTCTCGTCTAGACAGGCTAGTAGACAGTGCTGGGGGAGAGGTAGCGGCTGTGGTGCATGTCGGCACCAATGACGTGGGCAAGTGTAGCTGGGAGGTCCTGGAGGCCAAATTTAGGCTTTTAGGCAGGAAGCTGAAAGCCAGGACCTCAAAGGTAGCGTTCTCTGAAGTGCTACCTGTTCCACGTGCAGGGCCAGCTAGGCAGGCAGAGATCAGGGGTCTCAATGCGTGGATGAGACGGTGGTGTAGGGAGGAGGGGTTTAGATTCGTTAGGCACTGGGGAACGTTTTGGGACAAGCGGGGCCTGTACAAGAGGGACGGGCTCCATTTGAACCAGAATGGAACCAGACTGCTGGCGCATAACATTAAAAAGGTGGCAGAGCAGCTTTTAAACTGATCCCTGGGGGAAGGCCGACAGGAGCCGAGGGGTATCCGGTTCGGGACTCCTCATCCCTATGGGATGAGGATGGGGAGGTTAGAGAACAACAAGACAAAGGCAGGGTAGGAGAAGAAATTGGGAAAGGTAGGGTGATGGGATGTGATAGACGGTTTGGCACAATGAGAGGATGCGGGGACAAAGGAGCAAATAAGCAGCCCATCCTGGGGCATTCCGTGTATAAATGCTTTTATGCGAATGCCCGAAGTCTACGAGCAAAGGTGGGAGAACTGGAATGTCTGGTAACAAGGGAAAACATTGACATAGTGGGCATAACGGAAACCTGGTGGAATGCAGAGAATCAGTGGGATACCGCAATCCCGGGCTATAAACTCTACAGGAGGGACAGGCAGGGGCGTGTTGGAGGTGGGGTGGCCCTTTATGTTAAGGAAGGGATAGAATCCAGCAAAGTAGAGATTGAAGGTGGGTCCGACTCCACCGTAGAATCTCTGTGGGTTAAATTACCAGGCTTGTGCAGCGATGTAATACTGGGGGCGTGCTATCATCCTCCAGACCAGAAATTGGATGGGGACCTTGAAATGAGGAAACAGATCAGGGGGGTGACAAGGAGGGACAGGGTTGTAATCATGGGGGACTTCAATTATCTTCATATTGACTGGGTCAATTTGTGTTCTGGTCACGATAAGGAAACCGGATTTCTTGACGTGCTAAATGACTGTGGCTTAGATCAGCTAGTCACGGAGCCCACCAGAGGACAGGTGACTCTGGATTTAATATTGTGCGGTACGCAGGACCTGGTTAGAGATGTAAACGTTACTGAGCCATTGGGGAACAGTGATCATGCTGCGATCCGTTTTGACGTGTACGTTGGGGGAAGAATACCAGGCAAATCTCTAACAAAAACCCTTGACTTCCAACAGGCGGACTTCCCTCAAATGAGGAGGCTGGTTAGAAGGAGGTTGAAAGGGAGGGTAAAAAGAGTCCAATCTCTCCAGAGTGCATGGAGGCTGCTTAAAACAACAGTAATAGAGGCCCAGCAGAGGTGTATACCGCAAAGAAAGAAGGGTTCCACTAAATCCAGGAGGGTGCCTGCATGGCTAACCAGCCAAGTTAGAGAGGCTGTGAAGGGCAAGGAAGCTTCCTTCCGTAAATGGAAGTCTTGCCCTGATGAGGAGAATAAAAAGGAACATAAACTGTGGCAAAAGAAATGTAAGAAGGTGATATGGGAGGCCAAGAGAGACTACGAGGAACGCATGGCCAGCAACATTAAGGGGAATAATAAAAGCTTCTTCAAATATGTTAGAAGCAGGAAACCCGCCAGAGAAGCGGTTGGCCCTCTGGATGGTGAGGGAGGGAAAGGGGAGATAAAAGGAGACTTAGAGATGGCAGAGAAATTAAATGAGTTCTTTGCATCTGTCTTCACGGCAGAAGACCTCGGGCAGATACCGCTGCCCGAACGGCCCCTCCTGACCGAGGAGTTAAGTCAGATAGAGGTTAAAAGAGAAGATGTTTCAGACCTCATTGATAAATTAAAGATCAATAAGTCACCGGACCCTGATGGCATCCACCCAAGGGTTATTAAGGAATTGAAGAATGAAGTTGCAGATCTCTTGACTAAGGTATGCAACTTGTCCCTCAAAACGGCCACGGTGCCAGAAGATTGGAGGATAGTAAATGTCACGCCTATTTTTAAAAAGGGAAAGAGGGGGGATCCGGGAAACTATAGGCCGGTCAGCCTAACATCCATACCGGGTAAGATGGTGGAATGCCTCATCAAAGATAGGATCTCAAAACACATAGACGAACAGGCCTTGCTGAGGGAGAGTCAGCATGGCTTCTGTAAGGGTAAGTCTTGCCTCACAAACCGTATAGAATTCTTTGAAAAGGTCAGCAGGCATGTGGATGCGGGAGAACCCGTGGACATTATCTATCTGGACTTTCAGAAGGCGTCTGACACGGTCCCTCACCAAAGGCTACTGAAAAAACTCCACAATCAGGGAATTAGAGGACAGGTCCTCTCGTGGATTGAGAACTGGTTGGAGGCCAGGAAGCAGAGAGTGAGTGTCAATGGGCAATTTTCACAATGGAGAGAGGTGAAAAGCGGTGTGCCCCAATCTATGGTAAGGCCACACCTGGAGTATTGTGTCCAGTTCTGGTCGCCGCATCTCAAAAAAGACATAGTGGAAATGGAAAAGGTGCAAAAGAGAGCGACTAAGATGATTACGGGGCTGGGGCACCTTCCTTATGAGGAAAGGCTACGGCGTTTGGGCCTCTTCAGCCTAGAAAAGAGACGCTTGAGGGGGGACATGATTGAGACATACAAAATTATGCAGGGAATGGACAGAGTGGATAGGGAGATGCTCTTTACACTCTCACATAATACCAGAACCAGGGGACATCCACTAAAATTGAGTGTTGGGCGGGTTAGGACAGACAAAAGAAAATATTTCTTTACTCAGCGTGTGGTCGGTCTGTGGAACTCCTTGCCACAGGATGTGGTGCTGGCGTCTAGCCTAGACGCCTTTAAAAGGGGATTGGACAAGTTTCTGGAGGAAAAATCCATTATGGGGTACAAGCCATGATGTGTATGCGCAACCTCCTGATTTTAGAAATGGTTTAAGTCAGAATGTCAGATGTAGGGGAGGGCACCAGGATGAGGTCTCTTGTTATCTGGTGTGCTCCCTGGGGCATTTGGTGGGCCGCTGTGAGATACAGGAAGCTGGACTAGATGGGCCTATGGCCTGATCCAGTGGGGCTGTTCTTATGTTCCCTGGTGCCTTCAAATTCACTTTTTCTATGGTTGTTTGTATAATTATAACACCTTCATCCCAATTTTGGAGGTAATTGAAATGGGGTTATGTAAGCTGCCAGGTGCCCTTTGGGGAGCAAGGCGGAGTATAAATCAAATAAATAAATAAATGGGGAGCCGTGACCAATGGCCACAGGGATCAGGGGAGTCGCAGGCTGAAAATGTTTGAGAACCACTGACTTAGCTCAAATTCTTGTCTGTCAGAAAAGATACCACTGGATGTGAGAGGTGTATAACAACTTGCATTCCGTATTGCTGTTTTCATTATCTCTTTTCCTAATAGCCTTTTCAGTTGTGCATGTACTCTGGAACCCACTGTAAAAGGAATATAATCAAATGGCAAGATATTTCAGTGAACTCATTAACAACAACCAAATGTATTCCTGTGTGAGGAGGTGGATCCAAGAGAGATGGTGCATGCCAGATCGTATCACCTCATTTCTCAGCCTTCCCTTCCTTCTTTTCTTCTCCTCAGTTAGGACTGAGGAGACCCATTCTCTAGATCCACAGGGGTGCCCAAACCCTGGCCTGGGGCCACTTGCGGCCCTTGGGGGCTCCCAACCTGGCCCTCAGGGAGCCCCCCATCTCCAATGAGCTTCTGGCCCTCCAGAGACCTACTGGAGCCTGTGCTGGCCCGACGCAACTGCTCTCTGCATGAGGACGACTGTTCAACCTCTCACCTGAGCTGTGGGACGAGGGTTCCCTCCACTATTTGCTATTTCATGTCTGTGATGCAGTAGTGGCAGTGAACAAAAGGCTGGTCTTGTTTGTGCAAGACCTTTTATAGGCCTTGAGCTACTGCAAGACCTCCATTCATTCATATAAGTTCCATCTCTAATAAATTCATTTAGCTGTAGGATGGCAGCCAAGGATAGTTAAAAATTTCCTGCTTGATGTCACTTCCAGTGGGTCCTGAAAGATTCCAGCACCGATGCAACCATGCCAATGAGGCATGTGCAGCATCCTGCAGTGGGGAACAAAAGAAAGTTTGTTCTCTTACCTCAGGACTGTATTGCAACTGCACTGGCACTGGAAAGTTGGATAGGATTGGGCCCTTAGTTTCACACAATGCCAGTGACAGATACAAAGATTAGACTAAACACATTCAACCAATCAGATTTTTAAAAAACTATAGGGAGAGACTAATCTGAATACAACTGATATGACAGGTCATGATATCTTTTTTGTTTTTACAAGGGTATATATTGTCTGAAAAGTGATATGAGATCCTGTTGTGTGCTAGCTTTTCCAAAATGGTTGTATAGGTCCAACTTTGTTATACACAGATTTTTTTATACACGGATATGACTCAACACGAATGGCCCCTGCAAATGAGAAGGAATGTGCTGATCGCTGGAGAAGGGGAAAAAAATGTTAAAATCACAGTTTTAAAAAAAACTGCTTTTCTTACTGTTGTAGAGAGATAGTCATGCAAGCAATTATAGGTATAACATAATTATCCATGGATTTTTCTATCTCAATGCAATGAGGAGAGCCCTTTAAATTAAAGGAAAACAATAATTTAACAATAGCCTTGTTAATGCGAGAGGGGGCAGCCGGCTGACAACCCATCAATCATTCTCTCTCCAGGTACTTAGAAAGGCTTCACTCCAAGGACCCCTCCAATCCCCCAGAGCATGTGAAAGAAAGTTAATCACTTTGGGTGATGGGAGGGATCCTGGCTTGAAGTGGAGCCTTTCTAAGCACCTGGAGAGAGCCTGATTGATGGATTGTCTGCTTAATGACTCCATCTTACATCACAAAGGTTAAGCAAGGCTGTTTTTAAATTGTCTGGCAAAGGGACATTGACTCACCCTATATTTTCTTTTGGAAATAAGCAGGTGGAGAGGTGGAGATTCTGCTCCCTCCCACCACAGTCATAGGAGTAATACTCAGTCACTGCTCTTATTTCTCTGAAATGCCCCTTCCTTTCTTTGGGCGATCTCTGCAACCACTGCAGGAGTGAAAGAATGTGTAGCCAAGGCAACAGGTTGGAGGCAATTGCCCTCCATTCCAGAACTGGAATCCCTCAACCAGAGGAGTTTTACATTTCTTTCGATGCTATTAAAAATGTACTGCTCTTCACAGTGATTAAATCCCAGAGCACCACTGTCACCTGCTGTACAGTAGTCATTTTCTCTAAAATAAATACACTTGCTTAAGAACTGCTTTTCCCAGCAACATACTGAGAATTCAGTCTCAGTGCTATCAAAGGTACATCACTAAGTCATGCCCCCTTTTTCCTCTTAAGAATTAATTTAATGTTCAGTGGCTTCCCATTGTGTCTTAAGCTCCTTCTCTCTTCCCCAGATGATGAAAAGTCAACAAGATGTCTAAAAGTAGAATACAATGTAACTTTCAGGATTATGTTTATGTGTTTCTGAAAGAAATACTAGGTCAAATATATTTTATTTTGCTTAGGAACACAAAAGTATCGAATACAATTTAAACACAATGGTAATTTTTAAAAAATAATTTTGATAACATACCATATTTTGACTGAAAAGTCTAATTAGACTTTTTAGATTTGCAAACATTGCACATACCAAAGTCTCAAATGCATGGTTTAAAAAAAGTTATTATAGTGTGAAATCCTCTGAAAGAAGTGCCTAAAAAGCTATAAAACCTGTTGAAGAGATAAATTTAGTGTTCACTAAGGATAAGAGTTTAAAAGGTCTCCACAGCAAAGTGTGTCAGTGCTTGAATATTTTACTGCAACTTTAGAGTCATGGATATTTCTGCATAGTTTCACCAGAAGGTTTCTCTTTATGATGGAATTACTCCCACAAGAAGCCCTCCTGTTTCCATATGATTCTAGTCTAATTTTTGCACACCTTGACTCCGTTCCTCCCCCCAAAACTATATTTATACTGTCTATAAATTTAGAGAGGAAGTTCAGATAAATAACCATCTTTATCTGTTCAGCAGTTTGTAAAACATTGCTCCTGGGATTATAAACTATTCAACTAACAAATCCATTAAATATGCTACAGAAAGTCTATCAGACTCAGAGGCAACACTTGGAAGTATCTTTTCACTGTGTAGCTAGGTACCATATATTTCAGAATTATGCCAAATATACATTATATATTTAAAATACCATATATGCATGATGTAAAATGAATCTTCTCCAAGAATAGTTAGCAGCAGTCAGTCTGCCTAAACATGAGATAGTGTGATAAAAATAAGAACAGTTCTTTAAGGGTAAGCAGATAAAAGAGACAAACTAGATAAAATAGCTAAACTGCAGTTATATTGCCATTTTGAAATAGGAAAGATACTGTAGCTCAGAGTAAACTTGGATTGTCAAGATCAGTTACAGCCCACCTGAGGCATAGGAAAGACATGCTGATCACTGGGCAATAGCTTTAGATAGCAAACTCCTACAAGAATAATTTTCCAGCTACTGACCATTCAACAATCCTTACATGGGAACTTGACAAGCAGTAACTTCCATTAAGATGGCTCTCTTCCAATGTTACTCATTTTAAATAACTACACAGACAAAAAGGTGAATGCTTTTGTCATGATTAAAGGTCTGAAAAGGTTTCAGAAAATGACAATCCCTTCAGTTTTACAGAATGGCTAAAAGGGTCATCAGGCCAAACAGACTTTGAGTCTTCAACAGATAACCTTAGTAGTATGCAAAGTTCCCAAGTGTGGGATAAAATGAAACAGGTCCACAGGTTGAATATTATGTTAAATAGCTATACTTTATTGCAATAAGATAGAATTGACAATGCTTTGTATTTGTTACAGAAAAAATGTTTGATGGGATAATAAAAAAAGACTTCATCTTGGAAAGAAATATGTATCAAAACGTTGACTAAAAGCAAATAAACTAGAAATGTTCTGAAGAGGCTATAAAGGCCTTTATTCAGACTAGTGTCCTGTCTGCAGCTGTATATTGGCTGCAGCAAAGAGAAAATGTTGATGCTGTTTTGTTACTGAATTAAGAGAAACCTATATGAGGTACATCTGATTACTAATGCAGCTCAATAACAAGAGCTCACTGTAAAATCTGGTAAAACATAACTTGGAATCTGCATTTTGCAAAAATTTGACATTGATTTTAATTGAAAGGCAAGATATAATTCGATAAAGATGTTGCCTGAAGACAACATCTGAAGGTCGCCAATTCGAGATCGCCGAAAGCTTCTGTGTGCTGCAAGACCTCATAGCTGACAAGCTTAGCTGAGCTCTCTTGAGTGGGGTACAAGATGTTTGTCAGTGTGGGAGGTGATATGGCCAGAGTGATGACCAGACAGATTGTAGTTGTTGTACAATCCATCCGGGTTGTACTGTGTTCTTGAAAGACAGAGCTTCTTTATTGTAAAACCCCTGAGGGGGTTTAGAGAAAGCTTGACCATGTAAACCACCTTGAATAAAGTCAAAGGAGTACTCCAATGACCAAGAAAGGCAGTATATATATTAGTATATATAATAATATTTATTATTATCAGTATATATAATATATTATATATAATAATTTATAAGTATAAAGGCAGTATACACACACACCCCAGTATTATTATTATTATTATATTCTGTGGCAACAAATTCCACAGACTAATTATGCTCTGTATGAAGTATCAACTCCCTTGGACTGTCTTAAATCTTTCGACAATCAGTTTCATTGGATGACTATTGGTTTAGTATTATGAAAGAGGAAGAAAAATTATCTCCATACCATGCATATTTTTGTAAGTCTCAATTATGTTGCCCCCCACAATCACTTTTTTCCAACCTAAAAAAGCCTCAAATATTGTAGCCTATCTTTGTTGTTTTCTCTCTATTCTCTTCAACTCCCCTTTTCATCAAACACTAAGCTTCTAATTAAAGTTCCACTCCCATGCGCTATTTTCTCATCTCCATATTTTCTCTCTTGTGGCTCTGTATGTGTGGAACTCTCTCCTTTTTAAAACATTCCTCTTCGTCTCATCTTTAGAAATTAAAATCTCATATTTTCTCTTGATATTCCATCTGACTCTTCGTATTCCTAGCTCAATTATTGCATCCTTTAACTCTTTCCCTTTTATGCATTCTCTTTCAGCTTCTGCAATGTAACCACTTTCTTTCCAACATCCCTATCTTTTTGTATCATGTTTTTCAGATTTAAGCCTATGGGTAGGCACCTATAATAGGTACTTTTATAAAAGATGATGATCTAAAACTGAATCTTTCAGTGGCACAACGTGTGTTCTGTTATCTACTCCTTCAAAGATAACTCAAGTAACTTGGTCAGTGTTATGCTTTAGTATTTTAATTGGTGTTCATTTTTTTGAGGGTGTTATTGAACACGTTTATATTCTGCTTGTTTCTGAACATTCAAAGACTTCTACAAACCAAGAAAGCACCTTAATGTATATTCCTAGACCTAGATTGTTCTGGATTGTGTGTGAACTCTCCTACTTGATAGAAGCTGTTGCACGTTCCTTAAAAAAACATCAAAGGGCACAATAATGTGTGGAACCTGATAATGTGTGTGCACACTTGCATGCCAATCACAAGGCTAGATCAGAACATGGGGATTGTAAGCCTAAAGTTACGGTGCCCCCCCCTCCCAAATCTCTAATGGTGCCTTTGCATTAACTATGCTTGGGATGAAGAGTTGAGAAGAAGGAAGAGTACAGGATTGGTCAATAGTCTAAATCCAGTCATCTTTCCCCCCCATTTTTTTTACTATATCATAGTACCACTGTTACTAGGAACAATAGCTGCATATTGACCTGTTTAAAAATATGTGTACAATTCAGCCCTGTGGATGCTGGTACAAAGGGTAAGCTGGGACTTCCTGAAATTTGGTACTGGAAAGAATACAGTGGGCAGTCCATGCCCATCCAAACCCTATGAAAATGTGCACCAGCATAGCCATTGCACCAGGCTGTGAATTTGAGGGTGTTCCATTGCAACACAATAGCTTGGCACATGACATACTTGGCTTGCAGATGGCAGTGCCCTGGTACAGTTTCTGTAGATATGAAAGTCCTTGCGAGTGGAGGCAGGAGTGGGCAACATATATGACTAGAGCCGAGGGGCTGGACTGCTTTCAGACAGTGGCATACCTAGTGGGAGGAGGGACGGGCCAATGAGCTCTTATTCAAAGAGCCAATGAGATGTTGTTATGATACAGCATGAAACCAATAAGGTGTTAGCACAGTGACGCCTTGAGGGGGTGACACTGGGGTGGATCCAGTGTTTGTACTGGGGGGGGCATGAGCACTACCTTAACTCCAGAGCCCAGGTCAACCAGGAAGGTGGACCTGGGCTCCTGGTTGAACTTTGGCATCTGTGGCCAAGGTTTGTTAGGTAGATGGACAAGGGCTGCCATCCAGACTTGTAGCCCAGATATATCTGCTAGGTAGACCTGGGCTCCCATTCTGACCATTCTCTGGAGTCACCTCTAACAAACAGGTAGACCTGGGCTCCCGTCTGGATTTGGAGCCCAAATCTACCTGCTGGGTACACTTGGGTTTCCATTCCAATGGCACCTGATTTTGCTCCCCATCCTGGTGAGTGCCCTTACCCGCTGATAAATTAATTTTGTCATATGGGGGGGGGGTGACAAAAATTTATAGGCCCTGGGTGTCAAATGACCTAGCTATACCACTGCTTTCAGATGAACAGTCTTTCACATCTTACTCTCTGCACCAGCACCCTCAGGGCTGTACACATATTTTTAAACATACCGATATGCAACTATTGTTCCTAGTAGTAGTGGTACTGTGATGCACACATCCCCCACCACCTGATAGCTTGATAACAGATATCCTGATAACTGATATCCGGAATGATATCCTGATAACAGATATCCTGATAATAGATGTCATTAGAATTATCATTTGAAATATTTAAAAAACCAATGACTATGGAGTCAACTTTAACCAATCTGGTCTAAAAAATTGTGCATTTAGGATCACAGTCCAGAAAATAAAGAGGTTAAACTGACCACTGAAAGTCAAAGCATAGAAAGCAAAGCCATACAGCAAAACTGTGAAAGTATAGATAAAGCATAGGTGTTTCCATTCATGGTTTTTATGTGGGCTCTAAAAACGCTTCTGTAATGTGATGCATCTTTTGTAATGTGATACATATATACCACCTTTGGTTTCAACAAATTCTGCTGGTATTAAGACACACATAATACTAACACAAATTCTTCATGATGTAGTATCCCCTCATTTCCAAACTTCTTTAGCTTCTTTAGCCCTGCTTTGTAAGCTGCTTCAGATAACCAAAATAACATATTAAAAACCTCAAACTCATTCTCATTCTTTAAAGTTAGTCGCTGCTGTTTTGTAAGTTTTATTACAGGTTAAAAGTAACACTGCGAGTTATAAATTTCCGGCAATCTTTATTTGAATATGGGTGGACCCTGTTTATCTGAGGATTTTACATCTGCGGATCTGGTTCGGTGTGGGTCCCCAGGACCTGCACTGGGCCAGACTCAGCCCTACCTGAAACCTCTGAAGGTGACCAGAGCTGTGCCCCAGTTGCCTCCAGAGGGCTTTCTAAGGCACGCAGAGGACACACGTATCCACCCTCTGCAGGACTAAAAATGCCTTAAATGGCATAAAAAGTCACTTCCAGTTTCCCTTGGAAACTGGAAGTCACGTTTTTCCATGTCTGCAGGCTATTCTAAAGCCCACAGAGGCTGCGGGCGTATGTGCGTGACCTCTGAGGACTTCAGAAAGCCCTCTGAAGGGGATCAGAGCATGCTCCAGTTCCCTTCGGAGGGTTTAACTGGCTGAAAAGCTCAGATTTCCATTGGCAATTTTCGGTATCCATGGGGGGTCCGAGAATCCCCCGCAGATACCAAGGCCCCACCTATACAGCTATACTGACATAGAGAATTATAAATATTAAGTACAAATAAATTCACTGTTGGACCTTGAATTTGAAATTATTAAAAAAGCAGCCCTTCTGGATATCCATCTATCTATAACAAAGAAGATTCTAAATAGGAAGAAATTGTTTCTTTGATCACTAGTAGATAAAACTGTAGTACAGCAAGTCTGGTGAAGAAGAGATGCCTACAAAGGAAAATAATGAAAAAAGGGACACCTGTAGAGTACATTCCACGCAATGGAGCAGCTGTTCATGAAAGGTGAAAAGGGAAATAGAGCAGAACCTATTATTATTATTATTATTATTATTATTATTATTATTATTAACAGTATTTATATACCACTTTTCAACTAAAAGTTCACAAAGCTGTTTACAGAGAAAAATCAAATAACTAAATGGCTCCCTGTCCCAAAAGGGCTCACAATCTAAAAAGATGCCAAGGAATACCAGCAGACAGCCACTAGAACAGACAGTGCTGGGGTGAGGTGGGCCAGTTACTCTCCCCCTGCTATAAAAAGGAGCACCCACTTGAAAAAGTGCCTCTTACCCAATTAGCAGGGTTTATTATTAACAATTGTTAATTGTTATTAACAATTGTTATTGTTAACCTTTTGACCAGCTTTGCAAAAAAAAATTATATACATTCAGTAGAAATTCGTTCCACCCCAATACCAAAACTAATCTTAAAAAAAATAGTCGATTTTACAGGTTAGGACATTCACATACCCCTTCTGAAAAGATGCAATCACTAAACAATTTGCTCTACTACGGTTTTGCTATAAGACAGCATTTATTTAAGACTTATTTATTATAAGACATTTATTTTCAGTGTCCAACAAATCTGGAACAGATTTTAACCCAGAATTTAATTATGATTTAAATTCAGAAATGTAGATTCAGAGAATTAAAGAGCATGTTTGCTCTTGAATGAAGCTTAAATATGGCCTGCCATTGCTAGCACAAATGGTTGACTTCTTATCCCTCAACTTTTTCAGGGCAAAGTTCAGTCAACTCACATTCAGTTGATTTTGAACAAGCCGCGCAATATTTCCATGATAGTGACCATCCTACAGTGAAGTAAGGGGGGAGGGATGAGGCACGGTGACCCCAGATTGTAACCCACATGTAAAGGCCACTAGAGCAACACATAAGCATAGTGGGGAGAAAAAAACTGCTTGGTGTTTAGAATCATTTTGCAAGTCTGAAGCACAGAGAAAAGTAAAAGCTGCTTGATTTTATTAAAGGCAATAAGGTTAGTCTGACTGAGGCTGGAACTTTGGGGCCTCAAAGGCTGTGTTATAAATGTTGGAATTTAGCCTAGAAAACAGTACCAGGTTGGAGATCTACGCCTTGATAGAAAACACACCTGTGTTCACTAGGAAAATGTAACTATTCTCTTATGCTTTAGGAGCGAAGGTATACACATGGAGACCAAGTAACCTTTGATACCAAACCAAAGTATGCACCCAAAGTAAAAGGTCACAATAGTTATATAGAATTAAGACATAGAAGTCAAAATGTGTGATTTTAGTGAAACTGTTAAAGGAAGTTTAAAGGTCTTTGCTTTGCCGAGGTTTGCAGAGGGGCCCCACAGTGTTTTACTAAACCCAGGAGAAGAAATGCAGAAGAGATAAGATAGGTGGCTCAAGCAAGGCCATCCGAATTAGGATGAGTCTGAAGGGGATGTATGCCAAGAAATGGGTCTGAAGTTCTGCCAAAGATGAGGTCTTCACACCTGGGTTTAAGTGTTTTTGTGTTCTCTTTTAACGAAGGGACATGTCAAAGTGATTCTTAATTGAAATGAATGATGAGATTGAGAACAAGTACTGGGTAAATGGAATTATAGCGTACCCTACTGGTTTTTGAAAACTTTTGGAAATTGTGTAATTTTGGCTAAGTTTTAAGGTGAAATCCCACCCAATCACTTGTTGTCCACCTATTTCCCATCTTTAGTGCAAATGAACTCTGAAATGTACCTTTCAGGAATTAGCCCCATCTATGATGTCAAATCATCAGCAAATGAGAAGTCTAGACTGAGGACAAAGAGCAGTGAGAGGTATAAAGGTTAAGGACCCGCATTCAGACAGGGTCCATGCTTTGGACATGAGTCCCATGGACCAATTGCATGCAATTCAAATAAAGCTTGTGAACCTTCACTCCTACTCAAGTAATTCTTGAGTTGCCTTGCAACAGGAACACCACACAGAGAGAGATAGGTCTGCTGATTAGTCAAGTCTGGGTTGAAGTCTGAGGCACTGGGACAGTATACCTGTCAACTTAGTTACTTGTTAATTTTCCCCAAATGCTAGCAAAATACCACTACAATTAAAATTCGCAAAATAGTTCTTATTTTCAAGCAGCTGTGGTGCTTTCGCAACATGCAATTCAGCAAAATTAAGTAATTTAAAACTCTATGGGTTGTAAGAGTTAAGTGTATGCTAAAGTCTCCATGAAATAAATGGAACTTAAACATGCACTTGGATCGTGTCTGTACTTCATATAATCGCAAACCAACAATTTCAGAACTATATGGTTATAACTGGAAAAAGTACATTTTTAAAGTGCTATATATATTTTTACCAACAGTTTCCATCTATCAACAATGTAAAGATGTTATTTAGAGAGCAACTGCAGTGCAGAAGTATTTCTACTTGCATGAACAGGAGTTTGGATCCAGGCTAAAATGCAAAGAGATGCTTAAAAACTGTAAACAAAAATTACAGCACATAAAGGAGACTGTAGATTACTGACAGGCAATAATATTTCCTGAAGATCCAAAAATTAATTGGAAACATTGGTAACTATTACTGTAGCACATAGATCTCTGGAAATATTGGTTGGCAGAATATAAGTAACAAAGTAAACAGATGCTTTGTCTATTTAGTCCTGTTCCTTTCAATAAGCATGCCTAGTGGACTTTGAATGCCATTTTTTCCTAAAACCCAGGAATTTACTTCAAATGCACTGAAAATGGAACATGGAAATTATGGCACACAGTGTCATTCACACCATATTTTCCACCATCACTGGTGAATTCTTTATGAACATTTATACTCAAGCTTTCCAATTCCAAAGAAAGTTCAGAACTACTTACAATTTAAAAATCCATAGTTAAAAGCAAACTAAAAACAGCCTAATTACCCAATATGGTCATTACTGCCAGGAGAACACGCATTTCAATGGCAGCAACTGCTGAAAAATGGCTGTAAAGTATGCTCCAGTGGAAAGCTTGAATCCTTCCCACATAGAGCACCAGCCAGCCATTGAGAAAGGTAAGGTGCTAGGGAGGTCAGAACAGGAATGAACTTGCTGATGCAGGTTCAAGGAGGGGATGGCTTACGAAGAGGAAAGGGGATTTAAATTCCCTTTCCCTTATGAAGTCTCCCTCTCTGCCCCTACCCTACTGGATAGACTGTGCGCCTTTTTGGTGTGGCAGCACTAGCGTGGGGGAGGGGGGGAGATAGGATTGGAGATAGGATACTGCTAGGAAGCAGTAAAAAAATCTCCAATTAAAAAAAGTTAACACAAATACCCAACAATCAATCACAGAAAAGAAAGTAAAAAACCAAAGTAAAAAAAGGAAGTCAGTGTAACAAGAGGATTTCTCACAAAATATCAGTGTAGCCCACAAAAAGTCACAAACCAGTTAATCAGCAGGCAGATGAAATGCTTGTCTAATAAAGTTTTAACCAGACACAGCAACACATATGGCAATACATGGAGAACATTGCATGGAGTGAGCAGCACCAACTAAGAATGCCCAGTCCCTTATCCTTTCTAGTTAGCATAGGGACACTTGAAAGAGCTTGCTTAGCTGATTGTAAATAGTGAGTAAGGCTTTATGGATATAGACAGTCCATTCAATATCCCAAACCCAGACATTTTGAGGTTTTAAAAGTCATCATCAGCACTTTAAGTTACAAACCAGAAGTTAATGTATTTGTTTTAGCCAGAAAGTCATATACCTTTAAAACTGATTAATAACCTTAACCACAGCATTTTGCACAACCTGCTGCATTTCTATGCTCTTGAAGTGCAACCTTGTGTAGACCATATTACAGTAATCCATTCCTGATGTGATTAAGTCATTAGATCAGCCTCTGCCAAGAAAGGAAATAGCTAGCACTTCTGCCAGACCTGGGCAAATGCACACCTGCACATGGCTCCCACCTGAGGAATTCCAAAGCAGCACCTGGTCTATCTACAGGCATATCCAAGCTACCCAACAGTGCCACCCATCCCAAGTTAAGCGTTTGTATATGGTGGGCATTGAAGGAGGAGGGATCTATTCCACCACTGATTCTGCTCAGCAAGCAGCGGGCGAAGTCTTCCTCAGAATGGTAGGGCATCCAACTAGGCTCATGCCTCCAACCAGCCTTTCTATGCAGCAGCTTTTCCAGGTGGGAGATGCCATTCAGGTGCCAGACCCTCAGGCACAGCTCTGGCAAACGCGGTACTTGCCCTCTGCCCCCTCCACTATTTTATCTGTCTGTTCTCCCCTCCCTGTAGCCCCATTGGTGGCATAGTCCCTTCTCCTGCAGGCTCTTGATGGTGGCGCAGATGCAGGCATTGTTGAAAAATGTCAAAGAGGCCAGCAGATACCTGTAGGGCTAACCGTGAAAAGAGCAAAAGGAAGCATTTCTCATTATATTTATGCAATTATTCCTAAATCCAGACAACCTTCCTGTCTCAAACAGTATGGAAAAAGGATACTCAACATGTATTCGAATAAATAATATAAGAGATTGTAGCTTAGCATTATTATTGTCCAACATGACAACAGCCTGCTTAAGAAATGAATGAGACCATGCTATTGATAAGGTCAAAATTGATCTGAAGCAGTATTTTTAAATTAGCAAAATGTTGCAGCACTTTAGTAGGTAGCCCTCCTTGTGAAAAATGTCCTGACTTGTAAGAAAACTATTACTTATTTTAAATAAAATTCCACCTCCATTAATACGCTGCCATTCAATATTATTTATCATTATTGTTCTGTTTACCAAAAAGAAAAAAAATATCTTTTTGTTTAGCCCTTGAAATTATTTTCATATGCTTTTTCCAAATCTTTTCCAAACAAAACTTTATGAAATCTCCATGCTGCAATAGGCACAATAGCAAATATGTCAACAAGCAATATTAATTTTATAGTACTGAAATTATAAAAGTTGTTTAGATGACTGATCAGTCAAGCAAAGATAAAATGGAGGAGAAACACCACTATCTTACAATGTAAACCTAATGTTCATCCATAAGAATCTTCAGTCAAGCAGGGTGCAATCCTAACCAACTTTTCAGCACTGACCTAGCCAAAGTGCAGCCCCAAGGTCAGGTAACAAACATGTCCTTACCTTGGGTAGGCCTCCTTGACTGCCTCCCCAATGCAGGACGCAGTGCATACCACATTGGCATAGCTATATCAGTGCTGGAAAGTTAGTTATGATTGTGCCGCAAATGAGTTTAACTGAAACTAAATAGACATGCTTCCTGCTGATTTTACAGTGTTTGATACCAACAGTTATGACCTGTATGATAATGATGTTTACATGAAAGGATTATGGAAAAACCTACTCCTTAGGAGTGAATAAGAAACAAAGTAAAAAGAAACTTGAATCTTTCAATGCAAATGCAAGATTTTTTTATAGACTTAAAAAAATCCCTCTGAAATGCTTTTTCTGCAGATAAGTTAGTGCTTCTTTAGTTTCCTTTAATAATTGGTTTTTGAACACTAAAATTCCAATAGCCAAGGTCATGCAGTTGTCCCAATTTCTGACTCAACTTAGAAAACTTCTAGGAAGCAAATGGCTCAGCTCTTTGACAGATCAACTATCCAAAATCTTTTGTGCACAACAGATATTTAAAAAAACTCACATGCAAAGTATTTACATATCAAAACCAGTTCTAACTTTAAATTGCCTTTTTTCTGTACTGTATTTGAAAATGTCTCTTGTTGATACTGAAATATTTTAGGTATACATCTTGGAATTCACAAGCATTCAAATGACCTGTCAGGTGCACAGCACAAACCTACGCCTGATCAAATGGCAGTAAGATCCTACGGGTTGTATACTTTCTCTTCTATAAACAGAAGGCATTTCATAATAATTCATTTTTCTACAATTCCAGAGTACTCTGTACCCCACAGATTTCTGGAGATCACATTGCTGTCTTCCTCCACTCCCTGTTCCTTTAAGGGGTAGGGACAAGTGCTTCCCTGGCTGGTGGGTTGTAATCCACCAGTTTGGTAACCACTTCCTTAGGATACAACCCAGTATCTTCAGCTAAGGCTTAAGGTACTTCGAGCTGAGGATGGACAGAATTGCAAGTATCAAGGAAGGTCAAAGACTGAGCCAATAAAAGGCTGAATCATCCTTCTCTGTTAAAATGCATGGTCAGTGCAGTTCAAGTTCTTCCTTGAGCAACAACAAGCTTAGTTTTAAATGTTATCTTATGCTACTTATGTGAAAAAGCTACAAGGAATTTTAAGCAGTGCTCAGCAGGACAGAAGTAATTTCTAGTATTTGGTACCATTCTACTCCCATCCATTTTCAGCCATGAATGTATGTCTTTAGTCTTGGAAAAGTCTGACTACAGTTTCATCTTTATACAATATTAAATGGAGGATCTGTAGCTCAGTAGTGGAGAAAAAGATGCAGAAGGTCCCAGGTTTAATCCTTGTCAACCACAGGTAGGACAGAGAAAAATTCCCATCTGAACTCCTGGAGAGCCACTGCCAGTCAGTGTCAACAATACTGAGGTAGATGGACTTATATGGTCTAAGTTGGTATAAAGCAGTACCCTGGATTTCTTATTTCTGTAGGGTAGGGCTTCCCAAACTGGGGCCTGTTTCACGACAAAAACCTGAAGTGCCTGTGAGG
The DNA here is from genome assembly GCF_035046505.1 of Tiliqua scincoides. Taxonomy (NCBI): domain Eukaryota; kingdom Metazoa; phylum Chordata; class Lepidosauria; order Squamata; family Scincidae; genus Tiliqua; species Tiliqua scincoides. The sequence goes on from NC_089822.1 coordinate 47,421,826, forward strand.
AGGGCTCCCTGGAACTCTTGGACCCCAGGACACTGGTGCTGGAGGCTGTTAAAAAAATCCTCCAGTCCCCAGCAGCAGCACAGTCTTGGGGATTGAGCTGCTGCCTTAGCAACTCCCCTGTACACTTACCTTGGTTCCCAAATTCCCAAGAACCTTAGCTGTAGGTGTCAACTTTGGAAAACAGAATAAATCTCATTCTGACCACTGAATAGCCTTTCATCCAGATGGGATTCAGCAAAGTAGTATGTAATAATTTTCTTAAATACTAGATTATTCAGGTAACAAATCACATAAATTGCCAAAATAAAATACCTAAGATAAGAACATACAAACAAATGAACATCCACTGGATCAGGCCATAGGCCCATCTAGTCCAGCTTCCTGTATCTCACAGCGGCCCACCAAATGCCCCAGGGAGCACACCAGATAACAAGAGACCTCATCCTAGTGCCCTCCCTTGCATCTGGCATTCTGACCCATTTCTAAAATCAGGAGGTTGCACATGCACATCATGGCTGTAACCCGTAATGGATTTTTCCTCCAGAAACTTGTCCAATCTCCTTTTAAAGGCTTCCAGGCCAGACACCATCACCACATCCTGCGGCAAGGAGTTCCACAGACCGACCACACGCTGAGTAAAGAAATATTTCCTTTTGTCTGTCCTAACTCTCCCAACACTCAATTTTAGTGGATGTCCCCTGGTTCTGGTATTATGTGAGAGTGTAAAGAGCATCTCTCTATCCACTCTGTCCATCCCCTGCATAATTTTGTATATCTCAATCATGTCCGGCTCTTAAGCAATGCTGCATAGAAAATCTCTTAAGAATGAGGACTAGAAACTAACTTCTTCAGGAAAAGTTTTCAATTAGTGGGAATTTGCAACCCTAGTCACCCTGAAATGCTACGTGAGTCTATATACCTAGAAGAAAATGTATAGGTATCTCTCTACATAAAGCTTTTGAAAAAAGGAAATGCAGAATGTTCTTTAAAAACAAAATACAGTGGTGCCTCGCATAACGAAATTAATCCATTCCGCGAGTCCTTTCGTCATGCGAGTTTTTCGTTTTGCGAAGCGCGTTTTCCCATAGGAATGCATTGAAATTTAATTAATGCGTTCCAATGGGCAAGAAAAGTCAGAACAAAGTCAAATTTGGTTTACAAAGTGTTTATTAAGTGCTCTTTAAAGGCATACATACTGTACAGAGGATTTCAAAAACGGGGGGGGGGATGCTGAGTGGGGAGCTTGAAGGCTAATCCTGTGCACACTTTCCTGGGAGTAAGCACAATGGGACTTACTTCTGAGGAGACACGCACAGGATTGTGCTCTAAGCTGGAGAGGACACAGCAGCTGCACTCAATTGCTTGCTTTTGCCGTGATCATGGGGGAAAACGTGAAGGAAATGGGGCAGTGAGAGGGTGAATGAGCGATGGGGGAATGCTGAGTGGGGAGTTTGAAGGCTGTAATCCTGTGCACACTTTCCTGGGAGCAAGCTGACATGAAGATCCTCCCCTTACTAGGGTGGACGGGATCATAAAGTGACATGAAGATCCGCCCCTTACTAGGGTGAACGGGATCATAAAGGGACATGAAGATCCGCCCCTTACTAGGGTGAACAGGATCATAAAGGAACATGAAGATCCGCCCCTTACTAGGGTGAACGGGATCATAAAGGGACATGAAGATCCGCCCCTTACTAGGGTGGACGGGATCATAAAGGGACATGAAGATCCGCCCCTTACTAGGGTGAACGGGATCATAAAGGGACATGAAGATCCACCCCTTACTAGGGTGAACGGGATCATAAAGGGACATGAAGATCCGCCCCTTACTAGGGTGAACGGGATCATAAAGGGACATGAAGATCCGCCCCTTACTAGGGTGGACGGGATCATAAAGGGACATGAAGATCCGCCCCTTACTAGGGTGAACGGGATCATAAAGGGACATGAAGATCCCCACCCTTAAGACAAACCAGGACAATAAAAAAAAAATTCGTTATGCGAAGCATAAGTCATAAAAATTTGTTATGCGAGTTACCAAACTTCACACACCGCTTTCGTTCTGCAGGTTTTTCGCTGCGCGGGGCATTCGTTATGCGAGGTACCACTGTATTGTAATATATTGAGGCCACTGTAGTAAATGTCAATTAGTAACAGCCAATGAACACTGTTAACTACAGTCAATAGTACAGGGCTTCAAAATGCAATAAAAAGATAACACAATTAAAATTCACAAGCCACCAAATTCATTAAACATTACTATGGCAGCATTAACTCAGGTATATGGTATGCTATGTATATTTTATGAGAGCCTTTAATAATAGACAGCAACATGTATTTCGTGGTGACAAAACAGGTATATAAATAAAATGAATAAAAACATTATTTATGAGAAACCTGATCTGGTTAATCTTCCTTGAAAATCTTCTCCTTGTTCTCTGAGTTTTAAAAGTTTTATACGACAAGTGCCCAAGGTTTACTTCTCAATCTCTCTATGGGTATAGCATTCTGTTACTGTCAGGATTCTCAGCATCTCTCTATGAACAACACAGGAAAAACCAGTCTCCACAGTATCACATCTTGCATAGGAATTCATGTATGTATGCACATACGTGTATGTATGTATACATGTATATATGTATGTATGTATGTATGAACATACATTCATGTATGTATGTATTAATGTATGTATGCATAATGTATGTATGCACGCACAAGTCAAAGTCTGTGTGGTCTTTTGGATTTACTTTGATATTGGTAGGTGGGGGAGGGAAGAAAGAGCAACACACTTCTGCTATACACAGAAGGAAACTCATAGCATGCAGGATTGCAGTTTAGTAGTTTGGCAGGAGGTGTGGCCTGTGGCCTGGAGGAAGAGCTGCCTGAAGACTACCAGAAGCTAAGCAGGTACAGCCCAGGTGGTGTCTGGAGACGAGACCAGACAAGTCACTGATAAACAGTCATGACTACCAGTGGCAGAGAGGTTGAGTTGCTTGCTGCAGTGGGAGAGCAGTCTGAAATGTTGAGAATGTCAGTCAGGGCCTCTGAGAGGAATTTTATCAGGGGATACCAAATTTCTTTTGGGCCCCTTCACAAAGACGGAGAGGGTGAAACGGAGTGGGGGTTGGCAATGAGGGTGGGCAGAATGGGGTCAAAACTGGCAGGGGGGAAAGTAGCCACAGCTGGAATAGTCTTTGAAGCCCAGGTCTTCCCAATGCAGAGCACACATTTGCCTGTTATGGAAAACCCAACACACTCCTAAGGCTGCAATCCTATGTGCACTTTCCTGGGAGAAAGCCCCATTGAACACAATAGAATTTACTTCTGAGTAGACACACATAGGACTGTACTATCAGTCTCTCTAAAATCTTTCAGTTACAGAAAATCATTACAGGAGATTAATCTCATTGTACTTAGGCTCACACTAGTATGGAAGGTGTCCTGTGTACACCAAAACTGACTTTTGCAGTAGCTGCAATCCTGCAGCTGTGTGCCTGAGCTCCTCCACACTCCTTCCTGGTTAGTGGATCCACAAGCCAAAGAGCTACTGTAGCAGGTCTGTTTACTCCCAGTTGTGACACGGTTAAGGAATTTGGTGGGTTTGGTGTGTATGGCTTGTGGCAGCAGTCGCTGCCATATGCCTACAGTAATGCCCACAGCATCAGGCATGGGCAGTGAGTCTGGGTCAGATTGTAAAATGTCAGATCCCAGGAAATTTCTGGGTCCCCTCCTTTGGCTCCTGGGCCCCCTTTCTGACCCTGGGCCCAGGTACAAATTACCCCCTTTACCCCCATCTCCTAGGCCCTGATGTAAGTGACAAGAAGGATAGCTGGAAAATCCCCTTCCAAAATCCCATGGAAAATTCCCTGCCAGCATGATTTGTATGGCTTCCCTGTGGAAATCTTGGAATGTTCCTGCAGTTAAAAGGAAGTTGGCTACACTGTTGAAGGATAACAGCTGGAGTTTGAAGGGTTCTCTATATAGAGAACAACATTGTAAAGACCCTTATTGGTCTAGGAAGCTTGCCTATGTAAACTGCCTTCAGAATACCTGAAAAAGTACTCTGAGGAGAAAGAAAGGCGGTATATAAATACAGAAATAAATATACCCAGGCATCAATGATTTCATTTACGAACTTGCCTTAGGGTAAGTTTCCTTTGGTCCCAGTGAGAAGGACTCATGGTGGCCATTTCTCCTGTTTGCAATGCCTGATAAGGAAGACAATGCATTAAAAAAATGAAAAAGTGTTTTCCCCAATACCTCATACTCTAAAACTAGGGCAAGGTAATTGAGAGGGTGATTGCATCTCAGTGCTCCAAAGGGCTTTGGAGGAAACTGATTATCTAGATCCATTTCAGTCTGGCTTTAGGACAAGGTTCAGAATGGAGATGGCCTTGGTTGCCTAGGTGGATGATCTGGGGACTGGACATAGGGAGTACGTCCCAGTTAGTCTTGATGGATATCTTGGTGGTCTTTGACATCATTGACCATGGTGTCCTTCTGAGTCAGTTGGCTGGGCTGGGGCTTGGATGCCTCATTTATGCATCATACTTCTGCTCCTTCCTGGCTGTTAGAGCCCAGAAGGTGGTGCTGGGGGCAACCTGGTCTCTGAGGTGCAGGGTGCCACAAGGTTTGATTCTACTCCCCATGCTGTTTAACACCTATATGAAACTACTGGGAGAAGTCATCTAGAGATTTGGGATCAGGAGTCATCAATATGATACACAGCTCCTTCTCTCCTTTCCAACTGGAGAGGTCCTGGATCTCAAGGAGTGGCTGAGGTCCTGGATCGCTGTCTGGAGGCAGTTGGGGGCTGGATGTCAGTAAACATGCTAAAATGAAATCCTAATAAGACAGAGGTTCTCCTGGTCTGGAAGTCCACAATGTAGGTATTGGACTATCACCCTGCTCTGAATGGGGTTTCACTCCTTCTGAAGGAGCAGGTCCACAGTCTAGAAGTTCTCCTGGATGCACAGCGGCTAATTCCCAGATGGTGGTTGTGTGAGGGGAACATTTGCTCAGCTTCTGCTGACCCAACAGTTACAACCGTACCTGAATTATTCAGATTTAGCCACAGTGACCCATGCAATAGCAATGTCTAGATTAGATTACTGCAACAAGCTCTATGTGGGGCAGCTACTGAAGTCCAGAAACAGCAATTAGTGCAGAATGTGGCTGCCCATGCGGTTGCAGGGGCTCATGGGTTCAATTCTGTTGGACTGCAGCTTCAGCAGCTACACTGGCCACTGGTTTGTTTCTGGGCTCAATTCAAGGTGCTAGTTTTGGTTTTTAAGGCCTTTCCAGTTCGGGACCAGGATATTTGAGGGATTGCCTCCTTCTGCATAATCTGACCTATCCCATGAGGCTATCAGAAGGGGCCCTTTTAAGAATGCTACCATGAATGGAGGTGAAGGGGATAGCAGTGAGAAACAGGGCCTTCTAGGTGGTGGTGCCCTGGTTGTGGAATTCCCTCTTCTTGGAATTAACAACACTCCCTCCTTGGAGACCTTTTTAGACACCTTTTTAGATATTTCTTTGACAACACATAGAGAAAACAAACCCTGGTAGGCTTCTGCACTCTAAATATACTATTTTTTAAGTAGTGTTTGTCAAACTGTATTTGTAGAACAGAACCTAAATCACAAATTTATTATAACTGAAGCATATTTCAGGAGGAGGTCTGGTCTAGAGGGTAGAGCCTCTGGTAGCTCGAAGATAACATCAGAAGGTCGCCAGTTCGAGGACACGGGAACTCCCTGAACGGCTAAGAATGGCGAGACCTTGAAGCAGCTGACAAAGCCGAGCTGAGTGATTCTACCTGCTCTTGGTGTGAGCAAGAAGCGTCTTGGCTGCCCTCCATGTGAGAGATGGAGCTGCATGTCAGCCTGCGTGGGAGAACTGGAGGCCAAAAGTGGGACCAAACCAGGAAGATCCATTCTGAAATGTTGTTGGTTCTTGAAAGAGAGAACGTTTATCATTGTCAAAATCCCCTTGAGGGATTTAGAAACACCTGCCTATGTAAACCACCTTGAATAGTCAGAGGAGTAATCCGATGACCAGAAAGGCAGTATATAAATACCTAGTTATTAGTTATTATTTATACTTAAAAAGTTTAAATTTTATATTATTTTGGAAGTTTAAAAATAGAGGAAAATATTCTGTTCTTGGTAGTATTCTATTAGACACGTTTATCATGAGTCACTCATGATGGAATGATTACAACTTTACCGTCAATGACAAGAACCTTTGGGTCCAGCATATCAATTAAACAACAGGTGCCAAACACCAGCTGTGGGCGGATCTGGTGCCCAAGAATAGCCTTCCCCAGTATGAACGGAGCTTTCTGTTCCACAAGGCAGCCTCATATCTTCATCTCTGAACTCCCCAAACCTCCAATTTCCTAACTTAATCTTAGCAGCTTAATTCTCTACAAATGCATTCAGAGGTAAAACCCAAGGTGTTCAACGGACCTTACTACACTGTCAATGTGTATAGGATCGCACTGTCAATCACTGCCTAGGATCAGTAAAATAACTTTATGGGGTATTCATTTTATAATTGTACTGTGACAAAATGGACCAGGTAAAGCAATTCTTTATTTACTTTTATTTGCAGTACTCCAAGTTTTGCTGTCTAAAAGATATTTCTGAACTAAAGGATGAATATGCTATCCAGATCGTCTCCTAGCTGACTTTCTACTACTACGGACTTTTGTGTTCCCTGTCTTATAAGTTCTATGTATCTCTGTCAGTTGCTATTTGTAGAAGAGACAGGCAAAGGAAACTATTGATTTTTCTATTTTCAAAAGATAACTCTTCCATTATTTCTCTGCCCTGGCATGACTCTATACAATCCAAATTGTAAAATGGTGCATAGTTCTAACTCAGTTAAAAACTATAAAATCTTTTTTCCATTAACATCTGAACAATTTAATCCTCTGGATGTCTCCTCAGAATTAAGTACTAACAAGTTCAATGGGGCTTATTTTCAAATAGGCATACATAGGGCTGCTGATGAGGACTGAGAAAGATTGCAGACAAGGGCTCACCATCATACCATTACACAGAAATACCTTAATTAAAAAAACTCCTGAACATCCATCCTGAAAAAGAGTTTGTGCATCTTGAAAATTTACATACATTGTTCTTGGTCCCATATGGAGGTATTATTTACTGACTCTATGAAATCCAGTTATATTTCTGTACCAAGGACTTATCTATTTCCTTCACTGACTTCTCACCAAACATATCACTGTTACTTATTTACTACACAACTGAAACATTTTTCCAATATTCATTCAAACTAATTGTGACCCCTGAAGGCCTCATTTTACATTAAAACAAAAAGCAAAAACACGAAACTAACTACTACTGCCTTTGCTCTAGTATACCAATCAAAACCAAGAAGACAAAAGCTTTAAATACACATAATCTCTTCTTATATGGATTTGGTCAGGGATGACTGGCTAATTGGGGGAACACATGAAAGCACATCACTATCCAATTAGCACTTCAGTGCAATTAAATACAAGAGGCTTAGCTATTCTGTGAGATATGGCTTTGATCTTGCAGTGAAAAATGTTCTCCTCTGAAGCTGCTATTTCGATTTTTTTTCTCCATAATTAGTACTAATTGTGTGCCCAAGCCTGACCTGCCACAAATAGAGTGTTTTGCTGGATTTGACACAATGACCTTAGATCAATGTTCCATTTTGTCTTACTTCCTTATCATATATAGTCTGAACTACTTTGCTAATTGTTAAATGCACAGTATAAAAGAACCTACTGAAGTCATATGAACCAATTTTACCTGAGTTTCAGCCCTTGGGTAGGTATTTCTACTAGCCTGACAAATTTAATACTGGAACAAATGTGAGAGGGAATTTACACAGGGATAAACAAAGCAAGGGCTGTCGATAACACAAGTTCTCAGCAGAAAGGCTTGTCAAAATCTTGGGATAGCAGAACTTTGCATTGAGCCAGAAAAGTACATTTTACTGTTCAGAGTAAACACTAAAATGACTATATAGGTTCTCAGATTATCATAACCGGAGGCAACAGCACTCAGTTAAAATCTCTGGTTATACCAGCCATAAAATTCAAAAACCACTAATGTTGTTGAATTAAAAACAGCTTACAATTGCTGTAGACATTATCAGGCATCCAAAGGCTAAACTCCACCATTCCAAGACATGTCAACTTCCTGTTCTCTATATAACAGCAAAGGTCTTCCCAAACCCAGCTAAGTTCATTGAAGGCATACAATTCACATGGGACTTCATCCCAGTGTAATTGAAAAAGTGAAAATTTCCTTTAAGTTAGGTAAAAGCAGATAGATAAGTCATCCATTGCAGATCATATGGAAAAAACAGGACATAATGTGAAGTTTTATTGAGAAATGTGTCACATTATTTCTAGAGAATGCAACTAGAGGCAATTGAGATATTTAAACAAAACAATAACATGAATAAAAAGGAAGAAACCTTATTTCTGAATTGTATTTGGATGCCAATTTTAGAGTGCTCAGGATCAGGTCTGCTACACAGAAGATAAAGCCTTATGACATCAAAGAAATTGATAATTGTACCATCTTTCAATAAGACTGGATGTTTAAATGGAAGTGTTTAGTAATCTTGAGAGTAAGAACTAACATAGGAAATTATCACTTTAAGTGTCTTTTACAATTACATTAGGATGAAGTCCCATGTGAATTGTATGCCTTTAATTAACTCAATTTCGGTTTGGGAAGACTTTTGCTGTTATATGGAGAACAGGAATTTGATACGCCTTGGAATCGTGGAGTTTTGCCTCTGGATGCCTGATGATGTCTACAGCAATTGTAGCACAAAACGCTGTTTTTAATTCATCAACAGCATTAGTTGTTTTTGAATTTTTATGGCTGGTATACCCAGAGATTTTAACTATGAGTGCTAAAATGACTGTCATTTTTCTGTTATTTTACGGTTACTACCCCTTCCCATACTGACTTTAAAAAGGTTAAGTTAAAAGGGCCCGCCTGGTCTCAGTTGCCATGTAGGCCACAGGCCTCTCTCAGGCACTAGCACAGGACAAAAAGCCTACCAGGCCTAAGTAATAGGAAAGGTTCTATAATTCACCCCCAAATTTAGATTCACCCCTTTAGGGTTGATTCAGGCAAAATTCTGAATTATGTCTTTAAGCATTTATATGGGTAACCTTTGTAGGCCAGCTGTGGACCTGCCATTAGGTCCCACGCGAGCCGCTAGGACCCTGCGAAAACCTCTTTGAGGCTCCCGACAGGGCCAGAAACTGTGCTTCCGATTTTCTGGAAGCACAGTTTAAAGAGCCAGGGAACCTCAGAGAAGCTTCCTCAATGCAGATAGAGGTTTCATGAGCCTCAGGTGAGAGGGGAGGCTTTTTGTGTGGAGGCAGCAACAGCCCACAGGGGGAGCACCATCGCGGACCTTTGCCTTGGGCATGGGGTTAGGGAGGTCCGCCGCTGTTGTAAGCAAAAACCAAGTTGATATATCATTGGGCCTAAATTAAGGGATCCATGAAAAAACATTTTACCCCTTTTCACCCCCTTAGTGGTCAAATTCCTAAAAATCACTTCTTAGTGGGTCCTTACATCATGGAAGGAATATACTCCCCAAACTCCATGTTTCTAGGTCCAGGGGTTTAGGCTGGGCATTGATGAGTCAGTCAGGACATTCATTTTTTAATATATAAACTTTTAGAGGGCTCTCCATTTCTATTTTTAAATAGTGTGGCCTATGATATAAGGCAGTACATAGAGGATATCAGAAAGAGACAGGTATATTGGGATCTAAGCTTTTAAATTTGTTTATCAATTCTCTAGAGTTGGGGGTGAACACACACCTCAACGCCCTAGGTCAGTGGTTCCCAAACTGGTGGGTTGCGACCCACCAGTCAGGGAAGCACTTACGTTTGGCCACTTAAGGGGTCGGGGCTACTGAAAATTAAAAAATATATATATATCGGAAACCCGGTTTCCGATCATGAAACCAGAAGTGGCTTCCAATTGCACTTTTTTAAAATTTTCAAGGCTTGGGGAGCCTCGGCCCCTTCGCTGGCTTCAGGTATGCCAGCCAGAAACCCCCTCTTTCCCCAGTAGCAGCACGATCCTGGGGATCATGTTGCTGCAATCCCCCTGTCCCTGCAAGCATTTAGGTGCTCCCTGAACCTGCTCCCTGAACCAACATGTAAGCTGTGGTTCTGCAGCACTCAGAACACAAGCTGACATTCTCCTCCTTGGTTCAGGTCCTCTCTCATATCTAGACCCTTAGTCCCAGCATCTTACAGTTCTCTTGATGCTTCCTAGTTCTTTGCACTTTTGTCAGTGCGTCCGCTACGTTCTGGCTCGACTCTCAGTACGTTAGGCTGATTAACCCATCGGACACACACTGCTTCACATTTTGGAAGCGTACATCTGTGTGTTTGGATCTCCCTCTAACACCAGGTGTCATAGCCATCTGGATGGCTGCCTGATTGTCCTCCATTACTTTGATTGGTTAGGTACCTGTATGCCCAGATCTATCATTAACTGGTTGTACCAAACAATCTCAGTGCACATCAAACTCAGTGCGGCAAATTCAGCCTCACATGTTGACAGCGACACATGTCTCTGCTTTACAGTTTTCCACCCAACTAAGGCTCCTGCCAAAAACAATGTCATGCCTGAGGTTGACTTCCTTGTCTCAGTGTCTGAGGCAAAATTAGCATCTACATATGCGGTAAGACTCAGACACTCTTAGGTTCCAGGTACAAGGACAAATCAATCGTTTGTTTTAAATACCTCAGGACATGTTTGGCTGCTATCCAGTGTTTCTGTTTTGGTTGGCTTGATGCCCTGGCCAATATATTACAAGCCATTGCTATGTCCGGTCTACTCCACTGGCTAATGTATGTTAAACTTCCCAGTAATGATTTGTACATGTTAGTATCAAACATGGGACTGGGTGAGTCATCTTTCTCAAAGTCAGTCTCCATGGGCGTCTTCACCCCATTGCACTGTTCCATGTTGAACTTTCTCAGCAAGGTGGCTATTTTGCCTCTTTGCGAGATTTTATAGCCATTTACTACTTTGGTTATATCCAACCCAACATAATTTTGTATTTTCCCCAAATCACGTAATGTAAACCTTTTCTGCAATGCTTCAATAAGACCATTTGTTTGTTCTTCATTCTTACACAATATTGCAAGGTCATCTACAAAACATAATATAATGCATTTCAGCTGGCCTTTATCCCTGGTAAAAATACATGGGTCAGTTTTGCCTTGGTGGAATCCCTCCTCCTTCAGTGCAGTAGAAAGGCATTGGTTCCATTCGTATCCAGATTGCTTTAGTCCATATAGGCTCTTTTTCAGTAGCCAATATCTTCTACCAGTTTCAGCTATCCCCAAAGGTTTCCTCATGTATACAGTGTGTCTAAGTGGCGCCTGTAAATATGCGGTCTTAACATCTATATGCCTTATTTTATACCCTTCTTTCGCTGCTAACACCAGCGCACTATACAAGGAACTATTCCTGAGAGTAGGTGCGAACAGTTCATCATAATCAGTTGCTTCCTGCCCAAATCCTTGGGCGACTAGTCTGGCCTTACATTTAGTTTGACCATTTGCATCCCTCTTTACCTTGAATATCCATTTGCTCCCAATTGCTTTTTCCCCTTGTGGGAGATAGGTTTCCTCATATACATTTAGCTCTTGCATAGATTTCAATTCAGCATTGATAGCTGCCTTCCATGCTGTTTGTTCATTTAAAGGCATGTCCTTTATAGTGTTATATGAGGAAGGTTCCATGGATACTTGACAATAGATCAATGGGATCACAATAGATCAATGGGAACAGATCTGGAAGCATAATATAAAATTTACTAGAGCAACAAATTTGAAAGAAAATGTATATAAAATGTTTTATAGATGGTACATGACACCAAAAAAATTGGTGAAAATGAAACAGAATATATCAAATAGTTGTTGGAAGTGTAAATGTGCGGAAGGAATGTTTTATCATATGTGGTGGACATGTAAAAAATGCAAATTTATTGGAGAATGGTAAGAAATTTAATACAAGAGATTGTTGGATTTACAATACCGTTGAAACCTGAATTATTTTTGCTCAATATTACTCTAGATGTTATTAAAAAAATGATGTGTACCTAGTTATTATGATTTTAACTGTAGCGAGGATTCTATATGCTAGATATTGGAAGAACCTTAAAATACCAATGAAAGATGAATTAATAGAGAATATAATGAATGTGGCGGAAATGGACATTCAGAAATTTTGGATCACCAACAAAAACCGACACAAATTGAGCAATGGAAGCCTTTCTATGCTTGGTTGAAAATGAAGTTTTAGAAATATACAATAGGGCATTTAGATGATTGTACTATATATATATATATATATATATATATATATATATATATATATATATATATATATATATATATAAGTTGGAATGGCACTTACGGTACTTGTCAGGCATTAAAATCTGTTAAACAGTGAACAGACATCAAGAGCAGCTTGCCTTGATTGATGGTTCTCTACAAAACGGAAGTGCATGGAAATATAGAATATTTCCACAATACATCAAACTAGGATGATCTGTGCACTGAATGAAGATCTGATTCTTAGTTTTGCACTCAACAGCATTTGTGTTGAAACACAGATTTGGCAACCAGGTCTGAACAAATGAAATTTAGGGTTTAAGACTATAGCCAGTTATGAGAACATACAAAATTATGCAGGGGATGGACAGAGTGGATAGGGAGATGCTCTTTACACTCTCACATAATACCAGAACCAGGGGACATCCACTAACATTGAGTGTTGGGCGGGTTAGGACAGACAAAAGAAAATATTTCTTTACTCAGCGCGTGGTCGGTCTGTGGAACTCCTTGCCACAGGATGTGGTGCTGGCGTCTAGCCTAAACGCCTTTAAAGGGGGATTGGACGAGTTTCTGGAGGAAAAATCCATTATGGGGTACAAGCCATGATGTGTATGCGCAACCTCCTGATTTTAGGAATGGTTTAAGTCAGAATGCCAGATGTAGGGGAGAGCACCAGGATGAGGTCTCTTGTTATCTGGTGTGCTCCCTGGGGCATTTGGTGGGCCGCTGTGAGATACAGGAAGCTGGACTAGATGGGCCTATGGCCTGATCCAGTGGGGCTGTTCTTATGTTCTTATGAGAATACTGTACTGCTGTTTTGCCAGATTCCTTTTCCAAACTTGGTCTAGAGAATTTTAAGCTAGTTAGTTCCCCTGGCTCAAATACAGCTAGATCTAGTGGAGCGAAAAACTACTACTGAATTCCAGCACCAATGGAAAGGTAACCAGTAGGTAGCTTGCCAATGGTGCTGTGGGGTTCCTCCTCCCAGTTCTCAAAGCAGCAGCTTGCCTTAGCACCTTAGCCTTTAACAACTTCTGGGTGGGGCAGCCACACACCAGTCTCCAGAGGACTTCAGCAGTCTCCTGTTAGTCTCCAGCAGTCTCAGTTTGGTCTGTCAGTAAGTTAGCCAATCAGTCCTCTTTCCTCAAACCACTTTCCTTCTGCTGTCTCCTTCTTCCAACCTCCTTCCTTTACACCCATACACTCTTCTTCCTCCAGGTGCTGCTTTTATCTTTGAAGACCTTGTTGTCTGCAAGTGGCTGCAGCTATGCAGCACATTCACTGTAATCTATGGCTCTGGTGTTAACCCCATGTTTTTCCCAGACTTGTCAGAGCAAGGGGCCACTGTTGACACCACACCCTATCTCGTCAATGGATCTTGTACTACATTACCACTGTATTATTCTTTCTCAGTTGAAAACAGCTATTTGAAGCTAACTCTTTGGCTCAGACAGTTACAGAAATAAGTGCATTTATTAGTCATTGAGTGGCTGACTGAATGCTTGCTTTGCAGAGTGCGTGAACTGTTGATTTTTCCAAAAGCAAACCACATAGGGCCTAATCCTGCAGCAACTGACGTCAATGGGAATTTTGCCATCAATTTGAGTGCAGAAAATAAAAGGCCATTAAAACATAATTTTACTTACCATCAGTCTTTATACAAATTGATGGAATGACTCACTCAAACATCCGATTCATTACCTTTTACGCACTTAAATATTTGACGTGGCTTTAAAATAATTAAGTTTTAGGAGTATTATTTAAAACAACATCTATCCTGTTGGAATTGGAATTGCTCCAGCACATCTCTTAGGTCTTGATGCATCACTGGCAGTGAAATACAAACAGCGTTGTTAGTAAAATACATATGCCATACTTTATACTGATAAGGAAAGAAATTAGATTCCTGAATTACTCTCTGATGTAACTGAAATCTCATTGCATTCATGTACCTCTTGGTTTACTGAATAAGGCAGAGACCAAAGAGATACTTTTGGAAACTGAAGCTTCATTGGTATAAGTTCCAAAAGCTATGAGTAGCACATCAAATGAAAGAAAGTACTGTTGCAATTTCCTTGAAAGCAAGGAATGTTGCACTTATTCATGGTAGCCCCCCAAAAGGAGAGTGTTAAGCAATTATTTATACTGCATGATGGATACCGTGATATTGAACACTGATTTCTATCAAAATGGATTGAAAGAAGAGAGATGGAGGCACTGCACAGGAAACATATTTGCATGGTCATAAATGTGTAGTCTATATTACTACAAGTGTATATTAATAACTGCTCACTGCATTTTAGTGGATTCAGACATCTGTGGATTCAGTCCATTCAACATATATATATATGTTGCCTTCCGTTATTGTCAGATACTGAGAATTAAATAGAAATCTGATAGGGATCAGCACCTAGTGAACTCCACAGCTACATTCTCAAAGAATGAGCTGGTTTTCTACAACTGCAGAAGTGTTGGCTATGGAATCCATAATCATCAGGGCCTTTCAGGCAGTCTAATTTTGGTTGAGTTTCATCAGATAGGATCTAAAAGATTCTATGTAAGTTGAAACTAAAACCCCTTTTCCAAATCCACCCAAAAAGGTATAAAAAAAAAAATCAGTCATTCAATATTGCCCAATTATAAGAGATTAGTAGTAAAGATGCAACTCTGGTCTAAATTTTACTAAATTTTAATATTTAGTAAAATTAGTACAACAAATGTGAAACCTGCAGCATGCCAAGCAATCAAGTACAGATGAAGGCTGTGATGTTTGCTGGGTTTCCAAAGGTACTTGAACCCAGCAGCAAGTTGCTTTCCAAGGACAAATCACTAAGCTATGAACCGGCCATACAACTATAGCAGTATGATCCATGTGACTAGAAGCAGGCAAGGGAAAAACTTTTCCTTAGGTTTTGCATTTTGTGGTCCATGGTCTCTTCCAACTGCAGTTGGATGGGCCATTTCCTAGCATTGTTGAGAAGAAATGGACCTCACTAATTGGATGAACCACTTCATTACAGGCTAATTGACTTGTTTCAAGTGGTAAGTACTACATCTCATACTGAGAAACATTCCAATTCAAGGCAGATTCAGATAACATAACATCTCATAACAGAAAATGAATCTCTCTTGTTTGGAAACATTCCTCCTCTGACTGCCAAATACTGGGAACCAAGAACAAGGAATGAATACTACCATTATTTCCAACATGTTAACTTTCCCTTTGGCATCTCATTTGTGACTCTTAGAAGACAGACTACTAAATTAAGAGCTATTGATCTTTTAGCCAACTTGGGAATTTTTCCATTGGCATGTGAAAGCTACTAGCGTGACAGCCTTATGTGTTTGAAAAAACATTCAGAGAGCATGCATCATATAATATTTTTGCCAGCATGGGAGACAGATACTAGTGATGGGAAGAATGTAAATATTATGCATGAATGGTCTTGCAAGTATCTTTTTAATTTCTGATACACTCATGGAAAATGTGTGCATACGGGTTTCATATCATGAATTTCAGGACTGAAATGGATATGAAGCCACCCATGTCTTTTGTGCCTTTTCCTACACAGGTGGAAAAAACACACAAAGCTGTCCACAGATGTCACAGAGAGCACCTTCATGCAATATTTTTTAAAAAAAAGACTTAATACATCTGCCCTTATTATATCAAGAAAGATTTTTCTAAGTTGCAATCATACAGAGTTGCAGTTAGCACATAAGAAAAATGGCCCTATTAAACATTCTTTTATAAAATGAATTATAAAAAGTTCATGAGCCACCTACTCTTAGAATTGAAAAAAGTTGTAGCTTTTGATTGTTTTTCGATGAGAAGCAGAAGAGGTTCCTTTGCAAGCCTCAGCCACCACCACCAAGGAAGTTAACTTTTTGTAAAAGCAGCAGACAGCTGCACCTATAAGCTAATTTAGAGATAATAGTAAGGGGGAAAACTACCGCATACACTCACATATAAGTCAATGTCCTGGACAAGATGAGGACAAGTTGCAAGCCAAAAAAATAATGGAATTTGCTATGACCCATGGATAAGTTGAGGGCAAAACTTAGGGGTTTATGCATGAATTACAGTTTTGTCTGATTTTAACTGAGGTTAGATTCTGAAAATCAACTTGTCAAAAGTTCTGAAGCAGCTATTCTTCACCTTTCTTCCTGTTTGAATGAGGTTTTAGGAGTTGTGGGCTTTATAAGGAGTACAATACTTCCATAGCAGCAGCCCTCACAAAGACTACAACTCCCAAAAGTTTTTCACCTTCTTTCCTGTTTAGAGAACAGCTCTGTTACTGTGCTGCTTCAGGACAAGGTAAAATACCTCTGTTTCCCCCCCCCCCGTGCTTCTTTCTTCTCAGTTCAGCCTCCTCCCCCACCTCACCAGCTGTTTGTAGAAGCCAAAAAGGCTTTATTGCATTGGCATGCGTATAAACCAATCCAGGTTTTCAGGATCAATTTGAAGGCATATATTTTTGGACTTATATGGGGGGCCAGTATCCAAGAGTGTTGTATTCTGGAACCCCTGCTGATACCTGGAACACAAGAACAGCCCCACATGGTCAGGCCATAGGCCCATGTAGTCCAGCTTCCTGTATCTCACAGCGGCCCACCAAGTGCCCCAGAGAGCACACCAGATAACAAGAGACCTGCATCCTGGTGCCCTCCCTTGCATCTGGCATTCTGACATAGCCCATTTCTAAAATCAGGAGGTTGCACATATGCATCATGGCTTGTAACCCGTAATGGATTTTTCCTCCAGGAACATGTCCAATCCCCTTTTAAAGGCATCCAGACTAGATCACCATGGATACACAGGACACCCCTGTTCTCTAGATTCACTGGAGATTCTAGATTCACTAGATTCTAAATTCACTGGAGGCTCTTTTGAGCCTCGCAAAGGCTGTGCACCCTGTCTGCACCCTTTGTGGGGCTCCGAATGGCCATTTAGAGCCCTGCAGAGGCCACGGGTGGATGCATGCAACCTCTGCAGGGCTTGGAAGGGTCACTGGAGGCAAGGGGAACCCTTTCCTCTGGAGGCTGTGCGGGGGGGGGTCACATCTATGGATAACCGAAACCATGGATATGGGATCCACAGATACAAGGCCCCCCTGTACATGAGCATATACTGTATGGTACATAGAATGCTATATTGCATTGTACTTATTTCTGCTTTTTACACCATACTGGTGCTGTAAATAGCTTAAAATATAGATAGCTACGCAGAAGACTTATTCTGCTCATTTATTTCACATAAATATCTATTTCAACATATTTTTTCATTGGGTAAACTGTACTAGGCATGCACTTACATTTTGCAGAATCCTTGCTACTAAATGATGAAGCAAGGGGAAAAAAGTATGACATTAAACACAGCTCGCATAAATATGGGAATGTACATAATGTACAGTGTAAAGGCAGACATACACATTTATGTATGTAAATGAAAAATGCACAGTAAATTTTCTGTAAATCTAAAATCTGCATTTAAATTCAAAATTAAATAGACTAGGATCTTAAACTAAATGGGACTGTACATAAATTCACTGGGTTATACTCCTCTCCCTTGAATTGATGCATGTTAACCCATGTAAAGAGAAATAGCATTAGTGGTCACTATTTTGTCAGTATATAGACAATATACAAAGGTATTGATGTTCTTTTTAAAAAGCCAAATAGAATTAGTTTTGTTACTTTGAGACGTAAATATTTGACTGCTATCACCAGATTCTGTTAACATTCGCTACCCACTTTGAAGGTATGAATGACAATATGTATAAGGTCATTGGGTTTTTTGATGTCACAGCCTAAAGTACATTTGAAGGATCAGTGAACTTTAACTGTTCAAACACCCACACAGAAAAAGAGAGAGAGACAGAGAGAGAGTCCATGCATAGTCCATGCATAAAGATAAAATAAGTATGCTCTGAATACAATTCTACTTTGCTAATTGATGGGCCTTGCAGACAACATTTCTATAAACTGTTCTTAATGAGCACATGTACCAATTATAATGTCATGCTCACAAATAGGCCACAATTTGTCTTCCTGTCATATGCAATAGATTTTCAGCAAACAGCCTTCAGGTACAGCTTGTAACAGGCTATGAATAATAGTGATGCCCTGTAGCTTCATAGTTAAGATTCTGTCAGCATCTTCATTAAATTCACTCTATTTTAAACTTATACATACATTTTTCCAATCATAGCGTTCGAGTCCTAATTCCAAAATCTAGATTCATTAGGATATAGATGACATTCGAAGCTGCCTTAAACCCAAGTCAGACCCAAATTCATCTAGGTCAGTATTGTCTAGGCTGAGTGACAGCAGCTCTCAAGGGCTTGAGACAAGGAGGGGTCTTTTCCAACTTTACCTGGAGATAAGATCTTGGCACCTCAAGTTTGCAAAGTTTGTATTCTACCCTGAAGGTACACTCCCATTCCGCAAAACCAGAAGTGGAGTGTGATTGCTCTACTTTCACTTCAAAGCAGCTGGGGAGCCCTGCAGGCATTCGCGCAGGGTTCCCTGCATCCCCAGGACGATGCTGTAGGGACTGTTGAGTGCATCCCAGTCCCTGCAGCCCCCCTGAGCAGCGATCCTGGGAATTGCGTTGCTGCCTTCTCCCCTGCCCCCACCCCTTAAGGGGGCAGAGGCCAGGGCCCTCAGGCTGGGGTGTCGCGACGCCCCAGTCTGAATACCACTGGGATACCTATCTGGCAGACTAGAAAGAAAGGGTTCGGCATAAAAACTACCATGGGTAATACTGCTTTGTAATTTAGTAGTGGCAAGGAAGGGAAAGACAAGAAGCAAAAGAATCAAATTTACTAAGATATGGAAATCTTTGAAAAGCGATGGGTACCTCTAAATCAGGGGTGCTCAATAGGTGGATCGTGATCTACTGGTAGATCGCGAGGCAAAATGAGTAGATCGCGGAGTGCCGACTCCCTCCCCTCAGGTGCCTCTGGGAGGAAACGCCGGGAGTAAGGCCCATTGTACTTAATGGGGCTTACTCCCAGGTAAGTGTGGCTAGGATTGCAGCCTCACAGCCTAATCCTAGGCATGTCTACTCAGGAGTAAGTCCTGTTATACTCAGTGGGGCTCAAGGTACACTAACATACATTGTACACATAAATGTTATATGTTATGATGGCGCGAACATTGTAAAAAAAAACTCTGGTAGATCTCTGGGCCTTGCTGGGTTTCAAAGTAGCTCTCGAGCCAAGAAAGTGTGAGCACCCCTGCTCTAAATCCTGAACTTTGCACTGTTTGTGGGATGCATCAACTCCCCCATGGGCTCTGTCACATGAATATACCCCCTAGGAAAGGAGGAACCCATGGGGACAGTGCTGGAGTCAACAGAAAATTAACTATGTCATAGTCATTGGAAAAATTTGAGGGGGGGTTTTGAGATGAGGGGAAATATCTTGCAGTTTGTTCCTCATTCTATAATCTTGGGATTACTACTGCCTGTGCACTGACACTGTGTGTTCCCTGGTGAATTATCTACATTCTAATGAATGTAAACTATGTAAATACATACTAGAGCAATGTTTCTCAAACTGTGGGTTAGGACCCACTAGGTGGGTCACGAACCAATTTCAGGTGGGTCCCCATACATTTCAATATTTTATTGTTAATATATTAGAATGGTATGTGACTGCATTTGGGGAAATGTTACAGATCTGTACTCTTAATGGGCTACTATGCATATGCTTTTAACAATGATAGTGACTCCTGGGTAAGTGTGGGTGGGATTCCAGCCTAGGATTGTTAAAAATTTTCCTGCTTGATGCTGTCACTTCAAGTCATGGCATCACTTCCAGTGGGTCCTGACAGATTCTCACTCTAAAAAGTGGATCCCAATGCTAAAAGTTTGAGAACCACTGTACTAGAGGATTAATTTTTACTAGATCAAAGTAAAATAAAAAATAATTCTTACCAGGTTGATTTTGTATCACAAGAAAACAGGTGCTTCTTAAACAAAAGAACTGCACATTTTGCTTTAGCAAGAAAAGTACTGTATTCTTTTTTTGCTTCCAAATTCTGCAATAATGCCTGAATTGTGCCAAGCCTGCCAATGGAATCTCCTGCCATCAGTTAAGCTCAGTGTACACTGAGTGACAAACTGAGTAGTTAATAAGGGATTATTCACAGCTCTTGAGGAGATCTGAAGTACTGTTGGAATTTGGCCACAATGGCAGTTAGTTTGTGAGAACAGCCTGGAATGGCACAAGGCCTGGAATTCTAATTCAGAGAGCAGATAATCCCCCCCCCCAAAAAAAAATCTGAAAGTGATGTTAGCATTTCCAGTTCTCTTAAGTAGATAGCAAAGGCACACACTAGGTACCAATCACTGCTCTAAACCTTGGTGGCAAATGTTATGCAGAATTTCATTTATTGTTGTGAATGATCCTGATCCTGCAAGAAAAAAAAATTCATGTGGGTCCTTGCCTGTGTCAGTGATAGCCCTCAACTTCCTGTTACCATCTTCCTGCAAAGTAAAACTTTTTCCATCCATTTTAATATACAGGGTGAAGCAAAAGTAGATGGACAGTAAATGATAACATTTATTTTGCAATTACATATACAGTTATATTTACTAATACAATTAAATATAATTTAATATAATACAACACAAATGCCATAGTTATAATGAACACCATCATTATAGTATAACCCTAACACAAACCCTATTCCACCAACTGTCCACCTACTCTTGGTTCACCCTGTATATTCTTAAAACCAATTATAGAATGGTGTGAAACCAAGACTACACAGACCCTTTTTCACTTTAGAATCCATGTTCAATAGATTTGACAAATGGCTACATAACAGAGAAGCTCTGACCAAATTAATAAATTCCTCACTTTTGTGATACCTAGCTCAATTCCTGAAAGAATGAAATGCGATTTCATAGCAGTCTATGCATCAGCATGATTAGCTCTTGTACTCCTGGCATGAGGTTGATAATATGGCATCCTGCCAAATGTATTAAGAGGATGTTCAGTACAAGTAGTTCAGACAGCAAAGCAATTCCAGAATTACCTCAGAGAATACTCTGACTCTTCCAAAAACCTATCATTTCTTGATCACGTATTAGAAACCATTCTTGAAGCATCTTGTGAAATTAGTCTCTCACGCTTTCACCCATTGTATCACAGGCTGATTAGATATGCAGCAAGATCTCTCTCTCTTAAAATTAAATGCAGTCACAGTCTTTATGCTCATGGGCAGTCTCTGCCCACAGTGCTTTATAGCCACTCTTTATAGCCTTCACAGCCACTCTTCACAGAGTGCTTCCACTCTTTATAGCCTTCATAGATCTCACGAAGGCTTTCGACCTGGTCAGCAGGGATGGCCTCTTCAAGATTCTCCCCAAGATTGGATGTCCACCCAGGCTCCTCAGCATCATCAGATCCTTCCACAAGAACATGAAGGGCACTGTTGTCTTTTGATGGCTCCACATCACACCCCTTTGACATCCGAAGCGGCGTGAAGCAGGGCTGTGTTCTTGCACCAACCTTGTTTGGGATCTTCTTCGCTGTCCTGCTGAAGCAGGCCTTTGGAACTACAACAGAAGGCATCTATCTCCGGACCAGATCAGATGGAAAGCTCTTCAACCTCTCCAGACTGAGAGCAAAGTCCAAAGTCCAGCTGAAATGTCTGTGTGACTTCCTCTTTGCCAACGATGCAGCTATCACTACCCACTCTGCCAAAGATCTCCAGCAGCTCATGGATCGTTTTAGCAAGGCCTGCCAAGATTTTGGACTGACAATCAGCCTGAAGAAAACACAGGTCATGGTTCAGGATGTGGACTCACCTCCCTGCATTACAATCTCTGCGCATGAACTGGAGGTTGTCCATGACTTTGTGTACCTTGGCTCAACGATCTCCGACACTCTTTCTCTCGATACCGAGCTAAACAAACGCATCGGTAAAGCAGCTACCACGTTTTCCAGACTCACAAAGAGAGTCTGGTCCAACAAGAAGCTGATGGAACATACCAAGATCCAGGTCTACAGAGCTTGCGTCCTGAGTACACTTCTGTACTGCAGCGAGTCATGGACTCTTCACTCACAACAGGAGAGGAAACTGAATGCTTTCCACATGCGCTGCCTCCGACGTATTCTCTGCATCACCTGGCAGGACAAAGTTCCAAACAACACAGTCCTGGAACGTGCTGGAATCCCTAGCATGTATGCACTACTGAAACAGAGACGCCTGCGTTGGCTCGGTCATGTTGTGAGAATGGATGATGGCCGGATCCCAAAGGATCTCCTCTATGGAGAACTCGTGCAAGGAAAGCGCCCTACAGGTAGACCACAGCTGCGATACAAGGACATCTGCAAGAGGGATCTGAAGGCCTTAGGAGTGGACCTCAACAAGTGGGAAACTCTGGCCTCTGAGCGGCCCGCTTGGAGGCAGGCTGTGCAACATGGCCTTTCCCAGTTTGAAGAGACACTTGGCCAACAGTCTGAGGCTAAGAGGCAAAGAAGGAAGGCCCATAGCCAGGGAGACAGGCCAGGGACAGACTGCACTTGCTCCCAGTGTGGAAGGGATTGTCACTCCCGAATCGGCCTTTTCAGCCACACTAGACGCTGTTCCAGAACCACCTTTCAGAGCGCGATACCATAGTCTTTCGAGACTGAAGGTTGCCAACTAATACACTGTAGACACTCACCTATAAGTCGATCTCACAGATTAACCAAGAGCTGGTTCTGAGCCAAAAATCATAGAATTTTCTATGACCCCTGGATAAGTTGGGGGTTAAACTTAGGGGTGTGTCTGATTATAGTTTTGTCTGATATTACCCAAGACCAGATCCTGAAAAATAACCTACCACTAATTGTTACTGAAGAATTGTACAGTCTCTAATTTATTAAAAAAATAGTAAAAGATCATAAGATACATTTTTATTCATTAACTTTTTAAATTCTGGTCTACACATCTTTTTGTAGACACCATCAGAGTAAGTGCCCTGTAAACAACATACCAGTAGAACCATTAATCAATTCCTTCTTTAAGGTGCCTGGTGTGTTAAGCCAGAGGTTCTACATATAACATACAACATGTAACACACAACTGGGAGTGGGCAATTCAATTCGAAGCACAGACACAATCAACAAGGACTGAGCATAAACAGCACAGCTACACAGAGTTGCAATCTGATTTACTCAGAAGTAGACCCATTGCTTTCCATGGGTGTTATTCTTAAGCAGTGGTGCACTGAACTGTAACCTCGGACTTTGTTTCAGATGGAAATTATATCCTGATGTTTTAAAATTCAGACCTCTGCCAAACATTTGCAAAGTGGAATGAGGCTGCAGAAGGGTTGGATGTGATCCTGCCAAAGAGGAGTGTCGTAAACAAAGGGGGGGGGTTGGGTGCTTAGGGTTCTTGGTTTTCGAACCCTAAAGCTCTAAAGGCCCCTTGCCCAGTAGTACTGCCACCACCCTGTACGTGCCAGTGCCTCAGTCCAGGGACACTGAGACCCTCTAGGCTTAATTCTATCCCTTGCAGGCACTAAGCTCTTTCTCCAATTAAAGTCCTCAAGTCCAATGAGCACTTGGTAGCGTGCTAAATGGCTAGGCAGGATTCTGAACCTCTGTTCCCAACAGAGAATGTTGGGATGGACCTCAACAAGTGGGAAACCCTGGCCTCTGAGCGGCCCACTTGGAGGCAGGCTGTGCAGCATGGCCTTTCCCAGTTTGAAGAGACACTTTGCCAACAGTCTGAGGCTAAGAGGCAAAGAAGGAAGGCCCATAGCCAGGGAGACAGACCAGGGACAGACTGCACTTGCTCCCGGTGTGGAAGGGATTGTCACTCCCGGATTGGCCTTTTCAGCCACACTAGACGCTGTTCCAGAACCACCTTTCAGAGCGCGATACCATAGTCTTTCGAGACTGAAGGTTGCCAATACAAGAAGAAGTTCCCAACAGACAATGAAACAACTTAGTAAAAGGTATTTTAGTTTATTAAGTACATAAGGTTACACACTCTACAACAGGGGTGCTCACACTTTTTTGGCTCGAGAGCTACTTTGAAACCCAGCAAGGCCCGGAGATCTACCAGGGGGGAAGGAAGCATCTGACAGACACCCCCTTTAATGTATGGAGCCCCTGCTGGAGTCTAGTCAGTTTCGTCAGTTTTGTTGCTGCATGCCTGAAGAGCAGCTAAAGTGTCAGTTTCAGTGTCAGCTAAATATGTCAGTTTCGTCTAGTCACTAGACGAAACTGACATATTAACAGTTTGGAGAGACAGGGCTCCGCGATCTACTCATTTTGCCTTGCGATCTACTGGTAGATCGCGATCCACCTATTGAGCACCCCTGCTCTACAATAAGGCAGCAAATGCTAGAGGCATAAACATCAAGGAAACATATCAGCAATAAAATAATAAAGCTATCTGGCTATCTCTATTAATACCTATCTCTCACTTGGGTCAACAACAACAACAACAACAACAACAGTATTTATATACCGCTTTTCAACAAAAAGTTCACAAAGCGGTTTACAGAGAAAATCAAATATCTAATGGCTCCCTGTCCCAAAGGGGCTCACAATCTACTCTTTGTGTAGATTGGTCAGTTACTCTTGTAGATCTCTTAGCTCCAGGTCTACCTATGGGGCCAGGTGCCCATGATGGACAATGGAGCTCACACGTGTGCAGGATGTTGCACCCAAAACTCTGTTCAGGAAGGCCCTCTCCCACCCCCTGGGCACTCATTATTATACTTCTTATGCTAATAGTACTGAGGTGACTTCATACTTATTAGACTGTCCAATCAGAACCCTTGAGGAACAGAACCTTCTCGAAGTTGGCCTGGTTGCTAACCCCTCATAGTTCTTACCCCTCCACCTGGAGATCCACAGCTGCACTCCATCACCCTTGATAAGGCTCCTCTCTGTCTGCTAAGGTGCTAAACATTCCAATTGGTTGTAATTCTTGTTATCTGTCCTTCCTGATCAGCAAAGGGGAGACCACAAATCCTTTTGTTTATTTACTCACATTCCTGCAGCTGGGAACTGCTAGCAACTTCTCAGTTACACTGTCTTAGTTTGGTTCAGGCTTCACATGCCAACCTAGGTCTAACATGTACTCATTCATGACACACTCCCTTTTGGGAAGAGAGGCTAGGAGGTTGACACCTTCAGTCACTCTTTACTAACACACAGGTCAGGGCACTTCTTATAATGAACTTACTCTACAGTTACTTACTAATCTCCAGTTGGGAGGGGTAAGAACTATGAGGGGTTAGCAACCAGGACAACTTCGAGAAAATTCTGTTATGATTATTGACAGTCTTGGGACAAAGCTATACCATTTTTGTGTTCTGCCTACAATGACACCCCTAGTGAAGCTTTGGGCTATTCACCTCATCAGCTTATCTATGGCAGAAACATAACTACACCTTTGCACTTACTCAAGTCTTCTTGGGAAGGTCAATTAGATGAGACGCCAGTACCTGTTGCTGAATATTTTACCAAAATGCGTGACAATCTAGAGACTGTGCGTGAATTTGCCAAACAAAACCTAGAAATGACTCAAACTGAACAAAAGAGATGTTATGATCTAAAAACCAGACCTCATGAGTTGGCAGAGGGCATGAAAGTGCTTGTGCTAGTACCTGAACACCAACATAAACTCAAGCCTAAGTGGCAAAAAGGCTTTGTGATTTTGAAATGTTTCCCTAATGACAATTTCCTAGTATAGGAGGAGACCAAGCAACAGAAGCCTACTGTGTTACATGCAAACCGGCTTAAACAATTAGTGGAGCGTGATCCAACTAACTTGTTCTTTGTACAAGGTTTTCACAGCACAGAATCACACCAGCTAGATGACTACTGGTTGGATCCAGAGGAGGAAAATTTGGAAACTTTAGATGATGTCAAGCTACCAGAGGACCTAGCTTACCCGCAACAAGTGGAGCTTCGTTAGACTTTAGAGAATTTCCCTGAACTGTTTACATGTAAACCAGGACAAACCAATCTGTTACAACATACAATCTCCTTAGTGCAGGGGTGCCCAAACCCGAGCCCTGGGGCCATTTGCAGCCCTCAAGGGCTCCAAATGCAACCCTCAGGGAGCCCCCAGTCTCCAATGAGCCTCTGGCCCTCTGGAGATTTGTTGGAGCCCGCACTGGCCCAACGAAACTGCTTTCAGCATGAGGGCAACTGTTTGACCTCTCGCGCGAGCTGTGGGATGAGGGCTCACTCCACTGCTGGATATTTTACATCTGTGATGCAGTAGCCGCAGCAAAGGAAAGGCCAGTCTTGCTTTGTGCTTTGTGCACAGTTGCTTTGTGCAAGGCCTTTTATAGGCCTTGAGCTATTGCAAGACCTTCATTCATTCATATAAGTTCATTTTTAATATATTCATTAATGTAAACTTATGTAAATTTATTCAAATTTTAAATGTAAATTAATTCTTTTGTTCCCCGACACAGTGTCACATGGGATGCTGGGGGCACTATCATTGGCACAAGGTGGAGACTACTGCCACAAGCCATATACACCAGGCCCAGGAATGCATACATTCCTTAACTGTCACATCTGGGAGGAAACAAGCTTGCTACAGTAACTCTTAGGCTTGTGAATCCACTTACCATGAAGGAGTGTATACAAGCTCAGGCCACAGCTGTGGAACTATCACTGTTGCAGAAGTACATTTTGGTCCACACAGGACACTTTACATTCTAGTGTGAGCCTAAATACAGTGCTACTAATCTCCTGCAATGATTTTCTATACTTCAAATATTTTAGAGAGACTTAGGAGCATATTAGGTTTTCCATATTACCTCCATATTATCTAACTCAGGTGTCTCCAAACTCCAGCCCGGGGGCCAGATGCGGGCTGCAGCCAGCCTCTATCCGGCCCGTGGCCAGCCTCTGATCCCGAGAGACTTTGGCCCAGTTGCCCAAACACAACCAGAATTATGCCTGTAGGGTGGGGGAATGGGGCCAATTTAAGTTTGTACTTTATTTCTTAGGCTGTGTTGGTGATTAGAGAAATCCTGGGCATTTGCACTCATTCATTCATCTAAGTTCCATCTCTAATGTATTTATTTAAAATTTTTTTTCCGGCCTTCGACACTGTACCAGATATTTGATGCGGCCCTTCAGTCGAAAAGTTTAGAGACCCCTGATCTAACTGGTCTAACCCCTGATAACAGTGGGCAGGCAGGTAGACCTGAGCTGTGCATTGGGAAGACTGGTAGATCTGGCTCCAAAGACTATTCCAGCTGTTGCCACTTTCCCCCTGCCTGCTTGCCCCCATTCAGCCCACCCCCATTTCCACCCCGCACTCTGTTTCACCCCCACACTCTTTGGGAAGGGACCGAAAAGAAACCTTGTACCTCCTGATAAATTCCTCTCAGAGGCCCTGATATGACCTCTACCTTCCCCCTTCTTGGGAAGAGGACTGGCAGGAACATGAGTCAATCCAGAGACTCATCCTTTAACAAAGCATTCCTGGTTTTTCAACAGGAAGAGCCATGCAAATGAAGCAAACAACTAAGGATCTATGGAGCACTCTTGGTGACCAGAGGTGGGGGGCGGTGGCTAAAATTCCCACCATTAGGAAACATAGAATGACACATGGAAATCTCCACAGAAAGGAAAAAAGCACACATAAAGTGCAGTGATTCCATGACAAGCTCCTCAGGACCAGTGAAAGGAACAGAAGTTCATGGTGTTGAGAAACCTTTCAGTTTCCCCGAAGAGGCCGATGATATATAGCAGTGTTTCTCAAACTTTACTGACTGCAACTGTATATACAGTTTTTCTCTCATGTCAGCAACACATGGAGTTGTACATGCTCATAACAACAACAAAAACCTCTGAAGTGCTCGGTGATAACATCATCATGCTTTACAATACCTAGAGGGAAGCTGCGCAGGGCCTCAATTCCAGTTGGGTTGTTGCACAGTTTACAAAGAATGCTGCTTCCTGCAACCATCAAAAACATTCATGCACTGCCCACTTAGGTCATGATCCCTAGTTTGAGAATTAATGATGTATAGCAACATAAGAACATAAGAATAGCCCCACTGGATCAGGCTATAGGCCCATCTAGTCCAGCTTCCTGTATCTCACAGCAGCCCACCAAATGTCCCAGGGAGCACACCAGATAACAAAAGACCTCATTCTGGCACCCTCCCTTGCATCTGGCATTCTGACATAGGCCATTTCTAAAATCAGGAGGTTGTACATGCACATTGTGGCTTGTAACCCGTAATGGATTTTTCCTCCAGAAACTTGTCCAATCTCCTTATAAAGGCATCCAGGCCAGACACCATCACCACATCCGGTTCTCACACATTTAGCACTGGGACCCACTTTTTAGAATGAGAATATGTCAGCACCTACCAGAAGTGATGTCATGACCTGAAGTGACATAATCAAGCAGGAACATTTTTAACAGTCTTAGGTTGCAATCCTACCCACACTTACCAGGAGTAAGTCCCATTGACTATCATTGTTAAAAGACTATAAACAGTAGCTAGTTAAAAGTACAGGTCTGTAACATTTCCCCAAATGCAGTCACATACCATGGTAGTATCAAGTCTAACATCTTAAATATTAAATATTGAAATGAATGGGGACCCACCTGACACTGGCTCGTGACCCACCTAGTGGGACCCAACCCACAGTTTGAGAGACACTGACGTATAGAGACAAGATAATCATAGAATCATACAAACATGGAGTTGGAAGGGACCTAAAAGTTCATTGAATCCATCCCCCTGCCTGTAGCAGGAAATCCTCCTAGAGCATTTCCAGCAGGTGCTTGTTGAGCCTCTGCTTAAAGATTTCCAGTGAGGGAGAATCCACCACCTCCCTTGGCAATCTATTCCACTGCCGAACCTCCCTTACCATCAAGAATTGTTGCCTGATATCCAATCGGAATCTCTTCTCTTGCAGTTTGTACTCCTTGGATCTAGTTCTACTTTCAGAGGCAGTTGAGAATGAAATGAAATAAGAAATGGCATGAAATGATGAATGAGAAATGAAATGAATGAGAATGAAATGAAATAATGAAATGGAAGAAACTAACTACAGAAGAGGCACAGAAGCATATTTTAAAGTTGCAAACAGGTTCAACTGGACTGAAATGAAGAAACTGCAGAGATCAATAGATTCTACAATGACACTACATGTAGTTCACTGGGAAAATCTACTGTCAAAGTTTTGAATGGTTGTTATTGCATTTGAATATGTTATTGCATATTCTCTCATTCACTGAAATGTCATAGATAGGATATGATTTGGTTAATATAAAATCAAATACTAAAACATTCTAACTTTTTGATTAGATTGTACTTCTTTTAGAAGTCTGTTGGTACTCTCCATCTTTATACAGAAGTATAAAGCTCCAGGCAACAAAACAAGCTCACAAGAAGACCTTTTGAAGTTTCATCAAAATTTGAACCTTGAATTTGATAATGGTGTATTTTGATAATGCTCAATCATAAGCTTAGATATCTCTTAATATATTTACATAAGAATCACTTTCATTCTTGTGATGGTGAAATGTGAGCAGAAAAAAATCCTGCCAGAGTCATAACTTAAAATCGAGTATTGTCACTGTAAAGCATAATAACAACATATTCCATTCTCTCCAGTATTACTTCGGAAGCCATTGCAGTTCAGCCCACTGATAAGAAACATTCTTTACAGAGATGCAAATATTTGTCTTTTTACCAAGCAGATTTTAATGATAACTAAATCCCTGAAATTTGTTGTGGTGATGCAATACAATGTTGAGTTTGAAAAGTTCTACTCGTATAAAAATTATGTATCAATGTTAGTATGCTGCAACAAACCCAAAAATAAAATTACTTGAGAAAATTATAATCAACTGACAATGCAATCCTATCCTCACTTACCTGGGAGTAAGTCCCATTGAATACTGTGAGACTTACTTCTGAGTAAACCTGCATATGATTGCACGGCAAGTCATAAAAACTTCAATGTTTCCTTTAAGAAAAGGAACTGAAGATGAAATATGGAGGTCTATTTCCATGTTTTCCTTGCTCCTACAGTCGTTTGTTCAAGTAATTTCTCTCCACCCATTAAACTGTTTTTGCCCCACTGTCAATGTATTTTTTTATTTTAAATCAGGAACTGCTCTGTTGTCTCCAGGGTATTTTCTGAGATGCCAGCAAATAAATCCAGCTATGATTTAAAATCAAAACTTCAGGAAGCTATTTTCCTGGAAGAATATAGAGTCCATCCCTCATTGCCCTCCAACAGCTTTACCATCTAAGTAATTTCTATCTGCAACTCTTTCCCCATTTTGCAGCATCTGTCCCAGTGGCCTCTAAAAAACCCCCAATATATTCAGCAAAACTGTTTACAATAGTTTGTTCTGACTGTTCTGCTTGGATTGTGCTATTAGTTGCATCCATTCTTCTTTTTAGATCAGCCACTTGGCAGGTCAGCTTACCTTATCGGAAAAGTCTAATGCAGAGATACCTTGCATGCACCATCACTTTCCCTATTTTGTCTAAAAAATGATTTCACAGTGACTTACTGTGGGTCAGAGGAGAGTGGAAAAACTATCACAGTTGCCCAGTGGTTTTCTCCCCCAGAGAAAGCTTGAACAATTCTTTTTTTTTAGTTTCTTTACAACACAGTGAGTTTTTCCTCAGACACACACACTGCTGAATCTACTTATTTAGCAGTACTTTGTTCTCAGCTTAGCAAACATACATAGCTGTTTTCTTACCATTATCTGCTTAGGCTAAAGGAGTAATAAACCATTTTACTAGATCTCACATTTCTTTTAAAAGGATAAGTCAAACACTCTTTTATTTCAGTATCCATTAGACCAGATTTCTCCATTAGTAGTAAGGTTTTGTTGTAACCCTAGATATTTTCCCACAAAATTTCAATTATGGTGATCTGTTCCTTTAAGAAAGCAGTGGAATGCTGAATGTTCTGGGGAAAGGCTACAGTTATATACTCTGTTTGCAGTTCTATACTCTATACTCTGTTTGCAAAGAGTTATGTCTTAATTTCATACCCACCCACCCACCCCCCCCGTATTGGTTTTTAAGATCCAAAGAGCAAGTTAATGTGCCATCAACCATATTCAATGAATAAGTTTTGATGACAACAATGAAACATCAAACACTCTTTAACTTGACAAAACTGGATTCCGTGTGTCAGAAGTGATAGGATGAGCTCTATCGTAATCAAGAGAAACTGTTGATTCTGGCTGCCATCCTATCCACACTTATCTGGGAATAAACCCCATTGACTATAATAGGACTTATTTCTGAGTAGACATGCATAGGATTGGGCTGTTAATTACAGTGAGATCCTGTTCTATTCTACTCAGGTAACTTATGCTGCAATTCTATGCGTATTTTCATAGGAGGAAGTCTCACTGAATGTAGTAAAACTTCCTTCTGAGTAAACAGGCAAAGGATTGAGCTACATGTCAGTAAAAAGTGAAGTAGCCAGCAGCCTACTAAGTACTGTCCAGAGTTTGTCAGATGTATTGCATCTTCATATGTACCATATAGGAGCATGCTAGATATAAACTACATTTATCATTTTCATTTATTGAACAAGTTATAGAAAAGGTGTACAGTCTTAATTAAAAGAAACATGCACTTCAATTTACTTCTGAAGGAATTTTCTTCTTATCTTACTGTTTATGTATAAGGGAGGGCACCAGGATGCAGGTCTCTTGTTATCTGGTGTGCTCTCTGGGGCATTTGGTGGGCCGCTGTAAGATACAGGAAGCTGGACTAGATGGGCCTATGGCCTGATCCAGTGGGGCTATTCTTATGTTCTTATGACACCTAACTCGCACAGCTGCTGAACAACGGGATTGCCTACAGATTAGTCAAGGAGTTTGAGAGATCAGCGCAGAAATAAACAGGCCAGTGTCTGTTACCCACATGAATGTCACCTGGTGGGTAGACAACAAAAATTACACCCACCTCCCAATGGTTTCAAGATGTCACTCCACTTCAGATGGTAACGGAGAATACATATGCAGGACACACTGTGGTCATGCACTGCCAAAGAATTAGATTGGATTTATGTATGATTATGATATAGCAAATTTGTGGAGCTGAACTGCTAGAGGATCTATGCAAGATTTTCCTTTACTTAGAACTGCATTCTAAAATCAAGTGCACTTTTGCCAATTAAATTAAATAATAAGGGTAAATGACATGAATGATTTATCATATTTGAACCCCACAGTTGCACAAAGGAGTTCAGGGTAACATACTGGAGATTCTCCAATTTTATATCAATAATGCTGTGCCATTGATTAGGCTCAGGATCCTGTGGATTTCAAGACTCCATGAGAGGAAGTTGTGTTATATATTTTCACTATATCACAAGGACTCTATAATTCATTGAACAAGCCATATATTTATTAGTTAGACTGAAAGTTACCCTTTTAATAATACCAATTACCAATGCTCAGTGTAACAAAGATTTTTAAAATAAGTTTACATCCATGGATTTCATAATTTTCTAAAGAGTTTCTCTCAAAACCAGACACTGCTGAATCTCGGTCTATTTTTTCATTAATGTAATCTGTACATATTTTCTGCTTCAGATAGTTTCCTTTTTGTGTATTAAAGTCCAAGTAGTTACATATTTATAGAAGCATTTCATATAAGCTCTTGGCATTTTGTAATTAGATGAAATGTATTTCAGTATGTACAGTTAATAAATAAGCAAGAATAGGGCACTGGATGAAAGAGAATTGCAAATAAAGTATGCTATTAACTTAGTTGGGTCAGAAAGATCCCTGACATTTCAAAAAATAAAACCATTCCATTTGACTTATGGAAGTAGTGGAATATATGCATTTAAATTTTCTTAAGGGAGCTAACCCGCACTTCACAAGAGGGAGTGCTAGTTTCTTGGCAGCCGCTTGCAAAACTCACAAGGGTATCATTAGTTATGAGAAAAAATTCTGATGGTTATCTTCTCTGTTTTCCTGTTTTTAGTATGATGTGCATTTAACTGTTAAAATTTTTTAAATTTTAAATTTTGTTGTACAGGCAGTGTTGTTACATTTTGTTTATGCTGGTCTTTGACCGTATTAATAAATTGACTATGACTATGACTACATTTAAATTACTTTGGAAATAATTTGTAAAAGCACTACATTGAGCTCTGTGTAGTCTGTTTCATGAGATGAAACAGCAAGTCACTAATAATGTGAAAGCCTAAAAGGTGGGTAAACAGGCAATTTCTAGATCATAACAATCAGATCTGTTAATGTTGGGGACACTTCACATCCAAGGAAGAGGCACTTGGATTTACATTTATACTATAATAGGCATAGAAGAGAACAGCACTTTCTCCAGTTAGAGATTTATTTGCAACAGGCCTGGCATAAGGACCCCTTCATCCTTATGGCACATGCACAAACTATAACCTTTATACCCAATGAAATGTAAAAAAAACACTGATAGGATGTTCATCTCTCAGAGCTGCCAAGATGCTGAGAGAAGTGCATCCAATTCACTTTTCTCAGCAGTTTCCATTTCTCAATGTTTACAGTTTGAATAGGTATATGTTAACTGTCACAATCCTGAATATTATCCAGTTTAGAGTACACTGTGGTATTTGCATTTGGGTTTTAAAGTATGGCTAGTAATAAATGCCTAGATATATTCAGTGCATGGATAGAATTGATTCTAAGTTTGTTTGCAATAAATGTGAATGACTTGTTAGTACCCTTCTTGGAAACTTCTGTCCAGCAAGATCTTGTCATTCAGGAGTTGAAAAGAGTTCCAAGTGTGTGTGCATTGTTTATTTTTTCCACTTTTGTTGATTTGTGACATCAACTTAGCATAATTAAACACATAGCTTTCTGCTATTTTGCTCAGGAAGAAAAGAGCAGCGCTTTCTTAGATATGAGGAGGCCCTGTGTCAAATAAATTAGGGTGATGGTAATATGTGGGCTTGGGAAGGGACAATGATCACATACAGAATTGTGTAACTGTCTTTTCAATTTTCCACTCCCATTCTAGTTTTTATTGATTTTCAGGAATTTGTAATTTCCATGAGTTAAAAGTATTACTTACAAAGTTACAGTAAAGGTGCATGTTTTGTGAGAGAGCACAAAAATTCTATTATCTAAAAAGATCTGGCAACTTAATGTTCCTGCATAGGAAACAAAGAATTTCAGATTCTTTACTAGCTGTAATAAAGAACAATGTCATTCATCCTTTCTCCTACTTAAAAAAATGTGGAGAAAGTTCATATGGAATAAAATTTAATTGCAATACCAACAAAGGCAAATAATATAGAGGCTTACACTCCTAGAGAAAGAGCTGAGGTAGAATTAAATGTATTCAGATCCTCAGCTACCAGGTATTTATATTAAATCTTGTCTCTGGTGAACAGCTTTAGTTACTATCTGATTTTTAAAAAAGATTTAGTAGCCTTCCCCAACAATAAATGGTTCAATCCAACTCACTTTGATACAATATATATATTCTACATGGGGTCTGCAATAGGCATATGTTTCAAGTGGGCTGGGATGCCAACCCTCTTCAAGTGGACCAAAATACATCTCACCACTTCTTTTCAACAGATTTAACTGTGTCTAGGTCTCTTCATTGACAATCAACAAAAGAACCCAAGGTCCTAACATCCTCTATATTATTTCTAGGTAGTACTTTTTCCCCCCTCCTCAATAGTCAAGCGCTTAAGACCCTGCAGTGACTGGATTTTATTTTTTTAAATTTCATTCAAACAAGAAGTTGTCCTTTGACACAAAAGGAATTCTGTTGCCCAGTTTGTGACTAGTCTAGATGTGGGCTCAGGTGCTTTAATTAACATAAATCTATTGTTTGTGTTTGACTGTTGCTTTACTGAGATAAAGAACTGGTGAAACCATGGTATTCGTTTTGATAGCCAACATTCAAAGATTGCAAACTTAAGTTTCACTGAATTGTTCTGAGGTAAAAGTCATGTCAAAAATGCTATTTACATTTTCCTTCCAGTTTCAACTTCACTTCATGTTTTAAAAGCAATTTGCCATAAAGTGCAGGACTACTCTTAAAGAAATGAAAAGTGACAACCTTCTTGGGCATTTTGAACTATTTCTGCAGTTCTTTGGATTCCAGCCTATATTTATGAAAACAGATGTAATTCACACTTCAAGACTAGTTTTCTTAAACTACTATTTTTCCCACCTCACATTATTTACCTATATGGTAAATACCATATTATTCCACATTATTCTACCTATAACTATAGATATACCTATAACTATAGGTATACACTACCACATTATTCTACCTATAACTATAAAGAATGAATTCAAATTAGAAAACTAATCATCAGTTTATTTTAATTTTCTTCTACGAGTTAAATATGACTATAAATATTGTTACATAAAACAGACATAATATAGTGAATCGCAGGTATGGTGAAAGATATGTATGTCTACTGGGGAGGGTCTTTTTTTGCTCTGATCAGTGCCTCCCACACCCATCACATAGTTTTAATTCGTTTTTCTGGTTTGTGAATAATGGCTTAGTTTAGACATAATACCAAAGGATGCATGATAAGTTATCTATCAACTGGTGTGTGGTCAAAACTGGAATCAGAATCAGAAACTAGGCTCTGAAGTGGAATCGCAAATCATGGCTTATGCTAACCGTAGTTTGGTGTCATGTATCAGTTGACCAGCTACATTTACAGTACCTAGCAAAGGGAGTATCAAGCAGACAGAAAACAAAAAGTAAATAAGAGGCTGTTAGCCATGGTTTTTCTGTACATGTGGAAGCTAACTAGCAGAAACCATGATTTGAAATGATATCTGAATTCAGTCAGTGTGTCATCTACATTGCTTTACATTGGTAATTCTCTCATTTTTTCATATTTTCAATGAGCTACAATTTACAACTCAAAAATATTCTACTACAAGTGTGCCACCATATCTGGGGTTCAGTTCTGGAACCTCCTGCAGTTACCTGAAAACATGCATGCCCCCCAGCTTTCAGAGCCAAGGGGAACTCTGCTCCCCTCGCCACTGGAGGGTCATATGAGCCCAGCAGAGGCCTCTGCCATGCAGAAAAATACAACTTCCAGTTTTGTGGAAAAACCGGAAGTGACGTTTCAATGCCTTATAAGGATGTCCACGGTCTCTGCTGGGCTCCAGAAGGGTGTGCGTGGGGGGCTCCTGCGGATAACTGAATCTGCAGATACAGGAACCGCAGATATGGGGGCACCCTGTATTTCATATAGTATTCATTAAGAAGGGATAATAGGTTATTTTTAAATACAGTTACTCATGACTAAACACCACTTAAATCAATTAGATAAGTTACCTCTGATTAATTTCATTACGGGCATACCCTGGTATTTATTTATCACATTTTTATACTGCCCTTCCTCCAAAGAGCTCGGGGCGGTGTATGCGGTTGCTCTACTCCTTTTTTCCTCACAACAATCTTGTGAGGTAGGTGAGGCTGAGAGAAAGTGACTGGCCCAAGCTCACCCAGGAAGCTTCGTATCCATGGGGGTTCCATTTTTGAACCTCCACGGTTACCTGAAACTGTGGACACCAGGGACGCCTCACCCCTGCCCTCCGGAAGTGAGGAGAGCTGTGCTCCTCTTGCCTCCGGAAGCTCTTCTGAACCCCGCAGAGGCCACGGGCAGATGAGTGGCCTCTGTGGGACTCAGAAGGGCCTCTAGAGGGTGTGCAGGGGAGGGCGCAGGGGATCCTGCATTGTATATGTGAAACTGCGGATACGGGAATCACGGATATGTAATTCGAAAGAGATTTATTCATAACTTTATTTGGCTATAAATCCAACAAGTATAGCATTATTATTGGGTCCAATCTTTTCAAACCATTTTCTATTTAACAGACCACTTTATAATGATTTCTAAATGAGTTTTGACATTAAAAATGTTTATAATATACATGTATATACATTCTACATTTTTAGAAAGAAGAAATTTAAAACATTCCACCGTAAATAATTCCTCTTGAAGAAAGATGCAGAAAACAATATAAAAACATTATTACATACCATCATCTGTGATCTTACAGGACACCAAGTAGAGTTCTTTTAAGTTCTGTCCTTCTTTAGCGATGACCTCTACGCATCTGAAATACATTCAAAAGTGGATTATAAGTGCTTCAATAATGAGAAATCAGTGGCTACCAGACTTCAAAAATGTTAGTGTCTGATGAAATTACACCTCCAACATATTTTCAACATAAGTCAAACCTATTTCAGACTAGTTTATTTCTTCCATTTGAGTGGGCTTGATGATTTTAAACCAAGAGACTAACAGGATGGTATCATAAATGCCTAACTTCCCAATCCTAAGGGGCAGCCCAATCCTGAGCTGCCCAGGGAGCCTCCGCTCAGCAGCACCACGAGGGCTGCCACCGAATCCAGTGCCTCCTGCGCTACCATGGGACGCACCTCGGGAGTAGGGGACGTTTTTCCCCTTCCCCCTGGTAAGGGAGGCAGCCCTGCAATGGTGGTGGGTTGCAAAAGGTTATGGCAATCTAGGAGTCACTGTAAAACTTGTGCATTGCTGAGCTTTCCAGAGCCTTAGCTCAGCGGTCTTCAGTCCATTCACGGTTGCAGATGTGACTACTGCCGCTGCCGCCACCACCACCACCCTGCACACTCTGGGTTCTGCAACATGGGGCGGAGGTGATGCAAGCACAGATATGAACAGATAGCAAGCAAGAGAAAAAGAGGGGCAGGCAGAAGAGAGCCTAGTGGAGGGTTTTTCCTCAGCCACAATGTCGGGTGGGAGATGAGGTAGAGAATCAGAGAAGAGAGTGGGGAGGGAAAAAATAATCAGTCAGGGATCCCTACCTTAAGGGAACCCCCACTACCCTTCTGCCTCCCCAGTACAAAGGAGAACCAAGATCACACATGCAGTGCAAAGCCACCAGCCAACTCCACATACTGCATTAACCACAAAGCTCACCTCCAAGTCTCAGCAGGGCACTAGCCCTTTGGTGGGGTTCATGGCTGGGCTTGGGGAGAAGGAGGTTGGGTGGCATCAGCAGCGATTCCAGTAGCTGGGTAATATCAAGTGAATTGGGAAGGAGAAGGTGAAGAAAGAGAGGAGTGGTGTGAAAGAAAAGGAGACATATGCAGATACGTGTCATCAAGAGAGAGGGCAGGTAGGCGAGCAGGTAAAGGAGAGAAGGAATAGAGAAGACTACAGCCAGCCATCCTTGCCAGGCTGTCTGCCAGGATCTGCTGCTGCCAGTCCTGTGGAACAGAGGGTTCCCTCCTCCCCTTCCCCCAAAGGTACACATACAAACACAAACTCCAACTGCAAGTGGCAGCAGCCACTTATGCTGTGCCCCTCCCTCATCTTCCTTGTTATCTGTTGTTCATATCTGACCTCCGATCATTCTT
The DNA here is from genome assembly GCF_035046505.1 of Tiliqua scincoides. Lineage (NCBI taxonomy): Eukaryota > Metazoa > Chordata > Lepidosauria > Squamata > Scincidae > Tiliqua > Tiliqua scincoides. Next base: position 47,460,621 of record NC_089822.1, read on the forward strand.
TCTCACTTCCCACCACAGTGTTGCCCCTTCCCCATTTGCTTCAGGTGGGATGGTCTCTGTTCTCCCTTCAAAGACACGGGTGATGACAGCTCAGTGTTCCTGGAATATGATCTCCACTGGCCATTGTTGCTGAAGGGGGTCCCTGTCATCACTTTTACCAACACTGTCTCCTCTTAATTATCATTGTTGCAAAAAGCTTTGGTAGGACTTCCTGAACAGAGCAGGAAAAGCTGGAAGGTGAAGAATTGTATCAAGGGAGTGGGTTGGGGGGAGGCTTTGTTGTGCCTGAGGAAGAGGAAAGTATCCTGCGTAAAAACTATGGGAGAAGGTTTTCCTCTCTTTCACACATCACAATGGAAGGGATGCCCAGAGTGTGCAGGATGGTGGTGGAGGCGGCAGCTGAGGCTGAGCCAGGCAAAGGTGAGCGAGAACAAACTGCTTATTTCTGGTCATCACCAGCTTCATGACATTACCTCTTGCTTAATGCTATTACTTCTGGCATTTGGTGTTAGGTGAATCCCAAAAGTTGCATTTTAAAAAGTGGGTCACTGCACTGAAAAGTTTGGGAACTACTGGTCTAACACATTAATGTGTTCTGAGTTGTTACATTTTTCACTCTGAAGTATTTTGCATTCAAGAGGATCAGGCTGGGAACAAAATGTTGAATATTAATACTGCACACGTGCCACTAGGTTAGATTAAAATAATGAGTTTCACTACATTTGAAATATTATAGCGTGGTTTAAAATTTGGAAAATGGAAAAGGTGCAAAAGAGAGCAACTAAGATGATTACTGGGCTGGGGCACCTTCCTTATGAGGAAAGGCTACGGCATTTGGGCCTCTTCAGCCTACAAAAGAGGTGCCTGAGGGGAGACATGATTGAGACATACAAAATTATGCAGGGGAAGGATAAAGGGGATAGAGAGATGCTCTTTACACTCTCACATAACACCACAACCGGGGGACATCCACTAAAATTGAGTGTTGGGAGGGTTAAGACAGACAAAAGAAATTATTTCTTTACTCAGCATATGGTCAGTCTGTGGAACTCCTTGCCGTAGGATGTGGTGACGGCATCTGGCCTGGATGCCTTTAAAAGGGAATTGGACAAGTTTCTGGAGGAAAAATCCATTATGGGTTACAAGCCATGATGTGTATGTGCAACCTCCTGATTTTAGAAATGGGCTATGTCAGAATGCCAATGCAAGGGAGGGCACCAGGATGAGGTCTCTTGTTATCTGGTGTGCTCCCTGGGGCATTTGGTGGGCCACTGTGAGATACAGGAAGTTGGACTAGATGGGCCTATGGCCTGATCCAGTGGGGCTGTTCTTATGTAAAGTGATCTATTGTACATTACAATGTGTGCACTTCTGAACAATGTCTTCCATCTTGAATCAGGGTAAAAGTTAATTAATTAAACTGCAGGTTAGAAGCTATCAAATGGATTCAGAAGGACCCTGAATTATGGAAAAATAATTGACTGTTCTACATGCATACGTAGTTTTTATGTTTTTGGTCTACTTTGCAAAAGCCTGGAATATGGCATTAGTGACAATTGAAATGAACTAATGAGGAAATATGACTGCACTGCTTGCAAGAAAAGTGGTCCTTAGAGACCTTGTTACTGTTTGTGATGCACTTCAGCTAATAGGAGCTGCCAGACACTGGTTAGGGACATTTCACTTTAGAGAACTGAGTTTCAATCACCTCTGAAGTATGAAAAGAAATGACACCATTAGAGAGACAGCCTGATGAGATTTGGAATGAAATACCAGAACGCACAGGCCAGATCACTGTTGCATTTGAACAATATAAATATTTTTCTAAACAGAAAAATTCACTGATACCATTGTTTAAAATGTAAACTAAACAAAAATCCACTGGGAAAAAGATTTAGCAGCGGAAATGCTGAAATACACAAGTCGGGAAATCTGCATACTTCAAAACTATTACATGTGCATCCGATTTACACAAGACCAATGTAAAATTAATGAATAGGAGCTTAATGATGGAAGAGACACCCAATTTGAGAATACTATATTCAGCATATACAATATTTAGGAATGAGGCACAAAATTAGGGTTGGATCAAGATCTACATGTTTCCCACCCGTTCCTCCTCACCACAATTTCCTGCACTTTGAAAATTCACTTTTGAGGGACATGGCGGGCGGAAAATAATTACCGCAGACACCCGCCCATAAGTTGATCCCACAGATAAGTCGAGGGCAGGTTTTGAGCCAACAACCATGGAATTTTCTATGACTCTTGGATAAGTCGGGGGTTAAACTTAGGGGGGTGTCTGACTATAGTTTTGTCTGATTTTACTTGAGGCCACATCCTGAAAAATAACCCACCACTAATTGTTACCTAAGAACTGTAGTCTCTAATTTATTAAAAACATAGTAAAAGATCATAAGATACATTTTTATTCTTTTTAAATTCTGGTCTTCGTCACCTTTTTGTAAGCACTATCAGAGTAAGTGCACTGTAAACAACATACCAGTAAAACAGTGGTTCCCAACCTGGGATTCATGTACGCCCAGGGACACTCAACAGGACCTTTAGGGGTACTTGAAAAAGAATGAAATAATGGCAGAAAAAGGCAGGTCATGCTCCAGAACGCCTTGCAAAGACCAGCAAGGCAAGAAGAGAAATAGCTAGTTGGCTGTGAAAGCCCCACCAATAGCTAGTTTTTGGTCATGAATTCAACTATGAACCAGTGATTGAAAACCAGTACAGTAAAGAAGTGAAACATAATATGGAAAGTGATCAATCACCTAGAATTTCTCAGCACACTTCTGGTGCAAAGCAGTGCAAAGGCAGAGTCTTCTGTTCTTCAAACAGATAAAAAGAGAAAACACTGTGATAAATACATGAAGTCTGGGATTTCATATGGAGGAGATGAGGGCTTGTATTATTAATTACACACATTTTGCTAATATGCAGGGTACCATTTATGGAAATGGGCTGCCAAGGGAATTTCTCAGCACACTTCTGGTGCAAAGCAGTGCAAAGGCAGAGTCTTCTGTTCTTCAAACAGATAAAAAGAGAAAACACTGTGATAAATACATGAAGTCTGGGATTTCATATGGAGGAGATGAGGGCTTGTATTATTAATTACACACATTTTGCTAATATGCAGGGTACCATTTATGGAAATGGGCTGCCAAGGGATATGCAAGTGAAAAAGGTTGGGAACCACTGCAGGAGAACCATGAATCAAATCCACCTTTAAGGTGTCTGGTGTGTTAAGCCAGAAGCTCTACGTACAACATACAACCCATAACACATAACTGGGAGTGCGCAATTCAATTCACAGCAGAGAGATGTGGCTGTATACATTTGCAACCCTTTTTACTCAGAAGTAGACCCACTGCTTTCCTGCTTTGCAAGCCTTTGCAAAGCAGAACCAGGCTGCAGCAGAAGGAAGGAGAATTAAAGGTTAACAAATTGCTTCTAAGGAGCTGTGCATGCCTGCTGCTTGAGAAACCAAACTTTGCAGAGTTGAAAGGCTTTGCCCTCTGAATGACCTGGAGATAAGGCGAGGTGATAACTGGAGCTTGATTACTTGGCAAAAAATTCACAGTAAGTGAATTTCTACGGTAAGTACCTGCTCCCCCACTGTTCCTTTGCTCTAAACACTTCTCCCAAAGTTGCTTTGCCTGGGGTTCCGTTACAAGTATTTGTACGTAATATGCAACATGCCTTAAACTTCCTCATGGTCTCTGAATGTCGTCTTTTATGCTATCATCTATTTTGTACAAATTACGTACCATTATAACTTTCAGTGCCTTCGCTTTACCCTGTCGGTATTTTACAATTGCTCATAGCTTAAGTCGCATTCTCCTAGATGTCTGACTGTTCTCTCAAATTAACTGTGATTAAATGGAATTGATATTCCCAACTGCATCATCTAACTGTGACAATCATCCATCCTTGTCCAAGGCACATAACCTGTCTGTGTTGTTGTTGTTGCTAACTTCACTTTATCTACACAATCAAATCCATGGTTAAAATGTGCTATCTAAGCAATATCTCTAAAACTGTTTTCCCTTCCTGTCAACACAGTGTTTACAATGTTTCTCTGCCTGGTTATTTCTCATTTAGACCACTGCAATTTTTTCATTGCCAGCTCACCCATTTTTCATCTCCCATTTGTTCTTCATTGTGCTGTTCAATGCAGGTTTTTTTTGGTCTGCCATTCTGACCACATCTCTACTTTTTTTCTTTGTATTCTCACTGGTTCCTCTCTTCTGTCTATTTATATTCCTTCCTGCTCCTTTCATTCTGCCGTTTCTAATCTTCTTGTTAAACCATGTCTTCCGCCTGCTGTTTCCTATAACCATCTTTCTTCTGTTGTAGAATTAACCCCCCCCCCACTATTTGCATTGCTTCCTTTATAACAATCTTGAAAAATAACTCCTCAATACTTACTTTTTCTTAAATGTTTTCTTAACTGAGCCTTTTTCATCTCTGTGCTTCATTTCCAATGTTCAACTTTCCACACTCTCTCATACTTACTTTCTTCAATATATTATATCTACTTCAGAATGGAAACTAGCAGGTTGGGACCCACTTCTAAATACTTGTTTTATCTGTGTAAAATGCTTACAGCCTAATCCTATCCACACTTTCCTGGGAGTCAGCCCCATTGACTCTAATGGGAGTTACTTCTGAGCAGATATGCGTAGGATTGGGCTGTCTCTTACTATAGGCACTTAAATACTGAATATATCAAGTAGTATTGTCTAGCTGGAATGAATTTCTTAACAGTATTAAAATAACCTATATACTTTTTTAGTACACAAAAATCACAGATAGCCACATTGGTCCATTAGAAAAATTCCAAAGCCACAATCTGATAATATGTGTATTAGGACAGACCAAAATGACACAAAATCTTAAGTAAACTTTTGAGTTCTCCAGAACTCTTCCTGAAGCTGAATATTACAAAAGCAAGTTGGTAGTAACTGGGGATGAAGTAATATCCTTAAAAGCCTAGAGGACTTAAGCAGGATCTTGTTCATTAGTCTTACTGCATTCTAAACACTGATGTCAGACTATGTCCAAGGTAATGAGGAAGACAAACAATGACTGTGCCCCATCTTAGAAAATACAAAATTACTCTGTTCCATCCCTAGCACTAACCGAAGTACTTCCCAAGCTTCTGGGAAAGACAGAAACAGAAGATAAATTATTATCAAGAATATTTACAAGTAACAAGTAACCCATGAGTCGTAACAGCAACTCAACTAGAGCCATTTTTCAAGACCTTTTGACTCAAGTCAGAATCTTTCTGAAAAGCAAGTCAAGCCCCCGGAAGTGGCAGGAGATAAAAGAAAGCAAGCACGCACACAAAAGCAAGCCTCAACTTGAGTATTTGAGTCTTTTCATTTTTAGGATAATCCCCCAAGTTCAGAATCAGTGCTCAAGTTTTTGACAGGCGTGACTTGAATACATACAAGTTGTGAAAAATGTGTGTTTTCTCAACTTGAGTCATAAGAACATAAGAACATAAGAACAGCCCCACTGGATCAGGCCATAGGCCCATCTAGTCCAGCTTCCTGTATCTCACAGCGGCCCACCAAATGCCCCAGGGAGCACACCAGGTAACAAGAGACCTCATCCTGGTGCTCTCCCCTACATCTGGCATTCTGACTTAACCCATTCCTAAAATCAGGAGGTTGCGCATACACATCATCGCTTGTACCCCATAATGGATTTTTCCTCCAGAAACTCGTCCAATCCCCTTTTAAAGGCGTCTAGGCTAGACGCCAGCACCACATCCTGTGGCAAGGAGTTCCACAGACCGACCACGCGCTGAGTAAAGAAATATTTTCTTTTGTCTGTCCTAACCCGCCCAACACTCAATTTTAGTGGATGTCCCCTGGTTCTGGTATTATGTGAGAGTGTAAAGAGCATCTCCCTATCCACTCTGTCCATCCCCTGCATAATTTTGTATGTCTCAATCATGTCCCCCCTCAAGTCATCTGGGTTTTGGCCCATCCCTTCTAAAGAGAAAGCCAACACCCACTTAATTCGATTTGAGCAAAATTCTTTACAGACTCCAGATACAAAGGTTAGTCTGATTCCTAATTTGAGCAAAATCTACTCACCAAGTCTTCCAAAAGGAATTTGGGAGCAGGGAATACATGACACAGCATTCTAACTGTAGCAGTTCCTCATGATGCATTAAAAATACATGCAGTTTAAGTGTCTGTGTAAACAGCCTTGTCAGAAAGAATGAGCAGTACAAATTTTTATATAAAAACTACGGTCCCAGCATCTGAAAATACATTATATAAACGTTTTAACATTGATCAAAAATGCCTGCTTGGGGGTAATGGATTCAGTAGTGGACATACACAAAACACATTTGGAAATAAATGACAAGACTAAAACAGAATACAAACACTTAATTAACCAGAAAAAAAAATCTGCTGATCCAGCTTCCAGTTAAGATGCACCCAATATTGAGCTACTCAAAGTCAGACACTTGAGACCTACACCTGAAAGAAACAACTTCATATTTTCGCTTCAAAACATTTGAGAGATTAGCCCTTAAGGAACCCTAGACTATGCCCCTTTGGCTATATTTTAATTCCTGTACAGGGAATCTGTCAGTTCCAACAAAAAGCAACAAATGCCTGCTATTAGGCAGCGCAGAAACAAAGACAACTTGATCCCTCCTCATTCAATTGGATAACTTTTTTTCAGCAATGTGAGTTCGAAAACCAGAACTGCCCTTCTAGGGCCTCCAGAAGCCTTTCTGAGCCGAACCCACAAAGCATTGGAAGGCAACTTCTGATTTCATCTTCCAAAACTTTTGCAGAGCCTTTCTGAGGCCCATGGAGGCTGTATACAGCTTCTACGGGCCTCAAACAGGCTCCCCAAAAGCATCGGAAGGCGAAACCAGAAGTCACTTTTGGGAGTCTTTCTGAGGCCTCTGGAGGCTGTTCTGCAGACAGCCTTCATGGGCCTCAGAACAGCTCTGGATGTGACCAGAGCAAGGCTCTGGGGTCCAGGAACAGAACCCTCAAGGATAACAAGGGTCCACCTCTATGTACCACCTGGTGACAGCTGCACTTTGCTGCAACACTTTAAGTGAAAATAAGCCTTTAGTGGGCAGCACAGGGGCTTCTGTTCTCTGCTGTAAAATTATGAAATACATTTTACCTGTGGTATTACCACAGATGGTGACAGTTATTATGAACAACCTGTAAAGGAAATAAAAACAAAAGGAAAATAAAAACTGATTCAGAAACAGAGGATACTCCACATAGTTTGCAAACCAAACCACGCAAACCAAAGCTCCCTTCTTTAAATGGAAGGTGACTCCCCGCTCTGAAAGGAAGCTTTTTTCCATTAAAGGAGCAAAGCTTCCGATCCATTCGCATGTTGGTATTTCCAAAAGAGTGCAGAAAGAGTAGATTTCTTTCTCAAGGAGGACTAGGAGCCTAAAGATTAACACTGCCTGTTCCAGTTTGATAAGAAGGAGTAAAGAACTCTTCTTGCTTGAAGAAATTCTGATTAAAAAATTGTATTGCAGTAAAGTTCACTGAGAAACAGTTTGGCCTTGAACAGAGAGAATTCAGCAGCGTGGAGTTGCTGCTGGTTTCACATCCAGATGCAAGCATGACTCTCTTGATGGGAGAACATAGCAGGACGTAGGTATGTTGTATAAAACAAGATTACAGAAAAAAGCTACTTCCATAGTAAACATTTTAAGAGTGTGGATTTGCTCCTGGCACATAAAGGTTTCACCAAAAATTGATACTGCTTATGTGAAGAAAAACAACCTAAAATACATTATATGAACATACACCATACATGTTAATCCCAGTAGAAAGAGACACTTGAAATTAATCATGTGTGATATTTATGTGATATTTCCATAACACTCTACTACAAATTAACCACAAAAAAAAAAAAAAAAGGTTTTGGTTGTCTTTTAACTCTAGGTTTAAAGAATATTCTTTACTAGACTAAAATGTTCGAGTTTGAAGAATCTCTGTAGCAAAGCAGAATGTAAACTGTTTTGCATATGGATGATTATGTGTTGAGTTAGATAATCAGATCCCAAATAGCAGTAAGTAAAAGCAAATGGTGATTGCAGCAGTTCAGTTACAGGGAATGGAAAATAATTTTACTTCCATATCAGTGGGAAGCAAAGCTAAATATTGTTAAGCAACTATGTATTCTTTTTGCATAAATCTGGACTCCTGCAACATTAAGCAGCTTCGCAAGCATGAAATAGTGGATAAACTTGCAAATCTAGAAAAGTGAATCAGTGAACAGCAATGAAATTCTAGAACAAAGAACCACAGAACACAGCATAACTTAACAAAATGTTCAGTGATAATGACAATTATAAGTGCTTCCACACAAGTTTTATTGGTGCAGCTGTTTACTGTGTTGATGCTACGAAATACTGAGAAATGAGGGTGTTGCACAATCCAAAAATTCTTCATCTTTGAAGTAGGACAGCACAATGTGTACCTACGAAGATCAGTTGTTTTAACCAAAGACTTTCCCCTTTTCTTCCATATTCTGTGTTTCTGGTTGCCAGCAGAAGAATAAAGACTTTGATAAAGGGCGCAATTCTAACCAACTTTCCAGCATTGGCATAGCTGTACCAGTGGGGTATATGCTGCATCCTTCAGTTGGGGAGTGGTCACGGAGTCCTCCTCAAGGTAAAGGCAATGTTTGTTCCCTTACCTCTGAGTTGCATTGCCCTTACCTTGGTGCTGGAAAATGGGTTGGGATTGCACCCTAAAGTACTCAAGTACTCATGATAAAAGATGCATGGTTGTTTGGCCCATGCTGGGCCCATAAATATGTTGTGTTTAAGGCTCTCTGAAATGGAAGGCTGAAAAGTTAGTGGAACACAACCATTTGCAGAACATGCAATAGTGCATGGCTTTGTTCAAAAGAGTCCATCTTGTGATCCTATGCTGCTTCCACTGCAGCAGACCAGAGCACAGAATCAGGTTTCTCACATTCAACGCAAAGCACATGTTTTATAGATACTGGAGAGGGCAAATCATTATTTTCTGTTACATTTTAATTTGTGCACTTCTACATGTTTCACACATGTGCACATAGAGTCATTTTCATCCTGGTACAATGGTTTGGCATTATTGCTAATCCCAATGCTTCTTCAGTGGTTGGCAACCTTCAGTCTCGAAAGACTATGGTATAAGCCTACAGCACCCGGTATTCCCAAGCGGTCTTCCATCCAAGTACTAACCAGGTCTGACCCAGCTTCCAAGATCAGACGAGATCAGGCATGTCAGTGTCATGACAGAAACCATACTAAACAGATGCAAGTGAATTGCAATTTAGCAGAATTTAACACGAGGTTAAGGTCAGCCATTTTAACTCTTTCTTGTTACAGCTCAGAAGGATTACTTTATTGATTTGTACTTCAGACAGACCTTCCAGACCATTTACTGTACAAGTCACGTTTCAGTGAGAATTCTAAAGCAACTTTGAAATAAAAACTATTATCTATGTTGTATGCTTATAAAACGCCAGATATAAACACCATGGTTAGCTGAGATCACAATTACGTAACTTAAAAGATACTTGCTTAGTAAAGTATCCCAATCCTCTTGCAACTCATGCGGGATCACTTCTGCCCGGTTTTCACAGCTGGTGGCCATGCACAGTGGAGATGCGGCCTGGCTCTGCGCAGGCAGCCAAGCTTCGTTCTCAATGGCTATTTAGTATGTGATAATGGATCCCCTCTCACCTGTTATCACAATCTGGACCTAACTGGTTATGATTTGGGGCTTGGTGGGAATTTTTTTGTCTGCACAATTGGCTATAGATTTTTTTGCCTACACCAGACTGTATGTAAGGTGGAATCTTTACTCCTTCTTTAATTACCTGATCACTTTCAGTCCAGTCCTAACCAACTTTCCAGTACCGATACAGCCGTGCCAACAGGGCGCACACAGAATTCTGTGGTGGAGGGGCAGCCATGGAGGCTTCCTCAAGGTAAGGGAATATTTTTACTGGTGTTTGTCAAGTTGCAGCAGGCCTCCCAACCCAGAAGTAACTGGTGATGATGTCATTGCTAGTTACTTCTGCTGATACATGTGATAGCTGGACATATGTAAAGTGGTATGTCAGGGGATAACACAGTTCTGCAACATTCAGGGAGTAACAAGTGCTTAAATAAATAACAGAACCAATGATATAATACCTTCTAACAACTCTATGAACAACAACTAAATGAACTCTTTTCTAGATTGTTGGAAATTATCTGCTTTTTTTAAATGTAAACAAGGATATGTTTTCCAAGCTGTTATCCTGAAATGGTCGTCAAAATTCTCTACAATACTGATCTCTACAATAGTATTTAACAAACAGCAGCAACAGTTAGGACTTTGACAAAGTATGTAGGTAAGGTCCAAAGAATTGAAGAACTACCTCTGTATGTCCAAAAATGAGAAAAGGGCTTATGCACCTTGAACAGTACTTCCTCACACTGCATTGCAAGCCACTGTGAAAACAAGTGTACTTACAAAGCAGATTGTGAAATGACGTGGGGGCCTGCAATTCAAAGGAAAAAAGTCAAAAATCCTACTGGAAATGTCTATCTGTTTAGACATGTCTGGAGTATGTACTTCTTCAGATCTCATCCCTGTTACTGTTAAGACTGTTCTGAGTAACTGGCTCACTTTTATGTATTTTGAAGAAAACGTATCAAGACAAGGATGGTGTAAGAAGTTACTTAACTAGCTGCTATAGTGAGGGAGATAATTCCAGAGTATATAAAACAGAAGGAACTGTAATTGGCTTACCCAGAAATACAATTAAAGAAAAGATCAAGATCTTACCTGTTACAAAAAACAATGGTAATAATTTAAATAATCTTTGGAGAGTGATGATGAACACATGCAGTCAACAGTTTGTCATTACAGAGAAAGTTTTTTCTCTACAGTTGAATTTCTAGGTACAAGTTACAAATACTGTTCCTTTACAATATCTCTGCAATTTATTGTAATTCTTTGCAAATAGTAGCAATTACAGCACTATTTACACAACACATATCTTTATTTTATTAAAATGATGTGCAACAGTTTATACACACATTTCATATATCCTTATAATGGAGCACCCGTAAATGAGCCTTTAGAGCCATTAGTTATTTGATTTTCTCTGTAAACCGCTTTGTGAACTTCGTTGAAAAGTGGTATATAACTAATACGAATACAAACATCATAAAAGCTTAATGAAGTTATGTACTTTTTTAAAAAAAAAATTCCAATTCTTCTGAATCTTAATATAGATTCCAAACTCAGCCATGAAAGTTAGAAAGGAAAATGTATATTTAAAAGATACAAGAATACACAGAAACTTTTTTGTCCTATTAAATTGAGGCTTTACTGTGAAGCATCTTATGCACATAAGATGTATATGCAACCAGAAGGAGATCGGACAGGTGAAGGACTCCACCAGGAATGAAGTTCTTGGAAGATAGAACTTGCTATTGTAAAAATCCCTACAGGGATTTAGTAAGCTTGCCTATGAAAACCGCCTTGAATAAAGTTGGAGGAGAAATTCAATAAGAAAGGTGGTATATAAATACTGAAAGCATTATTATCAAGAATAAATGTTTACAACCAAGCAACATAAACAGCCCTTTCAGTTTTCTTAGTTTTGAACAAGATTTCCAGAAACAAAGAACTTGATTTTCTTTGCAAACAGAGACAGCCATATCTCACTGAACTAAGGGTTGATGGGGAGGGCAGGTGCGATGGGCAGCAACAAACAAATTCTCTTGTTCTTTGCAGTTGTAAGCCCAGCTGAAGCAGAAGCACTCAGAGATTGCTAAAATCAATACTCAAAATGACACTGAGCGAATAGTGAAAGATTTGCTCTCAAATAAATCATTCATTTCTCAACAAGCATTTCCCTGTCTACAAAATGGAAAGGGGTTAATTCCTTATCTCTGAATGTTAGTTAAATAATTAAATATAATTCATGAGTCTATACATTGTACCAAATGCGGAGTCTAATTAGAGGCATTAAAACAGTCTAATAAAAAATATGCCTACTAAATATAAATGTATAATTATGGGTTCCCTGAAACTAAATGGCCAAGCATGGTCATGTGGTTTCTACAGCTCTCTTGTGTGAACAAGAACTGAAGTTTTGCAGATTATTGTACTGGGGTTTGTGAATTATCAAATGTCTCCTTGTTTATAACAATGAGCCTAATTTGCACAACTACTAAACAGAAACTATTTTGAAAAGTAGAGAGAGATTAATTGACTTGGCTCAAGGAATGCAATGTTGTATGTATACATATTGTTCACTTCAGCGTTAATGCCCCCTAGAGGATAAAGCCAATTAACACAAAAAATAGGGATGCAGACATTTAAGAAGGGATTTTCTTCATTACACAGCATTTTCTCATAACACACCACATATTCAATTTGCTTTGTATAACTATGGAAGATGGTGCTTGAGAATGTTCTCATTTTAAATCACACTATTTAAAATGTTCTGATCCACCAGCAAAGCTGAACAACAGCATTCACAAATAAAAAAAGATAGCATTCTATATCTTTTATATAGCAGAGAAGATACTGCTGGTGTCACGTTTCCGGACACCCCAGCCTACACATAATCAGCTTTGGAAACAAGGCAAAATGAAGCATACTAACTAGGTATAGAAAGACATGGCTAGGGTTCATTATAACAGTGTTTCTCAAACCGTGGCTCAGGACCCATTAGGTGGGTTGCAAGCCAATTTCAGGTGGGTCCCCATTCATTTCAATACAGGTTCAGCCTTGTTATACACTGATTTTTTATACACAGATTTGACTCAACACGAATGGCCACTGCAAATGAGAAGGAATGTGCTGATCCCTGGAGAAGGGGAAAAATGCATCCCATTAAAATCTCTTTAAAAAACTGAACAGTTCTTTAACAATAGCCTCCTTAATGAGAGAGAGGGCAGCTGGCAGACAATCCATCAATCCTTCTCTCTCCAGGCAACCCCTCCCTTCCCCCTGAGTACTTGAAAGGAAGGTGATCACTTGATCACTTTGCATTGGTGTAGGGAGGGGCTGAGTGAAGCTCCTTTCTAAGTGCTTGCAGGAGGACTCATTGATGGATTGTCTTCTTAAGGACTCTTATCTTACATCACGAAGGTCAGCAAGGCTGTTTTTAAATCACTGGAGCAAGGGAACTTTGTTTTTTAAATGGATTTGCTTTAGTGCACTTTTTGCCATCCATGTGAGTTCTGGTAACGGGACCCACGTGAATACTGAGGCTCAACCTGTATTTAAAAATAAAATCTATTAGACTTGATGCTACCATGGTATGTGACTGCATTTGGGAAAATGTTACAGACTTGTACTTTGAACAAGTTATGCATATTCTTTTAACAATGATAGTAAAAGGGACTTACTTCTGGGTAAGTGTGGGTAGGATTGCAGCCTAGGATTGTTAAAAATGTTCCTGCTAGATGACGTCACTTCCAGTCAGGACATCACGTCCAGTGGGTCCTGACAGATTCTCATTTAAAAAGTGGGTCTCATTTAAAATCCTGACAGATTCTCATTTAAAAAATGTGTATGCCCAGAGAACCACTGCATTATAAAAACTAGAAAGGGCAATAATAAACTTTTCTGTAGGCAGCAATATACAGGTGTCCCCCAGTATCTGCAGAGGATAGGTTCCCGCTGCTTCCACAGATACCAGAAACCATGGACAGCAGCAAACCCTATTCAAATCCCTCTGTCACTCTCAGGACTCACCACTTCATTTGCAAAGGCTTTGCAAAATGCAGCTTTTTTTCTTTGCTTGCTTCAGAACACAGTGGACAGAAGAGGAAGCAAACAGAGAACTCTAGACTCCACTTCCTGTTAGTGTTCTCTCTGCTGCCTCCTGTAGCATTAGTCTACCAGCTTTTAAGTCTAGCGTTCTCAGTATCTACTTTCATTTTCTCAACATTCTGTAGCAAGCAAAGCAAAAATGCTGTGTTTTGCAGAGTTTTTGCAAATCAAGGGCTGAGTCACTTGCACAATGGGGAGGGGAAATTGTGAACCTCGGATAAGAGAAACCACAAATATTGGATCTGTAGAAATGGGCACCTGTCTGGAAAGCAAAAAGGCCAGACCAGTGACTTGAAGGACTGCTGACAGGATACCACAGATTCTCAGGCCTTGAAGGCTAGATTTTCTACCTTGCACTAGAACCATGCAGTCTTCCCTCAATACAAACATGCATGCGCGCACACTCCTTACCTGATCTCTGGAATTCAATGATCCGAATTTAAATAGAGTTTGTTTCCCACTTAAATGAGAAAGCTGTTTTTACACTTTCAAAACGGAAATGAAACTTTCCAGCCCCAAACCCTGCTTGGACACACTATGTTTAATGGTTTATAACTCCATCAACTTCCCCAAAGTCCTGAGTTTGGGAGAAACAACCTTTGTAAGACAAAGGAAATGTTTAATACCTTCAATAGCTCTTACTAATCTCACAACAAATGATTCAACAACCATCTAACCAGTTACTGCACCCTCAACTAGGTGGCAGGACAAAGGCAGAATCCATCAGGATCTCTGGCTAAGAATAGTGGACTTGCTGATCGAGTTATCCCACCTAAGAATCCCATAGGATTCTATTAGGCAAAAACTACTTAACCTTATGCAACGGTAGTGATGTGTTTTTATTGATTTCATATTATTGTTTCAAAATTGCTTACACGGTGTTTCTCAAACTGTGAGTCAGGACCCACTAGGTGGGTCGGGAACCAATTTTAGGTGGGTTCCCATTCATTTCAATATTTCATTTTTAATATATTAGACTAGATGCTACCATGGTATGTGACTGCATTTGGGGAAATGTTACAGATGTGTACTTTTAACAAGCTACAATGCATATTCTTTTAACCATGATAGTAAATAGGACTTACTTCTGGGTATATGTGCGTAGGACTGCAGCCTAGGATTGTTAAAAATTTTCATGCCTGATGATGTCACTTCCGCTCATGACATCACTTCTGGTGACAGATTCTCATTCTAAAAAGTGGGTCCTGGTAATAATAAAAGTATGAGAACCACTGGCCTAACAAATGAACAATATTGAATCAATATACAGCACTATAGGGCTATATGTGGATATTGACTTTATTTATTTTATTTAAAATATTTTACGTTGCTTTTACATGGCTCAAAAAGACAAACAACATAAAGCACAATTTAAAACAGTTAAAACAATATAAAGTACAACACTGTTATTTAAAACAGTAGTATGCAATAATTATTAAGTGTACATACATGGATTTTTTTATACACGGATTTGACTCAACAGGAATGGCCCCTGCAAATGAGAAAGAATGTGCTGATCCCTGGAGAAGGGGAAAAATGCATCCCTTTTAAATCACAGTTTTAAAAACTGCTTTATACTTTTGCAGAGAGACAGTCATACAAGTGATTACAGGTATAACTTAAGTATCCACAGATTATTCTATCTCAAAGTTGATGAGAAGGGCCCTTTAAATTAGGAAACAGTCATTTAATAATGCCAGAGAGGGCAGCCGACTGAGAAGGCTAAATGGCAGAGATTATCACCTTCTCCATTCTTTCCCCCTTGCTGGGGCTGCTGGTGAAGGGAGAGACTGCTGCCTCCTAGTGTAGCTCCTGGAGAGAGACTGATTGACTCTTGTGTGCATTACAAAGGTCAGCAAGGCTGTTTTTAAATCACCAGAGCAAAGAAACTGTTTTTTAAATTGATTTGCTATAGTGCATTTTTTGCCATCCATGTGAGTTCTTGGAACGGAACCCTCGCGAATAATGAGACTCAACCTGTACCATAGTTCAACAAAAAGTAGGTCATAAAGTGGTTCATGTAGCAAAATGTAAATGATTCCTTGTCCCCAAAGTGCTCACAACCTAAAAAAAGATGCTAGAAGAGACATTCGCAACAACCCTGGAGAAGATGTCATGCTAAAAAGATGCCAGGTAAAAAGGGAGAGTTGCTAAAAGTGGTAAAAAGGCACCACTTTTAAAGCCACTTTTTTGCCCAGTTAGCAGAGGTAATAATAATAATAATAATAATAATAATAATAATAATAATAATAATAATAATAATAGGAATCCTAAAACTGACTGAAAACAATATAAGTGGATTATTAACAGAGTAAGAATTATAAATGCAGCACTAAAACATGCTGCTTCTATCACAGGCTCATAACCTGTGATTAAAAACTGACTCACAAGGGGCTCCCTGAGTACTTTGTGGTAACATTTGGGGCACCTTAAGGCTTGCCTTAGTCATCCTTTCATGCAGGATTACATACATGTGCCATTATCTTCAACACAGGATCCCTGCACACGATTGTTCCCTCCCCATGTGTGCATGATATACAGGTGAAACCTTTTTATGCACGGGGGGTTTCGTTCCTTGAACCTCCTTGATTGGGAAAAGTCATGTTTTGCTAAATCAGTACCGGAAATGTTGTGATTTTACACAAATTGCATCATTATGCAAATCGCGTACAGTTAAGCAAATAGTGCTACAGCCTGTCACCTGGGGATGAAAGGAAACTAAGGCAGAGTTTCTCAATCACCACCCTGCTCCACTCCACACTCAACCTTTCCTGTTGCCCGCCATCTTCACTTCTTTCACAGGCAGGATGCCGAATTCTTAAGAGTCCAGTCCTATGCATTTCTGCTCAGAAGTCCCATTGTAGGCAATGGGGCTTACTCCCAGGAAAGTGTGGAGAGGATTGTAGCCTGACAGCCCAGTCCTATGCCTGCCTACTCAGAAGTAAGGCCCATTATAGTCAATGGGGCTTACTCCCAGGACACTGTGGATAGGGTTGTAGCCTCAGAGCCCAGTCCTATGCCTGTCTACTCAGAAGTAAGTCCCATTCTAGTCAATGGGGCTTATTCCCAGGAAAATGTTGATCAGATAGTAACCTGATCTCATGCTTTGCACTGCTGGGAAGACTTGCTTGCTGGACGGTTTTGCTTGTGTAGGCTGGAGCATGGACAGCCTGCACCATCTCAGTCTGAAGGAGGGGGAAATTAGGCAAACACTGTGTGTGTGTGTGTGTGTGTGTGTGTGAGAGAGAGAGAGAGAGAGAGAGAGAGAGAGAGTGAGTGAGTGAGTGAGTGAGTGAGTGAGTGAGTGAGCTCTTCCTTGCTGTACCCGTTCTGTCTACAGAGATTTTTCCCTTGGCTTCCCCTCTTCAGCCTCTTTGCTGGCTCAGGGGCTACAGGAGTCTTACTGTTCCTTTGCGAGGCACACAATCTTCTGGAGCCTCTTCCATGGCTCCAGTGCTATTTCTGTGCCTATGCGAGGTGCAGCCTTTTTTCAGTGTTTCGAGCTGCCTTGAAACAGAGCTGTTCAGGGCAAAGGCGTGTGTGATTTTGAATCCCCCCCTCCGTTCGCATTGAGATAAATCCGCAGATAAAAAAATCCGTGTATAAAAAGGTTGCATCTGTATGTGTTTTTAAAAAGCACTATAGGTAACAGTGGTGGGCCAGATAACTTGTCATGTTGAACATTCAGTGGGTATTGTAGTAAGGCAAGATTAGCTGCTGCATGTTCTAGAAACAGTTAAAAGCAAAACCTGAGATCTCTAGGTCCATATCAGTGCCAAAGCTTCCCACTGTGAAAAATATATCATTCTACAACCATTTGTCTTTATAAAGTGCATTCCTTTATTACTGCTGAGTGGTAGCAACAGAAAAAAAGATATTGGAGTGGAAAGGAAGAGGCAAACTATATTGGAGGGAGTGAGCTTTCTACCACATGTTAAATTTCTGAAAACACAAAACAATGGTATATCTCACATTATCACTACTATTCTAAACATTTTTTTCAAAGAAATCATTTTAATTTTGATAGAAGAAAATGTTTTCCTCCTCATTGCTCTTCCATCACTGAGAGATGGAAGCAAACCAATGAAGAACCACTTCATATACATTGATTGATGATAGTAGAGGAAAGCACTTCAAGTATGTGAAAACTGCCTTTTTCCAACTATGGGACCCAACAATGATGGCGGGTCAAAATGGCCAAAGTCTTCCTTGAATTGCAAAACAGATTACAACATGCATGATGGAAACAAAGTCAGCTCAGAGGGGAACAAAAAGAACAGAAAATGGGACCAATTCAGCTGAACTTGTTTTTAAACATAGCAAAGGGATGAAAGGAAAGGATTGCAGAAAAATGATTAGGAGAAAAGCAATTGCAAAATATCTACCCAATAGATAGCTCAGTGGTTGATGAACCCTGGACTTGTAGCTGCCCTTGAACAGTCAGCTGTCAGTTGTGGTCTTGGGAGCCTATGCCCAGCTTTAGCTTATTCGCTGGCTGCAATCATACCTGAGTCCGTCAGATCTGGCTGTGGGGGTGCATGTCTCAGCAGTCCTTCCCAAACTTGAAGGCTTGAATGTCTTAGCAGTCCTTCCCAAACTTGAAGGCTTGAATTTGAGGCTTACAACACCCTCAAATTCCAAAATTTGAATTTGAAATCACTACTTGTTATGAAACTGTTATATTTCATGGACATGATAACCTTCTTCTGGTTATTTCTCAGTAATGACCCTGTGAGTTTTTTCTCTTCCTCCTCCTCTCTCTAGTACAGAGTCCCAGTTATTCCCTGTTTACTTTAATTGCAGTTTGAGAAACATGGCCTAAGGGAGAGCCCAGGAAGTGACTTGTAACTGAGAATGCTGGTAGAATTCACTCTCTATATTTGATTATATTTTGATTAGTTAGGTGTATTTAGAGCCATCAAGGTCTAGTTTATTACGGTCTTGCCTTCTCTTTGTTCTTTACAGTTTTGTTTCCTTTTTTGCCAGGTTTGATTTGTTTTTACCTGCTTAATTGGCTTTGCCATCTTTCATATTCAAGAAAACTTTTAATTTTTGTATTGTTCTTTCTCTGATTGGAAAAATCTTAGCAGAATTATTATGATCTTGTTTTACAAGTATTGTCAGCAGAATCTTGCAGAAGATCTCTGAGACCTTGCATTAAGTTGGGATAGAGGTATGGCCTAAGGTCCCCCTCTGAATAGCCTTGTTTCCTGTGCTGGTGGTAGCGGAATTGCTACCAAAACTTCCTCTGGTCATGACATTACCACTTACTTCTGGGTTTGGAGAGCGTCGTAAGCCTAAAAATTATAGTAATGGATTGGGGCACGTGGAAGGGCTTTTCCCAGCATGCAGTTTTCGAACACTGCAGTTCTGCCTGCCATGCTGAGATTCCTGCTGCTGTTTGGAGGCATGCACTGTGGTCTCCCTGCGGGCAAATGGCAGAAGATAAGCAAATAATAATACCTTGCAAATAAGCAAATAATATTTTGAAAATATGATCAAGATTTGCATATCTTCTACAATTTGCAGCTAATGCGTTCCTACATGTGAACAAAGTTCTTATTTCTGACCATCATCAGCTTAATGATGTCTCTTCTGGTCCACAGTATGCACCACATAATCACATAGGCTGCCTTTTCAGCAGCGCCACTTCTGCCGAGTCATCACTTTGCAGCTCAGGTGCTCTGCAAAGTAATGACTCGGCAGAAGCGGCACTGCTGAAGGGTGGCCCACATGATAATTAGGCTCTCCCAGTGCCTTAAGCAGCATCGCTCTCTCCCCCTTCTTGGTATGCCCCTTCCCCATAGAGTTCCTTGCCTCCTTCCATGCCTGCCTTGAAGAGCCTTGGAAGAAGCAGCACTGCTAAAACAGCAGTACTGAGAAAGCCCAATTGTCACATAGGCCAGATAAAGAACTTCCAAGAACCATATCTAGCCTATGGGCCTTATGTTTGACACCCTTGCTATATAGCACAGGATCAGGATATCTTAAGGACTACCTTCTCTCACATAATCCTGCCCAACCCTAACAAAGGGCCCTGCTTATGATACCACTATTATCAGAGGCTAAAGGGATGGTAGCAACCTTCAGGTTTCAGAAAGCCATCCAGAGGCGAGCAGAGCACAGTATGGCTCAATGTGGTCACGGGGACCTGCGTTGAGCCAGATCCACGGTTACACAATCCATGCATACAGAGGTCCCACCTGTACCTATTAATGTATTTTTATTGTTTTAAATTTCATTGAAGTTTATATTGTTTTAGCTATTTTAATTTATGTTCTATGCTGTAAGTTGCTTTGAATCATAGAAAGGTGGCATAAAAATCTTTTAAATAATATATAATCACATAAATCTTAATGGACAGTTCACAGTCAATATTTTGACAAGTTCTGAAAACTCCTGGCATACCAGAACCATAGTTAAACGTTAAACATGTACTTTCAGCACACTTTGTGTTGGAAGTTACTTCACAGTATAGGCTTGAAAAGAATGAACTGCTAAAGCTCTTAAAATCATAAGTAACCGTTAAAAAAAATTCTTTGAAGGACTATAAAAACCTCTGTACTTCACAATTCAAATTGCCAGTGTCCAGATAGCAGGCAGCTTTTGAAGTCATCAATACTGAACTCTAAACAGAATATGATGCAGAAAGGTAAAGAAGTCAGTAAACACACTAGTTTTCATGTTGATCTTCACTAAAAAAAATGCTGAAAATTCACTGTTTGTGTCAGTTTCTGCCAAGCAGAAAATTTATCTTTTATATTGTTTATAGAGATGCTTCCCCCCATGTTATCAGTAAAAACACTGACCTTCTTCCAAGAAGGTTAAACTTCCTGCTTTGTTTGAAACACCAGAATACCCTTTCTCAGAAGAAATGCTACATGTTCATGCCGCAAGCAATGAAGAAGAATATACTATCGTTCTGGCCCTTCATTTGTCAGAGGATCTTGGCAACAGCAGTGCTGCTTGTACACAATTGCTGCATAAAAAACCATTTTCAAACACAACCTTGCCAGGAGCTATGTTCTGCCTAAGCAAAAGAAAGCAAACTTAACTTCTCTACCTATCTGTTCAAGGCTGCATGAAAAACAGGTGTTATGGTAGGAAACAGAGTTTGAATTGGGAACAAAATAAAATTACATTTTAAAAATTGGAAAAAAAAGTGAGATAACACTGCAGGGCCCAAGTGTTCGTGCAAAATGCAAATCATGGAAACTGTTTAAGGGATTAAATGCTCTTTTGCAAAAAGTGACCATTGAGATTATAATCATTAATTAAAATGATGTAAATAATGTTCTGAAAGAACTCCTTTTTAACTCACAGGTTTCAAAAAACCTATTGATAAAAAGGTTTAGTCTCAGAAGAGCTGCTCTAATTAAAACTAAAAATCTAATTAATAAGTATGAGAAAGCTTGCAATCCCATTTACTCAGTAATGGCAAATTTTGAGCATTGAAGTAGTATGCAAAAATCACAATTTTGCAAATTATCAAGTGAACATTATATAATGTATATTTTCTGTCTATTGAGATCAGCCAAACACTGTTGCCAGCAACCCTTAAGGTTAGGAAATTCTTTTGTTTTTTCTGATTCACTGAAAGCACCTTCTTATTCACTTAGCTTTACTTATTTGCTATAGACAACAAAATGAAATGATAATCTAGGTGGATTGTTTGTCCCTGCATAATTCTATGTAATTATTTGACTACTAATTTGATTCTTTTTCCTAAATCACATATTAATATTTAACATATTAATTCAAATATCTGTGTCTACATGGAATGGTTCATTAGTCAAGGAAGTGAAACTTTTTCTGCATTCTAATGGACAGGGCGCCTCAATGTTTGCTCATATTCTAGTATAGATAACTGAAATATTTAAATCAGTATACTTTAGAAAGAAATTGTTCATTTTACATTTTGTAGAGTAAAAGTTAACAGATTCATTTTGTGAACTTTACTTATATTTGGGAAATACATTTTTAACCCTAAAGGAAATCTAAAATTTTATTCCAAGCTTATTTTTCTCTAGGGACTTTCTCTTCCTTGAAAATCCTTCTGAGAAATAAATGTTTTTCAATTTTTTCCTGGAGCAAATGCTTCCTTGAAACATTTCAGAGAAACCAGGAATGTACTGGCATGAAGTCATTGATAAAGAACATAAATATAATTAAAAATAATAGTATGTTTGCCATTTCAAAAAAAAAAAATTCAGAAAGAGGTTTATATAGCAAAGTAAATAAATAAATGGATCTGTGTCCCCAAAAGGATCTTAATCTAAAAGAGCATGCAGAACAAATGCAGAAAAAAAAGAAGTAGAACAAATATTGGAAAATAGCTTCTGGAAAAGATGCTGTGCTGGGATGAAGAGGACCAAGTTAACAGAAGTGTGTTATCAAAAGTCCTCTGAAGTGATACATGTGAGGGCACGTACGACTCTTACTCTCACGAAGTGGCTCACGTTGATGGCTGGCTCATGATGTACCCTTAGTACGTACTGATGCTTGAGAAATTAAGAGAAGACACAGGTGTCAGAAGTAAACGAAGTGAACTAAGAGTGGTTCATTGAGGGATTATCTGTAATAGGGAGGGGAGGAAACTAATTTTGTTGAAAAGCAATATATAAATATCCTTAACAACTGAAATTAAATAGCAAACTGGTGCTGCTCAGTATACTACTAGATGAAGAGTGCAGTGACTGCAGTCAGGTCAATTGCATTTCATAGTGATATTTATATAGCACAAAATGGTATATAAATTTATGAATTTAAATTATTCAAAATTATATAAATTTATATTCAAAAGTAACAAAATACCAAGAGATGCTGCTTCTCTGACCTAGCACTTTTGCAAAGTGCTGAACTTACTGGGATTTCAAGAGGGGTATTAGATATGACAGGCTCTAAGCAGTGGCATACAGGCTCTAGGCATCATCACATGAGCCATGATGTCACTTCTGGATTCTCCCCAAAGGAAGAGGTGCTGGCAGCTTTGTGCTCCCCATCCCTTCTCCTGTGGAGGCTCCTCATTAGGGAAGCCTCCACTGGAGAAGGAACAGGGGCATGAAGCCATAAGTGCCCCCATGGAGAGGCTGGGAGACGCTCAGAGCACCGCAGATGGGGGTGTCACTGCTACTGTTTCTGCCTGGAAAGTCTGCACCGGGCACCCCCCTCCCATTGTGCTCAGGGCACCTGCCGTGTCTTGCCACATCCAAGATACACCACGGCTCTAAAGTAAGTAGGAAAAGGACAGAGAAAATATATGGATAAGTGTGAGGCTGGCAGAGACACAGATGCACAGCTGCAACTTTGCTACTAAGAAAGAGAGAGGCAAGCAAGAGAAGGCTGCAAAGACACACCACACATTTGATAATACATGGAAAAGGGAGGATATGGTAGTTATATCTGTCCTTAATTGGCTGACAGGAGTCCAGGCAAAGGCTTTCAAAAGGAAGAAAACCATGGAACTCCAGGCACCAACCCAAGTCCCTGGGGAGGTTTGGCAGTGAGCTGAAGGTATATTCAAAGACAGACACTTGGGACTTTGGCGGAAGCAAACACAAGAGGTTCAAGGAGGCTCAGCATAGTTCTGTAGTGCAAGGACTGGCGTTAGAGTCACTGTATGGTGTTTTCACTTCTGCTCTTAAAAGAAGAAAGGTCCTAGACAGAATAGACCTAATCATCTCAGCTTTGAGTCCCAGCCTCTATATTTAGCTCTGGATAGCCTTTAGGTTTTTCAGTTCTGGAGCAGTTTAGTGATTTTCAGTTCTCAGCTAGAGCAGCTTCTGCATAGGGGTGCCTTAATGCAGGCACAATCTGGAACTCATATAAGTACAGAAGAAACTACTCAAGTACAAAGAACTTCCATGTCAGAATAATTGTAGCCTTCTTTGAAACTGGGGAGTATTAAGTCCGACTGGCTCCAAGGTATTGCCCAACCCTTTGTAGTGTAGAAATTTGAGTGGTTCATGGAATTTTATATTGCCCTTTCAACAAACAGAATTTTAGGCTCACTATTCTACCGGCTTTGACAATTTACTATGCTCATGATTTGATGTATTTGTTAGCCACCTTTGGGAGAAGAGAGGAAAAACAGAGACGTGGATTTTGGGAATGACAGATATCTGGAACATAGCAAAAGTGTCAATCCCTACAACCACTAGATAGAATATAGACAAGTATGTGACAATACCTGATTTCTGATAAGTGGAGACATTCCTGAAGCCCTCTGCAGTTCAGGCAGGCCCGTTTGAAATTTTATAGTAGGGTGCTTCAGTGTTCCCAGTCTTTCCCCCTAGGGACTGACAGGGCATCAGTTTAAACTGTCATCACCTTTGGAAAATTCAATCTTCCATATGATTTTTCAGGAGGCAAAAAAAGAAATGGAAAAACAAGCTTTCTAACAATCCATGGTCTTTATATTCTTCAAGCATCAACCTTGGGCTGAAAGGTACATGTCTAGTGCTTCTCTATGAGGACTGTAACAAGGGTGAAAACTGGGGTTAACTGGAAATAAAAATATTTAATAAGAAAATTAATAGCAAACTCTGAGAAAAGACTGCAGTTAAAGTTGGACTTTTCCAAATAATTTTCTTCTACTCTAAAGCAGTGACATTCAGCTAACCAATTGCTTATTACATGCCATTAGATCTTCTACATCAGCAATTTTCAACCAGTGTGTCGCAGCACACTGGTTGCCATGAATGGCCTGCAGGTGTTATGGGAATTTGGAGAAGGGTAATTTATTAGTATGACCATTGGGGATGTGAGCCCCTGCCCTTGCTGGCAGTGTGATGTGCCTTGTCAATTGTAAAAAAAATAAATGATGGTGTGCCCTGAAAATTTTAGTGCCTTGTCAACATGCGATGAGATGAAAAAGGTTGAAAATCATTGTTCTGCATGCTACAGTTTTGAAGAGAGTTCATGGGTATAATTTTAAAACCTTTTATCAGTGAAGACTTGAATACATGAAAGCTTCACTTAGCACATCATCACAGCGTTTAAATTATGACTGAAAATATCTTGTACTTTTATTTCATAGTAACAAACTCATTTTGAAACATAGCCAAAGACTGAATAGGCAATTTACATTGCTAGATATTCTCTCCAGTTCACCAACAAAAATTATTAAGCTGATAGTTTTTATGTTCTACTGTTATTTTTAGCATTATATTCAAGGAAGTACATGTGGCAATGACTATTAACACAATCTGAGAGTGCACTTCCCTGCATCTTGTTTGTGTTTCCAAACTATCTTTAGGCCACAAAGTAAATAATATGGCTAGCCACAAGTATTTTTGAAAAAGAATAAACTCTGTGGCTCTGTCTGCTATTTGAATCTTTATCAAGGAATCAGATAAAAGTTTACCGAAAACAAACAATTGTACACAGTTGTCTTTAAATTAAGAAAAACCTACAAAAATGAGTCAAAATGTGTTTGCTACAGTTTTTTTTTAATATAAGGCACCAGGAAATTTACAAAGAGGATGCAATACCTTATTTCTTAAGATCAACAGATGCATTTTCATCCTGGATAAAAGCTATTCATTAATAATAACTAAAAATAAAAGTTGTTCCTAAATAAATAGTAATGCACTACACATTGCTCAAGTCAATGTATACTAGTTAATTCCAGCTAAACTCATGAGTAACATAGGTCAGAAAGAATTAGATGTATAGTACTGTTCAAACGCAACTGCTACACTCCTGGAAACACAACTGGAACAACACACAACCTGTGACACAAAACAAACAAGCTAAGATCCTCTTCCTTCAGTCATTATTTCATACAAATTAAATGCTATGAGTCCAAGTTAAGCCACTGAGGTGAGACTCTGGTACACAAACAAGTTCTAAAATGTCCCCTAGGTTTCTAGTGCACAAAATTAATTATAATGATTGCTTCTATGCCTTCACATAAACATTACAAATCATTTAAAGAAATGTGACACAAAATATAACATTTCATGAATTATATTTATAAAAATTCTTGTAAATGTTCTCATTTATGAATATAAAGTAGAATTTATGTGTAAGCATTTGTGTTATGAATAAATTATTTTTTCTTGGCTGAAAGATTTTATTCTTTAAAGAAAAAACGGCAGGTCACACAAGCATTATGCAACGCTTATATCCTAATCATCTAATCATTCTCTGGTGTCACAAGGATGGCCAGATTAACATCTTGAAGGCAATTATAAGGTTGAAGGCCCTTAAGGCAATGGGTAAACCTAGCTCTCTGTCCCTGCACGACTCTGCACTGATGGCAGAAGCACATTGCACCATGTAGTGTATAATTCTAGTTGGGAGGAGTAGGAGCAAAAACCACTAGTAGCCAGCCCTTCTAAAAGTTTCAGACCATCTTGCAATCTGGTTGGCTAGTATAAGCGGAATTATCATAAAGGGATAAAAAGAGACTCTCCAGGGGTGTGGTGTGCTTCCCCTGGGTGGCAAGCCTTGTCCTATCTGCTTCTTGTGCTTCGACTCTATTGTCCATCATGGGTGCCTGGTTGGACAGGTAGACTGAGTGCCATTTGTTCTCCAATGGTCATAGGACCCAGGCGAGAGATGGCTATGTAGTAAATATAGTCAGAAAGCTAGTTTTGTTATTTTAGAACTGATGTATTTCTGGAAGTCTATATCACTTGAAATTGCTGCCTTGATTTATGTGTGTGTGTAACCTTAATCTTCTTAAATAAATCAACATCTATTTTTCAGGCCTTAATCAGTCTCGAATACTAAGAATGGGAGTCAGCTATCCAGACTAGCTGCTTGGTCGAGCTACCAAAGAAATGTTAAGTCACTTCAGAGCCTTGAGGTCTGAGTTGGAGGGGAGTCCAGCACCTTCAAGGGTTGGTGCAAGCTTGTAGGCCTGCAGTTTTCAAACTCTCTGGAAGTTTGAAAGCCACAGTAAGTGCTTGCAGGGGAGGGGAGGGAGGAGGCAGGGGAAGGCAGCAACGTGATCCACAGGATCGCATCACTGGGGGGGGGCTGCAGGGACTGGGATGTACTCACCAGTCCCTGCAGCAGCGTCCTGGGGGTGCGGGGAGCCCTGCGTGAGCGTCTGCAGGGCTCCCCAGCCTGCAGAAAGTGAAAGTGCAGCGATCGGAAGTGGATGTCCAGGATGTGCTCAACTGTGACTATGATTCATAAAAGTACCCAAGGATGAATCAGATGCTTCAGATATTCTGGGCTCAGAGGAATGGAGTACATGAATAAGAAGTGGTGATGCTTCCAACTGCTGAAGATGAGTTAGGCTTGGAAGGAAGTCCATCAAGCCTAATCACACAAGGACCCAGAAGAACAAGGGATGATTTATTTAAAGAATTTATATCCCACCTTTCCCTTGCCAAAGCAAATGCCCAAGGCAGCTTACAAAATGCTCACAAAACGTAACAAAACTCTCAGGCCAGTGCTGGACCATGGGAGCTGGTGTTACAGGCTCCCTGTGGCCTGGGCACCTCTTCTTTCCACGCTCAGGAATCTGGAAACTGCTGGTTGGATTTAACCAATTCCGACTACATCTTAAAATGACAACAGCCCCTGTTAACAGACCCAATGTTAGACACAGTGTAACGGGTTCAGAACTAAGATCACTCTTTGACCCCTGGGGGCTGGAGGATAAGAATATGCCCTCAGTTTGGCTGTGCTTGTCGTAAGAGGCAACTAAACAGCCACCTGGTAGATGGGACTTGTTAGCCTGGGAAGGCAGCTCATCTGAGAGAAGGAAAACTCTGATCCCAAACCTCCACTGCTACATCCAGTTATGGAAAAGGCTTCAGGAGTCAATCTCGAGGCAAAATCCGGAGCTGGAGTCCCTGAGGCAGTTCATGGCTGAACACAGTCACGTTCTGGCAACTCCTGTGAGGCTACTGGAACCAACCGTATTGGCTTCTGCCTTTCCATTGGACCATTTCAGCGATGTGAAGAGGGGGGATTTGCTGCATGGGTAACAGTCTATCCTCCATCTCTACTTTACCCAGGCTTCGCGCACTGGAGAGGACACTCTGTTCCAGAACCACCATTCAGAGTGCGATACCATAGTCTTCCGAGACTGAAGGATGCCAACAAGTAGCATAGGTCATCCACTAGAATAGGGGTCTCCAAACCCCGGCCCAGTGGCCAGATGTAGCCCGCGGCCAGTCTCTATCTGGCCCGTGGCCAGCCTCTTGTCCCCTGAAAGCCTCTGGCCCACTTGGCCGAACATGATTGGAGTTGTGCTCTGGTTGCATCTGGAGGGTGTTCTAAGGGCCAGAGAGGTTGACTGAATAAGCCCATTCATTCATTTATTCACTCATTTAAGTTCTATCTCTAATAATCTATCTCTATTTATATAAATTTTATATTTAAATTTTTCTTCTGGCCCTCTACACCGTGCCAGATATTTGATGCGGCCCTCGGGCCAAAAACTTTGGAGACCACTGCATTAGAACAAACAAACGTGTTTCAGTTCCCAAACTGCGCAATACAACAGATTTAAAAGGATTCGAATAATTAGTTTAATCCAGGAATCCCTGAAGCTGGGTTCAGATTCCAAATGTGGAATCAGCAACGGCTTACAATAAAAACATCAGTTGCAGCCTTAGCATTCAAGATTCTTCTCATTCTCTCTGAACTCCCTTAAAGGTGGAAGATTGATGGACCCATCTCTGGCTCTACTTTCTACACAATGGTTGGTAACTGAGATAGATGTACCATATCTAATCCAAAGAACAAAATTAGAATAAAAAGATAGTACAGTCTAGGTTGTAGATGGTAGTGCTATAAATATTAAAGGACTAATAAGGCTATTTCAGGACATTCAACAAAGTTAAACAGCAATCACATTTCAACACGTCATGTACTCTAAAAATCAGAGCACACCATGTTCTTACTCCAGGTGGAGCAAAGTTCTATATTATGCATTCTTCACTGCCGAGCTGACAACAGTATAAGTTTTAGTAGCTGAACAACATCCAAGTATATACTTTTTTAAACATCATCCATCAAGTAAATTAACTTCAAAATCAAATCTCTACACTGCTGAGGACTTGAAGAGCCCCATATCTCAACCACTACTCAGAGTGAAAGATTTCTCAAATTCTTGATATTTTAACAGAAATATGCACAATCAGCAAATTATTGCCATTTTACTTAAAATGATAAAAATAACAGTAATGCCTTTTTGAAAACAATCTAAAATATCACAAAGAAGTGAGCAAACTTTGAAATTAATAAAGCTGAACATAAAGACAAAACAAAATGTGTAGAGACAGAAAAATGATATTGCAGGGCAAGATGAATAAGTCCTAGTCCGGAATTGTTTTAAAACAGAACGAGTGTGATGTTGTACACATTTAATTGTTCAGCCAAGCTTGGTGTGAAAAGATCAGATTGCACTGAAGTATCTCCCTTTGGGAATACAGGTTGAGCCTCATTATTCGAGTGGGTTCTGTTCCAAGCACTCAAGTGGATGGCAAAAAACTCACCATAGCAAATCAATTTAAAAAAACAAAGTTTCTTTGCTCCGGTGATTTAAAAACAGCCTTGCTGACCTTTGTGATGTAAGATAAGAGTCATTAAGAAGACAATTCATCAGTACTCCTCCAAGGACTTAGAAAGGCGCTTCACTCAGCCTCTCCCTTCACCAATGCAAAGTGATCACCTTTCTTTCACGTGCTCAGGGGGAAGGAAGGGGTTGTCTGAAGAGAGATGGAGTGATGGATTGTCAGCCAGCTGCCCTCTTTCTCTCTCTCTCTCATCAAGGAGGCTATTATTAAGGACTGTTCAGTTTTTTAAACTGATTTTAAAGGGGTGCATTTTTCCCCTTCTCCAGGGATCAGCACATTCCTTCTCATTTGCAGTGGCCTTTTGGCCTTTCGTGTTGAGTCAAATCTGTGTATTAAAAAATCTGCGTATAACAAGGCTGGGCCTGTATAAAAGCCAGCAATTGTTCAGTTTTATCTGTAGCACTAATTGGAATGCTTAAGGGCTCAATCCTATCCAACTTTCCCGTGCTGATGTAGCCACAATGCAGCCCTGAGGTAAGGGAATAATAGTTCCCTTTCCTTGAGGAGGCCACTGTGACTGTCCCCTCACTACAGGATGCAGCACATGCCACTTTGGCACAGCTGTATCGAGCTGGAAAGTTGGACAGGATTGGGCCCTTACTCCTTTGAGTGCAGATGGCAAGCACAAAGGAAAAGTTGTAGTTTTTATATTAGCAAACCTGAAAACTAATTTTAGGTGGTGCATTACTTGGAGGGTCAATCATCTTTAACATAAAAGAGAGTCTACTTGAAGAAAGGACCATTTGCTGAGACTCCCAGGATTTTGAATTTTAAGCAAATGCCATAATCCAGACAACCACAAGCTCACCTTTCCAATGGAAAGGATGAAAATAGCTGCAAGAAGAGGAAACAAATGATAGACAAGATAATCAAAACAGCATGTAAAAATAAATATTATATTGATAAAACAAATTAGTGTTTGATCTTCAGTTGCATGTACAATCTGCTAGAGGTCACTGCAATGCAATTTTATTGAGCTTTTCATAAAGGAGTTAAATACTCCCCTGACAGAGGTATATATATTGAAACATGCTGGGAATTCAATAAAAGGAACCACCAGGCCTAGCAGATGTCCTGTGTATGTGCTTATGTACAAAAAATTAAGATTCAGAGCTTACCCCACACAAAGAATTAACTATAGGAATTCCATACAGGCATAATGCTGCTGTGTCTCCTAAACATGGTTGATTTTGGACAGTACTAAAGTTACACAGAGCTATAATGTTATATCCACACCGTCTTGCCATCTTGTAATCTTCTTTAGGACCATTTGGTTTGTCTATAGAACTCTGTGTTCTACCTATAAGAGATAGCATACTTGTTATTGTTTCCATCGTCCTTTAGCCATGGATATGAACTAGAGCCTATGATCTTGCCAGAGATCACTCAACTCTCCTAAGCCTCTGATCCATGAACATATAAATAGAATGAACACCACTTCATTGTTAAGCCATAACAACCAAATGTGTAACCCAAGGCATGTAGCAATGTTTTGGTACACTCATGTTTTCAGGCCTACTTAGTGGTGATTCACTAATCATCTTTTATTATTATTTTTCTATGTTTCAAGGGAAAGCTTTAGTTTTCAAGGTCAGTCCATACATAGAATGAATTTTGATTTATTCTGAAACAAACAGAAGTACCACTGAAAATTGAGGAGGCACTGGAGACGTAGATGTGTCACAAAACACCAAAGCAATTGTAAAATCTTTTTTATAGCCATGAGGTTAACTACAAATAATCATAAATCTCTCTGGTATTTCCCAGTTCTAACTATATCTAGTATAAGAATTTGTCTTGGGCCTTTTGATGTGAACAGAGGAATGTAGCCAAATAAAAGGGAGAGAAGCTATGTCATTCTTCCATCAAATACTTGTTTCAGGGCACATTTAAAAGTGGAGGCATTCAAGGACCTCTTTAGAACTTTGCTTGAAATGTTTAATTATGAATGGATACCACTGCAAACAAAGAAATTCAATGTGTGTACACAGACCTAATGTTAGCCAGCCAAGATTTAATTTCCAAAATGACACAGAGACTGCTCACAGAACAATGCCAGTGTTTAGCTCATCATACTGAGACAGTACTTGTGCCAGCAAACTTAAGCTTTTTGCTGTTCCAGTATTCATTACAAGAGATATCAATATTCTTCAGTTCTTGCCAAGATTGAGACACAGCTCATTCAACATAAGCTGAATGTTAGGCATAATCAAAAGAGTTCAAGGAAAATATGAAAAGTGTTTTGTATGTAGAGTTCAGCCACTGGCAGGGTGATTTAATGTAGTACTGTTTCCAGCTAATTTCGTCCTATAGCTGTTGAACTAAATTGAGTTACCTCTATTCTTGAAATTTTGCTATCATGAAAAATTAGTGCAGAAAACCTTTCTAAAAAAATCTGTATTTGCCTAGGCCAAATATTTTCCTTATTTCAGTCTACACTGAGTGGTAAGAAAAAAAATTTCCCCTTTCACTGTAACATGAAAAAAAGTGAACTCAGTGGGGAAAACTAAAAACTTAAGAATTCAGTCACATACACAAACAGATGATCACAAACCATCATAATAAATAATTTTAAAATAAATGAGTGCTAACACAATGTACTAATAAAGGAGGCTAAGAGGTAAGTGCAGGAGTTGCAGAAAAGTGATTACTAATAATGTCATCTTTTGGAAGTAGACACTGAATCTATATAGAAAACTGAGTGACGTGGGTATTGAGTCAAATCAATAAGGTTGCTGATTGGCAATGAACAAAGTGCATCTGTCTTAGAAGTATAGTGTTAAAATTCTTTAAGCAAAAATTCAAAAAACTGAAAAGAATTCCTCCCAACAAACCACACCGCTATCCTGGTAAGGTGAATGGTGATGTTGGAAATCTGCTAGAAAAAGAATTATAGGAAAGAACAGGATGTAAGCTTATTATTGAGGACTACAGCAATAGTGTACTTCTTCCTTAACAAGCAGAAATAAAGGTCATTAGAACACGTATGATAAATGGTTGTTTAGCTAATGTCTTAAAAACCTAGATAATCAGTTCTGCCACTCTTGATAATTTCCTCCATAAACTCAATTTCCCCATTTAGAAGAATTCTGCTGTCTAACTTGAACTTCTCGTTCAGTGAAGGCTTCCCTAAAGAAGATACATGTATTTATAGAAAGTATGTGATCAAAAGTGTCTTTTACTGGGTGATTCATTGGTCAAAGGTTTAGAATTGCTATTATAATGCAACTGAAATATAATGTGAGCCAGAAATTTTAAGCAATATTACTACATAATTTTATAATATTTATTCTTAGTAACACATTATGTAAATAGCCCAAATTCAGTGAAGGGTGAGGGGCCACAGCTCCATATGTTTTACAAGTAAATGCCCCAAACTTAAATATTTGCATCCCCAGTTACTCAAGGAGCAGGCCTTTAATATAATTCCACTGAAGGTATTAGACAACCAATATCTCTAGGAGTAGAAACCAGTGGCTATGTTCAGTAAGTCCAGTTCACATGTTTAGAAGCACACAATTTAATACATGTCAAGCCCAATCCTCCCCTCTCCCTGCTGATGTAGCCGTGCCCAAAACAAGTGCCCTGTATTGGGGAGAGGGGCAAACTGGGAGGCTTCAGCAGGGAAAGGCTTTGAAATCCCCTTACCCCTACATAAGCATCCCAACCCAAAATGGGTTTCCTTGGACCTGCGCCAATGATTTCCTGGCGAGAAAGAGGGTGGGGAGGCTGCAGAAAAAAAGGATAGGAACCAGCATGTGCCATTGCTGCTGGATCCATCAGAAGCCACAGCCTCCCTGCCCATCAAGCCAAACCCGCTCTATTTCGCCCCCTGACTGCTATAGCAGCTGTAGGCATCTCTCTAATATTTAGATGTTAACATAATTCCAAATCATCATTATGATTCATGTAAGTAAAGTTTATTTTACATGTAAGGCAATGCACCCAACAATAATATACACAAAAGAGACTAGCTCTGGCAGCTGAATGTTTGACAGCAAGAGAGCTGCAAGTACTCACATTTGCTTTGTATAATGTGAACTGACGCTGTTGACCAAGAAGCTCTGAATAGTACTCTGCCTGAAGGAACTTGTACATTTTCAAAGGAACATAGAAATATGAGCTCTTGTCTCCAGAATGAAGTATTACTACAGAAGTCAGAAGAAACATATACCGAACCGGGGGGAGGGGGGGAGGTAATACTGACAATATTTGGAAAATGTATTTCAACTACTTCGCCAGTAATATATTTAACAGCAAATGATTCATGTTATATGAAACACAAACATTAGAGCATGAAAAGAAACCACCAGTTCAGAAGGGGAAAATCATATAGTCAGCAATGGTCAGGCAAGCTTCATTCATTTATTATTAATTGTGATTGATATCTTTTTTATTTATAGTTGTAAAAAATGTTAACTATATATTTTAAAATTCTACAGGACATGCTTATGCTTAATCCATGCCTAAATATATGCAAACTGTATTATAAGATGGAAATGGACAGAAATGCTAATGTAGATAAAATAATGAAAACCCATTTCAGTTACTCCTCATTCAGCAAATACAATGGATGCTCATTTTATGATAGCTGTCCATTCTGGAGACATCTTTGTATTCTGAAAATATTGTAATATGAACCCAATAATGCTTTGTTTTTGGTAATTTGTTCTAAGACCTTGTAAGCTGAAGTTTCTGCCAAAGAACTAAGGTATTTCCCTCGCTAAAAGGTTATGTAAAGGGTACCTATTGTACTCATTAAGGGCCAAGGTTAGGGGCCTTGGTTATCAGTTTACACAATGTTGTAACATAAAACACAAATAACAAGGTTATCTTTTTCCCTCTATACACTTAGCCACAACGTTAAAAACGCTGGTACTGTCAGACACTACCAAACACTTGCATTTGCATTGCTGAATGGGTCCTGGTGGTGGATTTGTAAGCCCACCACAAAGCAAATAACTTCTTGTATGGTGAAACTTTTGTCTTTACAGACAGCCTATTGTAAACCGATCTGATCATATACTGAACCCATTGTAAAGTGGGGATCACTGTAGTTTGAAAGCCTATACCACTGTAATCACTTATCATTACCAGTTAGTGCAGCTAAAAGTTAAATATTTACTACATATTGCTTTCTTCGGCAGAACTGACATTAAAAAGGAAATGCACACCTATGCACAAAGTACTGCTAAAAGCTAAGGCCACTTTATTGACTTTCTACTATAATAAATACTCCAGGATAAATCTAACAGGAAAGTTAGCACTATTGGCACTTCATAGCTGGGACTGGCAAAAAAAATTATATTTGTAAACCACACTGTGAAGAACTTTACAACTACCTATTGATTCACTGTGTGCAATAACCTTTACAATCTGCTTACCCTTAAAACTACATTTGATTTGCTCATATCTCAAGTCAATTTGTTCATATCTCAAGTCAATCATTTCATTAGGCTACACATTTATACTCCTCGGCTTCAATTCTTTGCAGAATGTCCGCACAATAGTCAATATAAATAATAATTTCTCTTAAACTGAGGTTTTATTGCTGTTGAAGAACAATTACACAACTACTTTGAGAAGTTTTCCATATAAATAGTTTCACAGTCGTGGCACAGAATACATTCACACTTCTCATCTTTCCCAAAATTATATGTTAGGAGTTTGTATTTTTAAAGGATTAGGCACAATACTATGCAGCAAGGCTACAAATTCCAGACATAGCAGAAATGTAAGACAGAGTGGTCTTCGCCATTTTATCTTTCTTGTGAGTTTTTCAGAAACGCAAAGCTAGCCACTTTTGGAATTTAGAGAGCTGGATTACATGAATTTGGTCTTATCCAGCAATTGAATTTTAGGGGAAAAGCAAATGTGAAAAAAACTTTTCAGATAAGTACCAGTCAAAACACTATTATGTATGAACTGAAGTAGTACATAACGCTTGGAGGAAGAATATTTTTCACTTTCCAAAATGGCAGCTTAATGTCTTAAGTACTGCAATGTATTATTTCCTACCCATCTATATCTATCTAGAGATGACCAGAAAAGACTGCAAGCAAATTTCAGCTGGCACCTAAACATCACAGACCTAAAACATTATCAGTGGCACCTTCCTAGATGCCAAATAATCATTAAAAATTATTCTCATATTCTTGTTGTATAGGTAATTGCATCATAAACTGTGGTTCAGCATCTGGCGTCCCAAAAACCACAATGAAAATAAACAGGCAAAAAATGTTAGGCAGTTAGAAGATTTCCTTGAAGTTTCAAGCACATGTGGAAGAGGCAATATATTTTTAATTTTAAATTGAAAAGCACTCTTCAGTAGCAGTTAACTGTGGGAGCTTCAAAGACATCCAATTGTGTACATGATGCTTCCCCTTGCATAAAATATTGCAGAGCCTTGCAGAGCCAGGGTGGTGTAGTGGTTTGGGAGGTGGACTCAGACCTGGAAGATCCAGGTTCAAATTCCTCCTCAGCCATGAAGCTTCCTGGGTGATCTTGGGCCAGTTACTTTCTCTCAGTCTCACCTAACTCACAGGGTTGTTGTGAGGAAAAAAGGAGGGGAGTAGCCGTGTACACCGCCCCAAGGGCGCATGCCTGGAAAGCAGCTGCAAAGGGCAAGCACAGCAATTCAATATAAAAAATATGCACAACAAAGTTAGAACAGCAGTTCTGCAGACAATGAAGTTTAAGAATCAGCAGCACAGACCCTTTGGTTCACAATTATTTCACAAGGTTAAATGATTATTCATTTCATTCCTAGCATAATGGTACTTTCCAACTGCCTCACCATGGTAACAAACTGTACTTTATACTATCAAGAACTTTCTGAGAGTTTCCTACATTGTGCCCATAAGCATCTTTCAAAAAGCATAATACATTCTGAATGAAAACAGATGCCTACTTAGAAGATTCTGACTCTGTCTAAAATAACGTGCCCAGAGACACCTATTGATCACAGAATAGTGGATTAATAACTTCAAAGATACTTCAAAGGTACTCAAGCAAGAGGGTACCATTAAGCAATTAAGCATTTTATTCCCTAGTCTGAAGATACAAAAGAGCACTGAAGATACAATGAGGTTACATCCATGACTGTCTAGATCAGCCATTTTAAACAACTGTGCCGTGGTACACTGATGTGCCACAGATGGTCTGCAGGTGTGCCATGAGAATTTGGGCAAGGTTCATTTGTTAGTAGAGCCACTGGGGGATGCAAGCCCTTGCTATCAATGCAGTGTGCCTAGTCAATTGTCAAAAAACCAATGGTGTGCCTTGATAATGTGAGTGCCTTGTCAATGTGCGGAGAGATGAAAAAGGTTGAAAATTTCTGATTTAGATCAATGGTTTTCAATCTTTTTAGCATCAGAACCCACTTTTTCAAAGGAAAATCTGTCAGGATCCACCAGAAATGATGCCATTAAACTGAAAGTTATATCAAGGCCGGAAGTGACATCATCAATTTAGGCTTCAAGTTAAGTCACAATCAGCCAAAGGTCCCATTACACAGCGCACTTGTACTTTATTTTGCAAAGCTTGGAATTCAAACATTCCAACTCTGAAGTCAAAGCAAAATGCAGATTTGGATCCTTCTCCAACCAAGAGAGCCCTCCCACTCATTGCAGCATCCCATCTTCCCACCTATTCAGGGCAAAGCACCATGCCTCTCTCCCACCAGGAGCCTGCCCTGCCCTGCAGATCTGTACCCTGTACTTTCAACTCTGTACTTTCAATGGCAGCTGAGCTAGGTGCTACACGACCAACTGAATGAGCTCACAACCCACCAAGAGGGTCCCTACCCACTGTTTGAGAAACACTGGTCTAGATAATTTATTAGAGGGAAGTTACACTGGGCTGTACCCTAAGTTTATTTAGTCATGACTAAGAAACTTGAAACAATTAATCATGATTAACTAAGGTTGTATTCTCATTGTGTGCAAGTGTTCTAATTTGCAAAAGTATATTTTGCTTAGTTCCTGCACCCACTGGGTAATGCCAAAAGGAGTTCAGCTTTGCTATGAACTCAACAGGAAGTAGCTATTTCTGTTAGCTTTCTGAGTATAGAAATAGAAGAAATGAGAATTTGGCACAACTATGCCCCATGAAGCAACAGGTACATGCATGCAATATCAAACAGTGAAGGATGAAAACTGATTGACTTGATGTCTCCTGTGTCTCAGCTAGAAATGGGGTCTTTGAAATTATATGAGCTTAATGTTCTAGGACAAGGACGTGTTGACCAGTCATGCATGGTCTACCACTCTTTACTGGATTACCCATTTACTACCATTCTTTACTGGAAAAGCACAGGTGCATACTAAATTTATCTTAACAGTTAAATTTTTTAACAGTTGCCATAAGTATTTTTGAACATACATTCTTGCTTAAGAACATAAAGTAGTCCCTTTGTGGATCAGACCACAAATCCAATATTTGCAAAAATCCCGCCACTAAGCACTCAATCAGAACTGGCAGTTGTCCACTGTTGCAAAGCTCTAGCAAGCGATCAGGAAAACAAATTCTTTATGCTTTAGGAAAGTTTCAGGAATGAAATATGACAGAAGTACAATAAATTCAAAAAATCTTCCACAAACTTATTAATTCCTCTCATAGATTCCTGTCCACCCTATTCCAAGGTCGCAGGGTAGATTACAATAAAACTCTACATCAGTTTGTTCTAGTCTGACCCCTGTGACACAGGCTATAAATACAAAGGCACTGACTTGCCTAAGGCCATCTACTCAGATGTAGACATTGATATTGCAGTCATACAATATCTTTATTGAAATATTCCTTACTGTGAAAGCTAGCATCCCATGATACTAGTTGTACATTCACAATGTAGTGTATATACAATTTCTTTGCAATATTAGTTTGTTAGATATATTGAAAAGTTCTCCCTTGGCCTAATTTCTCTATTGTTGCTATAATTGGGCTATACAACTAGTTCTGTGACACAGTGAAATATTTTTTGGTAAAAGTAAATAGTTTGATGGTGTTTTTTACCATTCTCATGGGAAAATAGCGTTCCCAATCTCATCCTTCAAGTCTATGTAGATGTGCCAATTTATAGGAGTATAAAATTCTGAATCTCTTCTTATGCATCAATTATAACTCACATAGCTCCCTGAGCAGCATTTAAAAGACAAAAGAACAGAAAACAATATTCTATTTGCTGACATTACAGAAATCTAGCTAACAGCTTCAGAAGTTGGTTTACTATTAAATATTGTAAATACCCTTTCTGCACAGGCCTGGTTGGTTCAGGAAACTGTCCCAGCTCTCTGCTTTTCAATCACGTGGACATGGTTCTTATCTCCTCCATACTATGACTATCTTAAGCCACTACTTGTTAAAAGTCAAATGTAGCATTACTCTATTTTGAGGAGGGGGGGAGGGAGGAAAACAATGGACCCGGAATAAAGGAGATACTCCTTAGTCAACAACGCCCTTGGAAGTTCTATACCACATGAGACTAAAAGGTTATTACAAATGAAAGACACTGGGCATGTTTTTTCTGCACAGAATTTCTGAAAACAGCACCACAGAAAAAGAAATACATTCATGATTTCATTCAAGACCAAGAATAAACCTTGGAATAAACATAGTTGTAGTAACCACATTTCAAGTGATCATCTTTTAAAAGATGTATTAAATGAGACGTTTATTCCAATGAGACACTCACTCAGGGTTGGTATCGTGTTCTTATGAGGGCACCAGTGTCCATCATAAAAATATTCAGCACCATAATGTGGGAGAGCTTCCATTGCCCCTTCTTCCCAACTGCCTGCCCACTGTTTGAGAAGGCAGAGGACCAAAGAAGGAAACCAGGGACAGGCAAGATTTGATGGGTGCCCTAGCCTAGTCATCCTCAATCTTGTTTCGGATTTCCTTAGGCTCTACTCAGGTTCAGGAGATGCCCTGTCAAACAAGGATACAAGCACAGATAACCATACAAGCATTTATTCATTTTGGTTTTCAGTCTGAGGCCCCATTCAAACGTGTCAGGGGACCCT
The DNA here is from genome assembly GCF_035046505.1 of Tiliqua scincoides. Classification (NCBI taxonomy): domain Eukaryota; kingdom Metazoa; phylum Chordata; class Lepidosauria; order Squamata; family Scincidae; genus Tiliqua; species Tiliqua scincoides. The sequence goes on from NC_089822.1 coordinate 47,500,047, forward strand.
AGAGGGCCACATATCTCCCACTGAGAATAGCTGCCCTAGCCCACCACTCCAATCTACTGCTTTTGCTATATTCCTTCTTCCTCCCCATGACTGGCCTTGCTTTTTCAAAAGACATGGTACACGGAAAGAAGTTGCTGACAAAGGAGCCAGGGTTGCTGCCTACACCCAAAGGTGACACCAAAATGAGAAGAAAGAGCAGTCCATTGTTGCCAAAAGCACAAAGTATACAACATACACAGGTGGAAGGGAAGGAGAGAAAAAGCTAGAGGGTGAGGAAAAGCCAAAGGCATGAGAAACAACAGAAAGGACCAAGAAAGGAAGAAAAAAAATTACAGAAAGAGAGAGGCAAGAAAACTGGAGGGTGAGATGGTAAGAAAGAGGGAAAAGAAGGAAGAACCATTTGTTCCTTAAGGTCCCTCACAATCCTATACTAGCTTACTGGTTAAACAAGCTTAAGATTTCAGCTGGAAGAAGTGAGTATACCACAATTGGGGGGGGGGTGAGAAAAGAAACCTGAGAAAGAGCATGACAACCCAGGCAGAATAATGCATAATGAACACCTGAAAGCTGAGGTTCTCAAATTCCCAAGGAGTTTGAGGACCGCAGTAAGTACTTGTGGGAGAGGGGGTAGGCGGTGGAGGTAGGGGAAAGGCAGCGACACGACCCCCAGGATCACATCACTAAGGGGGCTGCAGGGACTGGCATTTACTCACCAGTCCCTGTAGCAGCCTGTCAAGGGTGCAGGGAGCCCTGCATGAGCATTTGCAGGGCTCGCTGCAGTTTTAAAGTGAAAGTGCAGCGATTGTGCTCAGCCTCTGCAAAACTGGAAGTGGAGTGCGATCAATGTGCTTTCACATTTTAAGCTGTGGGGGGGCCCTGCAGACGCTCACGCAGGGCTCCCCACACCCCTGACAGTCTGCTGCAGGGACTGGTGAGTAAATGCTAAACCCTGCAGCCGCCTTAGTGACGCGATCCTGGGGATCGTGTCACTGTCTCCCCTTGCCCCCGCCCCTTAAGGGGGCAGAGGCCAGGCCCCGCTGGCTGGGGCGTCGCAATGCCCCAGTTTAAGAAGCCCTGCCTGAAAGTGTTATACAAATGAGTATATGAAGCTGCTTTCGACTAAGTCAGATCATTGGTTCATCTGGCTCTCTATTATTTACAATAAGCGGCAGCAGCTCTCCAGTTTCAGACAGCTGTGGGCAGTACTTAATCCAGAATTCTTTATCACAGGAAAAAAAATGACTCCAGCGCCAACTCCAGTTGTGTAATGAATACTTTGTGGAACATGGTCATGCAGGTGTCATACACCATTGATAACCAGTGCTCAATGCCTGTGACACATTTCCCATCATGTGTACATGTAATTTCATAAACTCTTAAAATGCATTTTTTAAAGTTATTTAGAGGCTAAACAAGTATTGACAGACTGCCAATCTCAGTCACTATCTCCAGTAATTTGCCAAGCATCCACTGTAGAATATGGTGGTGTCTATTCTATTCTCTTACTGGTTAAGATACAGAGCCCCTCCCCACCCCCGGTCTAGGAACAACTGCCACTGCTGAGGCAAAAGCCATCAGAAGCAGGAGATGCTACTCCCAGAAATATTCTCCATTTTCAGTTCACTGAATTCAGTGAAACTTGCTCCCTAATAATTGGCTTTAAGGAAGCATGCCTTAATTACTGCGTTTTGGGAAACATTTTTAGCCAGGGAATAGGATATAAACATGTCATAAATATATGGAATCAGTAAGGGGAACTGGAGGGCATGAAGTCTACTCTGTTACATAGAATTAATTAAGGTTTCCTGAGACAAGGGCTCAATATTGTTGAAAATTATCATGTTTTCACCCAGTCTTTGTTCTGCTTTGATTTTAATTCACTCACAGAATCTCTTTGGCTGGAGAAGCAAAATTCAGTTTCTATCTTCAATAGCGACAATCATATCCTCTTAATTTATTGATTCTGCATTAAGGAACAGTAGGCAGCACAGTTGATTAGCAGTGTTTGCATGATGTCACTACCCATCACATGTCATCTTAACCACTTCCAGAAGATCAATCTAGTTGTTTAAGGCAACAGGTTCACATAATTGTGGTTTATTTTTTCCATACTTAGAGAAGGTCTCATTACCTTCTCAGATTGATTTCAACCCAAGCCTAATGAATAAATAAGCAAATAAATCTTGCCACTGCTGTTGCTTCAGCAACTCCATCATGACATCTAAAAACCACAAAATTGTGAACAAGGCTATGCAGAAAGCCAACAAGCTAACATAAAGGTGCTGAAACACTGGGTTGTATCATTTATATTCATTATTGCTGTTGTCAAATCAATGTGGATGGTTTATCACAGATATAGGAAGGGCCTTCAGCAAAGTAACATTCCTATGAATTGGCTATATCCCAAAGATCAAGGGCCCATATCCCAAACAAATGTTGTATAAAAGCAAGATGGTAGGTACGTTAGAGGGGCAGCTGCATTTTCTCTCAAATTATCTGCCTGTACCCCAACTCAGTGGCTCTCCCTTAGTGGTCAAAGTGCTTGGGACCACTGGTTACCAAGAGGCACAAGGAGAATTCTAACCCTTGAATGATTGGTCTTCTGTCCAACCTCTCCTTTTCCCATTACAGGATTTGAAAACAACAGGAAAAACATGGTATTACAAAATGTTTGCGCTTCCCAGTGTATTCTACAAGGTGAAGGTGAGAGCTCCTTCACATTCAGATGAGATTTCAAGTGCATTCAGGTATTGGCACTCTGCTATCCTAAAGATATTCTGTAGGCCCTAAGAAAGTAACTATTTCATAGGGTTTCTACAGTTTAGGCGCCTGAACGCTTTCAAATATTAATCAATTTGCTAGCAACAATATGGAAAGTTGTAAAAACTCTAAGTGAATACCTGTTTCTTGGCATCATGGATCCAATATGCTGAACACATTTCAAATAATATACTTTAAACCAAAGATATATAGCTTTGGTGGTATATCATTTGAACCACTAGAAACAAAATTTTGAAAAGAGGCACTGCTTCTTTCATGATTGTTTTTGCTTTTGTGGTTATACAGATTTATGATTCAATTAGCAGAAGTACTTGTCCTTCAAACAGATTAAAAAAGTGAAAACTTTCTATCTTGTTGATGGTCTAACTTCTAAAATTTAAAGAATTGTTTCGCTATATCTTTGGTATAGTACATTTGCGGGTTTACCCTTATGGTGCCAGTATTACCAAATTACTTGGTTTACCAACCCTTGAACATGCTATATAAAGTTGTCCATGAGAGAAGTAATCTTGCCTTATGTTGATGCCAGACTGCTCTAAAAAATGTCCCTGGGACAGTCATCCTGAAGCATTTTCTGAGTGGAAACTACAGTGTTTTATAATAAAAAGTGTAGTGCGAAAGGATGACTGGAATGTGTGGAATAAACAGTTTCACCTTCTACACATCCTGTAAAAATTGTAGCCTCAATGACATTGTGCCCAGAGATTGATGTTAATTGAGAGTGCCCCTAGTTCTGATATCCTTCTGGCTGAGCTAATAGCTATTAAGAGAGCTTTGAAGGTGACTTTACTCATTGGGGCTGTAGCCATGTGCTCAAACAGGGCCTTCATCATGGCTGACAGACCCTTCCCCAGGTCGCAGGTAGGTAATCTATGGCCTGTTGGGGAATTGAGCAGGGCTACCCCTTTTAGGAACTGCTTGACATGCAGATGTGAGATGCACACATCCTTCCTGTCATAAGGATGGCTCTTGCCTTTCTTGGAATGCATTTGATATTCCCTTTTTTCCTGCTTGGGCTTCTTGCCCTTCTTAAGGCACTTAGCCCTGGGTTGGGTGCTTCCCCAAGCTCTTGCTGGGGGAAGAGAAAGAAGAGGATAGAGGACTAGGGGACCGATCCCTCTTTCTGGACCTATTAGCCCTTTAAATTGTCTTTTTGATCAGGGAGGGCAACTCTCTTTTGAACATTCCCCCATAGCCTCCCTGATCAGGGCAGAGATGTCCTGGGGTGTGTGTGGCAGAGACAGGATAGCCTCCCTCCAAAGGGGTACTATCCTCCTCCTCACTGTGGTCCAAGTTCCCCGAGGATGGGGCATTACCATTCCCTTGCACTGCCATTCCCTTACTATTGCTGAGGCTGTTCCCATTGGCTGGCGGTGCTGCTACTCAGTCAGTTTCCTGCGCTGGTCCTGGGATCACACACATGGTCCACTGGCTGGCATGGCTGCGGTGCGTCTCTGCCTCCCTCGCGCAGCCAGAGACCTGAATTGGGGGAAACTCCAGGGCCTATGGCTGTGCCAGAGACAAAGGAGAGGTTATGCATGGCCATGCAGCATCTCTCTCCCCCTCTCTTCCCCTACCCGTGTGGGAAGAAACTCCAGCACCTGCAGCTGAGCCAGAGAGAAGGTGGAGCATGGCAGGCGCAGGGAGGGATATGTGGGGCCTGCGGAAAGAAGGAGAGGGAGAGGGGCGCGACTGCAAGGCGTCCCCCACTTCCTGCACGTGGGAAGGAAAGAACTTTGGGGCCTGTGGCTGTGCTGAAGAAAAGACTGGAAACTCTGGGACCTTTTACGTGCTGGGAAAGGAGGAAGGGAATGGAAGTCTTGCTCTCTGTGCGGCAGCATGCCCAAAAGAAAAGTTCACTCTGCTGTGCTGCTGTCTTCTGCCCAGAGAAGGGCTCGTGGCTTCTCACTGGCCAGCTGGGGGCTGCCAACCATGAGGCTAGAGCTTGTGTCATGCAGCCTGCGAAACCTTTGATGCTGCCCACAAAGCGGGCCCCATCCATGTCTAGGACCAGAAAATGGGTAGGGAGAGGCAGGGAGGTTAAAAGAGAGACCAGGAGGGAAGATCTCTGGAAGAGGAAAGAGAACAACACTGAGCTCTCTGGAGCCAGCAAAAAACCAACCTGTCCCTTAGAGAGTCAGGAGCGGAGTGGGGCTGGGATGACCCACCAAGGGAAGAGACAAAGGCAGCAGTCCAGCTCTGTCTCATGGAGTGGGAGGGGCATCCCCACTCCGTCCAGAATTAACCCCTTCCTCTTCCAGAGAAACACCATGCTAGAATCTGCAGCTAGGTTCAAACTGAGTTTTAGGCAAACAGAAAACACCTTGGGCACACAGTGGTAAGTTCTTTGTAGTTCATACTTTTTACTTTCCAGACAGCAGGAGATACAGCAAATTATCTTTACTTTCTGTTGTAGTAGTTTGAGTTTAACAATATTTTACTTAAGAAAACCTACTTTAGAAATCAATTTTAGGAAAGAAAATACAAATTAAGTAAAAAAAGCTAGCATCTTCAAAGCAATAGTTGCCTTCTTTAAGAGGGGACCTGAACTGAGGAGTTCAGTACTGTGCAAGGCTAAAGTCTATTCACTTAAATTGGGAGAGTTAAAGGGAGTCTACAACTTTCAACCAAGCAGTATATGGTTTAGAGAATTCTAACCTGCAAAACATGTGAGAATATCATTTATGACTGACTGGGTTAAAATGTTGGGAGAAATCATTTGAAATTAGATAGCTGATGAAGTAATGAATCTGATAAATTCACTATGCATAAAAGACTTAAGATGATATAATTATAATTAATTATGCTGTTTCTATCTGTAATATATTTTAGTTTTTATGCTGCTAATGTTGGCTTTATTGTGCTGTGTTGTTTTATAGTTACTTTGATTGCAGTTTTCTTTGTCAACAGTCAACAAAATCTTTATTAGGCATAAACATTTGATAGGTGAGGACTCTGTACAGAAATCATAGAGAGAGTATAAACCTAAGTAGTACACAAATATATGTATATGTGCACACCTATGTGTACACACACAGATACAACATACATTACATTTTACAAACAAACATGAATTATTTAAAAGACAGAAAACAATCAATCAGTTACTCTGCGGATCTTGCCAGAATGTAGCCTACTCAGTGATTACTTGGTACAGAAAGCTTGGCTCGATTCAGAATACTCAAATTTAGGAACTGTGCGACGAGAGGGTTGTATGCTCTACATCACCTGCTAGAAGGAATTGAATTATATCTTTCTCAGAATGCCCTGTTTTGGGATGGAGCAAGGGAGAGAGAAATTGCTGCCTTAGTACTTGATATCTGGGACAGTGCAACATAATGTGTGTGGATGATTCTACTTTGCCTAAATTGCAGCTTTGTTGTTATTGCTTCTTTATGTGCTGCCGGCTATGTTATTATTTCTTAAACAATATTTATATACTGCTTTGCAATAAAAAAGTTTACAAAACAATTTACAGTCAAACAGTGTAATCCTATAGCTGCATTGAGCCAGCACAAGTCCTTTGTGCCAGCTCCAAGTATTGTGAAAGCACGATCGTAGCTACTAGAGAACAAGCTGAGCCAGCGCACGGACATGCATTGGTCCAGTGGAGTCGGAGCAGCGCCGGGACAATGTGAGTTTGTGCCTACCTGGGCAGGCCCTCACAGGAGGTGGGAGAGGGCACATGGAGGAAGGAATAGAGGTGGGGTGGGGGCAGCCCAGGGGAGGCCAGGACGAGAGTGGGGCTGGCCGCAGCTGTGCAGAGTAAAATTCCCTACTCCGAGTTGCACCCTGGATCACACTAAACCTGAGCTGAACAGGCCTCCTTATTCTAGTGCAGGTTAGGATTGCACCCAAGATCAAATAATTAAATGGCCCTGTCCCACAAGGGATCACAATCTAAAAAGATGCAGAAGAACATTAGCAAACAGCCACTAGAAAAGACACTGTGCTGGGGTCAAGAGGGGATGTTACTCTCACCCTGCTAAACACAGGAGTACCACTTGAAAGGTGCTCTTGACCAATTAGCAGCTGCATGTTTTATGCTGCCGCTTGTTCTCTTACAGTGCAGCCCTAACTTGCTCTGGAACAGGGAGGGGGCTGAAAGTGGCTCAGCTCAAGGCAAGGAGAATCGCTTCCCCTTATCCAGGGAGAGCCACTGCAGCCCCAATGCGTCTACTTGGATCTGTGACACCTAAAGAGGTGGCACAGATAAGAGTAGCTAGGAGCTGCCCTGGGTTGCCCGAGAATGGGGTGAGGATCTGGTACAAGTGCCGGGTCCTGGTCCAGCACAATCTTAGGACTGTGCTCTTAGTTGATTTTATGGCACAGTGAATTTTCTATGACTTACATACTGGTCAAAACTACAACTGGGCTGAGAGTAGCTTCTGAAATTTTGTAAGCATAAATTTATCTTTATGAGATCTCTTGCAGGATTAATAGTACTATTCCAAACATAAAACTAAAATATGAGACTAAGGTCAGACCCAACAGTCTTAACTTGAAACTATCTAGTAATAGTTTAACAACATTTATTATGATCACATAACAGTTTACATTAGGGACATGTGAAGCTGTGAAAACTGAGGTTCCGCAAATCAAATTTTATTATGCCCAGGAAAGAAATCACAAATAGAACATGCCCGAGTCCAACAGCTGTTAAATCTTTATGATGACCTTTTCTAGATAAAGCACAGTCTATGTGGCTCTAGTATCATCAATTAACCGCCTTCATTTCTCTGTGTAACCCACTCTATCACCTCATCACATGCAGCTAGTATTATATTTCTCTTTGCTCATTCCCTCCACTGAACAACTTCCACAATCAAGTTTACACATCAGAAGCTGAGTGATGCACTGTATACAGAGTCTAGAGAGCAAAGAGCAGAGAATTTCAATTTTCCACAGTGGCCGAGTGGGTTGTAGTATGATCAGCATAACCATGTGAGCAAGATTGTTGGGAGAAATCTCTCTCCACTCTGCATGCGGAGGAACAAGTTTGCAGCCTAAGATTCTTATGAAACACCAAGCTAATACAATGCAATGATGTTAGTGAAACATAATACATTCATGGTAAAACCCTGGAAGGAAGAAACTGAAGGATGAGGAGTAGATGTATAGGCTCAAATTTGTCCTTCATGGTTGGATTTTGTTGCAGCACAATAGTACATAACCAAGAGCAAACCAAGGTGATTACAGGCTGAGACTAATTATTAGCATGGGTTCTGTTCCAAACACTCACATGGATGGCAAAAAACACACTATAGCAAATCAATTTAAAAAACAAAGTTTCTTTGCTCCAGTGGGAGGGCCGCTGCCCTCTCTCTCTCTTTCTCATTAAGGAGGCTATTGTTTTTTTAAACTGATTTTAAAGGGGTGCATTTTCCCCTTCTCCAGGGATCAGCACATTCCCCCTCATTTGCAAGGGCCATTCGTGTTGAGTCAAATCCGTGTATTTAAAAAATCTGTGTATTAATAGGCTGGACCTGTACATGCATTGGTTGACTCAATACAATATTGTCATAATCATGATCTTAAGGCCCAGTCCCATCTCCACATGCACCAGTATAACAGTCCCACCAATACAGAAGTACACCACCTGACATAGCTCAATGTTCTTCTTTCTTTATTCCTTTAGTTGGCATTTGGGCAACAGGTCGACTTCTAAGCCAATACGTTACTGTAGGTGCTGCAGGCACCTAATACATCATACATTAATCACAATCCATGGCAATGATTCTAGCTGTTTCAAAGGGCATTTGCTGGTTCTTTAGATCTTCTATATGTTTTAGTCCATTTTTTTTTTTTTTTTGCATCTTTTGCTGGATTTTCAACTGTCAGGTTGCTGTTGCCAAAGAAGTTTGTTTGGAATCCAATTGGTATTCACCTCTGCAAACATGGCCAAACCAACGTAGCCTGAGTTTTTGAATCTGTGCCATGATTGTTGATAGATGGTCACACCACATCCGAATGGTTTCATTTCAATGGCAATCATGGCGGGAGATTCCAAGCATCTGCCTCAAGCAGTGCATTTGGAATGCATCTAATTTGTTGATTCAGGTTTAAGTATAGTCCATGTTTCTGACCCATAAAGGAGAATTGGTAGAATTAATGTCCTGAATAGGCGTATTTTAGTTTTAATGGTTTATCTCCAAAGACACCATTTCAGTGATGCAAAAGCTGTAGTGGCTTGACCAGTTCTACTGTGGATTTCATTAGCAGATGCCATAGCTAGTCCCAAGCCCGGATGAGAAAGGGGGAGTGGTCATCTTGCTGCAATGACAAGAACCAGGAAACCAGACAAGAGTCTGTATGGAGATTTGTCATTTAAACCTATGTGCTCATACTACTGCATCCAGGGGACCCAATGGCACAAGCACTACAGACTTTGGGTGCTGTCGAAAAGCATGTGTGTGGGCAAACAAATAAAAATCAAAAGCTCAGATGTTACTTGGATGCCAAAACAATTCCAACAGCAGAGAGGTCAAAACAGGGAGGAAACTCAGGCGTGACATTGGATGGATGTAGCAAGGATAAAGAGAAGTCAACATGGTTGGCAACCTTCAGTCTCGAAAGACTATGGTATAAGCCTACAGCACCTACACAGATTACATTTGGCAGTCAATCATAGTACACCAACATCAGCACTAAAGCATCTGCAAGAGAGACTACATCTCATATAAGACGACATGCAACGGGGCTCTCTCCCCGTCTCTGGTCTCTCAAAGGGAAACTTTGTTGAGGTGCCGACTTCCTGCATTCATGGAAACACTGAAGCCATGAGGTGTTACTGGGAAGGCCTGCACCAGCACTGCTTTGCCAATACAGGCTTGGTCTTTGTTGCTCTGGCATCAGTGGGCTACAGGCGTGGCACTGCCAGAACAGGATTAGGATATGAAGGCTGTCATGTCTGTGTCCACATAGAACTGGGCCATTAGAGAGAAACCATTGCTCTTTTCAACATGGGTCCCTGCAGAGATAATGTAAAATCACTCTAATACATCATAGCCATTGCTAATACAGAGTCATTAAATAAGACACAGAGCTTGGACTTTTCTTATTACCTTTGATAATGCCCTTCACAGGTGCGGGTGAAACATCAGGGAGATCATAAGAACATAAGAACAGCCCCACTGGATCAGGCCATAGGCCCATCTAGTCCAGCTTCCTGTATCTCACAGCGGCCCACCAAATGCCCCAGGGAGCACACCAGATAACAAGAGACCTCATCCTGGTGCTCTCCCCTACATCTGGCATTCTGACTTAACCCATTCCTAAAATCAGGAGGTTGCGCATACACATCATGGCTTGTACCCCATAATGGATTTTTCCTCCAGAAACTCGTCCAATCCCCTTTTAAAGGCGTCTAGGCTAGACGCCAGCACCACATCCTGTGGCAAGGAGTTCCACAGACCGACCACGCGCTGAGTAAAGAAATATTTTCTTTTGTCTGTCCTAACCCGCCCAACACTCAATTTTAGTGGATGTCCCCTGGTTCTGGTATTATGTGAGAGTGTAAAGAGCATCTCCCTATCCACTCTGTCCATCCCCTGCATAATTTTGTATGTCTCAATCATGTCCCCCCTCAAGCGTCTCTTTTCTAGGCTGAAGAGGCCCAAACGCCGTAGCCTTTCCTCATAAGGAAGGTGCCCCAGCCCCGTAATCATCTTAGTCACTCTCTTTTGCACCTTTTCCATTTCCACTATGTCTTTTTTGAGATGCGGCGACCAGAACTGGACACAATACTCCAGGTGTGGCCTTACCATAGATTTGTACAACGGCATTATAATACTAACCGTTTTGTTCTCAATACCCTTCCTAATGATCCCAAGCATAGAATTGGCCTTCTTCACTGCCGCCGCACATTGGGTCGACACTTTCATCGACCTGTCCACCACCACCCCAAGATCTCTCTCCTGATCTGTCACAGACAGCTCAGACCCCATCAGCCTATATCTAAAGTTTTGATTTTTTGCCCCAATGTGCATGACTTTACACTTACTGACATTGAAGCGCATCTGCCATTTTGCTGCCCATTCTGCCAGTCTGGAGAGATCCTTCTGGAGCTCCTCACAATCACTTCTGGTCTTTACCACTCGGAAAAGTTTGGTGTCGTCTGCAAACTTTGCCACTTCACTGCTCAACCCTGTCTCCAGGTCATTTATGAAGAGGTTGAAAAGCACCGGTCCCAGGACAGATCCTTGGGGCAGACCGCTTTTCACCTCTCTCCATTGTGAAAATTGCCCATTGACACCCACTCTCTGCTTCCTGGCCTCCAACCAGTTCTCAATCCACGAGAGGACCTGTCCTCTAATTCCCTGACTGTGGAGTTTTTTCAGTAGCCTTTGGTGAGGGACCGTGTCAAACGCCTTCTGAAAGTCCAGATATATAATGTCCACGGGTTCTCCCGCATCCACATGCCTGTTGACCTTTTCAAAGAATTCTATAAGGTTTGTGAGGCAAGACTTACCCTTACAGAAGCCATGTTGACTCTCCCTCAGCAAGGCCTGTTCGTCTATGTGTTTTAAGATCCTATCTTTGATGAGGCATTCCACCATCTTACCCGGTATGGATGTTAGGCTGACCGGCCTATAGTTTCCCGGGTCCCCCCTCTTTCCCTTTTTAAAAATAGGCGTGACATTTGCTATCCTCCAATCTTCTGGTACCGTGGCCGTTTTGAGGGACAAGTTGCATACCTTAGTCAAGAGATCTGCAACTTCATTCTTCAATTCCTTAATAACCCTTGGGTGGATGCCATCAGGGCCCGGTGACTTATTGATCTTTAATTTATCAATGAGGTCTGAAACATCTTCTCTTTTAACCTCTATCTGACTTAACTCCTCGGTTAGGAGGGGCCGTTCGGGCAGCGGTATCTGCCCGAGGTCTTCTGCCGTGAAGACAGATGCAAAGAACTCATTTAATTTCTCTGCCATCTCTAAGTCTCCTTTTATCTCCCCTTTCCCTCCCTCACCATCCAGAGGGCCAACCGCTTCTCTGGCGGGTTTCCTGCTTCTAACATATTTGAAGAAGCTTTTATTATTCCCCTTAATGTTGCTGGCCATGCGTTCCTCATAGTCTCGCTTGGCCTCCCCTATCACCTTCTTACATTTCTTTTGCCACAGTTTATGTTCCTTTTTATTCTCTTCATTAGGGCAAGACTTCCATTTACGGAAGGAAGCTTCCTTGCCCTTCACAGCCTCTCTAACTTGGCTGGTTAGCCATGCGGGCACTCTCCTGGATTTAGTGGAACCCTTCTTTCTTTGCGGTATACACCTCTGCTGGGCCTCTATTACTGTTGTTTTAAGCAGCCTCCATGCACTCTGGAGAGACTGGACTCTTTTTACCCTCCCTTTCAACCTCCTTCTAACCAGCCTCCTCATTTGAGGGAAGTCCGCCCGTCGGAAGTCAAGGGTTTTTGTTAGAGATTTGCCTGGTATTCTTCCCCCAACGTGCACGTCAAAACGGATCGCAGCATGATCACTGTTCCCCAATGGCTCAGTAACGTTTACATCTCTAACCAGGTCCTGCGTACCGCACAAAATTAAATCCAGAGTCACCTGTCCTCTGGTGGGCTCCATGACTAGCTGATCTAAGCCACAGTCATTTAGCACGTCAAGAAATCCGGTTTCCTTATCGTGACCAGAACACAAATTGACCCAGTCAATATGAGGATAATTGAAGTCCCCCATGATTACAACCCTGTCCTTCCTTGTCACCTCCCTGATCTGTTTCCTCATTTCAAGGTCCCCATCAGATTTCTGGTCTGGAGGACGATAGCACACCCCCAGTATTACATCGCTGCACAAGCCTGGTAATTTAACCCACAGAGATTCTACGGTGGAGTCGGACCCACCTTCAATCTCTACTTTGCTGGATTCTATCCCTTCCTTAACATAAAGGGCCACCCCACCTCCAACACGCCCCTGCCTGTCCCTCCTGTAGAGTTTATAGCCCGGGATTGCGGTATCCCACTGATTCTCCGCATTCCACCAGGTTTCCGTTATGCCCACTATGTCAATATTTTCCCTTGTCACCAGACATTCCAGTTCTCCCACCTTTGCTCGTAGACTTCGGGCATTCGCATAAAAGCATTTATACACGGAATGCCCCAGGATGGGCTGCTTATTCGCTCCTTTGTCCCCGCATCCTCTCATTTTGCCAAACCGTCTATCACATCCCATCTCCCTACCTTTCCCAATTTCTTCTCCTACCCTGCCTTTGTCTTGTTGTTCTCTAACCTCCCCAGTCCCGAACCGGATGCCCCTCGGCTCCTGTCGGCCTTCCCCCAGGGATCAGTTTAAAAGCTGCTCTGCCACCTTTTTAATGTTATGCGCCAGCAGTCTGGTTCCATTCTGGTTCAAATGGAGTCCGTCCCTCTTGTACAGGCCCCGCTTGTCCCAAAACGTTCCCCAGTGCCTAACGAATCTAAACCCCTCCTCCCTACACCACCGTCTCATCCACGCATTGAGACCCCTGATCTCCGCCTGCCTAGCTGGCCCTGCGCGTGGAACAGGTAGCACTTTAGAGAACGCTACCTTTGAGGTCCTGGCTTTCAGCTTCCTGCCTAAAAGCCTAAATTTGGCCTCCAGGACCTCCCAGCTACACTTGCCCACGTCGTTGGTGCCGACATGCACCACAGCCGCTACCTCTCCCCCAGCACTGTCTACTAGCCTGTCTAGACGAGAAGTGATGTCCGCAACCTTCGCACCAGGCAGGCAAGTCACCATGCGGTCCTCACATCCGTCGCAAACCCCCCTCTCTACGTTTCTAATAATCGAATCCCCCACTACAAGAAGCCCCCGACCCCCCTCCCGCCGAGGAGTATCCCGAGTGCGCTCGGATACGGGCCCATCCCCTGGAGAAGGGATCCCCCCTAGGGGATTGTTTCCCTCCTCTCCAGGATGACGTCCTCCAGTCCCGAGACTTCCCACCCGGGCAGCCGAGGAGCTGCACGCCTGAGGTTGGGACGAAGCCTGATCGTCCCCAGAAGTCTCCCCACGGTCCTCCTCTGGCTGCCTGCGCTTCTCCAGGTCGGCCACCAAGGCTTCAAGGGAGCGGACGCGTTCCCTGAGAGCCTGGAGCTCCTTGCACCGAGGACACACCCATGACTTATGCCCCAGAGGCATATAATCATACATGTGGCACTTGATGCAGAACACTGGATAGTCCCCACTCTGCTGCTGGCTGTCTGACTGCATAGCTTTTTTGTTGTTGTTGTTGTTGTTGTTTTATTTAGGGGTCCTTTTAAAAACCGTACACTGGATAGCAGCCCTTTTCTCTAGGGAAGAGGAAGGGCAGTGTATGGGGCCCTAGCCTCCTCGCCCTGCTGCTGAACTCGCCCAGATGCTAAACTCTTGTGCCTTACCTGGCACTTAGTTCCCAGAGGCACTGGGTTCCCAGAGGCCACACGCGTCTGCAGAGAGCCTCACGCGATGGCCTGCCTAGCTTTATACTCCTGGCTGGCTCCTCCCCCCTCCTTCCTTCCTGATTGAAAGGGGGCTGGCCTTCCCAGGTGAGTTTACAAAAGCTCAGGAAGGCAAATGGCTGCTGATGGGCGTGACCTACTCTGCAGGCTCCTGAATGGACTGCTTGGATTAGCCTACTGGGGCTCTTAATGGGTTGGGAATTGGCCCTTCCTAGGTCCTTTCCCTCCTAGTTCTGTTCTCTTAGGCTGGACTGTTTTTGTAACCTCAAGCTAGTTTTTATTTGGGTTTGTTTAATTATTTATTGCTCTCTAGATCCTGTGTCCCAATTTACTGACCTGTTTAGGTTATGTTCTAACTTAGATTAGGTTACCTGGGTTAAGTATAGGTTTAATTTAAGCAAGTAGAAAACCTGCTTTTCACTTTATCCTTCTCCCTTTCTTCGATTAAGTGCTACCTTAGGTGCAGCTAACTTTCAATTTTGATTTAAATGCCTGACCCTTGGGCACTTACTCACGAGTAGGACTCTGCTCCTGCTCAGAGTAGCCCTATGTACCTCCCTTAGGTGCTAACTTTCAATTTTGATTTAAGGTTGCTTTAAAGGTAAGGTTAAGGTTAGAAGACAGGGAGTTAGAAAGACAAAGCGTTAGAATGAGTACACTTACCTCCTCCTCCTGCTCCTCCTCCTCTCCTTCTCCAAAACTCAGAAGTCTCCTTGCCTTCTCCTCGCCCAGATGCTAAACTCTTGTGCCTTACCAGGCACTTGGTTCCCAGAGGCCACACGCGTCTTGTACGGAATGTGGCCTAGATTCTAGAACCTTGGAAGCTTGTAATTACAAACAGCTGAACTCTGATCACAAACATCTGAGAGTATAAATCTTGCACTTCCTTTTCTGAGGCACTAAAACCTAATTTTAACAGCAGCTTTGATTAACAAGCCAGCTTCACCAATGCTTCACATTTGGGGGGGGGGGGGGCTGTTCAAGCACAACTTTACTGATCAGAACTCCCTCTACTGCTCAATGTAACTTTTTTCTCCACTGCTGGCTGGCTTCATAACAGAAACCATCTAGGATGCAGCAGATATAGAGCACCACATATGCAATACGGGTTCGTGTTCTATCAAGTGTGAGAAAACTAATCCCTATAAACTTATACTGAATGCTTCTAATGATTTAGATAATTAAAAGGAAATTATCAACAATTTAGGCAATTCAATAACTATAAGTATGCACTTTGAGAACAACTGTATCTCCAAAATCAGTCAGATTGGCCTGATTTCCAACCCCCCCACACACACACCAAAAAAACCCTCTGACACTTAAATGACTAAAACTAAAAAAATGCAAAAGCAATAGTCTCTTAGAAGAGCAGGATGTACATCTTGTTAGGGAAAGGGACTCCCAAGTGAAGGCCAGTTGACCAAGGGAGCAATACACAGTGTACACAAACCCCTTCCTGTTGCTCACTTCCTTTACTGCAGAGTTACTCAGTTCCCAGCCCGGTGGCCACTTCTAGCCTGGGGGGGGCATTCAGGCCCCGGGGGTCCCATCTCCAATGGGCACTCGGCCCACAGAAGATTCACCAGAGCCCACACTGGCCCAATGAAGGAAAGTGGCAGTGAAGGAAAGACTGGTTGGCATGTGAGCAATGCCTCTTGTGAGCAAGGTAAGGTAATGTGAGACTTGTAGGTCTCACGTTAGTTCAAGTCACTCCTTGCCTGCCTCCTGAGCAGTGCACACGTGGAGCTTGAGGCAGCTGTGGAAGACCAGGGGAGCACCAAGTCACACCTTGTGGCCTGCAGAGAGCGCACCCACACCCGTGTGAAGGAGAGTGGGACTCTGAGCGAGCACATGAGCAGGATCGCGGGCAGGCAAGGGCAAGCGAATGCTCCAGCACAGCCACAACCTCAGAACAGCAGCAGCACATGCCACCACTGCTGCCTTCTTTCTCCCAGCTGGCTCCCTTGCCACGTTCATAGCATCGCTGTGCCCTTCACCCTCATCTCTACTCTCCCTGAACAATGTCTCTATCAAAAAAACTGGTTCCTTGCCTTTGTTCTCTGTGTGATTTCTAAGATAAAAGAAGACTTAGAGATGGCAGAGAAATTAAATGAGTTCTTTGCATCTGTCTTCACGGCAGAATACCTTGGGCAGATACCGCTGCCTGAACGTCCCCTCCTGGAGATGTTCTCCAGTTGCATCCAGAAATGTTCTGAGACACAAGGAGGTTGCAAGTGGTCTCCTCGTATCTTCAAGGGCCTGCAAGATGCACTTCCATTTTTAAAAAAACGGAAGTGTGTCTGCCTCCCACGGGTGCTCTGAGATGTGGGGAGGCTGCACACAACCACCACAAGTCTCAGAACATGTTCTGAATGTGACCTGAGGACACCTCTGGTCACATTCAGAGGGTAAAGGCTGGGTAAAGCCTTTACTGATTTGGGTCAGATGACCCACACTGAGTCAAATCCATTGATGCAAAATCCATGGATGACAAGGTCTGATCTGTATCAGATTTAATGTGATAATGCAAAAAGTGAAAGTTAATTGTCATTGTCTAGAGTGGCAGATTAATGATTTGAAAAAACACATTACAATTTATTCAAATATACATTAAAAGGCTTCTGTATGACACACAATAGTTATCCAAAAGTGTACAAACACATGTGTACAAACTATACATGTGAACTGGACACATAAGCCACTTCAACCATTCTAGCAATGCACGCTATGCACATGCTGCCACTGCACATCTAGATCTAAACTCTGGCAGTGTGCTCTGTGGAGACAAAGGGCACAATCCTAACCAACTTTCCAGCGCTTGGCATAACTGTGCTTGTGGGGCATATGCTGCATCTTGCATTTGGGTGGCAATCATGGAGGCCTCCTCAAGGTGAGGCAATGTTTGTTCCCTGACCTTAGAGCTGCATTGTCCTTATGTCAGAGCTGGAAAATGGGTTAGGATTGCACCCACAGATGGCAAATTAGAATTTCAACTATCTTTAAATGTT
This sequence comes from Tiliqua scincoides, assembly GCF_035046505.1. Classification (NCBI taxonomy): domain Eukaryota; kingdom Metazoa; phylum Chordata; class Lepidosauria; order Squamata; family Scincidae; genus Tiliqua; species Tiliqua scincoides. The sequence goes on from NC_089822.1 coordinate 47,517,261, forward strand.
TGTGTACATTGTTTGGAATAAAGCATCAAAATTACTTCTTTCATATAAGCCTTATCACTTTCTATGGGCCCTCAAACTGCAAGTAGCAACACAGTTGTTATAATTACTTGCATGCATTTTTTTGCTTCTATTGTAATCTTTTTGCAAACAGTAATTTTTCAAAGACTGTTTAGGGATTTATCTCTCCCCCCCTTAACTCCCATCAGCAGGTGATTCTTAAAAGGAATTTAATGAGCTAAATCTGTAGTCATACCCAGAATGATAAGGTAAAACTGTGAAATAATTTGTGTCAAAAACTTACAGATGCTCCATGTAGCAAGTGTTTTCATTTTCAAAAAGCCAACTCTAACCAACTGTGTTTTGGCCCTCCAGAGATTTAATCCACAAAATAGCAAGCCATTATAAATAAATACCAACTTTTTAATATGCTAATTACTTTTATCTACAGAGTTTACATAAATAACACTAATTGCAATCCTTTAGAAAGTAATTGCTAGTTCAGAAAAAGCATAAAATACAAAAAGCATTTTAATGAGCGCTTTGTTTTACCAGGGACTTTGGTGTTTTTTCACAGAAATAAAATCAAAATAAAAAATTATAAAGAAAAATACTCAAAAATTATAGGTATCTCCAGTATTCAGAAGGCAGCATTGGAATTATATTGGCCTGATCCAGGACCAAGTACCACATGATACAAGATAACCAGATGTGGTTGTAATATAAAACATTAGCTTAAAAGACCTGCTGGGCCATACAAATAGGAGAGTAATGGAAAAAACATTTTGCAAAATATTGACCTAATTATCCCAGACAATGTATGCTGTAGGCACTGATTAACCTCAAATTCAAGTTCACAATGTAATCATTAGAAAAGGCTTAAGGATATTAATGGTCCATTAAACTGATCAGATTTCTTTCTTTACATATTGTTTAATACTTCTAATGACTTATAAAAAGAAATCGGCCATTAGATACCAATAACCTTAAAAATTTAAGAAATCACAGGTTGAGCTCAATAAAATGGCACATAATTATTTTAACAGGTGTCATAAAATTTTGAATCATGTTGTATAGCAGTAATATATTTATGAGTTTTTGTTTTCCTTTACCTTTGGGGGTACAGCAATACCTGGCACTTTCATCTTGTTAGGGACCAGACCATGAATGCAAGTAAAAAAAATGAACAAGTGTCAAGTATTAATAATACATGAATAAACACTAACACTATATAAGAAATTCAATGTGAACAAGCACTTCCTCTCACTCCCCCATTTTTCTTTTTACGACTTAGTTCACGGAGTCAATAATGTCAACCCTGAGAGGAAGGCGGGAGAATGTGAACCAATCACACCCTACAAGGACAGGGCCTTGTGCATGTGTAAGATACCAATAAAAAAAAAAAGAGAGGGAAGGGAGAGAAGGTGGGAAGTTATAAGTGAGGAACAAGAGTGCCTTTTGCCTCAGCTGCAAAGGCTGCCACAAAGACAGTCACAAAAAGAATGCACATGGTGCACAGAACGTTGAGAACATGTGCTTTCCTCTTTCAAAGCACATGAACAAAGTTTGAAATGTGGTTGAAATTGAAAACAGCTAGAAGGACAAAGGAAGTGAAAGTCAAGTGGAAGAAAGGCAAAGTAGTGCTGAACATAACACAAATAGTTCTATGAGATATGTGAACTATAATTTAGTGCAGGGGTGTCAAACATAAGGCCCGGGGGCCGGATGAGGCCCGCAGCAGGTTTTTATCTGGCCCTCAGGCTCTCAACTGCTAAGCAGTGCTGAGGTGTTTCTGCTAAAAGGGCAGCCCACATGAAAATTGTGCTCTCCCATATCTTGAAATATGATTAAGATTTGATACTTCCTCTTCTGTCATTTAAAGCTAATGAATTCTAAGTAAGATAAAGTACTTATTTTTTATTAGGACTTTTTAATGACATCACTTCCTGCCAAATGACATCACTTCCGGCCCTCAGCACGCATCATGAATGCTGTTTGGCCCTCTGTATGAAATGAGTTTGACACCCCTGATTTAGTGCATTCAAATACTCCATTTATGGGTACTCCTCCCATATGCACTTCAACTGTTCTTTAACTATGAATTATGAAAGTACGTAGCACAGGAGGTAAAGAGCCTCTTCGATGAATGATGCCAAAAGCTGAATACTCAGACTAATATTGGACTAAAGATAAAACGCTTCACTGAATTTGCCAATTCAATAAGTCCCCAGAGTGAGTGGCACACATATAGTTTCATCAATAGCACTACTGACCCTGAAATATGATGCATTAGTCTAGTGGTTTAGAACAAGTATGGGCAGGCATTATTATTATTTAATTATTTACCATTAAAAATTAAATTATGTGTTATGGGGAGCAGAGATTATATTACATTTTTTTCTGGGATCACTAAAGGAAAAACTCCTAAATTGTAATTTTAATAGTTCAACGTTTATTTTTACTTGGACTACAACGTCCAATGGCTTTCTAAAAAAGAGAGAGAAAAGAAAAACACCACAAGCACAAGTCAGTATTCATGTCAGCTAGTATTAAAGCACTGTCTTAAAGAGAGGAAAAAGAAGAGTCAAGATTGCAGATCATAATTCCTCATGCCATAGAACGCATAACAATAGACTGGTCAAACAGCCATCTGGCACATCCATTTCTACTCATTACAGCTGCCAGGTTTTACAGTACATGAATCTTGGGAAGAGACACACAATGAAACACCACACAATTAATAGATGTTGCTTAGGGTTATCTCTCTACTACAGCACCAACTGTCTGTAATGGTGAAAGTCTGAACTAATACCCGAGAAGATTAGATTTATATGTCCTAGAAAATGTGTTATACACTGATGCACAGCATAAAATTGACATAATGATTCTTCGGGGCCACAAATGTGGTTTTCTCGCAGTTTAATTGGTGACAATTAGATTGACCTTTCCTCTATAATTGTAATGATAGTAGAACAATTACAGAAACTACTGCCTCTACTGTTTCACACACATATTAAACAAAAGGAGAGGAAGCGATTTAAGATTTGCACTAAAATTAACATAAAGCAGAGCTGAACAGAGTCAATACAGCGTAAGTAGATGAGATTTAATTTCTGGCAAGAACAAATGTTTCAATGGAGACATTTATTACACTGCATACTGACAAAGAAAGTACTAAATATTTTGAGGACCTTATCACTCAAAACAGTTCTTTACCATGTCACAAATGAGTACCATTAGCTAAAATTAAAGAGCTACAGCCAGTCTCTTTATATGCGAATTTGCCACCTGCAAATTGCCAGCTACCAGTAGAATTGGTAATAAGGTAGAATTGCCTTATTAATAAGGCAATTAATTATTAATTATTAGTAGTATATTATAATTATTATTAATTACTAATTAAGAATTGCCTTATTAATAAGGTGGAATTAATAAGGTAGAATTGCCAGCTACCTCTTTTATCTGCAACTCTGTTCTCATTATCCTTGAATATTGTGCTGGTGCTGCATCAAACTGACGTTAGTACTGGTCCATGGAGAATCATCAGGCACATTGTTGTCCACTTCCAGACTTCTCCTACTATCTTGGGGACTGTAGCTGAACCTTCACAACCCTGACAATGATGAGATGCCCATGATGAGAGAGGTCTCTGGAAGGCTTCCTCAGGGCTGCTCTGATGCTGGGGTAAGCCAAGGGAAGGAGTCAGCAGACAAACGAAGGAGGAGGGCAGGTGAAGCAACCTCATCCCAACTACTGAATCTTGGTGCCTTGTTGTTGGGCAAGTAACCTTCAGCAAGTCGAGAGATAGCCAGCACAGAGAAATGGACTTCACCACAAGCTTCAACACATAAAGGGAAATTCAGTGCAGAGAAGGAGGCATCAGATGTTGGAGATGTAAATGAGCCCTCACTATCACCCAGCCCCATAGACTTCAAATTAAGACTCAGGTTCATAAAATGCAGAGTGTATGGTGAAGAGGGTCCCCTGGTATCTAACCCCATTTTCCCCATAGGTTCAATGGTTCAGTATTCACTAATTCAGCATCCACTAGGTTTTTCAGGAACCTAACCATAGTGGATGACGAGAACTGACTGTACATGTGATTCTTCAAACGCATTGTTTTTTTTCTGTAGCTAACAGTTTAACTTCATTAAACAGCAGGAACTATTTCAAATACAGAGCATGTTATGCTGTTCTTATGCCAGTTCTGCACTTTCTGATTAGTAAGCAGGACACTAATATACAAAACAAAGAAAACTGACAGCTATAAGGTTTGTGCTTGACAATGATTGTCACGCAGAATGCCATGCGGAAAGAACTCAGGGATGAACTTTTACTGAAATGATTACATAAATATTCATTCAGGTTTTGTTAACTTCCACCTATCAAAGGGAAAATAATCCTTAAGTAGTACAGTAGCCCCCACTTTACCTGATATAATGAAGTCACTTTATGATAGACTATCCATGGCAAAACAAGGCTCACTATAAAATAGGTTACTCACTGGAGGATGAGCTTATCATTGACTCCAAGAGAACCCTGTGAGTGATAAGCCAATCAGAGACTGCAAGTGTTTGGCAGCATCTCATCCAATACCAGCATGTTTAATAACATCATGGCTGTGTATTTGAGGGGAGGAGAGATGGGAAGGCAATGCAAATCTAAGGCTTTGAAAGAGCTCTCAGTTCATAGTATGTTTAACATAACAAAGAGGTAGATGGTTTAGTTCTGTGACAGATGCTGAGGTCTTGGAACAAATTACCCAGAACAATGCGTTATTCAATTCACATCACAATATTTTCACAATGCAATGGTATCTCTGAAACAGACCAACATTATAAAGTGAGGGTCCAATGAATATGAACAGTTCAGGATTCTACACAAATTTTACACAATTTCACAATGTGCCATTTCACTCCTTCCCTGACTTTGGGCTTGTCTGGATGTTAGGCTATCAGGTTCTCATGAATGTCATGCCAGTTTTGTTTGGATAATACCATTTAATCTAGAATTGAGATGTCAGGCAGTTGTTCTCATAACATTTCTAAAATGTGATAAAAGATAAAAGTTTGCTTGCTATCATTTATTTTCAATATTTGTTCAGCAAAAAGACTGTTACTAATGGGGAGACTGATGGTAACTCAAATATGCCAGTTAATAAAAATTTTACAGGCTAACTTTCCAGTCCCGCCCCCCCCCAGGGCTCCTGCTGTTCCCTCCTTATGCAACATGGGTTCCTTAGTGGTGCTGCTCTTTCTTCCTTTCTTTCTCATGATGGCCCTGTTGGAATGGAAACTCTACTTTCCAAGCTGCGCCCTTGTGAGAACTAAGGTGAAAAGTTTCCATTCTTAGAGGAGCTCGATGAAGAAGGCAGGAGGATGGCTTAGCACCACACAAGGAATCTTGTCTGGTATGTGAGAAAAGGATCTGGGAGGAGTTACATAAAGCAGGAAATGCAGTTAACTAACATCTCTGCCAACCATCTTTGGTGGGTGGAGATGCCAATTAACCAGATGTGCTAGTTAACAAAGTGCAAATTAAAGAAGTTCTCAAAAATAACACCGTAATAATTAAAAATATTAAAACAAAATTACAATCCGTAATTAAAGACAAGGCAAGTGGTAGATAAAACTTAAGCAAAATTTTAAAGCTTCAAAGCTTTCAGGTAAAATCAAACAGAAAAGAGACATCAAAATAAATAAATCTCTCTTAATGCAAACTTATGTGTAACCCAACTTTGCAGGAAGGATGGAGAGTGAATTTGACAATTTAGGAACTATCATCGAAAGGCTCTGCTCCTGATCAATGGCTACCCACATTCTACTGTTACCGTTCAGAATTACAGCAATCAGGAGAGAAAACTCTACTGTTGGGAGAAACTACTAGTTAGCATGCGACAGAGAACCCGGAAAGCTAAGTATGTTAGTTCAATGGTAGCACAAGACTACCTACAACAGTGGTTTTCAACTGCTGCGCTGCGGCACACCAGTGTGCTGCAAAGGAGCCTCAGGTTTGCTGAGGGGTCATAGGAACATGGTGCAGTGGCACAGGAGAAGAGGCACTGCCTTACAGCCCAATCCTATCCACACTTTCCCAGGAGTAAGCCCCATTAACTCTAATGGGACTTACTTCTGAGTAGACATGCATAGGATTGGGCTGTTAAGCCTCATGCAGCAGCACAAGTAAAAGAAGCAGCCACTGAAGGGGCCAGAAGCTGCTGCTTTAATCTCCTGCTATTGTGCAAGAATGGGCAGCTGGAGAAGCTTGAAGGAGCTCCAGGTGGGAACTACTCTGTTGGTGAGAGCAAGCAAGTGAGCCAGAAGGTGGGCAGCTAGGTAAGAAGCAAGTGAGCGAGCAAAGCAGGAGTCTACCCAGAGCCAAGAACCAAAGAACAGGCTGAAAGGAGTCCTTGAGAGGCCCTTTTCCTTTCTTCACTGTGGTTTGTCAGCTCGCTGTGTCCAAAGCAACCCTTCCTGCGTCGCCTCCACTGACAGGGGCGCTTTTTGGCCCTTACGGTAAAGGCATTATTCCTGCTCTTACTTGCATACATGAGCAGGAAATTGGCATTCTTCCTCCTCTTCTCTCCCACCCCACTCCCTCTTGCACACAAAACTCATTGCTTCCCCATTCTAAAATTTCAGTTAACCTTCCTTTCCCCTCACTCATTCCCGGTTCCAAAATTCTAGAATCCTTTGCCTTTTATTATCAACTCCCCCCTTTGAATCACACACCTTGTTTCGTTCATGCCTCCTCATTGCCCCTCACCCCACATTTCTCCAGTACAGCAGAAAGAGTCTGACCTCTTTGCCAACACTTTTTGGTACTTCTGATAAAAATTTGACCACCCTACTCATTTTTTCTTCCTTTCCAGAAACCACATACGCTTCCCTCTTCAATTATAGAGTTTCTCAAAGTAACTTAATGAGAAAGATCTATTCAAGTTCAAAGGCGTTTGATTTCAGCTTGTTGAGAATTTCTTTAATTGTCATAAAATGATTTAATTGTATTGAATTATTAAATTAATTTAATTGTATTTATTAATTGTAATGTAATAACTCTTTTAAACTGGTTGTTTGCCTTGACAATTTTAGCATTAGTGTGCTGTCAAAAGTTTGAGCTGAAAACCAATGACTTACTATGATAGTAACCCTCTAGGCACCACAGCAGACGGCTTCCCCAGCTCTGAAATCTGAGAGTTTTTAGTACTTATTCCAGGATTGTATCTCTGAGCTATGACTCTTCCTTTTAACCACAGTGGCATGCACAGTAGTTATAATTAACTTCTGGAATTGGATGTAACTTTGAAGTAAGTCATACTGTCCACCAGATCATGACTGAAATGATAAAAGTACTTCACAATAAGCAAATAGCACAGTCTACCTATTTTTTCTACATTTCTTATTGTTGCATCTGAGGTTACATTTCTGTCTCATGCCACTTCTATAAAACAGATTAAACACTAATATTCTCTGAACACAGAGGCTTAGAATTAAAAAAGCCCTATAAATCCAATGACAAACACAGGTCAAGCCGTTTCTTATGTCATGGCATTTCTATTAAGCCAAGCAGTTGCTCTGTGTACAGTATGTGACTCACGAGCAAGATTTTATAGTATATACATGAATGTTCAGGAGCCATCTGAGAAGCCCTGCTTAGTAATACTTGACTGAGTTCTCACCTTAACAAGCTCATTGCCAAGTTCAGCTGATGGTTGCTGTGATTCACAACAGACAAACAGTTCTTTACAATAAAATAATGCCCATGCTTTGGGAATATCTTCCATCTAAGCAGATTCAGGCACATCAATACATTGCAAAGAAATACATTACTGGAAGGCTATACAAACACTAAAAACAGCAAGTAAGTTATAGCCCAGGACACAATGCATATAGAAAGTACTGCTTCCAAAGTATATAACTTTGTCTATTTAATGTATCATTAAATAGATTTTTTTGGAAAGAGTTGAATAGAATATTCTTTTCTCCCCTTTGGCTCAGCACGGAGGGGGGGAGGACACTTTAATGTGGATTATATTGACATTCTATCAACTCCAATATTTCCCACAGCCTTAGGTTGCTGCTTTGCTGGTTTTTTAAAGTTAGTTCATACCTTTCAAATTTTTTATTTCTAGTAAAGTGAATTGTCACATTAAAGACACTTTACAATAATATTAGTGTTACTAAACAATACTAACAGCTGCAAGTACTTGGAACAATGTAGAGATGTACAAATTAACAGCTTAATCTGTCTTGCAACAATAGAAAAAAACACATAATTCTATCTGAATATGTTTTATGAACACATATGGCAACAGACACGTTTGGTCTCCTTATGGTGAGCCATTGCTATAGGAGGTATGAGCAGAATAAGAAAATATAGGCAAAACCAATTGCAAGGAAAAATGCAAGAAAATAATTAAGAAAAAGAACCCAAGATGAACAAGGCAGGCGGAAGTGCCAAATGTCTTGCTGAAAACACAGGTATTGGATCTGCCAATTTTCAAAGGAGTGTTTCAGCCCAATCCTACTGGGCCACAGACAGAACTCGCAAGCAGCGTGCTTTATGGCTGTCACAAAAGGACCATAGCAACACTCCAATTTGCAATCCTTGGGTGAAGTCCCCAAATGTGTAGTAGCAGCCCAATTCCAGAAATTCCTGGAAAATATTATTTGGACCCTTCTCAATCTGTCTTCCGGCCTGGCTCTGTATCTGAAACGGCTTTGATGGATAAACCTACACTGAGAATTAGACAGCATAGTGCATCTGAAGCTTCTACTTGACCTCTCAGCCATTCTGATACCATTTTCCATGGTATCTTTGTGAACTGTCTAAGTTGGGTCTGGGCAGCATCATGGGAAACTCTAGTACTACCTGGAAGGTTGGTACCAAATGGTAGTTGTGCAAGGCTCCTGCCCCATGCCATTGCATTTTGACATGTGGTATCCCCACAGAGATCTATGTTGTCCTCATTGCTTTTTAACATCTACAGGAAATGGCTGGGAGAGGTTATCCAGGGATTTAGTGTTGTGTCTACAATATACAGATGAAATTCAACTGAACATCTATTTGCCTTCCCCACAAGGTATCTGGAGGTAGTGAAATGCTGAATATGGGCAAACAAAGTAAAAAAACATTGAACAAGACAGACATTTTCTAGATTAAGAGACCTGACAATACAGGATCAGCGGATTGTCCTTTTCTCAATAGGGTTGCACTCCCCATGAAAAATCAGCTTCACAGCTCAGGAGTACTAAGTTTTCCCTGGATGCCCAAGTGACTGCTATAGCCTGCAGTACATTTGCCCAGCTTTGGCTGGTGCATCAGCTGTGCCTGTTCCTGTTCAAGCAGATCTGGCCATTTACAACATCAAGTTGATATTGCCCCAAACTGCCAGGACACATGTGATGCAGGCCAACACATGTGATGCACATACCCTTGATAACATTCAAACGTATTTACTACATGTGCTTTTTGCACGTGGCTTGGGCGCAGCAGTGGTGTGCCTCCCTGCAATATATACAAATGGGTGAATATGCAAAAGTGCACTTGAATATGATGTTGCAAATATGGAATATTTACACAGGTAAAGGATATGCTCATGGTTTTTATTACATCTATTTTGGCTCTTATGAATACTAAGTTGTTGTGAATTGAATGCTAACTGCAAAACTCCAATTGAGATGATAATGGTTATTGCACTTATATTTATAACACACAGTTATAGTCCATAACTATATACAGGCATGCACCACTTAGCAACATTCTACCTAATGACCAACCGCACATATAATGGTGGTCACCTAAGATCAAAGCCTAACAGGCTTTAGTGACAAACTGCCCCCTTGTACCTTGCAAAAACAGGAAGGCAAAGCCTCTGCAAAGCCTACTCAGAAGTAAGTCCCATTACATGAGTGGGGCTGAGCAGCTTTGAGATGCTCAGATTGGGGCTCCTGTTGCCAGCACACTCTCTGTGCCTCCGTTTAAAAGCTTAACGCTTACTGACGGGACCAGATAATGATGGAGATTTCAGTCCCTATCCCCGTCATTAAGCAAACATGACTGTATTTATTTTGTTTCTGCAGAAGTGCCTCGCTTCGTTCATTGCGTTCTTTCTGAAGCCAGTATGAACTCTGAACATATGAGCATTCCAACTACACAGCTGCTATATAAACACACCCACAAATTCATCAGTTAGCATTTGCTATGTAGAAGATTTCCAAAACTGGTATCAGAGATGATGTAAATCAGTACCAAAGTGATTTAGTACTGCTGTTATGTAGCACCTCGCACAGCTTCTTTCCAGACTATGCCAGCCTCCAACCAATACTAATTCCTCATTTTTATGGAAAAGCACATTCCGCATGTGCACACATATACACAAATTACAAAATAATTTACATTTCAGCTGAAAACTCATGTGCCAAGACAGAGCCCAAGGCAAATTTAAAAGATGAGTTATGTACCCTTCAAAAATGTTGTTTATAATAGAAGTACTGACAAAACCCAAACAATACAGTAAGTGCAATAAATCATTACGACAACCATCACTTTTTTCTTTCTTTTTTAAATCTAATGTTCAAGCTAGTTGTACAACAAATTTTAGGTAACAGCTGCAAAATGAAAAATAATTACAATTAAAGATTGCAGCTTGTAATCCTTGCCCAAAGTTGCAATCCTATACACACTTTTCTAGGGGTAAGTCTCACTTAATTTAATAAGGCTTACATCTGAGTAGACGTAGGATTGCTTAGTTAATACACCACTTTTTACTGTTTTGTACTACTCTAAATTATACGTCCATAATATATTTTATTTACAAAGGGACGCAATATATAAAACTTTTTCAATTTTTATGAAGCACTGAAGACTTAAGATTTATAAAGCAGAGACATTTTTCATGCCTTCTGCAGCTGCCCTTCTTCAGAGAAAACATGAAGACAGATTCTGCATTGGTTTCTTAAAAGTAAATCCCGTCCACTTCAATTGGACTTAAATTTGAGTGTGTATACAATTATGGCCTAATCCACATTTAAGTCTGTCATTTTTGATTACCACCAATCAAGCCCAGGTAATTTTTGCTTTGATTTAAACATGTACATACCTATCTTCTAAAAATATCTGTGTCACAATTCATAAAACAGTCAAGGCTGATGCTAAACCCTCTGCACTGAATAACTAATCACAGGAGATATTTATCATCTCAAACTTCTTCTATGAATATTGTCAGAATTAATCGCCTCTCTCATATTTTCACTATTTACAGTGCTTCATTTATCATACTTTTTAGCAGCTGGACAACAGAGAATGATTTATATACTTTCTGAACTTTCTCACTTTAGAAAGAAGTATCTATCAACATCACAGCTGGTACCAGGTTGCCCGGGGTCATCAAATAAGCCATGTGGGAGGGCCTTTGTGTGCATAGTTTCCTTTCTAGGTATGTTTGCTTTCTCCAGACATTTCTTCACTTCCATCCCAATCTTACCTAGCAGGGCCTTGTTCTCACAGACTACCGTGTGCGTGGTCCTTAGAAGACTGACTAGGAGCAAGGATAAAGTTTCCACATGCAAGTTCTTCCTTCACACCCGTCCCCAAAATTGTGCTCTCTCTCTAAAGAAAGACCAACACAACTAGCCAGGGGAAGAGGGAGAATTCGCATGAAATGTACATCATACCTTCCAATGACCAAGAAAAAAACAGTGCAGCAAAAACACTGTTTGCTGAGTGTACCACTGTCCTGCTGCATCCCATAAATGTGGGGATTAGGGGACTTCAGGAGTCAACCAGGTGGGCCCCCAACCACTTCCCTCTGACACCAGCCCTGATAACAGTGGTTCAGCTTGATATTGCTCTCCACCATCATGTTCACACATAATGTTATACTTGTGTAGTTCGTTCCAAATAACAATTTACTACAGGCAGTTTAAATTTAATTTCATTGTTTCAAAACAATTAACTTGGGATCTTTAATAGTTAGCAACATCTGTCTTTTCTCTCTCATAGTCCTAACAAATAATACTTTAATATGTGACTATTCTAAAGGCTAATCATAATGCATATATGATAAATATCAAAATCTGGGAGCCTGTGTACTGGATAGACTTAAATGAGAAGGTCTGTGCCATGATGTCTTAGATGTACTTTCTCTATAGTTAGGACATGTGATAAAGTTAATTCAGTAATATGATGAATGCAATTCACAGTAACATTAACAGATGTTTGTAACAGCTGCAGTTGTTTCCAATAGGCTAGTTATTACTACTTAAATGAAGGTGCAAGAAGAGATCATCTGCTTGTACCAATTGTCTATACTTTGTAGGCTGAGGGAAAGGGCAAACAGTCTTCAGCTTAAACAAGCACATGCCAGTACATCCAACTAGCCAGCCAACTAAAACCTAAGATGGGAACATTGCTTCAAAATTCATTGATATAGCATAGTCAAGCAGACATATTTTATGTGTCCATCCAGCTGGTAAGGATTGGTTTGTAGTGTAGCAAAACCTTTAGAGATACACATGGCAGTAATTGCTAGGAGTGCATTTTAAAACTTACACTAGACACCTTTTTTTTGTTAGAACTGTTCTGATCTACTGTTCAGTTCTGATCTACTGTTCTGTTCTACAGAACTGTTCTGTTCTGACAACTGCTATTCATATATTTGACTGCAACATAATCCATGTGGGCTTGCCATGGAAGAATTAGGGGAATAGTAGCCAGACTCTAACAAAGAGAAAGTGTAGTTATACTCATTTTAGAAATAAATGCATTGCTTGCCAACTATCATCCAGGTACCTGAGTTTTAAATATTGTTGATTACTCTATGCTTCAGGTAATACTCCTATCCCTCAAATCTGCTGTTTACATCTATTGAAGGGAGCACTCTGAGAGAATAGACCCAGACATGGTGAGAAGTGAAGTCATCATCCTATTTGTCCTAAAACTAAAAGCAAAGGTTAGTTTATCCCCTACCTCATAGATTTTTAGGTGCCACTGTAAAATTATTTACTCAGACAAGTTTTAAAGGACATTTGACATGTCTCTGCATGTGTTTTGCCTGCTGTTCACCTCAACATCCTTCTTCCTCCAGGGTGGTCCCCTCATCTTCACAAATGCTAATCGCTCTCAGTGAGCAAATTGGTTTCCCTCACATTTATTTCCCCCTTGTCCATTTTAATGTTCTCATGTTTCCCTTCTTTCAAGTTAGTTTTTCTCTCATTTTTCACAGTACCTGATATCTAATACATTTCACTGTGTGCACCTGTTAGGTATAAGCCTTTGAGATACATAGGTTATCACCACGCATTTATGTTTGACATTTTATTATTTTAGGTATCCTGTGCTCCAGGCTAGTGATTGGCCAAGCATAAGAACATAAGAACATAAGAACAGCCCCACTGGATCAGGCCATAGGCCCATCTAGTCCAGCTTCCTGTATCTCACAGCGGCCCACCAAATGCCCCAGGGAGCACACCAGATAACAAGAGACCTCGTCCTGGTGCTCTCCCCTACATCTGGCATTCTGACTTAACCCATTCCTAAAATCAGGAGGTTGCGCATACACATCATGGCTTGTACCCCATAATGGATTTTTCCTCCAGAAACTCGTCCAATCCCCTTTTAAAGGCGTCTAGGCTAGACGCCAGCACCACATCCTGTGGCAAGGAGTTCCACAGACTGACCACGTGCTGAGTAAAGAAATATTTTCTTTTGTCTGTCCTAACCCGCCCAACACTCAATTTTAGTGGATGTCCCCTGGTTCTGGTATTATGTGAGAGTGTAAAGAGCATCTCCCTATCCACTCTGTCCATCCCCTGCATAATTTTGTATGTCTCAATCATGTCCCCCCTCAAGCGTCTCTTTTCCAGGCTGAAGAGGCCCAAACGCCGTAGCCTTTCCTCATAAGGAAGGTGCCCCAGCCCCATAATCATCTTAGTCGCTCTCTTTTGCACCTTCTCCAGTTCCACTATGTCTTTTTTGAGATGCGGCGACCAGAACTGGACACAATACTCCAGGTGTGGCCTTACCATCGATTTGTACAACGGCATTATAATATTAGCCATTTTGTTCTCAATACCCTTCCTAATGATCCCAAGCATAGAATTGGCCTTCACTGCCGCCGCACATTGGGTCGACACTTTCATCGACCTGTCCACCACCACCCCAAGATCTCTCTCCTGATCTGTCACAGACAGCTCAAAACCCATCAGCCTATATCTAAAGTTTTGATTTTTTGCCCCAATGTGCATGACTTTACACTTACTGACATTGAAGCGCATCTGCCATTTTGCTGCCCATTCTGCCAGTCTGGAGAGATCCTTCTGGAGCTCCTCACAATCACTTCTGGTCTTTACCACTCGGAAAAGTTTGGTGTCGTCTGCAAACTTAGCCACTTCACTGCTCAACCCTGTCTCCAGGTCATTTATGAAGAGGTTGAAAAGCACCGGTCCCAGGACAGATCCTTGGGGCACACCGCTTCTCACCTCTCTCCATTGTGAAAATTGCCCATTGACACCCACTCTCTGCTTCCTGGCCTCCAACCAGTTCTCAATCCACGAGAGGACCTGTCCTCTAATTCCCTGACTGTGGAGTTTTTTCAGTAGCCTTTGGTGAGGGACCGTGTCAAATGCCTTCTGAAAGTCCAGATATATAATGTCCACGGGTTCTCCCGCATCCACATGCCTGTTGACCTTTTCAAAGAATTCTATAAGGTTCGTGAGGCAAGACTTACCCTTACAGAAGCCATGCTGACTCTCCCTCAGCAAGGCCTGTTCGTCTATGTGTTTTGAGATCCTATCTTTGATGAGGCATTCCACCATCTTACCCGGTATGGATGTTAGGCTGACCGGCCTATAGTTTCCCGGGTCCCCCCTCTTTCCCTTTTTAAAAATAGGCGTGACATTTGCTATCCTCCAATCTTCTGGTACCGTGGCTGTTTTGAGGGACAAGTTGCATATCTTAGTCAAGAGATCTGCAACTTCATTCTTCAATTCCTTAATAACCCTTGGGTGTATGCCATCAGGGCCCGGTGACTTATTGATCTTTAATTTATCAATGAGGTCTGAAACATCTTCTCTTTTAACCTCTATCTGACTTAACTCCTCGGTTAGGAGGGGCCGTTCGGGCAGCGGTATCTGCCCGAGGTCTTCTGCCGTGAAGACAGATGCAAAGAACTCATTTAATTTCTCTGCCATCTCTAAGTCTCCTTTTATCTCCCCTTTCCCTCCCTCACCATCCAGAGGGCCAACCGCTTCTCTGGCGGGTTTCCTGCTTCTAACATATTTGAAGAAGCTTTTATTATTCCCCTTAATGTTGCTGGCCATGCGTTCCTCATAGTCTCGCTTGGCCTCCCCTATCACCTTCTTACATTTCTTTTGCCACAGTTTATGTTCCTTTTTATTCTCTTCATTAGGGCAAGACTTCCATTTACGGAAGGAAGCTTCCTTGCCCTTCACAGCCTCTCTAACTTGGCTGGTTAGCCATGCGGGCACCCTCCTGCATTTAGTGGAACCCTTCTTTCTTTGCGGTATACACCTCTGCTGGGCCTCTATTACTGTTGTTTTAAGCAGCCTCCATGCACTCTGGAGAGATTGGACTCTTTTTACCCTCCCTTTCAACCTCCTCCTAACCAGCCTCCTCATTTGAGGGAAGTCCGCCTGTCGGAAGTCAAGGGTTTTTGTTAGAGATTTGCCTGGTATTCTTCCCCCAACGTGCACGTCAAAACGGATCGCAGCATGATCACTGTTCCCCAATGGCTCAGTAACGTTTACATCTCTAACCAGGTCCTGCGTACCGCACAAAATTAAATCCAGAGTCACCTGTCCTCTGGTGGGCTCCGTGACTAGCTGATCTAAGCCACAGTCATTTAGCACGTCAAGAAATCCGGTTTCCTTATCGTGACCAGAACACAAATTGACCCAGTCAATATGAGGATAATTGAAGTCCCCCATGATTACAACCCTGTCCTTCCTTGTCACCTCCCTGATCTGTTTCCTCATTTCAAGGTCCCCATCAGATTTCTGGTCTGGAGGACGATAGCACGCCCCCAGTATTACATTGCTGCACAAGCCTGGTAATTTAACCCACAGAGATTCTACGGTGGAGTCGGACCCACCTTCAATCTCTACTTTGCTGGATTCTATCCCTTCCTTAACATAAAGGGCCACCCCACCTCCAACACGCCCCTGCCTGTCCCTCCTGTAGAGTTTATAGCCCGGGATTGCGGTATCCCACTGATTCTCCGCATTCCACCAGGTTTCCGTTATGCCCACTATGTCAATATTTTCCCTTGTCACCAGACATTCCAGTTCTCCCACCTTTGCTCGTAGACTTCGGGCATTCGCATAAAAGCATTTATACACGGAATGCCCCAGGATGGGCTGCTTATTCGCTCCTTTGTCCCCGCATCCTCTCATTGTGCCAAACCGTCTATCACATCCCATCACCCTACCTTTCCCAATTTCTTCTCCTACCCTGCCTTTGTCTTGTTGTTCTCTAACCTCCCCATCCTCATCCCATAGGGATGAGGAGTCCCGAACCGGATGCCCCTCGGCTCCTGTCGGCCTTCCCCCAGGGATCAGTTTAAAAGCTGCTCTGCCACCTTTTTAATGTTATGTGCCAGCAGTCTGGTTCCATTCTGGTTCAAATGGAGCCCGTCCCTCTTGTACAGGCCCCGCTTGTCCCAAAACGTTCCCCAGTGCCTAACGAATCTAAACCCCTCCTCCCTACACCACCGTCTCATCCACGCATTGAGACCCCTGATCTCCGCCTGCCTAGCTGGCCCTGCGCGTGGAACAGGTAGCACTTCAGAGAACGCTACCTTTGAGGTCCTGGCTTTCAGCTTCCTGCCTAAAAGCCTAAATTTGGCCTCCAGGACCTCCCAGCTACACTTGCCCACGTCGTTGGTGCCGACATGCACCACAGCCGCTACCTCTCCCCCAGCACTGTCTACTAGCCTGTCTAGACGAGAAGTGATGTCCGCAACCTTCGCACCAGGCAGGCAAGTCACCATGCGGTCCTCACATCCATCGCAAACCCCCCTCTCTATGTTTCTAATAATCGAATCCCCCACTACAAGAAGCCCCCGACCCCCCTCCCACCGAGGAGTATCCCGAGTGCGCTCGGATACGGGCCCATCCCCTGGAGAAGGGATCCCCCCTAGGGGATTGTTTCCCTCCTCTCCAGGATGACGTCCTCCAGTCCCGAGACTTCCCACCCGGGCAGCCGAGGAGCTGCACGCCTGAGGTTGGGACGAAGCCTGATCGTCCCCGGAAGTCTCCCCACGGTCCTCCTCTGGCTGCCTGCGCTTCTCCAGGTCGGCCACCAAGGCTTCAAGGGAGCGGACGCGTTCCCTGAGAGCCTGGAGCTCCTTGCACCGAGGACACACCCATGACTTATGCCCAAGAGGCATATAATCATACATGTGGCACTCAATGCAGAACACTGGATAGCCCCCACCCTGCTGCTGGCTGTCTGACTGCATAGCTTTTTTGTTGTTGTTGTTGTTGTTTTATTTAGGGGTCCTTTTAAAAACCGTACACTGGATAGCAGCCCTCTTCTCAAGGGAAGAGGAAGGGCAGTGTATGGGGCCCTGGCCTCCTCGCCCTGCTGCTGAACTCGCCCAGATGCTAAACTCTTGTGCCTTACCTGGCACTTAGTTCCCAGAGGCACTGGGTTCCCAGAGGCCACACGCGTCTGCAGAGAGCCTCACGCAATGGCCCGCCTAGCTTTATACTCCTGGCTGGCTCCTCCCCCCTCCTTCCTTCCTGATTGAAAGGGGGCTGGCCTTCCCAGGTGAGTTTACAAAAGCTCAGGAAGGCAAATGGCTGCTGATGGGCGTGGCCTACTCTGCAGGCTCCTGAATGGACTGCTTGGATTAGCCTACTGGGGCTCTTAATGGGTTGGGAATTGGCCCTTCCTAGGTCCTTTCCCTCCTAGTTCTGTTCTCTTAGGCTGGACTGTTTTTGTAACCTCAAGCTAGTTTTTATTTGGGTTTGTTTAATTATTTATTGCTCTCTAGATCCTGTGTCCCAATTTACTGACCTGTTTAGGTTATGTTCTAACTTAGATTAGGTTTAACCTGGGTTAAGTATAGGTTTAATTTAAACAAGTAGAAAAACCTGCTTTCCACTTTATCCTCCTCCCTTCCTTCGATTAAGTGCTACCTTAGGTTCAGCTAACTTTCAACTTTGATTTAAATGCCTGACCCTTGGGCTCTTACTCACGAGTAGGACTCTGCTCTTACTCACGAGTAGGACTCTGCTCCTGCTCACGAGTAGCCCTATGTACCTCCCTTAGGTGCTAACTTTCAATTTTGATTTAAGGTTGCTTTAAAGGTAAGATTAAGGTTAGAAGACAGGGAGTTAGAAAGACAAAGCGTTAGAATGAGTACACTTACCTCCTCCTCCTGCTCCTCCTCCTCTCCTTCTCCAAAACTCAGAGGTCTCCTTGCCTTCTCCTCGCCCAGATGCTAAACTCTTGTGCCTTACCTGGCACTTAGTTCCCAGAGGCACTTGGTTCCCAGAGGCCACACGCGTCTGCAGTGCCCCCTCTAGTAGAGCCATGTGCTTCAGCCTCCCAGTCAGGTCTGTCTGTTTGCAGCGATGCAAGATGTTAAATGCCAGAGTGCGTTTCTGTTGTGCCTCGGTGATTAGAGAGTTATCTTCATGGAGTAGCTGATGTCGGTTCTAGATCTGCCTCCCCTTCTTTTGTCCTTGACATGGATGTTTCTGGCCAGTTATGCATGAATGTTTCTGGCAAGTCATCCAGTGAGTACACTGGCTGAGCTCAACCTCGCTTGCCTGGTCCCTAGCTTTTGTTGTTGTGCAGTGAGCTACCAGCATCCTGCTTTGCCCAAGTACTCCTGAGGCTCTCCTTGTGACTTATCCCATTCCCTCCCCTGGTATCACGATGGACCCATTCCGCAAAGAGAGAGAAGTTAGGAAAGGATCTGGCAACGGGGCACTCTCTTCCCACAGCATCAACTGCCAGTCCTTTAAACCAACACCCACCTTACCATCTATTTCCACCCTGGTCCCCCTTCAACTCACAGACCCTCCGGGAGACTGCACAGTCCCCCCTTAAGTATGTTGAAATGCGCCCGGGTGCCCGGGGTGCTGCGGCACCGTTGGAACACCATTTATGCTTTTCTGCCCTTAAGGGTAAAGTAACCCATTTTGGATCCAACGGTGGGTCACGACCCACCACTCTGAGAACCACTGCTCTAGGGCAGATGTTTCACTGTCCACCCAATAAGCACACTATCTAACCAATTCATATTAAGAAAGCTTTATTGCTTAAACATATTCAACTTATTATTAAGAAGGATTTCTGATCCCCAACCGGGGGGAGGGGAGAGGACATACATTGTACATAAATGTATGTACATAACGGTACATGCATTTCAAGGCAACAGCAAAATCACAAGGCTATCTCCCTAACCTACTTGCTACATGTTGGTTGATGCTCAGAGTCCTGCCACAAAGGGATGTTGCTCAGACAGAGCATCCCGCAGCAATTGTTCTCAAGAGCAGCTTCAAGCAGACTTTCCCATCCCTTAATTCTTGCCAACATGACCTGTCCAAGGCACATATGCCTCCCAGTCCAAGTGCCCTGGAATTCTTCTGACTGACAACTCATGAGTTGTATCTTTCCCACTTTAGCAGCCATTCAGATAACAGCCAGTTTTCCAACTCCTTTTGCTAATGGGAGAGTAACTCCTAAGCCCAGGGTGTCAAATTCATTTCATACAGAGGGCCGAATAGCATTCATGATTCCTGCTGAGGGCCAAAAGTGATGTCATTAGGCATTAAACAGGTAATGACCAAAAAGAACCACTTTTTTCTCACTTGGGAACTCATTAGCTGCAAATGACAGAAGAGAAAATATACAAATCTTGATCATATTTCCAGATATGGGGGAGCTCGATTTTCAGGTGGGTTGCTGCATGGCTCAGCAGCTGAGAGCCTGAGGGTCAGACAGAAAGCTTCTGTGGGCCACAACCGGCCCCTAGGCCTTATGTTTGACACCTTTGTCCTAAGCACTGGGACCAGACTGCTCAAAAATTCTGGCTTCTTTTACTGGGAAAAGGTTAATCTCTATCAATCCATTCTGACTTCAAAAGGAGAGAAGATTTAACACTCTCCTATTATCCATCTTCTATCCTCTCCCCCCACTTCAGAGGAAGGGGATCTCCACATCAAAACTTGACCTTAATGGGGGAAGTGGCCCCCTGCTATCCATCACCTCTTGTCCTCAAAGAAAGAATATCACAGAGAGATAAAGTCATCTCTGTTACACCTGACCTAAGGTCTCCTTCCAGCTGGTGGAAATCCTCTTGCCACAGAGAGGCTTGTGTTTCACATGGCTGCCCTCCCAAAGGAGCTATCTTTCTACCTTTGCTCTGCTCAAAAGTGTGTGTGTGAGATGAGGGGACTCACTCATCCCTCCCCTTCCCTCCTTGTCTTTCGGAGACAATAGGATAAGGAAAAAAGAGGGAAGTTGTAAGCAAAAGCTCACAAATACTCCAAAGATATATTTTTTCATTGGATATTTACTTCATTGGATATTTAAGGTCAAATAAAATGTTGTTGGCAACCTTGTTGTTGGCAACCTTCAGTCTCAAAAGACTATGGTATCGCGCTCTGAATGCTGGTTCTGGAACAGCGTCTAGTGTGGCTGAAAAGGCCAATTCGGGAGTGACAATCCCTTCCACACTGGGAGCAAATGTAGTCGGTCCCTGGTCTGTCTCCCTGGCTATGGGCCTTCCTTCTTTGCCCCAGACTGTTGGCCAAGTGTCTCTTCAAACTGGGAAAGGCCATGCTGCACAGCCTGCCTCCAAGCGGGCCGCTCAGAGGCCAGGGTTTCCCACTAAATAAAATGTAACTTCAAATAATATTTATTCTGCCTCAGTCTGAAGCTGTATTCCTCCTAACTGGTTACATAGCAACTCAGCAGCATTTCTGGATAATGATAAAGATGCCATGTGCCATCGCTGGACTTCAAAGAACACTAAGCTCTGAGCTGCCCAGAGTTTGTCTTGGCTATAGCCACGCAGTTTAAAAGGAACAATGGCCAGAAGCCTGCAAAGACTTGTTGTCAATATTCAGTAAGAGTACGGAATAGGACACAAGTGTTCAGGTGCACAGGCAGTTCTCTGCAGAACTAGTTACAAGGTTAAACTGGTTGCAAGGCAAGCCAACAAACAGGGTGCTTTGATTGTAGTCCTACTAATAGTCTGTAGCCAACTGTGAATTGAAGTAGTAACTTCAGAAAGGTAGCTGCCTCCCCTGAGGAGGAGCTTGAATGGATCCTTCTCTTTCTGAAGGCACAGCTCTGGTAGGTCTGGGAAGCCTCCTGCTGCCAGTAGTAATAAATAGTTGTAATGGAA
Organism: Tiliqua scincoides; assembly: GCF_035046505.1. Classification (NCBI taxonomy): domain Eukaryota; kingdom Metazoa; phylum Chordata; class Lepidosauria; order Squamata; family Scincidae; genus Tiliqua; species Tiliqua scincoides. Next base: position 47,538,643 of record NC_089822.1, read on the forward strand.
GCAAGTCTTCCCAAATTGCAGATGGCTCTGGGGATGACTGAGTAGGCTGTCTCACCAGGCACAGACTGATCCCTGGGAGTGCCCAATAGGTAATACTTCAGAAGATCTCTCCAGAGATTGTTCCTGAACCCAGGTCTCCCTACGCTCCATGTCATCTGATCCTTCTATATGACAATCTTGGGTCACAACATTATAGGAAAAAAGAAAGCTGTCAATATCACATTAAATCTTCTCGTTAATGAGGAATATTGGAAATTCAAGTAAAGAATATATATTCTTCACCTTATATTAGAAATAAAATTATATTTATACTTAAATTTTGAGTGCTGCCTATATTTCATCATAAAACTCAATGCTGAGATGCAGAGTTCCAAGGCAGTCTTTCATAATCATATTTCAGATAAGTTGTTGCAATATGTGCCTTCTGCCCATGCCCTGAGACCTGTTAAGTATTCCCTTGCCTAACTGGTACAATAGATAAATCATCTACTACTGATACATTAGCAAACGTTCACTAAATCATTGCAGGCATCATCGGACTACAGTTTTATAAGTTTTACACAACACCAGAGCTGCACATACTCCCACTTAAATGTGCCTCTAAAAGCACTGCTAACAAAAAACTTGGTACTTGTATATATTTGTGAGTGCTATTCTAATGACGGTTCCCCACCAGATTTACAACAATTTTGCATTATCTCCAGATGTGAAGCAACAAATTGTTTTTGCAGTTTTATTTATCAAAGTGGTGCATATCCTCTATGCATATTTAGAAGAGTTTAAACACCTGCTGAGACATTCAGCAGAGTTTAGACTACCCTAATAAGCCATTTAAAAATGAACTACACTAAGCATCGTTTTTATTGCTCAACATCTGTGAAACATGTTCGCTCATCCTGATGAAAAACTAGTTTTCTTCACCCATTAAAAATAATTCAAAGCTATCTTGCATGAACATGTTTTAGCTTTAGGTAAAAATAAATTAATTTTCACTATCCCACACTTGCCTTGAAGTCACAGCTGTTTTAAAACAAAACAGCTTTTAATAAAACATGAAGTATCATCAATGGCTCTTTTATTAAAGAGAACTGCTGAGAGTCACAGCAGCAAAATGTAAGCATATGTGTGACAAGCCAGAGCCCAATGGAGGTCTCAAGCTATTGAAAATGAGAAATTCAATGCAAATAGCATAAAAACATCCCAACACTGTACTGCAAAAGCACACAAAACATTCCATGGATGATTTGTTTTAATGTAGAAATGTTCAGACTATTTAACTGCAGTACGTAAAATTCAGTACAATAATTTCAGATATAGGTCTGGATCAAAATTCAAACATGACTAATGCTACATACTAATGCTCTATGTGTTTGTGTAGAATAGAATCCAAAGCTGAGTGGGGAACTGTAGATTAGCAGTACAGCACCTGCTTTCTATACAGAAGGTGGTTGGTTCGGTACTTGGAATCTCCAGGTAGAGACTTGAAAGACCCTTGAGACTTCTCAAACCCTTGGAAACCACTGCTGGTCAGCATAGATAATACTAACCAAGACAGATTAATGATCTGGTATAAAGCAACTTCATATGGTCTTGCTTTGAGGAGTAGACAGCATATGAGCAGCAACAGAACAAATTGCCTTGGAACAGGCTTTCTCACAGTGCCATGCAGGATAGAAGAGAGCTATAAACACTGGAGCCTTGAGATGCTACAAAAGCTAGCCATATACCTAATGGAAACAACACCTAGTCATTGCAGCCACCTTCGGGTGGAGAACTACTTATTTTGAAAATCGCATCAGAAGTCAAGGATAAAAGGTGGTCTGTGTTACTAAAAAAAAAGTAAGATACATTTGAGCACAGAAGCTATGTTCATTTACCTTTTCGGCCTTAAGTTGTGGCAACTCTCTACCTTCAGGAATGAGGTTTGAATGTACAAAGGACTCTGATGTGGAGATGGCCCTCAAAACCTCTGGGTGTATGAGTGGTAAAGTATGCAAGGCCCTTACCCACTCTGCAGGTCTACAACCAAGCACGGGTTTTCATTTCAAACTGTGCTGGCATGTGTGAACCATCAAACCAAGAATTATTACAAGATAATTTATTACAAGAAAATTTTTTTCACTACATAGGATTTGGGAATAGCTGTGTCTAATCAACTTTGGCAAGTAATAAATGCTTCCATGTAGCCAATTTGTAGTGGGTTTTGTTTCTTTTCAGTCTTCAGTATACAACCAATGACTAATACAGGTAGATAGCAGCAGGTAGCTACTAACTTTTCTGGACTTATTTACAAGGATACATTTTATATACCTGGAACCAGCAACCTCTCAACCAATGTATTTATACTAAGCTAATTTGATTCATCGTGTATCAGGGTTAAACATCACTTTGTATGTTATGACTAACGTGAACAAAACATGGAGATATAGTTAGGAAGATGGGAGACTGTAGCTGCTTGGGGGAAGTTTACGTGTGTGTGTCTGTGTGTGTGTGTGTCTGTGTGTGAACTACGTATATACATACATATAAATTCATACAAACACATACACACAAATGTTATATTTTATATATAAAATAGGGTTTGCACTTTGTCAGTCTTTTTGCACTTTCTATTTTTTTAAACAAATAACAAATCACTCAAATAACAAACACATAGTTAATTGTTGAAGTAAACAATTTGTGATAAGTATCAAAAATGTAATTAAACTTGGTATGATGAATTCGAAGTATACTATTCATTCTAGTTGTTCTCAAACTTTTAGCATCAGGACCCACTTTCTAGAATGAGAATGTCAGGACCCACCAGAAGTGATGTCATGACTGGAAGTGACATCATCAAGCAGGAACATTTTTAACACTCCTAGGCTGCAATCCTACCCACACTCCTGCTTGATAAAATCACAAATTTAAGTCACAAGTAAGTCCCATTTACTATCATTATTATAAGTATATGCATAGTAGCCTGTGAGAAGTACAGATATGTAACATTTCCCAAAATGCAGACACATAACAATCAATTAAAAATAAAATACAGAAATGAATGCGGAATCACCTGAAATTGGCTCGCAACCCACCTAATGGGTCCTGACCCACAATTTGAGAAACATTTATACCATTAATATTTGGAACCCTATGATGGAAAAAGTATAAGAGCAGTCACTATGGACTAAAAGAAAGCTTCCCTTAAATTCTTATTTTCCTTCTTGTAGATCTCACTCTCTCAGTAAGACATCAAAAGCAAAAACACTATAAACTAAGCAAATTCATAGCTATAAGAAAAGCTATTAAAATTAAATGCAGTTAAGTTATACCAAGCCTTTGTTAATCAGACTATCAGGGACATTTTACAATTCAGTCTATCATACCATCCTCAATTTATTTTCATTAACCAGTCCTGAATATGTTGCAGTAAGCTGAATGCTGAATAAATATTGCAGATTTGAACTTTAGTAAATCACATCACAGCTTTAAAAAAAAAGATAAAATGCAAGAAGTATAGATAGAGTCATAGATGCATTTCAAAATACAGGTTGAGTCTCATTATTCAAAAGGGTTCTGTTCCCAGAACTCACTTGGATGACAAAAAAAAACCCCACTAAAGCAAATCAATTTAAAAAGCAAAGTCCCTTCCCTCTGGTGATTTAAAAACAGTCTTGCTGACTTTTTGAAATGCACAGAGGCAATCAGTCTCTCTCCAGGAGCTTAGGCTTCACTAGGAGGCAGCAATCCCTCCCTTCACCAGGAGCCACAGGGAGGGGGAAAGAATGGAGCTGATAATCACTGCCATTTAGCCTTCAAGTATTCAGGGGGAAGGGAGGGGTTTGCCTTGTGCCTGGAGACAGAATGATTGATGGATTGTCAGTTGGCTGTCCTTTCTCGAATTAATGAGGCTACTGTTAAAGGACTGTTTCCCATTAATTTAAAGGATACTTCTCATCAAGCTGAGATAGAAAAATCTGTGGGTAGTTAGGTCGTACCTGTAATCGTTTGCATGACTGTCTCTCTTCAACAGTAAAAAGCAGGTTTTTTTAACTGTTATTTCAAAAAAATGCATTTTTCCCCTTCTCCAGGAATCAGCACATTCCTTCTTATTTGCAGTGGCCATTTGTGTTGAGTCAAATCCATGCATAAAAAATCAGTGTATAACAAGGCTGGACCTGTATGAGGTAGAGCACTTGATGTACACTGGGGTGACTGAGCGGGTGGCTTGCCTACCCACACTCCAGCTATACCATGCAGCACCAGACAGCTAAAATTGATCAAATCAGACTTATCACAGAAGAAAAAGAGGCACTTTTAAAGTGGTGGCTCTCATGCATTTAGCAGGGGGGAAACTACTGCTCCTATTAATCCCAGCACCTCATCTTTTCCAGGGTCTGTTTGCTGGTGTGTTTCTTGTGTCTTGTTTTTCCCTAAAATTGTGTGGGCTCTCATGGAACAAGGAAGCTTTTTGTTTGTTTGGCTGTGTAAGTCACTTTGATAACTTTTTTCCAGAAAATCAGTATATATTCATCATAATTACTTCTCTATTCATGCTTTACTATGCTCTAGCAAACATTACAAGATTTGGCTCTTTTCCTGTGCAAGGAGACACAAGAATAACCAAAACCACTACACTGTCAATTGACCAGAAGCAAAAAGAGAGGGCTCAAACCGATAACCAAAAGCTGTACAAGCCTTACCAGGAGCTCTGTTACCTTACTCTTTTCAGCTTCTTCAGCTGTCTCCTATATTGAGAGTGCTTTACTTCATTAGCAGTAGGAGAGTCATAAGCTTCCAAGTAGCAGAAATATTCAGTGTTAAAGACAATTGGAAGTTTTGGGTATATGAAAGCAATTATGAAAAAAATATAATAAAAAGCATTATTTGATAATGATTTTCCTATTTAATATTACTGTTATACTAGAAAGTAACTAAGCTTACTTAAAAGCAATGCTTAGCATCTGTATACAGGTGTGTGGCACTTAACAACCAGTCATTATGCTATTAAGTCATTATGTGAACATTTAGCCCCATCTAGCGTCTTTGTTGTATAAACAGACACCATGCCAGACACTTACTGCACTGGCTACTGGAGACTGATTGCCTTATTAGAAGTCTCTTAGGAGCCTCTTGTTTATTGTGTAAACAGACACTCTGCTGCAAGCTATGGGTGACCCGATTCCCTCATTAAAAGCTACTTCTTTGTTTTGTAAACAGACACTTGCAGGCTACTGGAGACTTGATTGCTTTATTAAGAGCTTCTTTTGTGGTGCTTTGCTCACCTTTCTATATGTGTTCCATCTTTAGGCAGAAGGTCCTTAAGACCTTCTTAAGAAGGTCCCTACACATGCCTGTAGTGCTCTTTACATGTACAATATCCTTCACATTATCTCAATGTAATCCTTACAACATCCCTATAAGGCAGCTATTTTCAACCTTTTCGATCTCATGACACACAGACAAGGTGCTAAAATTGTCAGGACACTATCAGTTTTTTGAAAATTGGCACTGCATGCCAGTGGGGGCACCACTCACAATAGCCTTACTATTAAATAGCCCTCCCGCAAATTTCCTCCAAACTTCCATGGCACACTTGCAGATGGTTCTTGGCACACAGTGGCTGAAAAATGCTGCTGTGAGGTAAGCAATCATCCCCATATTGCAACTGAAGAGTGGGAAAGCCCGAGTGAAACCTAGTGAGTTCATGGCAAAAGCAAGATTTGAACTATGGAAATTCTGATTTGCAGCCCTACCTCTTTAGCCACTATGCTACACCAGCTTTTCATTGCAAAGTTTGCACAGCCATAGATATCTAAGGCAGTATTCCTCAAAGCTGAGCCCTGGGTTCCCAAGACCCCTTCAGGGGCTCCATGAGCACAACCTAAGTGGCCACCAAGGATAAGCAAACCAAGTACTCCCCCCCCGCCCACTTGGTTTGCTCATTCATCCATCCCACCTCCCCTGTTCATGATTCTCTTTCCTCACTCTTCCCCTGTTCTAGCTCTTTGCCAATATCCAGTGCTGGGCTCAGGGCTGTGCCACTCTGCAAATACAATAGTGCTCTAGGCTCCCCAAGACAATATGTATGCACCAGAAGGGCTGCCCAAGATTCCCTCTAGGAATGTAAAGTGCTCCAGAGACTGAAAAGTTTGAGAACCACTAATCTAAGGGTTACAAATTACCTTTAAGGACAAAGCAATGTCACAAAGTAATTGACAACATGGCTAATGTTGAGAGAATTGAGAAGCATCTGAAAGTTCCTTTCTTTAATGGAAGGTGACTTCTTCAAAAGAAAGGACATAAGAAAAAGAGAACCTTTGGCTACAAACCACTATCTGCAAGGCCACAACTATATAGTAGCAGCGGTAAAAACATACTAATGACTAAGAATTAATCAATATCCCAAGTGATTAAGATGAACGCAGTTGATTTTTTAAACTGATGGAGGAAACTGTAAAGGATAAGTGCCAACCAGATTTCTTGAAGGTTCATTCCACCATGTGAGTGCTACAACAGAGAAAGTCTTGCTCAGAACCCTCTTAGAACTTACCATTGTAAAGGAAGAGGTGATGAGCAAGGCCTTGTCAGATGATGTAATATGAAGAAGCATATTACATCAATCAAATTAGACAATTTGCTTTTTGGGGACTGCAATCTAAAAACACACACTTTATCAAACAGTTTATCCCCCCCCCCCGCTTATTTACTAGTTTCTCACAGCTAATATTGGTACTTGGCAGTACTTGGTCGTCCTTCAAGTGAGAGATGAAGGAGCTGCTTGTCAGCCTGCGTGAGAGGAAACTGGAGGCCAGGATGTGATATCAGATCAGCAAAAGATCCATATGAAATGTTGTGGGTCTTGAAAGATAGAACCTTTCTTCAATTGTAAAAATCCCTATGGGGATTTAGGACAGCCTGCCTATGTAAACCGCCTTGAATTAAAGTCTGAGGAGAAATCTGACGACCAAGAAAGGCGGTATATAAATACCTGTATTATTATTATTATTATTATTATTATTATTATTATTATTACTACTTCTCTGCACTCTCTCTCTCTCTCGTTTAGGATCTCAAATCCCATAATTTACTATTTTGATTTTTCACCCAAGTTCCTTCCTTCACCAGTTTGTCTACTGAGCTGCATATGAGACAAGTCAGTCACTGGTTGCTTAATTCAACATTCTGAAACTGAAATTAGTTGCCTGTGCATCCCAGATTGAGGATACTCAGCATTTTACCTTTGCTACGGACAAATATAACAACATCTGAAGGCACTGGCTACCACCAGCTCACGGCTTCTGTATAGTTAGTAACTTTGCCCTACCTTCTGGCTCTGCACATTTTGGTAGTTCACAGTTCCGTTCCCCCGTCCCCTCCCCAAATTTTCCCCACAACTCACAGAATTTTTTCTACCAACACCCAGAGTGCCAACAGAGATCTATAGATTGTACAGATCTATACCATCTTCTCCCCCCCCCCACTCCTCCAGTTGCCTTCCCAAAATGATCTATAAGCATCAAGGTTCAAATTTCATTCAAGAGATTTTCCTATAGTAGCCATGGTAGTGCTCACTAGAGTCACAATCATAACCAAAGATACTCCATCTGCACAGTTCACAAATTTCTTTCTATGCATCATACTGTCACTCTCTTATTCATTAACACACATGCAACTTTTGCAAATAAATCTAAAAAATATCAGGCCCACAGCATGAATTTATCTACAATCAGATTTACATATTTACTTTTAGTCAAGTATCTTTTTGCTTCAAAACAGCTAATTGTCAAAATGTACACAATGCACATAAAACCAGGGTATACGTTGAACAAATACGTTCATTGAAAACTACGATTCTCAAGCTTCTGCAAATCAACAATTTCTAATCACTTTTAACACAATAGCTTGACTCTATAATGAAGTTACCTGTCATCAATAATCCAGTTCAGACAGAGATTGAGGGAGGTAAGGTTCTTGCATCTCTTTACTATTTCCATCACTGTTTCATTATCCAGTTCTGTGATATGACGTAGATCCAAGCTGGAAAGGTTTCTTAGCTATCAAGATAAATACAATGGTAAGTAATTTATATACCAATATTGAACTATCGAATTGTGATTTTATCTTTGTAAACTCTTCTTTGTCTTAGAAAAATTAGGAGATTGCATCCTAAGGAATGCATGTGCAATGACATTTAAGGAGGTTATCTTCACACTGACCCCAAGAAAATCTCCCTGAGCACCGCAGACACTTTCTCTTGAGGGTGAGGGGACCCCTGGGAACAGGGCGGAATGTGGTGCACATAGCTAGCGTGGGTAGGGAAAATTCCCCAAAACCATGTGACTTCCTTCTTAGAATGCAACCCTATGCTTTAAATTTAAAAAGTTTGAAGGCAAATAATTAAGGTATCTTGTGTTGCAATCCTATGCACTTAACTGGGAGTAACCCCTACTAAATTCAGTGATGTGTGTTTCTGAATAAACATGCATAGGATTGCAGGGGAGGATACCAGGATGCAGGTCTCTTGTGTGTTCCCTGGGGCATTTGGTGGGCCACTGTGAAATATAGGAAGCTGGGCCTATGGCCTGATCCAGCAGGGCTCTTCTTATGATTGTACTGTTGGTGAAAACCAAAAACAGTATTTTTTTCAGGCACAATATTTAGAGCAGATTGTTCTGAAAAGTATGGTAAACAGCAACTAAAGAATAGTCCCCATCACATTTACTACAGAAATCTATGAAGAATTATCAAATATTCTGAAAGACAACCCTGCAAAGTTAAATTACCTAGGAAAGGTTAATGCTTGAAAGTAATAAATAATAAAATGGAAACTAAGAAAAACAGTTTTTGTACAAAAAAATAATCATATACTAAGTCTTAATACAAAAATACAAGGGTCTGTCTAGAGTCCCTACTGAGTTCAATAATACAATGTGATTATATAAGCACTTTTCTACCTACGATTATACACTGCTGCAAAATGTTTGCTTTGACACAATAATTAAAGATGAACATTTGAGTTTCTGCATTAATTCATGTTTTCCCAAGAGCGGATGACAGTCCTATCACATGGATTAATATAAATTACTTACACTACCAATAAAATACCAAGCATATTACAAGAAGCTCCAAACAAATGAAAACTATGCCTTGCATATTACATTTTTCTACACTGAGACTAAAGAAAGGTGGGGCTAGAAAAGGGGGGAATCTGTGAAAAACAGTAGGTGACTTTACTGGAGGAGAAGTGCACATCCCTACATTGAACACAGTAGCTAAAAAGCACGTGAAAGAATGCTAAATAGCAGTGATCATCACCTCCTTCATTCTTTCCCCACCCTGTGGATCCTGGTGAAGGGAGTTAAGCCTTTCTAAGCACCTGGAGAGATACTGATTATCTGCTTGGTGCATAACAAATGTCAGGAGGCTGTTTTTAAATCACTGAGGAAAAGGACATTGTTTTTCAAATGGATTTGCTTTAATGCAATTTTTGCCATCCACATAAGTTATTTGAACAGAACCCTTTCTGTTCAAGACTCAACCTGTACTCCCAAAGGCAAAGTATTTGGGGGCTTTTTACCCTTTTCAGGGTTTGTTTTTAAAAGTTCTTACTCAACCTTAACCATTTTTCTTTATCAAAGTAATATTCAGCTCCTTTGCTCAGTACAACCACACCACAGTGACCTCTAGCAACTGAGTACCAACATGAAATTAAAACTCAAACTGTACATTATTCAAACATGATAAATTGGATCCAGATTGATTCTGGTCATCAGATAAAGCCTGGAACATTTTTCAATTCAAAATTTTTCAGAAAAACCAACATTAGCAATTACAACTTTCCTAGATGAACTTCACTTTGAGAATATTGGCAGTTGGCCTGCCTCTTCCTTACTGGCTGCAGCATATATTTTCTTACCTGTTAATTAATAGTACATTGGCTGCTTCCAGGAAACTGATAACAGAACAGGATTCAGTCACGTATAACAGATCTAAGCAGTTTTTTGCTTTCACTTTTCACAGCAGAAATTTTCACACCTGAATAGAAAAGCCTCTGCGCATTTAAAATGTGCCTTGTCTTTTGAGTCATGCAAGTTGATGGGAAAAGAATAAAGAACACTCTGGCTGAGTGCATCATTCTCTTAAGTGCATATCCTCTCTTCTGATCTCTGTCATCAGTTCTAGAAGCTGTCTTCAGGCATCCAAATAAGATATTCCTTCCACCAGTACACAACTAAAGTTGTTACCTAATCCTTGATATATATATTTTAACTAATGCTGGTACTGCTCAAAAGCTGTAACTTGTATCAGTTGTGCCTGAATTTCTTTGAATATTTAATATTGATGCCATTAATAGAGATTTTTGCAAAGTCATTGTTCGTAACAAAAAATACCTTCTCCATATTATTTCTTCTCAAATAATGTTGCCAGTGACCTCCCTTTTCAAATGTACATATTCTTTCTTAATTCCATCTTGGTTCCTTAGCAGACATTTCAGAAGGTCAGCTAAGGCTTCTCCCTGGAGAATGTGACATTGTTTCTCTTTCTAATCAAGATTGGGCAAAGAAATCTCCATGGATCAGAACAAGGCTTAAAATTAAGCTTAACTTCCCAGTGATCAACTGGATTGGATCAACAGTGGCCAACTGGACTGTCTATTCAAACAGTTCAGAACGTTCCTCTTTGAATGTTTGCTCTCAGAATGCTTCTTCTATTAAGAACCTAACTGAAACTATTAATGGCAAACTTTGTTACCGTACTTACATTGGTAAGATGTATGACTCCTTTAGATGTTACAGAACAGCCCATAAACCCAACGTACTGCAACTCAGGACAGTGTTCAGCAAATGCTTTAACAGAGAGATCTGTCACCTGCATAAAAAGGGGGGGGGGGGAAAAAAGCAGTTGAAGGTGACACTGAATCCACCAGTAAAGTCTAGGAGGCATCTCTGCAGTAATGGTAACTTGCAAGTTCAATAGTTCCTTTTGTCTTAACAGCATGAGGAAAAAAGTCTTTCTAAAACGTCTTTGGGTAAGGGAGATAAAAAAGATTCCTCTCCTCCAGCAAATGACAAAGGAAGTACCAAATGACTAAAAAAATTCAAAAAAGTACATACTGAATATATCTGCAGGGGCAAAATTCACGTCTTTGTTTTTATATAAACTTAAATTTCATCAAAATACCAACAACAGCATGTTAAAAACCATAACTAGAAGGTGCATCTGTTCCCAGAGTAACCAGAGTTCATGAACAAGTTCTATTTCAACTACTTTTTAAACCCAATAGTTTCTAAAAACAATGCACACAAAATATTTTATCCCAACATTACACCCCAATTTCTAAGTCAAGTAAAACTCGTATACTTCATACAGGCTCACTTCCACACAAGCGTCTGATGTTCAAGAGATATAGTCTGGCAAAGGGGGTACGGGGACATATTGGGCAATATGGGGTTATGTAACCATAAAAAGGTTAAGAATCCCTGATCTAAATTATCAGAAGCAGTGACATACAATTCAAAATTCTGTTCTGTTCTTTACTTCTTCACAACTCTCATCTTGCTAACAAATCAGGTAGGCACAAGGTTTCTTTACTGAGAACTGGCACTAATTACAAGCAGCACTCTAGCATGGATGTCGTGGCACAGAAATTACAATAACTATTGCTCATTAGTAACTTAATAGATTGTTATCATTGAAACTGAAACTTTAACATGAGAACAAGTCACTGTACTCCACCAATGCACAGCTTGGCTAAATCAATCCAAATCGAGCAAAGAATATACTATACTTTTACTAAAATAAACCATAGTCAATGAGAGCATAGATATTTGCAGCTAATCATATTACAAAGGTCCATTAGTGTTTAGTGAGGAATCTGCAATAATTTGATTGCCTGTTTGACCTTCACTGGCTTTCTTTCATTCTGCCTTATAATAAGCTAGCCATGCTTTGAAAAAGTCATATAGGCTGATGAAAAGAGATTTATAAGCTATGCACAAAACCACTGTGAATGGGAAAGACATCAGCCTGGAACTAATGGCACAGATATTAGATACCTAATAAAAAAACCTATCATGAGTTTGGTCATTTGTCTTAAAGTATCTGATTAATTTGTTACTGCAATTTTGGATTACACTATTGAAGCTCAATATTCTGGAAACTGAACTTTTCTTCCTATGTTCAAGTTATCCAAAAGAACTGTGATTAATTAGATGCAACAGTATAGTTATAAAGCAAGCTACATTTTGAAACATAGTGAAATACAGGATCTTTCCAGGGCACCTTTCTAGTGTTGCTCTGCTGCAAAGGTAACTGCAAATGGCAAAATATAAGCTCAAAGTACAGAAAACAACCATCTAAAAAGAATAGATACTTATCCCCAAGCCAGTAAAAATCTCAAAAAGTAACTATTCCTTATACAGCTTTGTTGCCCAAATCTCTTTTGGCTCATATTCTCTCCTTGCCCCATGACAGAGTCATGTGTGTTTCATTTCCAATACTCTCATAGATAAGTAGGTGTCTGTCACTTTACGACAGCTGTATGTTCGCAGATCCCCACTGAAAAGCATGTGAACATCCAGCACCACCTAGTGGTTGAAGTCAATATAGAATTTATAGTGTCTACAGCAGGGTTCTCACAAATTTAGCATGGGGACTCACTTTTTAGAACATGAATCTGTCAGGACCCACCGGAAGTAATGTCAAGACTGGAAGTGACATCATCAAGTGGAAAAATTTTAGACAATTCTAGGCTGCAATCCTACCCACACTTACTCAGGAGTAAGTCCCATTGACTATAATTGTTAAGAAAGTATACATAGTAGCCTGCTCAAAGTACAGGCCTGTAACATTTCCCCAAATGCAGTCACACACTATGGTAGCATCAAGTCTAATATATTAAAAATAAAATATTGAAATTTATGGGGACCCACCTGAAATTGGCTCATGACCCACCTAGTGGGTCCCGACCTACAGTTTAAGAAACACTGGTCTGCAGCATGTAATTGAATAAAATGTAAGAACCTTGTATTCAGAGCCATCTATATGTGGTATAGCTTCAACAGCATCCATACAGGGGTTCTCAAACTTTTTAGCATGGGAGCCACTTTTCCGAATGACAATCTGTCCAGGACCCACAGGAAGGGATGCCATCAATCTGGAAGTGATGTTGTGGCTGAAGTAATACCATCAAACAAGAAGTGCCCCCACTGTGATGCCAAAACCTGAAAGTAATGCCATCAAGCAGTGACATCTGCCTTTAATACAGTCAACAACATGTGGTAGAGGCACAAGTGTTGACTGTATTAAAGGGAGAGTATCTCATGGCATTTCATTAGCTTTTATTGGGTTATTTCTCATTCATTTTCCAACAGCAAAGTGTAAGAAAAAAAAGCCTATTTACAACCTTGACACAACAAAATAATTTCCTGGACTTCAGGGCTGCCAGAACTAATATTATGCAAAGGTCAGTCTGGAAGAATATCAGCATCTCAGCTTATCAGAACCACAGTAAGTCACAATTTCATGAGCTGGAACCCCCCCCCCCCCCAAAAAAAAATGAAAGCAAATGCCAATAGCTTATCAGAGCCACACTATCAGAGACACACTAGCAAGCAAGGGCTTCCTACTGCACCAAATCAAAGCCAGGCTTACAAAACTGTCTTTCACACCAAAACTGTTGAACACACCAGCGAGGCTGCAAAAGAGCCCCAGGACAGATTTCTGACTTGCATTTCAGAAACCATTCCTTGCACAAGATCAACAGATGCACCTAGCTCTAAACAATTTCAAGTGGTTTCTAGGTAGAAGTAAGGGTTTCCACCTCTACTTTTCAAAGGAAAGGAGGTGCGTAATGGTATAAGCAAGGAGGGGAGCAGGATAGGAAATCAGAAGGTTACCCAAGGGAACTTGGGGTTGGAAGACTGGGGATTTGACATTAGTGGGAAGGGAGAGGAACTGGGTCGGGATTTGACAGTAGTGGGAAGGGAGAGGAACTGGGGGAAGGAGGAAAAAGAAGTGGAAGAAGTTTTCCTCAAAATGCTCTCTGACAATGGTATAGCATCCTCACTGCCCCAAGAGGTATTCTGTGTGTGTGTGTGTGTGTGTGTGTGTGTGTGTGTGTGTGTGTGTGTGTGTGTGTGTGTGTGTGTGTGTGTTTAAAAAGGGCAGCTGCCAGGATAACTACCACCACTGCAATTCTTTCAGCCCATTTCACATACTCCTGCAGATCACCAACACACACACAGGTGGGGGGAACCCCCCAGCCAGTTCTTCAGGACTCTCACACTCAGGTGGGGGGAGCATCCCCCAGCCACGTTCTTCAGGATTCTCACACACAGAAAGGGGGGGCATCCCCCAGTCAGTTCTTAAGGATTTTCATACACACCCGCCAGCTTGCCTGCCCCCTCGCCCGCCCTCCCTCCCTCGCTGGGGTGGCAAGTACTGCTGCTTGGCCACTTACCCACTCAGCTACCTGCTCACCCTCTCGTGGCCTGTGCTGTGGCTGGACACCCAGTCACCCGCCCGCTCACTTGCTCAGCTGCCTGCCCATTCAGTCGCCCCCACCCGCCCGCTCACTCAGGTGGTTTGCGCTGCAGGCCCCCGCCCATCCGCCTGCTTGGCTCAGTTGCCTGCCCATCTAGCCGCCCTCCCCCAGCCTGCTCGTTCAGACAGCTTGTGCTGCAGGACCCTGCCCGCTCGCTCAGCTGCCTGCTCATCCAGCCGCCCTCCCCCCACCCACTCTCTCTGAGGCGGCTTGTGCTGCAGGCACCCGCTCGCCTGCCTGCCTGCCTGCCCACCCAGCCGCCCTCCCCACCCACCCAGGTGGCTTGTGCTGCCGCCTGCCTGGCCAGCCACCTACCTCAACCAGCCAGGCAGGGAATGATGGGCCCAGCGTGCACACAGGACTTTGATAGTGGAAAGCAACACGACACTTGCAAGGCTTGAACTAATGAGAGACTGGCAAGTCTCACGTTACCTTCCCACTATAAAAGGTCCTGTGTGCGCAGTTGGCTGGTCTTTCCTTCACTGCCACTGACAGTGGCAGCGAGGGAAAACCAGAGCCGGAGCTCACGTGTTGGACTAGCGCGGGCTGTGGTGAGGGCTAGGTGCCCACTGAAGATGGGGACCACATAGGGGCCGGATGGGGACCTGCCGCAGGCCACAAGTGGTCCATGGGCCAGGTTTGGGCACCCCTGTATTAGAGGAATGTTTTAGATGCGATTGGTTGTTAATCTGCTAAATGGCTAAATGACGCACAACTGAAAACAAACTCTGAGGGCCCGATCCCACCCAACTTTCCAGCATTGATGCAGCCATGCCAACGGGTTGTGCACTGCATTCTGCATTGGGGGGCAGTCATGGATGCCTTCTCAAATTAGGGAACATTTTTTCCCATACCTCAGGGCTGCATCGGCACTGGAAAGTTGGATAGGATTGAGGGTTCAGTTCACCCTTCCCAGGCCTCTAAAACCAAATGCTTTAAGAATTCTTTGTTCTGTCATTTTCATAGATATGACACTAGGATACTAAAAAACACTTTTAGCAAATCCATTTCCAGTTTCTCTTTGTGACAGGATAAAAGAGCAGGAAGGAACCTGAAGTCTATTGCAATATTCTTACACAGTACACTACAATATTAATATCCACAAATCAAGCCACATCCAACCATGTAGTACACCTCCTCAAATACAAAACACAACGTCAAATCCTATCCAATTTTCCAGCACTGGTGCATCCGTGCCAATGAGATATGCACTGCATCCTGCAGTAGGGGAACAGTTAAGAGGCCTCCTTCAGGTCAGGGAACATTTGTTCCCTTTCTTCAGGGTTACAGTAGGGGAACTGCAGTAGGGGAACAGTCACAAGGCCTCCTTCAGGTCAGGGAACTTTTGTTCCCTTCCTTCAGGGCTACAGTGCTGTTGCACCGGCACTGAAAAGTTGGATAGGACTGGGCCCACAGGGAATCAGTGTCACATAACACTGCCCAAGCCCAAATGGACCTGTATTTATAACAGTACAAGTGTGACACATGAAAAAATAATTATTCTTATATATTTAGGTGTGATCCAAAGCATTTCTGAATTTCATGCAAAAAGGTTTGTATTATTCATGTGAAATTTTTGACTTTGAACAGTCCATCAGTTACAAAAGTAGTTTGCAATGAGAGGGATGCTGTTCAAGCAAAAAAAAATGACGTTTCACTGAGTTCAAGGAAATAAGTTGAAGACTTCAATCTTAATACAGATAATCAAAAGCTGAAGTTTCAATTTTATCTCACAACAGAAGGCCTTCAAGTCAGTACCTGTTAAATATATAAATACAGGTCCAGCCTTGCTATACATGGATTTTTTTATACACGGATTTGACTCAACACGAATGGCCCCTGCAAATGAGAAGGAATGTGCTGATCCCTGGAGAAGGGGGAAAATGCATCCCTTTAAAATCACAGTTTAAAAAACTGCTTTTTACTGTTGCAGAGAGAGTCATGCAAGTGATTACAGGTATAATCAATCAACAATCTTTAATGGCATCACACAGAATAAATAAATACAATCACAGATATGACCCACAAATTAAAACTGTAAGATTACACACACTAAAACCCCGATCGGGACTGTCTTAACTATTGGAAATAAACACATTTGCAAGAAACTTAGCTACAAGAAGCGTAATTTCTTGCAAAAAATCATTTAAAAGAAACGCTGCAAGAAGGTTAGGGGGACCAGAATAACTAGAAATAACAGGACCCAAAATTACGCGGCAAAACTTACTAAACACGGGACAAACACAAAGAAAATAAGTAACAGAATCAGGTTCTATGCCGCAATGGTTGCAATGCCTTTGGTCAAAAGGTACCCTAGAGTATCAACCAGTCAGCACTGCAGAGGGAAACCTAAGTAACCAGTCAGCACTGCAGGTATAACCTAAGTATCCACAGATGTTTCTATCTCAAAGCTGATGAGAAGAGCCCTCTAAATTAAAGAAAAACAGTTGTTTAATAATGCCAGAGAGGGCTGACAATCCATCAGACATTCTCACTGCAGGCTTCACTCCTCCCTTCCCCCTGAGCACATGAACTAAGGCTAAATGGCAGCAATTATCACCTTTTCCATTTCCCCCCCTTTGCTGGGGCTCCAGGTGAAGGGAGGGATTGCTGCCTCTTCGTGAAACCTAAGTGCCTGGATAGACACTGATTGCATCTGTGTGCATTACAAGGGTCATCAAGGCTATTTTTAAATCACCAGAACCAAGAGACTTTGTTTTTTAAATTGATTTCCTATAGTGTGCTTTTTGCCATCCACCTGAGTGCTTGGAATTGAATAATGAGACTCAACCTGTACCTTTTTATTTAGTTCTGCTTTAACTTAACATCATAGTGCTTATTTTATTCTATGAAGAAGAAAACTGGTCAGGAAAACTTGATGCAGCCTCAATCACATATGGCAACTTTTCCTGGTAGAATTAGAAGTGATCATCCAGAAATTTGTCTTGCAAGGGATTTTGGCATGACCCACAATGCTCTTGCCTCCCTGAGGGAGCTTCTGTTCAAAAAGTGTATTCCCAGTCTTTTAAGTGTTACTTTCGATGACACCTATGACTTTTAAAACAACTATTAATTGTCATTCTGATTCTGGATATACTGAAGGCATTGGAATGCAACCAAATATGTTATAAATTTTAAGATAGTCCATTTACAGTGCAATACTATGCATGCCTATCCAGAAATCTCACTGACTTTAATGGGCCTTAGTTTCTTGGTTTATTAGTTTCTTGGTTTATTAGTTTTTTGGAGGAGAATTGCAGTTGTACAGAGTTTTCATTATGAGCATTCTAAAATAATTCCAACTACCAAGAAATACGTTCCACTAAGTTTAGTATGAATTACACCAATGATTTCCAAACTGTGACATTCAAACTAACCCGATTATAGGTGGGTTGCAAAACACTGAGCAGATCCTCCAGTGTAAACACAGGTGATGGCAAGATGAATAACAAATTGCCTCAAGCCCTGACATTATTGAAAAATCAGATAGCTGGTAGTTACTCTGTGAACAGCCCAGCTCCTGGAGTTGTCAAGACAGCTGCTAATTGCCCTGCAGAAAGCTCAATTCCTACAGTTTGCAAGGAGTTGAGCTCTGGCAGTTTGCAAGCATCTGTGAATACACAGAGGTAAGTGTGCCTTAGTTGATTCTAACCCCCATAAAGAAAAATATTTTTTTAATTACTTTTCTGAGGAGAAATGGGAAAGGAAGGAGAACATTCATTAAAGTTCATTAGGCATTAGGGATGCCTCATAAGAAATGGATTGATTTTTTGCAAATAAAGAAACAAAAATATTTAACAAGTGTGTCCCAGTGCTAAAAAGTTTAACCAATAATTTACACAAATTTAATCTCAGTTATACAATTAAAAATGCAAACTAAAACACAATAAAAAACATTACAGAAAGTATTTCATACTGAAATCTGCTAATTCAAACATTTGTTTTATTTTTCACATACCTAGCTGTCTTAAATACCTAAAGATAGAATTATTAACTTTATTACAATTATAAATTACTACAAAATTTTATTATTCTACAAAGACTAAATAATGAATATGTTTCAATAACATTAAAACACGATTTTAATACTTGGCAAACACATTTCAGGATAGCGAACAACAAGTTTAATCTCATGTTAATCACGACAGAAGACACCTTGAAGCATTTAATACAGAAAGTGTATCAAAAGTGTGGACTGAGACCTTATATAATCAGAAGCATTCCAACAAGAAAACAGTGTCTTGTTCGAATATACGATATACCTATAAAATGCTGCAACTAATATATATTAAGATATTACTTTTACGCCAAATTATTCACTATGAAAATAGTTTATTGTGGGTTGCTTTTGAAAATCTGCTTCAAAGGCATAATATTTAAAGTTCCCTTAGAGTACAATTATACAGAAACCTGCTAGCTTTTAAAACTGTAGAAAATTTGTTTTAAAATTAAATTGCAGGTGGCTGGCAGCATTGCGTTCAAAGTTATCTGCAGAGATTTGCAAGATAGGTATATGATTTATTCACAATGGACTTGGGGAATCTAAAGTTTGCAAACTTGGCTTTGTTAACAAAAGTACTCTTTGTAGATACATTAAAGTAGTATACACTTGGTTTTAAGTATTTTAAATCATAGTTTTGCTTACATAGAAGAAACATACAAGAATGTCAAAAATGAAATATTCTCTAATGGTTCTTTTCCCAATTTAATTCATCTGCTGCTGACTTATGAATTCCATGCACTTTAAGGATTTGAATGTTATGTGCAAGCAATTAAGTGTTTGACTCAAGAGTCTTAGCTCCCACTCCCACCATATCAAATTCTTATGGAACTGGAGAGAATTCTAAAAAAAAGCACTCTACCTAACTTCACAAATATAGTAACTGGAAGCCGAAAAAAATTCAAGGGACATACCCATATACATAGATATGTACTATTTAAATTTAGAATTGTAGGCTTGAAGAAAACGGGGTGAAATGATATGAGATGTCATGTTGTAGCTGTGCGGGGGGGGGAGGTCCCTAGAAAGGAAGAATTTGGTTTTTATGAACTGAATTGATATACAATTTTCACTAAAGAAGAATGACTTTGAAAGCTATTTATCAGTAACAAATAACTGAAAAGGTTATTCTTCAGTATTTGGACTGGGTAGCATACTCATGCAGATGAATTCTTGGCCACCATAGTGGAGAGAGAAAGAAGGAGCTGGAAGAGAGAAGGAATGGGGTGAATAGGTAATCGGCAGGAGGTCTGATTGAGTGATAGAGCTGCTGCCTATGAAGCCCAAAAAACAGCTGGGAATGCAATTTGAAACAGATGGAAGTATTGGAGAGATCCTGAAAGCAATGACGTTCCTGCGGTCCCAGCGTCCGGGGCAATCCCCAGGATTCCACCCCCCACACCCCTTTTCCCCCCTTCTCCACCTCCCCCATGCACCCGACCCAGAAGTAACTACGGTGACGTCATCATCACCGCAATTACCTCTGCAGCTACCTCCTCTGTTTCCCCCTTTGAAAACTAATGGAAGAGGCAGCTGTGGCCCCCACGGAGCCTTCTGTGTGTGAGGGTCTCCACGGCAGTGGCCTGGGGCTGCTTCAGGCCCTGCAGTGGAGGCCTCCGCGCAGCTTGTAAGCTGCACGGAAGGCTCCATGGTGGCTGGGAAGCAGCACACGTCTCATCTGAAGTCGGAGGGGCACGTGCTGCTTCCCCCACGCCACAGAGGGGCGCCCTCCAAGGCGCAGGAGGGGCAACCAGGGCCGGGAAGCTTTCCCCACGCCGCGGAGGGACACCCTCCGAGGCGCAGGAGGAGTGACCTGGGCTGGGAAGCAGCATGCGTCCCCTCCAACTTCGGAGGGGACGCGCACTGCTTCAGCTCTGCCTCTGAGGGACGCCCTCAGAGGTGGAGCAGGGGCGCCCAGGAGCGCTCCTGGGAGGCAGCGTCTTGGCGCCGACTGGGCCATCCCCCCTCCGTTAAAGGAGGAGACGAGATGGGCACCCTAGAGCCTCAGTGCCTCTCTAGCTCACCTGTCTCCTATCCTCCTATAAAGGAGGAGGGGAGGGGCGGCTCAGTTCACGCACAGGCACTGACAGAGAGGCAGCAAGCTGCCTCTCCGCAGCGCTCCTGGGCGCTCCTCCTAACGGGGGTGGGGCAAGGCTCTGAGGCGCCCCTGGAGGGTTGGCGCTTGGGGCTTCTGCCCCGTTTGCACCCCCCTGGTACGCCAGTGACTGAAAGCACTGACAAGATGAGTTATCGCAGCTGATGAGAGAAGCTAAAGATGACCATCTTCAGTTAGAGTAAAGGAGTGCCATCAGCTATACAGCTGAGGCGATCGCAGCTAGAAAGAGACCAGATCGGTGAAGGACTACACCTGGAATGAAGGCACTCTTGGAAAAAGAGAACTTGTTATCGTAAAAATCCCTATGGGGATTTAGTAGAGCCTATGTAAATCACCCTGAATAAAGTCGGAGAAGCAATCCAATGACAAGAAAAGTGGTATATAAATACTGGTATTGTCATCATCATCGTCGTCGTATTCAAGGCACCTTCTACATCCTGCAACAAATGCAGCATGTACAGGCAATTTACATGACTTCTATCTCACGCAGATCCAGGGACACAGCACTGTAAGTCCTCTAACAAGAAATATGGAGAGCCCAGCATGCCCCTTGCACAAGATATAACCTCCAGGCCCACACACAGGCACCAGGTGGATCCTGCACAATTTAAATAGAAGGTCCTGTCAAAATCTGTTTTGAGGAGGGCTCATGTGTACACAGCCCACAAAACGGTCAGAATACCAATAATATTTTGTGCTTGTCAACCTAAGAATTTTTGAAGATGTTACAGTAAAAAAAGCAATACTAATGAAGTGGCTACTTGTTGAGTTCCACATTCCGGTTTTTCACTCCCTTCACCTTGAAGGACATAAAAGTGTTTGCTGAAAACAAAGTAATAAAAATGCAACATGACAACAACATTTTCCTGATCTTGTGAGTAATGCTAAGAGAAATCTGGATAAACAGATACACATTCCTTCAATTAGCTTTCAAATGTCACAGAACCAAAGTACCATAGGTGAGATTAAATATATTGCATTTTCAGTAAGAATGCCCTTTTTTGTATATTTTCAAACCAAGTTTAGTAAGAGTTGATCAATTCAAGGACACAAACTTTAAAAAGATGCTTGTATAGATTTTGAATTCCACAACAGAACCATCAAGACAAAGTCATACATCATTATGTACAACATGACAAGCCTCACCAGCGATCAATTCAGAATGATAGCAATATTAATCACTTTCTTGTTTAAAAAATGTGGAGCATTAAAATTAAGCGCAAAAATAGAAAAGGTGATACTGAACTGCAGTCCTCTGCTTTTATGAGTGATATATCTCAACCACCATCACACACTGAATATTTTGTGTTTTGTTAACTTACATGCATCAGACAATAAGTTGAAAGCTACATAAATTTAATTCAGTCAATTTAGAACTGAACAAATGTTTATGAAAAAAGAAAGGGATAACTGAAAAAAGCTGCTTTTAGTTTTCCCAAATATAACCACTGCATAGTACAGTTGTTGCCAAACATTTTAGCATTAGAAAACCACATTTTAGAACACCATTCTATTGAGACCCATCTAGCATTAAAAGACTAAAAAATGCTTTACTGTATCAGCCACTGACGCTTCTGCTTTTATCTTTTTTACTATTGAAGGGGAGAGCCACCTTCTGAAGAATTTGTTGAGCTCTACACTCATCTGATCAGGTCCATTCTGGTGGCCTTGCATTCCCATTCACCTGGCCTTTGATAAGAGACAAGGCACAGTCATCTATTCACAAATATGCATATGTGGCTCAGTTTCACTTTCCATAGAGCTCAGGAATAGGGCTCTTGTCAGCTTGGGGCAGAATTCCTTCCAG
The DNA here is from genome assembly GCF_035046505.1 of Tiliqua scincoides. NCBI lineage: Eukaryota > Metazoa > Chordata > Lepidosauria > Squamata > Scincidae > Tiliqua > Tiliqua scincoides. The sequence continues at coordinate 47,561,093 of NC_089822.1, forward strand.
AGTCTTTTGGGGTATGTGTTCATCAGATCAGGACCATTCTGGGGGTGTTGCATTCCTCTTGGCCTGCCCTTCAAAGTGAATTCATCTACGGTCTCCTACTCATGAGTAAAAGCACACGTGGCTCGGTTTTGCTTTCTGTGGGGCTCAATATATTCTTGTCAGCTATCAGCATGTCAGTGTAAGTTTCATGACCCACCAATAACCAGGTCACAACCCACTGGTGCATTGCACTACCTATATGGGAAACACTAGTATAGTATCTATCAATTTAAACCAGCCTTTTATATGCCATTTTTATACAATTCATTTTTAAAAATGTGAACAAAAATTGCAGCCACAGAGCTATTCCAATTAATTGGACTTGCTGGATCATGTACAGAAAACTAAAAAATGAACTTCACTTGGTTCCAGTCATTTTATATTGAAACCAAATATTTACCAGTATCTACTCCTCAAAATTAGGGGTAAAGGGTTAAGGAAGGAGCAATAAGTCACAATGACTACCGAAAAAGAAAGCTAGAAGGAAAAAGAAAAACCACATTCTCTGTAACATTAAATTCAAAACTTAAAATTAAAATGTATTTGTTACATCTCCCAAAGATTTAATGACATGTAGGTCCACAGCCAGGGCTCAAAAGTTTGGCTACCCAGCAAGCAGCTGTCCAAGCTTTTCCATTCATCTAACTAGCATATCACTACATACTATACTTGAAATTCCCCATCATGCTATTTCAAAAGGTAATGGACTACGCCAAGAGACATATTTTTACAAATTAATGTAGGTGGCAGAGATTTCCCCCCTCTAGTCCATACCAAACCAACTACTACTATGTGTTTTTCCCCTCCTTCTCCCCTCCCTCCCCTTGTTAGAATATTTCCATGAGATAAACAAAATATTTGTTTTTACTTTTAACAGTTTCCCAAATCATCACCACATAGAGAAAACCTGACAATTAAAGATGTGTACTCCAACTTCCCATATTATTGTTTCTGTATAAAAATGCAAACTGCTCTCAAAGAAAAACAATTCTGTAACTTCTAAGTGGCCAAAAAAATAACAATGACTGAGATCTGTTGGCCTGCAGACAAAAGGAGTGTACTGTTACTCTGCATTTCTCTTAATGGCCATCATAAAAAAAAAAAATCAAATACAATAGTTTTATGGTATAAAAAAAGCAATTCTTCTTTAGACTGAGGTTTTAGATCAATTTAACAAAATTTCAGCAGCAAATCATGCTAAGTAAAAACCTAAAGAGATACTTTTAACAAACTTTTAAATTCCCAAATTGTATCTTTCACATCAGTTACAATTTACTAATTTAGATGCATGGCATTTTTTATGAAAACTAATTTTTTGAAAATTAAGCAATGAAATAAGCTTCACCAAAAAATCTTACAGCACTGGAACAGATTAAAAATTAGTACAACAAAATTTAGTAAAATATACATGTATTTTATTTCAACCAACTCCAATATCCGAGGTTAACTAGTAAGTACCAAAATGTTTGATAAATAGTCAGATGAGACATGTATATTTTTAAAAATCATGTATTAAAGGGGACTACTAGAACTGTGGACATTAACTTTCAAGTTTCCAACAAGCAGCAATCTTTTAAAATGCCTTTATTTTCATGTGCTAAGAATTTCTGGACACAGAAACTCCTTGTCCAAATCCTTAAAACTAGTGTACTTTTCTGTTCAGAAAAGCATACAAAATAAACTAAGGGCACAATCCTAACCAGGTCTATTCAGAAGTAAGTCCTATTTTGTTCAATGGGGCTTACTCTCAGCAAAGTGTGGTTAGGATTGCAGCCTAACACATTATTGAAATTTCCACAAATGCTGAAACATAAAAAACTGCAATTCATCTACTATGAAGCCTGACATATTTGCTTTCCACGATTCAAACATTTTACACTATAGTGCTTATTTTGAGACTACAAAACATGTATGAGCTTTTATTAAAATGCTTGCACAGATATCACAACATTAAGAAAGTTAATAAACAAGTTCAGCTGTATGTTAAAAAGAGGCATTGATGAGGATCAAATACTCCCCCATACTGCCCTTACAAAAACATGACACAATCAGGCAAGAAACATTCTATTACTCTAAATCCCCTCATTTAATTGTCTATCGCGATATCATAGTCTTTTGAGACTGAAGGTTGCCAACAAACTACTTATTTACCTTTTAAACAATATTTAAAACAAAAGTATTCTTCAGTTATGAAACATGATGATGATGATGATCAACAACAGTATTTATATACCACTTTTCAACGGAAAGTTCACAAAAAACGGTTGACAGAGAAAATCAAACAAATAACTAATGGCTCACTGTCCCAAAAGGGCTTACAATCTAAAAGGATGCAAAAGAATACCAGCAGACAGTCAATAGAAAAGACAGTGCTGGGGTGAGGAGGGCCAGTTACTCTCACTATACCAACTGGGTGCTAACACTCTGGATTTTGTTTCCAGGGCTGATATATCAGTTTTTCTTAGTAAAAAATGTTGTAATTTCTTCAATGTTTTGCTACAGCCCATTTGTTTCAGATGAATAAGGAGATGATAGCGTCAAGTGTATTTCTTTAAACCTTTCACAATACGAAACGACTCGCGGAACGAATTAATTTCGTCTTGCGAGGCACCACTGTAAAACCTCTTTAAACCTTCTTAAACCTTAAGAAGTAATTTTAACTTTACACCCCACATCTTACAGAAACTACAATTTTAAAGATCAAAAGGGTTCAACAATATGAAAAAGGACATTTTCCTGAACTTTGACCATTCAAACATACTGTAAAGAGATCACAAGCCCAACAATCAACACTGTAAACAAATATATATGAATACATAAATGAAAAGAATATAAATGATATTTATATCATATAGACCAATAGTTCCCAAACTGTGCACTGGGACCCAATTTCTGGTGGGTTCCACAGCAGCTTAGCAGAACCTCCAATAAAAACATGGGTGATGGAAAGATCAGACTACTAATTGCCTCAAAGCCCTGAGGCTATTCAAAAATTATATAGCTTCTGTATGAAGCTCAGCTCCTTGCACACTGAACTCCTGCAGTTTGCATGCATGTATAAATATAGGGAGATAATGGTTGGAGCATCTTTTTGTTATTACTTGTGAATAATTTCTTTCTAGATCTTCTATTTTTGAAGTCTTGTAAACCTAGGTGAGTCGCGATAGAGCAGGGGCATCAAGTATAAGGTCCGGGGGTCGAATGAGGCCCATGAAAGCTTTTTATCCTGCCTCGGGCTCTCATCTGCTGAGCAGTGCTAAGGTGTCACTGCTGAAAGGGTAGACCGCATGAAAACTAGGCTCTCCCATATCTTGAAATATGATCATGGTTTATGTATTTTCCTTTCTGTCATTTTCAGCAAATGAGTTCCTCAGTGAAAAAGTGTTTATTTTTGGTTATCACCTGTTTAGTGACATCATTTCCTGCTTAATGACATCACTTCCAGCCCTCAGCAGGCATCATGAATGCTATTTCACCGGCTGTATGAAATGAGTTTGACACCCCTGCGATAGTGTCATTTTAAAAAGTGGGTCACATTGCTAAAAAGTTTGGAAGCCACTGATTTAGCCTTTAAGAATCATTGATCCAAACACTGCAACTTTGTGAAAATCTGCCATCTTTCCTTTAAGTAATACACACTACATTAATTAATAAATTACAGTGTAGATAGCATGACCATTAATAATCTTTTTAATTATCTGCACCCACAGAACTAAGACACACTACTATGGAATCACATTTAAGTGCCAGCCTATGCAACATAAGAAAAAAAAACCTCAATGATTCTATTTTTGGGAACTCTACTAAAACAGTCCCAAATGATTTTTAACAACTGTTCCAACAATAAGTCATAATTGGGTAAAGGCCCAAATTCTTGTTTGCCCTGTAATATAACTATCAACTCTGAATATACATATATACAATGTGCATACAAGGAGTTTTGAAGTACTAGGTCCTCAGATATATCTCACATATTATATTCAAATGTAAAGAGCATTTTGCATTAGTCTGTTGCATATTTCATTTTCCCTGCAGAAAGTTATCACATCAAGATTACATGCATGTGGGAAGAGTACAATATTGAAAGGATACTTTATTAATTTTTACTACTCTCATTACTGTTGTGGAACAATTGGTAAGTCTGTGATTGGAAAAAAGTTCAGTTCATTTTTAATCCTACCAAGTGTTCACATTTTGATAAGAGACTGAGAATCCATTTTCATCAATAGAATCCATCACTTATCAACATCCTTAAATACATTAAGGAAAGAAACCCAACACAATACACGGCACTTTATTGTTGTTTTAGAAAAGAAACATCTGTCAAAATGGAAGAAATGTTTGAGGGGAAAATACAGTACACCCCTTAAAAAAAAAATAGGCATTAGACAGGATGGGAGAGAGATGTTTTTATGACAATGAACTTAAATGAATTTATTGTTTATATTTAGGCTGGATCATTTTAAATCAAGTAATAAAGTACAAAGCTAAGTTTGATTATATTTTGGCCACTGAATCTCTCTTCACATCACACAAGCCAGGTAACAAAAACATTTAATCAACCTTGACTGAATTAGATACTTTTATTATAAACTTTCAAAACTTTTAAGAAAACGACTCACTTCATACTCTATTATGTTTCTGAAAGCAGGTAATTAGAACAAACATGACATGGTGCGACCAACAGTTTGGTAAAGAAAAAAATGGTAATTGTTCTTAAAGCTAATTGCATGAAGTTTATTAAATGTTCCTCCTCTATTGCCCTGAGGAAGCAAAATTATTACTTCAAGGCTGGGGGGAAAGAATACTGTAGATAGAGAACTTGAAGAAGTCAACTGCAACCTAATTGCTGTCTTACACACATACATTACTATATTTTCTTTCCATTTACTGACAGCTCTAATTTTAGTGAGTCTGCCTTGCTCTTCACCATTCAATAGCTCTGAATTAACTTCAAATTGATCTCCTCCTTTCTGTGAAGTATGCTCTGACACCATGTCTCCATCCTGTAAGAATATTTTGATTCTAAAGGATAATAAATATAAATCCATAGGGATAGTTTGCTTTTGAACTGCAGAAGTATGGTTATGACAGGAAAGAAATGACAAGTTTAAAATAATGAATCAATTATTTAGAGTTCATACCTTATAGAGCTTAGTAGTTTTCAGGGGGAAGAGGAAGGAAAGAAAAAGAAAATCCATGCTGAAAGCTATTTAAAAACTGTTACTTTCCACATAACTTGGGGAGAGACAGAAATGCAATGACTGACAATATTCCCAATTTAAAAGCAAAACTATGCCTATGACCTCAAAACAACTATTAGGTAATAACTAAAATAGGGATAAAGACACATTAGCTTTACAATTAAATATCTTTAGTAGGGCTATGCAGCACAAATAATTGTAATGAAAACAACTCAACCACAGACACTGACAAACTCGTAAATTTACACCACTATTTTCTGAATGCATTATCCCTCAACAGTTGTTTATTACATACTCAACCTGAGTGTTTACTGTTTAACCATAAGGAAAGGTATTGATTTCCCTTTCTATCAATTCCATGCTGAATCCAAATGCTAAGCTGTGGCTATCATGTCTGTGTGCTATTTTAATCTAAAAAGGTTGAAACGTTCCTCTATGAAATATGCCCATTAGTGGTAATACTTGTAAAAATGTATATTCCTCACTCAGCTGAAGCATGATCATGAACTGCGAACCAATTGACAACTATTTCTGACTTTCTGGTCTCTGAATTTTATACATAACATTATGTAAATGAGCAGCAGTGCTTTAACACTTGCTTTTTCCTTGAAAATATCAGAGAGGGGAAAAACAGAGGAAAAAACCCTGTTCTACACTAATAAGGCCAAATATGGAATACAAAAAAAGTATATTTTTTACTTTACATGCTTAAATTGATGTACGACATATTGTTTAAACAAAAAAGGATCACATAGAACCAATATAAGATACTATGTAACATAAAAAATGTGTAACAAAACTAACACTTTAGTTACTAACTAAACTAACACTACTTTGGATATTTAAAATTACAGTGGTGCCTCGCAAGACGAAATTAATTCGTTCCACGAGTCGTTTCACATTGCGAAATTTTTGTCTTGCGAAGCGCGATTTAAAACAAACCAAAACCAAAAAAATGCAAAAAATTCGTCTTGCGTAGCACGGCCATAGAAAAATTTGTCTTGCGAGTCATCAAAAAAATCACAAAACGCTTTCGTCTTGCGAGTTTTTCATTGCGCGAGGCATTCGTCTTGCAAGGCATCACTGTATTAGCAATTTCTAATACAACATGCATCCTGGTCTACAATATAAGTACAATCATAGGATGTTAGTTGCTCATTGTTTTATATATAAAACTTTTAGGGGTAGACAAAAATAATGCAATTAAAACACTCATGCATACAGTATACATGGTTTTTAGAATCAAGTATTCTGGAATGTTGGTAAAAAAATCCATATTTTTCTGCTTGAAAAAAATAATGTTCTACGCATGTTTACTCAGATGCAACTCCCACTTTGTTCAATAGAGCTTATTCCCATTAAGTATATGAATGCAGCTTATGTTCATTATTTATTCTGTGTGTATAATAAAATAAAGTACATGTCTCATACAGTTACAAATGTCAAATTCTGTAACATGTTACAAGATACTAAAAGACAACCTCATAGAACCCATTATTTATTCTTTTCTTTTAGAAAATCCATTGCATTTTTTCCTTTTCAACTATTTCCATTTGTTGCTCCCTTTCAATTAGCTATATGCAAGTTATACATAAAGTGTATATTAACCCTGGCCATAGAATGGCAAGTTATTGTTATAAAATCAAGTTATCTGCTATGAAAAAGGAGACTCCATAGAGGCATGCCCAAAAACCAGCAATTGTCACATCTTATATACATACAACAGCCTTGAGATCTATCCAAATGCATTTCCCTCTCATTTGTCTCCTGCAGTCCTAAGGAAGAGAAAGAATTTCAGAAGGAATCGAAGCTATACTGAAACCTAAAGACCTCTGTAATCTAATAGCAATTTATGAATGGCATCCAAGTAAACCGAACACACACAGAGCAGAGTTCTTAAAACGCATAAGGTTTTCAAGGATTTGTTTTTCCTCACTGGTTTATTAACGTTTGTGTAAATTCCATTTCTTCCATAATACATGTGTGTGTGAGTGTGTACACACAGATACACTAACAGATTTGATTTCTGCTTCTCTCTTACTGCCCTAATAAAAGTTATTTGCCAATGCATAACGGCTGACAGGGTGTTTTAACATTTTTAGTTCCATATTTATTACCCATAATTTAAAAACAAAACAAAACCCTTGAAAACTAAGTTAATTTAGAGTTCCTATAAAGTGAAAAGACAGGAAATCAACAGCAGACCACTGTACTCCCATCAGCTATGCATACTTAGTGACACTATCAAAACCACCACAAAAGGCAGAAATTGGGCATTTATACCCAAACTGCAATTGCTTAAATTAATTTTAGCATATTATTATGTTGCAACGTTGAATTTAAATATTTTCACAATAGCTTAGCCATTATCCCAAGTATAACAGAGTAATTTTCCACTGTTATAAATGTAATACTGCTATCCAGCCATGCAACAATGATGACATTTTCCTTTCATGCTGAAATTGTTTTAAAGAAAGTATGTGTTGCACACAATTACAAATACATACATATTAATAAATAGAATATAAATTGCTTTGGTTCTATGGAGTTTGTTCCTTATGAGTCAAATAACTCTAAGAGAAACTTTCCAACAAATCCAACCACTCAGCCTATAACAGCATTCTTTTCTGATCATCATTAATTTATCTAATAATGACTATCACCAACTCACACAACACTGGCAATCCTAACTAGTTCCCTTACTTTTCACTTGTTTCCAATTGCACCTCAGATCGCATCCCCAGAGAACAGACAGAATGAATCATTTAGGAGAATTATAGCAAAGCCACCTCCCTTCCAACCTAAGGACACCAGGACCATGCAGGCAAAGCCCATGTGGTGGTGGCTCCTCATACTGGAATTGTCCTAGTTTATCAAGATACTTCCATGAGGAAGAAACACAGCATGAATGTGTTTTTCATGGTCCAGGCACAAGGCATCATATCAGGGCACTGCTTGTCATTCAAAAAGTCTCATATGGCCGATATAACCATGTGGACAGATTGACATTTACATTGAGCCATAAGTGAGCCTCCTACTTGCATTTTGAAAGTTTTTCATGTGGTTAGCAGTAATCAGTTTGCATGTACCCATGGCTGTGAGAGGAAAGGGAAGGAAAACACATACTCTGTAGAATATTTGGAATAAAGTTCCCCCAATACTTGTTTAAATGTGTACCTTAGATATAGATCATACAATAAAATATGGAGAGAGGGGTGTTATTTTTAGAGCCCAATCCTCTGCAAATTTATTCAGAAGACCCATTATAGTCAAAGGGGCTTACTCCCGGCTAAGTATGGATAGGATTGCTGCCTTAGTGTAAAACTAATGAAAATAATTCTTTGGTGTAACTTAGGTTGTAGAAAATGGGTATGAAAGCATCACACACAAAAAGAGACAGAGCCTTTTTCACTCATACTTTAACTTGGTACATAAATACTTGCAACTGTGTCTATAGCCAATAATCTTACAAAGTTATATGGAGATCATTGGTTCTCCAAAGTTGCACAAAAATTTAACATTTTAAATAGCAATTCTGCACTTCCTTTGAACCAGTGAGAATACCATGAAATCCCCACTATGTTACAGTGACAATAATCACAGCTCTTCAGTTGCCATGTCATCATCCCCTTCAAATACCACACAACAGGTTTGTAATTACATGAAAAGGCAACTCAGGGTCCAGAAGAGAAGTGCTGGACCAGCAGCACCAAAAGCTGTGGCAACACTGAAGCCAGGTTCATATATCAGCAGCACAGAACAGATTGTCCTTGTGTATGTACAAAATTTCAACCACTGAATTTTATGAGTTGCTGAGTTAGTGCAGTTGCTCTAAAAAACGGCATCTCAAGGCAACCACCCTTTGTCAATATTTCAAAGATGCAATTTGCAAATTGCAAATTGCAATTTGCAAAAGATGCAAGATGCAATTTCTTCTGCAAAGAATTTACATTATGTTGTTTAAATAGTTAAAAAAGCTGAAACAATACATGTGTTCACATTTAACTGATAATACTGTAGCTATTACAGTAGTACTTGCAAAATGAAACCATATAGTAATGCAAAACAGGATAAAAGTTTTTCTCTCGATTTATAAATGCAGATTTGTAACAACCAACAACACATTCTACCTTCAGGAGTACTATTTACTGAGGCAGATTAGGACAAGTTAAGCAGGTTTATGAATGGACTTTAAAAACATATAGACCTGCAAATATTTGCATGAATGAAATGGGGGAAATGGATAATACGTACACTAATTAGACATTACACACTCTACCTGTGGGCATCCTTAATTAAGGAAAACAATGAAGTTTCAATTTCTGTCCATGGATATGGTGCAGAAATGGTTCAAATTTACCAAATGCTGTATGTATTATGCACTTTATTTTAGATTAGAATATATTTAATCAAGTATATACATACACAAGACTGAGACAATATTTGTGCCTGATGTATATCTGAAACAGTTTAATATGGCAGGGATGAGGTATTAAATTATTTCATATACATACACATTATATATTCTCTTTATTAAGCAGAATATTACCATTTGATTTATTTCCAACTTTTCTGTTTGCTTTAACTCAGTGTTGTGCAGCACAGACTACTAACATACCTACTCAAAGTGAAAAGCACCAAAGTAGACCTGTGCAAATGAAGACTATTTATAAATTAGCATGTCTTTTTTCAAGATTCCACAAGTAGCTCCTCTTTCCTCTAGTGTACTTGTAAAAATTTACTCAAATTTAAATCCTGAGATCCAGTGTTTAAAATATGTGTGTCTATATCACAATAATACATTTTTCCAGTCACAAAAGTAGGTGGAATTGGATTTTAATCAGCAGTTTTCATTTGCTTTGCATATGATGCCCAAAACTGAACATATCACACTGTATTGAAAGGACATTAACAAATCTTTCAAGAGGAGCAGAGCCAATATCAGTGTCATCTAGCAAAAGCACATTGAATTGCTCCAGAAGAAATAGGAAATCAAAATCTTCCTGTCTCCAACTCAGTTTCCATCTTCCCCCATTCACTGTACATCAAAGAGAATCAACTCCACCTGACACACAAGGCACATTTCCCCCACTGATCAGGCAGGTGTCAAGGCCAGAAAGCAAGCCTATTTTCCACAGCCCCTTTACCTTGTTTGATCACTGGTTACTTTTGATCTGACATTGCCCTCACTCGAGTAATGACTTCCACCTCATAGAACTTACCTCACATCTGTCAGAAAGAATAAAGGACCTCAAACTGAGTCCTGACAAGGCCTATGGGCCATGTTGCACTGCCAATGGAACATTCCCCAGCTCCCACAATTTCCAATTCAGTTTCTTTTGTTCTGGTGGGTACAGGGGTTAGGGTACCATTGAGAGCATGAAGGATTATACACACACTGTGAAGCCAAGTCTTCATGAATTACTATCTTTTCATGTCAGCTTCTTCGTCCTCTTAAAATGCTGTGAACGTCATGGTAGTTACTATGAAACAGACTCAACAAATACTGTTATGGAAAGTTTGTTTAAACCTTCTTTCAGACACTGAATGTCCTGTAGTTGAACTATGGGGCTTTTTTTAAGTTTTCAAACTGGTGTGATATTAGGTCACTGGAAACTAGCTGGCATTGAATGGGACTACTATTCAATGGACCTTTTTTAAAAACACCATTAAATACAAATCCAGCTTTAAAGTATTTCCTTTTTAAAATTATGAATATGGTCAAAAGTAAAATCTGAGTCGGTTTTACCAAAGAGCAGATAGATTAAACCTATTTTAACTTAAATACCCTTCTCATTTCAAATAAAAATAATTTCATCTTTAGAAACTACAATTTAAACACAGCAGAAGTGTTTGTCTAGTCAAGAAATCACTCCAAAACTTTTTTTTTTAAATGGGCATGCCAAGTCATGAAGTGATAACATCCCTGTGAGAACTTGCAGCATAATCCTATGCATGTCTACTCAGAAGCAAGTCCCACTGAGTTCAGTGGGGCTTATTTGCAGGGAAGTTTGTATAGGACTGCAGCCTTAGAAAATGCATAATCAATGCTGTGGACATTACATTGCAACTATTCAGGTTATCTGTTAGACCCTGACCTGACTCTGATCTGACTAAAGACTCTGATATATTAAAAGTTGTATTGAAGTTATAACACTCTAGGCTTCACACATGCTTGTTTAATCATCTTTCAGATTTGAAAATCTCTTGAAATCCAAGCTTAAACTACTATCATTTCACAAGACCAAACATTTTCTGAGTAAATTTCTCAGATAAGAGTAGTGAGTACCACTTCTCTAACTGCACAGTGATTTATCTCTTTTGCATGGAGAAAATGGCAAGCATATGTGTTACTGCAAAGGCCTGCTACACGTGTCTGTTACTTATTTACTTTGTCATTAATACTCAAGGACTGTAACTACAATGCAGGAGACTGATTTGCCTTTATTCCTTATTCTTTAATGTACCCTTTATTTATACATTACACATTTATTTTCAGTCTAAACAGTATTGCCTTAGAACAATCAGCAGTCAGAAGATTTTTAAAAGTTTAATTCAATAGGAACCCATTAAAATATCTGTTTGAACTACTGGTATAAAATACCATTTTAAAAATTTCAACTCTGGTTGAGAATATGGAATCCAACAGTGAGCAATTTTAGGCCAGGTAATGAAATGTTTTAATACATTATCAAACAGCATGCTAAAAATCACTCCTGTTTAATTTATTATACTACAAAGCAATTTTAGTATAGCTAAAACCTCTACAGAAAGCAAATTGTATAACACTTTCCTTACCAAAAAACTGAACTCAAAAAATACCAAGTAGTGTATGTACTACTAGTTTACTACAGGAACAATAAGTTTCTTTTTAAACTTCAAGACTTGCCTTCCTGATGAGGATGTTGTGCAGATCACTGAGATTACAAGCAAAATGTGAGTGCCTGATCACATATTGATATCCTGGCTTGTTCATAAACTGCAGTTAGAATAAACGGGGATTTGCCAGGTTTGTATGTATGAAGAATCTGGTTTGTTTAAACTAGAAATGAAGCAGCTTATCACCTCCCACCAAGCACAAGGCTTATGCTAATATTGCAAAACCATGGTATAAATCATGGTTTTATGCTATGTCTGAACCTAGACAGTGTTGTATTCAAGCCTCCCCTAGTGGGAAAAAGACAGCAAGTATTAAAAATGAACTTTAGGCATAGTAATGTTTCTCCCCTGAGGCCTACTCCCAAGATTTTAACAGAGTGCAAGTCATAGCTGTAGCCATGTTTCAGAAGTTTGACAGAACCAGTATTAAAAACTGAACATCAAAACACTTCAACAGCTGGCGCTATAGGTGCCCCCCAGCTCAAAACTGAAAATTACGTGCTACTTTATTTAGCCTGTAGCAATGATTCAGAATCATTTTACATGTAACATAATTAGAAATAGAGTATAGCATAAGCAAATACCTAGAGAGGTATGAATCTGACAATACTAGTGTAAAAAAAAAAAAAGCCCACACCTTACTGCAACTGGAAAACACATTTGTTGCTCATACTTCACTTTATCTCGGTACTGCCTTGATATTTCTGTAACACAATGCATTTGAGACTAAAGCAAGTAGGAGAACCTACTACAAAAGCATCTCTGATGAAGGATTTGTTTAGTTTAAGGAATTTTCAGTGCTTATCCTTAAGCAGCAATTATACAGTGAGATTACACAGAGCTTTAAAAGCGGCATTTAATCAAAGAGTTTACACAGTAAACAAGCTTGGATCAAAATTTAACTGAAGAACTACCTCAATCTATCAGACACACTGACAATACAAACCTACACCAAACGTCCTATTAGCATATCTTTTTATTTAGTAATTTGTTCATATTTGATGTTGGGAACATGTGTCAGGACTGTACATTCTACAATATTGTTCTATTTTCTTTCAGACTATAGAAGAAAATATTAAAATGCTTTCAGTTTGAAAATGATGCTGAAAACACCATCCAATATGTAAAGACCTCTTTCTACATAAATGTGACAGTTAAGAAACTCCCACACATCTGTCATGAAATCCCAGCATATCACCAAGGATGCTACATCATGTTTTACAGTGCATACTAAAACACATTCAGAACTTTCCTGCAGTTGCTCATTGAAGAGAAAAAGCAGTAGTAGTGAACAAGTTTGTCTGAAATTACAGATCCTTTCACTGAGGAACTTCAGAGTTCTTAGCAGCAAAGATTGAAAACAAGTGGGCCCTCCTTGTCTGTGAGTTTGGCACCTGCGGATCTGATTCAATGTGGGTGCCGAACCCATGGCTGGAGGTCCTCAAGGACCTCCAGATGTGCCGGAAGTGCCTTCTGAGGCCTGAGGAGGCCACATGCAGCCTCCTAAAGCCTCAGAACACCTCCTGGATGCAACCAGAAGGCACTTTCAGTCACGTCCGAGTGGTCCTGTGAGGGCCAACTGCAGATCTGATTATCCACGGGATAATCCAACTCCAATATCACTTATTAGTCCACTGCCTATAGCCAAACACAGAAAAGCACACTTGGCCACTGAGCAGGTCTCGGAGATTAATGCAGATGTGTATGAAGAAAAGCAGCCAGTAAATTACTTGAGTGGAATAAGTATGAAGAGAGGTCACACTGAATTTCAACACTCCACTTTCATGAGCATGTCTATTTAATCATCCATTCGTCAACAAATGAAGCTGTTTTATGCTATCTGACCAGTGGTCTACTGTGTCCTGTAGTACCTGCTCAGACTAGCAGTACCTCCCTAAGGTCTTAGAGATCTTCCCTGCTCTAGATCCTACAGAGATGCTGGTGATTGCACCTGAATCTCAGGCAACCAAAACACATGAGCTTCCACAGTACTACAGTTATGCCTATGGGGAAAGTGCTATATAAGGACCACACATGTTCAGATTACACTCATGTATTTCACATTCAGCATGAACCAATAAAGGCTTTAATCTGAACATGAAATCACACGCTGGAAGTACAATAGGGTTAAGGATTGACCAGCACCACTCTTAGCATTAAGTAATCTTTGAGTGTAACTTCTCTGCTCAAAGTGGGAATCCTAACCTGCACCGCTAATTATGTGAATTATTTTGAATTATCTAATATGGAGTAAAAGAATATGATATTTGGTGCATAGTATTGCTCATTACATAATGGGATATTAAAGTGAACACACTCAGGCTTTTCAAATGTGAATTACTCCTTCAATCTTCTTCTGACAGCTGGGACTGGTAAATGCCTAAGGCAGGGGAAACTGTGTTGCCAAGTAAGGCCAAGTGCAACACAACCATGACAGGCATACCCTACCAATGTTTCCCCAAACATTTTTTGACGACAATCCCAAATGTAGTTTTGCCTCTCAGTGAAGTGACCTTTAGAGTTGATACATGCCAGTAACAATGCTGTTTTGGAATGCTCAACAATGATGTCATCAGCAATTTCCAAATACTGTAATGAAAATATTTATTTATTTGAGAAATTAATGTCCTGTCTTTCCCATGCCAAAGCAAAGGCAGCTTACAAAGCTCCATAGTAGAGTACAAATGAATTTTTACAATTGATCTACGGGCAGCTCATAGAATCCTACTCTTCCAGATGTAATCCTTCACAGTGTACCAGGGCCACTCCTGCTTAGCATTCTTCAGGCAGCCTTCCGCTCACCTGCGCATTGCTAAAATTTACTCACTTCAGGAAGTATTTTATAAGATAACTGAAACAACTTGAAGGGGCAAGCACTGTCTTAGGACCACATGACTTGTTGGCATCATTCAGTCTCGGAAGACCATGGTGTCACGCTCTGAATGGTGGCTCTGGAACAGAGTGTCCTCTCCAGCGCACGAAGCCTGGGTAAAGTAGGTATGGAGGATAGGCTGTTACCCATGCAGCAAATCCCCCCTCTCCACATCGCTGAAAGGGTCCAATGGAAAGGCAGAGGCCAATACAGTTGGTTCCAGCGGCGTCGCAGGAGTTGCCAGAATATGACTGTGTTCAGCCATGAACTGCCTCAGGGACACCGGCTCCAGATTTTGCCTCGAGGTTGACTCCTGAAGCCTTTTCCATAACTGGATGTAGCCACAAGGCAGTGGAGGTTTGGGATCAGAGTTTTCCTTCTCTCAGATGAGCTGCCTTCCCAGGCTGACGAGTCCCATCTACCCAGTGGCTGTTTAGTCGCCTCTTATGACAAGTACAGCCAAACTGAGGGCCTATTCTTATCCCCAGCCCCCAGGGGAATACATCTGGTCAAAATTCATAACACCGTTATTCTGAGTATCAAGAACAAACTGAAAAGCAGCTGCTGCTGAGTACTACACTAAGTGGAGCTATATTACAGTCTCTCTTTTAAAAAAAAGAGAATTAACATTTACTGCCTGTAAAAAAACTGGAAAAATATGCCATTCTGGAAAAATAAGACCAAACATTCATTTGTTAGATTTCTCTTCCACTTTTCTAAAAACCCAAAGAAGTGTACAACAAACACATAAAGATAAAAATATTAGAATCAATTGCTAAAATAAAACCATAAAAATCATTAAAACAATTTAAAAGATAATAAAAGAGCAGCTTAAAATGTCAGCAGCATAAAAGTGTACAAGGGGTACCTAAGGAGTGCCTCCCTGCCTAAAGGTTAGGCCAAACAGATGGGTCTTCAAACCCCAATGGAAAGAGACTGCCTTCAGATGTTCTGGCAGCTGATTCCAGAGGCATGGTGCCACAACCCAGAAGGTCCTACACCTCACTACTATCCCCTGGCTTAAGATGGTAGAGGTAACCTAAGAAGGACCCTCTTTGATGACTGCAGGGTACGTGCAGGAATATATGGGGGAAGGTGGTCCTTGAGGTATCACAACCTATGCTATACAGGGCTTTAATCATCATCACCATGAATTGGGTTCAGATAGGAATGGGCAGCCAGAGCAACGACCTAGCGGAGCAATGGCATACCAGATTCCTCACACTGAGCCCCAGTGACCAACCTAGCTGCCACATTCTGCAACAACTGCAACTTCCAAACCGTTTTCAGGGGTAGCTCCAAGTAGATGCATTACAGTAATCTAACCGAGATGTCACTAGAGCATGGATCACTGTAGCCAGATCCCACTGACACAGATATGGCTGCAGCCAACGTACTAGCCAAAGCTGGGCAAAAGCCCTCCTGGCCACAGATGCCACCTGATGATCCAGGGACAGCTGTGTGTCCAGGATAGGCTGCAAACTTGCTCCTTCAGAGAGAGTGCTACCCTTGTTGTCTGGATTTAATTTCAGTTTATTAGTTCTCATCCAGGTCCCAACCGCTTCCAGACAGCGCCCCAGAACTTCAACAGCCCCCTTGAAACTTGATGAAAAAGATGGGTGTCATCTGAATATTGGTGGCACCCCACTCCAAATCCCCGAATGACCGCACCCCAGCAGCGTCATATAGATGTTAAACAACATGGGGGACAAGATAAATCCCTGAGACACCCAGCAAGTTAGTGGCCAGGGAGCCCAAGAAGTGTCCCCCAGTCTCACCATCTGGATCCAATGTGTCAGGAAGGAGCAGAACCACTGAAAAACAGTGCCTTCAAGCCCCAACCCAGTCAGCCAGTCCAGAAGGACACTATGGTCAATGGTATTGAAGGCCGCCAAGAGGTCCACTAGAACCAATAGAGGTGCACTCCCGTCTAGTCCCCAGCGCAGTCAAGGCAACCAAGGTCATTTTCATCCCGTTGTCTGGTCTGAAACCAGACTAAAAGGGGTCCAGATAACATTAGAAAAGTGGCAGTTTCCAGTTTAATGCCATAAGCATCCAAAATATTTTCACCTTGATCACACTGTAGTACTATACAGAAGTAAAAGGCAACAGGAAACTCATTAGCATCTACCTACTGATCCATTCCTCAACAAAGGAGGAGCTACTTCTATTGCAGAAGAAAAGTGATCCCACACGATGCATTGACAAGGTAGAGTTATTGCAATGACTTGAACAAAAGAGGGCAAGAGTGTTTTGATCAAACACAAGACGGCTAACAGAAGGAAGCAGAAGAGAGAGCAGTTGCTAGGATAAGCAAGTACTAGAGTGCATGCCCACTGGAACAGAGTCAGATTTTACCTTTTGGTTCTAAAGCCTGGGGATAGCTCTCACAAGAATAACTTGTTAGAAGAGGCAGGCTATTTTATTAGGCCCCTTCTTCTGGCTCAAAGGAACTAAATTTCATGTATGCCACAGTCTTTTATAAAGAGATTAAGAAGTTCTTAAGCTCACTTACAAGTAATATCACAGAGCTCTCATCTCTACCTCCAAATTCAAGGTTATTCCTTGCACTTCCTCCCAAATATTGGTATTCATTGCTATTTATATCACAACATCTTGAAATTTCAGATGTAATAACTATCCGGTAGTATGCAATACTGAACAATTTGAAAATGAAAGAATGTGTTTACAATTAGTCTGACATAACACTTAGTGAGAACAATCAAGGGCTAAGAAATCATAAAGTAGCAATGCATGAGCATACAAGAGTAGTTCCTTTCAGCAAGATAAAGTCACCACACTGAACAAGTTATACATATGTAATTACATAATGCAACATATTTCCATAATGAAACATAGTATTATTGAGAAAAACATCAAAAACTTCATTTTGAGTCCTAATCTCCATCTTGAAGCACTCAAGAATTCATTGGGAAAAGGCCTGTGTCTTCCGGTACCATGAAAACAGCTGCTAATTGGAAATGTTCTCAGGAGAGAGACCTGTGTTGTTGTCTAGGCCAATTTAATTAGAAAGTAGCTACAGCTGGGATTTACCTTATTGGAGAGGTTACTCTCAGACAGATTGCATCATCTTTCTGGGTCAGAGAGCTTTGGGCTCTGCTTGGCCAGAATTTTCAAGAGGAATGGTAGTGGTTTGGACATAGACCTGGAGTATCTTGGTTCAAATCCCTAGTCAACCTTGAAGCTTCCTTGGGTCAGTCACTATCTCTCAGCTTCACTTATCTCATTGGCTTGCCGCACATAGCTTCTTCCGAGCTCACAACACCCTGAGGTCCTTGGACGAAGGGCAATTTAAGAACGGGAAAAAATAAAGATCTAGCTTTGAGAGGATCTAATTTGCCCTTCTTCATGATGGCAGTCGGCTATACTGATAGCCAAAGTTTTGACACTCTGTACGTACTCTGAAACTTTGGTTCCAGATGAGACTTAGGCCCAGTCCTTTCCAACTTTCTGGTGCTGATAGAAAGTGTGCCTGTACTTTACACTGGATCAACCATGGTTCAATGTTGTTTCTAAGAATGAAGCCCCAGCAATACATCATAGCGACACATTTGCAGCTGTTGTTTCTCCTGTATATAAGGAACCTCTGAATTAAGCTCTAAAAGCCTGTTTTATGCTGGCTTACAGCACTATTAGAAATAGAGACAACTCATTGGACATCACTCATTGGTCATTCCAGCAAGTTAAATGGCATTTATTTACTACTGTAGACACACTTAGTAGGTAATTATCCTGAAAAACGATCATTCTTCAAATAAGCCTAATATGCTTTGCTACATTGCTATGAAAACACACTACAAGTTATATTCTCTATAATAAAGTAGTTTTAGAGCATTCCGTATGGCACAGATGACAAGTTTAGAAAATACACACAGCTATGAATAAGAAAGTTGTGGCTGTGTAGTATCACTACTCTAGTACTTGCAGTCTACTTTTTAACAGGCAATTCACTGATGTACCAAGGACACAAAGGCATGTTCTGGGCATCTCTAAAGTCAACACTGCCACCTAAAGGTCAACAAAGCCAAAACATTTTTCCTATAATACTTGAAATGCAAGTGCAAATTGCTATCTGCAAGGACCACTACACTATATTTTATGTTTTGGAGACTGCTTTCAAGTAAAATGGAAAAAATTTCAACACAAACATTTTAGAAAATAAACATAAGGACAAAATAAACATATTGGTTATAGGAGTAATACTGTTGCAATTCGCTGTTATAGAACATATTTTTAATAAGCATTTCCTATATACTTCTCCCATATTAGATTTTAAACAGTGGAATTAAAAAACTCAACCAGACCACTAGGAAAAAGGTTTATTTCAATTTGGGGGAATAAAACAACAACTAATGTATCTGACAAACCACTATTCATTTTGGGCACTAGCAATCTAGGAAAAGATTACCATTATCAACATTTATTTTCCTAACATATTAAGGCACACATTTCCAAATTCCTGATTCGTGCTTTGCAGGAATATAGCCAAAGGCATACACTTGTTCATACCGGGGGTGAGTAGGTGGGAATTAGTGCAAAAATTGGTTGATGCAGATAACATTTATTAGAACATAGGTTATAATGGCCATGTTTTAAGCTAAGTTGCACAGCACACCAAAAACTTCCCTCTGGAGAGTAACAGCATGGTGGTTGAGATAGCTATGATTGTTTTGATCGTAGGGTCAGGCCAAGTCCAGCCCTTCGCATTGCCACAAACTACTTTCATTGTTCATAACAGCTATAAGAAAATGTTCCATACAACTGAACAGAACAGAATATGAGGGGAGGAAAGACAAACAGCAAAGTACAAAATCATAAAGAACCAATGGTGATCCAGCGGGCTTATATAATTTGGAGAACTTACTAGTAAATACTTCAGAAGGAATCAACAAGACTTAAGAATAATAAAGAAACTCACTAAAAGTTGCAGATAATGAATACTGCAGAGAGTCAATACTGATTTTCTGTAATAGTACCCTATCTTTAAACACGTTTTAGTGACAAGTTGATACATAGAGGGATCCAATGGTAGTATACAGTACCACTCTCCCCAGAATACATCTACAGTGCACTCTGAAATTTATTTCCATGGCATATATATCTCTAGGAATGTACCCACGTGATTCATCTGCCATAATATCCTTTCTTGCTCTATACAAGGATAGGTGTTTTCTGCACCATAGCTTAATTGGTGATTGCTTCACAGGAAAATTAAATAACTTTACTTTTTCTCTGCTTAAATCTACTTAAATGGACCAAGATTAAATTTAGGACACACTGGCTAAAATTTGGGACCATAAATGCTGAAGAGATGCAGCTTTAACAAGCTGTCATCAAGACTTCCAAGGCTAGCAACAAATGTTTTATAGTTTCAAACATAGATTTTAAACACTAGAATAGATACTTTTAATGCTATGGTTTGTAAGCATTTCTGTTAACAACAATCTTGTTTAAGATACAAGCTGTAATCCCTGCACTCATGACTGAGACTGCCTAACTGATTTATTAATATGTTATGCTGTCTGAGATTATGGCTGGAGGAGTTGCAAAAATAGAGTAGTGCCCTTAGGACTGAAATAAAGAGACAGATCACTGCACACTTTCCTAGTATTTGGATATGAAGAATTGTTTTGTGACAGTGACACCTTGGTGCAACCTCCAGGCTAAAAACCTGTGAGCGTTTGAGACATGTCAGCACCTAACCATTGCATTTTTCTTTTACACACACACTTCTGTGCTGCAAGTAGAACAGAAAAGAAGCACACTGCTTCTGTCTGGTACCCATTAGTTCACTGAAAACACAGCAAAGGGCCAAAGGCAAAAGGGGTAACTATCTGCACAGTGGAATATAAAACAGAATCTCAGAAGAACAACCCATACTCTCTCAATCTTTGGAAACAACCCTCACAGCTGGAACCAATATTCTCTCATACTGCAAATGGGGGGGGGGGTGTCAGCAAACCTGAAAGCTGTTTACTTCTAAAGGCCATGTTTGTGATCAAGGGCAAGATTTGGCTGCTCACAGATCATAAACAGTCACTATCCTATGCAAAAGTTCAAACAGTCCACTGCAACAAGAATGAGCCTTAGAAAACTGTAGTTCACTTCTCTCCCTTTTCTTCCTTTCTGCAAGAGAAAAGACTGAAAACTTCCAACAGTTTGGAGTTTCTTCCATTGTCCTAGAATTTGCTAATTTAACTCTCTCAAAAAGAGTCACTTTTTCGGCCCTTTCAAGTCTGGAGAAAGTTAAACATAGTGCTTCTGGTTTCTAAAGTGCAGCCACGGTTCAGCTGTGGTAACACACAGTTCTTAAACCTAAGAGAACACCTTTTAGCTTACAAATGTTCCAAACTCCCCCCCCCCCCACACACACACAGAAATTAATGAACAAAAGGAGGTAGGTTCTGTGTTCATAATATATTAGTATTGTCTCACTTGTGGGGCAGCCAGGCTGGTCACTAGTCAAGAGGCCACGCTTATCAGAATGCTCATCTGACCAGACTGACCCATAAATACTCAGTAACCTGTAACCACAGCAGCAGCACACAGTGCACCATTGAAGGGTGGGTGGAGAACCATGGCAGGCCAAGTGCAGGGTTTTGCACTAGGGCAGGGCTTTTCAGACGCCCCAGCCTGTGGGCCCTGGTCTCTTAAGGGGCGGGGGCAGCCAGGAGGCAGGGAGGAGACAGTGGTGCCACTCAGGGGGGCTGCAGGGGCTTGGGCGCACTTACCTGAGCCTCCTGCAGCCTCCTGGGGGTCGGGAAGCCCTGCGCGACCTTCTGCAGGGCTGCCCGCAGCTTCAGAAGTGAAAGTAGAGCAATTGCGCTCCACTTCCGCAAAACCGGAAGTGGAGTAAAATCGCTCCACTTTCACTTTTGAAGCTGCGCCTCACAGCAGGCCTCATGAATGCTATTTGGCTCACTATATGAAACAAGTTTAATACCCCTAGTCTAGAGCAACTTAGTGCCTATACCAATTATCTATACTCTTTAGAATTTTATAACAAATTAAAGTTCCTCACAACTCTAGGGATTTCCCAGGATCCCTTGCAGGAACCAAAATGATCACACCAAATTCCACATGGAGTGATTGGTGAATGCTTGGTTTCAAGCACGCTCCTTGCAACCTGACTTTCTCTGGAACGTTCCCTCAATGCACTGCAATGACTGAGAAACTTCACTCATCATTCCCTTAAGAAATGGAATACTGCACATCCCTTTAAGATGGTTTCTGAAGTGGGACACTTGAAAGCAAAGTTTAACATACTTTCCCACTGCGTTAACAACCACACAGTTATAACTGAAATTTTAAAGTTCAAAATAAAATAAGTGGAATAGCAGAAAGTGGAGGGGAGCAGCTTCTCCAGTGTGGCAAAAGCAAAGAAATTTACAAGGCCAAATGCCAACATCTTCTGTGACATACAGTATTTCCTAATTAGTGTATTATGGAGAGCACTGGGTACCAGATATCATTATTTCATATGTTCCTGAATGTTTCAGTATTTTAACAATGTTCTGTTTTCTACAGAAGTAATACATTTGTCTCAACTCGTGCCAAGTTACTTGAATACAGCAACTTTTCTCTTCTGCTTCAAGCTCTCATGGAAAAACTTTGTCTAATACCTCAAATACATTAGGAAGAACTCAAAAGCTTCCTTCACAGATGTGTTCTGGAATAATTTCTGCTGAGAGTCTTAGGCTGGGGTAAATTCTTAAAGCACCTAATGGGCTTGTGGCAGGGGAGCAGGGGGCCCACACCCCCATGAACCCATTAAGCTCTTACCTAATCAGAAGGTAAATCTTCTGCTTTAAAAAGAAGCTACTCCAGCAAGAAGGTCACTTTAAGGCAGAAGATCCTAGCAAGCCTCTGCTTTAAAAAAAACTTTTTGGCTGGGTAAGAGCTTAAAGGATCTAATCAGCTTGCAGAGGATGTGTGGAGCCCTGTTCCCCCCACCACAAGCCCATTAGGTCCTTTAAGAACTTACCTCAACCTAAAACTTCCTTGAAGGAGAAAGTTGCCTCCCAGCAGCCTGGCCCTTTAAAGGAGAAAAAGCTAACCAGAGGTTAAGAGGGAATGATTAAGGTCTGTTTCCTGTTAACCTCTGGCAAGTTGTTTAGAAGAGACCAGGCTGTCAGGAGGCAGCCTAAAGGTTGCTGTGAGCTGCTAAGGTTGTAGCAACCTAGTTTAAAGAAGAAGTTTGCTCCTTTCCCCCAGTAAGTTTGAATTGCACGAGGGGGGATGGGGGGCAGGTGTCTGTGGTATCCGCGGTTTCATAGGGGGGGCCAGAATGGAAACCCCATAGACATCAGGGCACACCTGTATTTCTTTCTCTAAAAGCTAATTTTAAAATGTGCCTATTGTGCTCTTAATGGACCATAGTTATTGGTTAACGCAGTGTTATAATTATAAAGCGCAAATTACAGGCTATATCCTTCTCTCCATACACAAGGCCACAATATTAAAAACGCTGCTGTTGGCTGAGATGTACCAATTGCTTGCATTTACATTGCTTAGTATTATCTACCATGCATGAAGGTGGCAATTATGACCCCAACATAAAGTGAATAACTTATTGTATAGTGTAGCTTTCAGAAATGGTCAGTCAAGACCCACTAGGTGGGTTACAAACCAATTGCAGATGGATCAGGTAGCACCTGTCTCAGCCGCCATTGAAAATTCAGACCTGAAAATACAGGGAAAGGGGAGATGGCTGTGTGGTTGGAAAAAGATCCAAGTCTGCGTTCTGCTTCGACTACTGAGCTTAAATGTTGGATTTCAAGCTATGCAAAGTAACAGCATGAGCATGCTGAGTAATGGGATCTCTGGCTGATTGCAGCTTAGGTTTGAAGGCTAAATTGATTATGTCACTTCCAGCCATAACATCACCTCCAGGTTAACAACATCACTTCTGGTGGGTTCCGACAGATTGTCATTCTAAAAAGTGGGTCCCAGTGCTAAAAAGTTTGAGAACCACTGATACAGTGAACCTCTTTTATTACAGAGTCTACTGTAAAGTGAACCCACAGTCACGTAGGGGTCTACTGTAGGGGACAGTCAGATGTACTTAGGAAGCTCACAAGCAAAGCATGATTGCAACAGCCATTCCCTATATGCACCCAACATATGGAATTCATATGTATTCTGTCTCTATATATTTAAACTCCACTCAACTATTAAGAGAAATGTACATGAAGAAAAGATGTTTAAGACTGCCGAATCTAGTGGCTTCCACAGCAATATATTGTGGTCATTTAAACCAAGTGATATGGCACAATCTTACCATGGACAAACATATTTATATGAAAAACACTAAGAACTTTAGCAATTGTAGTATATAAGTATATGCTAGCATACCATCTTTAAAGTATCCATCAATACAGACCAGGTGGTGAGACTCAACTTTTAAATCTCCATTTGCTTTGTAGGTTAATAACTTCTCAGAACAGAGACATAGACAGAACATGGACATAGGGGTTCACCACCACCCAAAGTTACTTAACACATACTTGGAGCAAATCAGAAAAGCATATGGACAATTTAAACTTAAATGCACAACAAGGAGTACTTACCAGTTTGTTTTCTTGCATGTATATTCTTTGCAACTTCAGGCATCCTTTAGCTATATTGAGCATTCCTTCATCTGATATCTTGTAACATTGCCCAAAATGAATATCTTTCAATTCTCTGCACTCTGAGCCCAGCTGCAAATGAAGTTAACATATGCATAAAAATCAAGATTTAACTCTGAAAAGAGTAAAATAATATTACTTCAAAACATGAAACTGAAATTATATGGCACATAGATTTCAGCGGTCCAAGCTACCTACGCTTTCTGTGATGGTAAGTAAAGCATGCATTAGATGTAGCCCCATCTTTAGCATTTATAAATTCAAAACCATCCATAAATTTATACCATTTATAAATTACAAGCCACCAGTTCCCCATTCCAATTATTGATCCCCAACTCAGTAAAGGCACTTGCCTGTGGATGCTGAAATACAAGTTTTAAGCTGGATACTTCATTGTTACAATAATGCAATTTCCAATTGATTTTAACAGTCTGGTGCCAAGGACAAATGGGGGGGGGGGGTTAAGAAGATAGTAGTTGAAAACGGCAGCATGTTTATTGCAGACCAAGTGCATGGTATACAATGATTAGCAAACGCAACCCACTTTGAGTTAACTGCAATAGTTGTAGAGAAATGAATGAGAAATGCACTGATTTTCCAGTGTCCTGATCTAGTTTACTAGAATAGAATTTGTTAAAACATGCAACTACTTAAAAAGCTGGAGACATAAGCTGACCACAATGCAACTAAAATGGAGGGCATTACCTTCCACAAAAATCCCAAAAACTGTTAGACTGCTAGAATTTGGATCTGCCCAAGGTAAAAAATATTATTATTATTAATGATTAGTCGCACTGGAGAGTTACATATTCACAACAAAAAGTCTGTTTAGTTTCCTTTTACCCCTTGGGGTGTTTTAATATTGTACATCACTTTGGGTGCCCTTTGGCAGACAGAATATTGATAAATGTAAATCTTCACAAATATTTAAAGCTTACCTGCTTAAGTCCTTCATCTGTGAGCCTATCCTGGTTGCCCACGTGCACTTTCTGCAGTTGAGGGCACTGTGAAGCCACTGCGATTATTGATGTGTCAGATAGCTGTTTACATCTGTAGGCGGTATACCTTAGAAGGCCAGGGCATTTAGATGCTAGTACACATACACCTGTATCCGATACATTACGACAATCTGAAATATTGATTTCAGTTATATTCTGACTTCTTGATGCAATTTTTTCCAGCAACTCATCAGTGACCTGTCAAAATCCAATTTGTAATATTAATATTCCCAAAATTCATTCACATTCAAAAAACCCTACATAAACAAAACTGAATCAAACACATGTGAACAAATCTTACATGTCAATGAAACAACAGTTACATAACCAAATCTGACCAGCTAATTGACAGCAAAGGTATTGTTACATCTCCACACTGTCCAACCTGAATTTTACAACCTTCCTACTGTTAATAATACTGGGTGTAGCACCGAATTAGATAAACTCAGTTATTTTCAAGCACTGTGCTGTGGCACACTGGCATGCCGTGAATGTGCAGGTGCACATCTGCAGGTGCGCCGTGAGAGTTTGGAGGAGGTCATTTATCGGTTAGTCATTTATCAGGAGCTCCCCCCCCCACCGCAGTGCGATGTGCCTTGTTAAATGTAAAAAAAACTGATGGTGTGCCCCAAACACAGTGCCATGAAATGAAAAAGACTGAAAATCACTGATCTAACAGATATAGTGTCACTCTAACACTGCCTCTGGATTAGTTCTTATTGCCATCATCTACCCCATCTCTGACATTCACTCAAAGATGCTCTGCTAACCACAGCCGATGAGCCAATGCGTGGACAGAGACACATACACACACAGGTGGCACAAAAAATGGTAATTCCTAATTATACATGTTGCTAGCCCAGTACTCATAGCATTAGGTTCCAACTTGCACTAATATGTTGGAATGCCATGCAGGTTGTGCCATAATATAATTCCCTTTATATAACATACAGGTATTAAAATCACAAACGTGATTTTAGGTCATGTAACTTGTGACCTATTCACAACCGTATTATCAATTAACTATGAATTATAGCATATAGAATTAATATACATTAACTAAAATATGTTGAGGCGGATGAGTCATAAAGATCAAGTAGTAGGGCTGGGAAAGACTTTTGCCTAAGTCACTAGCGAGCTGCTGCTAGTTAGAGTAGAAAGTACTGGGCTAGATGGACCAATCATCTATCTCCATATTAGGCAACGTCATATAACCAACACACCTTTCTGAAAAAGTTCCATCATCCTGAGGCTACAATGAACTATGGTCTAAAACCAATCGTTTAAGAACACTCTTATCCCATTTCCTGTATGAAAATTCAGCAGAACTAAGGTGACCCCAGTACCAACTTCACCTGAAGTTTTGACTAATCTAATGCCATTTCTTCTTTCATACCTGCTGACGACTACTGAGATCCAATTGCTTCCAAAACTGGAAATCTAAACAGAGGTCTCGCCAATATTTACAAACCAACGATGCTGAAAGGCATCTTTCGTTCAAGGACAAGTTGGAAAAAATCTATAAAAGGAAAAAATAATTGAAGTTAGTTACCTTCCACCAAAGATTCATCCTTACCGAAATCGAGGCATTTTCTATGTAAAATTTTTATTCTTCTGATGCGTTTTAGACAGACTTTTTAAAAAAAGCATTCCCACAAGTTACATATCTCTTCCACTTACTTCACTGATGTTCCTAGTTTGTTCTAAACCATGATCAAAAGCAAAAACCTGCATACATTGGGAGCTGAGGAAGCACACAAGCATGAATCCACATGATGTCTGAAACAGGTCAAAGATTTAAGTTAATCCATAATTTTTTATGGGCCCTCATTTGCAAATACAATACACGAAGGCTTTTTCAAGCAAGGAACTTCTGCCACTTTGGATTTGAAACTACCACTGACTTCTCTTCAACATTTAAAATATACTACATCTTGCCTGACAAAAGCCTCCCCTTCATACAGTCCATTTTATGTATCCTTCACCATCTCGTTTTGCTTCCTGTCCGTTAGCTTGCACATGGATTAAAATAATCCAATCGCATGTTGTCTTCTGGAGATTATCTGGGCAAAGAGGCCCTTTCCAACTTCAGTGACCTCTCGTGGCTCTTGGGAATACTTTTCAGAGAACACAAAGCAGTAACAAACACACAACCAGCATATGACAGTGCAAATCAACCACACATTGGCACCTAAACGAAAAATTTCAGCCTACTTCAAACATAACCCATCTCAAACACTCTTCATAACAGCCAAGTCTTCTTGGCATCTGAAAGAACTGAAAGTAGAAGTCAGACAGACTTCCAAGGAAGGGAATTTCAAACATCAGGGCCACCACTGTAAAGGTCCGACTTTTGGAAAGGAGACAGCTAAATATGAAGCATACCAACAACCCCTCAAGCCTAGATCTCTGGAAGTCTTCACCCAGCAGCTTCATGTAGATCTTGAAAAGCATGAGGACTATGGAACCTGACAATATTGCATAGTCCAAAGGGCAGAGCAGAATACCCACCATCTTCTAAACTCTACCTTCTAAGGAATTCGCAAAGCCATCTCTACACAATATGGGTTTACTTGCTTGCTTAGATCATAAACATAAAAAGTTTTTCTATGTTATTAAAATGTCTCTACATACTTTCAGGAAAGGGAAGACACTGCAAATCAGCAAATGAAGGCTTCTTGAAGAATTCAGGTTCTGAGGGATTCTGTACCCCTGAAGACTCCTTGGAGCATCTGTTTCATTTTGTGATTTTCTACTCTGCAGTTTAACAGAATTATGTATTTTTTTCTCCTGAACAGGACTAGAAAGTGGAATTTTAGCCCTTTAAAGTCATTTTTGCCCAATGTTGTATATATGCAACAGAGACCAAACATGTACACCTGTGGACCAGGCAAAAATGGGTTAACCGTTGTTTACTTGTGGAGTGACCAATTCCACAGGAGTTCAGGAAAATCAAGACTGAGGTCAGGGTAACAACTATTCTAAAGTAACTGATGTGACTGAATTCAACTTACTAGTACACCTTTTTCAAGACAGAAATTCTCACTTTGCTTTCAAGTAAAGACTGAGCTGCTAATAAAGATTTATCCAGCTTGAATCTTACTTTAGTGATACAAGGCAGGCCACTCTTTCTCAACTTCCGAGCTACAAAAGAGGAAATACTACTACCACTTTACAGAGTTATTCTAGGACAGTGTTTCTCAAACTGTTGGTCAGGACCCACTAGGTTGGTTGCAAGCCAGTTTCAGGTGGGTCGCCATTCATTTCAATGTGCATTTTATTTTTAATATATTAGATTTGTTGTTGCCATGGTATGCAACTACATTTGAGGAAAAGTTATGGATCAATATCTTTAACAGGCTATTAAGCTATATGCTTTTAACAAAGATAGTCAATGGGGCTTACCCTTGGGTGAGTGTGGATCGGATTCTAACCTCTGAGATATCAGGGACCCTTTTTCAACAACTGCTTGGGAGAATTAGAAGAGTTCTTCTTTACTTTAAAGAAATTTTTAAACTGTCATTATCAAAAGTGGGTCCTGGTGCTAAAAGGTTTAAGGGAGAACCACTGTTCTTGGAAATACGTCCAGATAATACACATCAAACTCCATATAAACGTCAAATGTTAATCTTCAGCTCTGATTGAGGACCTCTAGCCAGGAAAGCAAAGACATGTGGTGAGTGGAGAGGCAGAGCCTCTCCACCAGAGCCCTTTGAAAAGCGCTGCCGCCTTGTGAGGTGCCCAAGCACTCGCAACTCATGCGCTATAGCATGCGGTGGGTGGAGAGGCAGGTGCGACAGAGCCTCCTCACCCAGCAGGCCACCACTATATCGTGAGGGTTGCAAGTGCTTGGGCACCTCACACTGCGACAACACTTTTCAAAGGGCTCCAGTGGGGAGGCTCTGCCTCACCTGCCTCCACACCCACAGCACACCCCTACAGGAAAGCCACGGGGTGGGAGGCAAACAAGCTCCCCCACACCGCTCTGGGGCCCTCAGCGTGCCTGTCAGCAGCCAACACACCTTGAGAAGGATGGAGGGCGGCAGCTGGTTGATGTCCGGCGAGGGGGACTGAGGCTCCCGGCAGCAGTCCCCGGGGTTCTCGGGGGGCTCCTCACAGTCCGGCTCGCGGGGCTCCTGCTTCTCCCTGCCGCCGAGCTCCGGGTGCTGCTGCTGCTGTGGCGGCTGCTGCTGAGAGGGGGACCCCAGAGCAGCCTGCCCCTTCCCGCTCTCCCCGGCGTGGTCCTTGGGGGAGGCCCCGCGGGCGCAGTCGGAGGCTGCAGCGGTGGCGGCGCAAGGCAGGGGGCAGAGGTGCTGCCCGGGCGGGGGGCTCTGCCGAGCGGGGGGCGGGGGGCTGCCCGTGCCGGTGGCGCAGCGGGGCTGCTTGCAGGGCGGGCAGGCGGGCAGGCCGACCCCCTTGCGCTTGCAGACCATCTCCGGGGGCGCCTCGCCGGCCCGCCCCGGCGGCAGGGGCACGAGGAGCAGGCCCGAGAGCAGCAGGCGGCGGCGGCAGCCGCCCGGGGCCCAGGAGGCGAGCGGGGGGCGGCGGGCGGCGCGGTGCTCGGGGGGCGGCGACTCCTCCGGGGCGGCGGCGGTCGGGCTGGCGCCGTGGACCAGGAAGCAGAGCATGCAGGGCCCGCGCAAGAAACAGCTCCGGCCCCGCGGCGGCGCCTTCCCCCTCAAGGGGCGACCCCCGCGGGGGCGGCGGCGACGGCGGCGGCTCCTCTCCGCGCTCCAACCACTTCCCTTCCGCGACAGAAAGTGGCCCATATAGGAAGCGCCACCTGAGCCCCCCAGCGGCGCCCCGCCCCGCCCCCTCCTCAGCGGCGCCCCGCCAGCCTCATCCTCCCCGCCGGCAGAACCCGGGCGCCGGAAGCGGCAGCACCGGCAGCCACCACCACAACACGGCCACTTCCGGGACGTCGACGCAAAACTTCCGCTGCAAGCCCCGCCCCTGTCTCTAGAGAAGCGGAGACTAAGCTTACTCGAGTCCTGTCATCACTTCCGGTTCCCTTGAGACACCCCGGCGTCCATGTGCGGGGCAGGAGTGGTGGAAGAGTGGAGGAGCTCAGGGAAACGTGTCAATAAATAGGGTGGCCAGACACAGGGGAGGGCTGAGTGCCTCTGCCTTGAAGCTTCGAGTGGCAGAGGGGATTTGCCCCTTTTTAAGCCCTTCCATGTGGAGCTGCACCTGAACATAAGAGCGTAAGAAGAGCCCCAAGAGCTGGATCAGGCCAAAGGCCCATCCAGTCCAGCCTCCTGTGTCTCCCAGGGGCCCACCAGATGCCCCAGGGAGCACCCAAGACAACAAGAGACCCGCACCCTGGTGCTCCCCTTGCACCTGGCATGCTGACGTAGCCCACTTCTAAAACCAGGAGGCTGCACAGACCCATCAAAGCTTGTAACCTGTGATGGATTTTTCCTCCAGAAATCTGTCCAATCCCCTTTTAAAGGCATCCAGGCCAGATGCTGCCATCACATCCTGTGGCAAGTAATTCCACAGACTATTTACACACTGGAAAGGGACAGGCTTGTTTCAAAAGAAAATGGCAAGGGAGAAGTTAAAAAGCGGTGGTGGTTTGTGTATGATTCCTTTGGTTGGTGAATAAGTGGGAACACATGTCATGTATAACTCTCTGTAGCTTGGTTTTCTACCAAGTTTAGGGGGTGGAATGTTTGCAAGATATTCCTTACATGCTTTAGTTGAGGTTGTCACATTCAAAACATCCCTATGTATTTATTATTTATTTATTTGATTTGTATTCCGCCTTTCTCCCCAAAGGGCACCCAAGGCGGCTAACAGTCAAGTTAAAATACAAACAAAGATAAAAATAAACATTAAAAATACAAAAAAACATTTAAAACAAGATAAAATATATAGCAACAGATTAAAAGCACACAATAGAAGACATAATTTATAAATTTATAAAAACAGCCCTTATAAGGCCTCGAAGGCTTTCCTGAATAAAAATGTCTTCAGGCCCCGCCGGAATGTTAATAATGAGGAAGCTGTCCTCAATTCAAAGGGGAGGGAATTCCATAGTGCAGGTGCCACCACCAAAAAGGCCCTGTTTCTGGCTGCCATTCCCTTCACCACTCTCAATGACAGTACAACCAACAGGGCCCCTTCTGATGACCTCAGAGAATGGACTGGACTATACGGAAGAAGGCGGTCTCTCAAATACGCTGGTCCCAAACCGTTTAGGGCTTTAAAGATCATAACCAGCACCTTGAATTCAGCCCAGAAAAGAATGGGCAGCCAGTGCAGTCGCCGGAGTAGCAGCGTGACAGAGTCAAACCGCCAACCCTCAGCAACGACCCGAGTCGCCATATTCTGCACTAGCTGTAGCTTCTGGACCGTCTTCAGGGACAGCTCCACGTAGAGCGCGTTACAATAGTCTAATCTTGATGTCACTATGGCTTGGACCACCGTGGCCAGATCCGCCAGAAACAGGTACAGCTGCAGCTGGCGCACCAGCCGAAGCTGAGCCAAGGCACTCCTGGCCACAGTCGACACCTGGACATCCAGGAGGAGCTGCGAGTCCAGGAGAACCCCCAAGCTGCGAACCTGTTCTTTCAGGGGGAGTACAACCCCATTCAGAACAGGGCAATAGTCCAGCACCCGCATCGTGGATTTCTGCACCAGGTGAGACGGGGTGACCTTTGAACCTAGACCTAGATAGCCCAGTAGGATATAAACAAAAGTATTCAAATTCACAATAACAAAGAGATGTCTGATTTCTAAAATAGGATGCTTACAAAGCAGAGAAAAAACCAAATTGCCAACTGCATGATTGCAGTCATGCTCAGTAGGATCTGTAAATGCTGGCAATAAGGTGGCTGGGTTTAAATTTAAATTTAAGAAAAAACCACAAATGTGATTCAGAATGCAGCCTTAAATCAAAGAGTGTCTCCTAGACAGTTCATAGATAAGGAAGACTTGAAAACTCCAGGTCTGTATAATTAAATTGACATACACATAAATTAAAACATTTTTAATAAGAAAGTCTTAGCTTAAGCAACTTTTATCTTGTTTGGCAGACAAAAATGGAGTTTCTAACAGCAAAGGGACAGAGGATAACAGGAACAGCTAGGGAGGAACCGGGTAATAAATTTGTCTATGAGAAGGTTCCCTAATTAAGCCAAACATTCCTGAACTGAGCTAAAAGTATAACAGAAAGAGCTAAAATTGGGTTAAAGGTAAATGAAAAGGGATTTCTTATTAGGAACCCTTTTCTATAAAAAGGTTTAATTTGTTTTGTTTTAAATTACACTACTATACTTTCTTCAAAATAATATATCCCTTAAAGGTGTTCAAAGGTCACAGACGAGATTAAATATAGAAGCCCATAGTGTTTAATAAGAACAAAGGAAAGAAGTTTGATAGAGCAAGTGCAGAGAGCAGATTAGTGTTATAGAGGAAGAAACAGTTTATAGAAAGTTAACAGCAGAGTACTAACTTTAAAGTAGATCACAGGATGTGTAAAAGGATGTTAAAGGAAGTTTGGGGAAATTAGTTCACGCAGGTTGGTAAGAGGGCCCTTAAGGAACATGCTAAATCCAAGAAAAGAAATGTAAATAAGCAATTTAGCAAAACCATTTAAAGAGTTTAAAAAACATAAGAGTTTTACCAAGTGTTTTGCTTATACATTCATCTTCAAGTACTTGTATGTATTTCTTAATAAAATGGTATAAAACTTGTTCTTATTTTAAAGGTTTAACAAATGTGAGAACAGCGCACCCTATTGGTTTTTAAGAATTGTTAAAGATTATATAAATTTTAGGATGTAATTCCACTTGTAAGCAAATGAAAAGCCAATCAAAGTTGTGTTGCCCACCTCTCTTCCATCTTGTATGTAAATGAATCATATCTCTGTCCTATAGAAATTGTGTCTCCATTCATGATGTCAAAACTTTCAGCCAATGAGAGATCTAGATTTCGGACAAAGGGATGAAAAATCTATAAAGGTCCAGAACACTATCAAACTTGTCGCCCATGCTGTAGACATGAGTCTCGTGGGTCAATTGTATACAATTTAATAAAGCCTGTGAACTTTCACCATGCGTGTTGAGTAGCTAATTGGGTTGGCCTCTGGCCTTGCAACACAGGAAGACCTCTGTCTTGTCTGGATTTAATTTCAGCTTGTTCGCCCTCATCCAGATCCCAACTGCCTCCAGGCAACGCTCCAGGACAGAGACAGCCACCCTGGAGTCAGGTGGAAAGGAGAGATAGAGCTGGGTGTCATCAGCATACTGATGGCACCCAACTCCAAATCCCTGGATGACCTGTCCCAGCTGTTTCATGTAGATGTTAAACAACATGGGGGACAATATAGAACCCTGCGGCACCCCACACCTCAAGGGCTGGGGTGCCGAACAGGAGTCTCCCAGTACCACCATCTGGGATCTGTCAGCCAAGAAGGACAGGAACCACTGCAAAACAGTGCCCCCAATCCCCACCTCAGCCAACTGTCCCAGAAGGACACCATGGTCAATGGTGTCGAAAGCCGCTGAGAGGTCCAAAAGGACTAGCAAGGATGCAGTCCCTCCGTCCAGCCCTCGGCGTAGGTCATCCACCAAGGCGACTGAGACTGTCTCCGTCCCGAAGCCAGGTCTGAAGCCAGACTGAAAAGGATCCAGATAATCCGCTCCATCCAGGATCCTCTGGAGCTGAGATGCTACCACCCGCTCGATCACTTTGCCCAGAAACTTTCCTATGCATTCAAACATTTAAATGCATTGTATTTAAAATGTATATAAACATTCAAATGCATTCCTATGTGTTTAAACTGTATTTAAACTTTCCTCTGCATTGAAACATTGAGGCTGCAATCCAAACCACACTTTCCTGAGAGTAGGCCCCATTGAACAAAACAACACTTACTTCTGAGTAGACCTGGTTAGGATTGTGCCTATGTATTTAAACTGTATTTAAACTTTCCTATGCATTGAAACATTCACATGCATTTCTATGTATTTAAACATTCCAATACATTCCTATGTATTTAAACACATACGGAGAATGCAGTACTAGAACTGCAATCGAGAACCAGGTGTCTGGTTTGCATACTGTTCAGACTTGGCTCTTTGCAAAACTTCTGCTGGAAGCCACCTGATATTCTCTTGTAAGAGGTTCTTGCGCTGCTGCCTCAACGCAATGCTGCCCCCTTGCGGCAGGGCGGAGCGACTGTGCGCATCCTACCAGATCCTTGCCTGGGGCAAAGAGAGATGGGACCAAGAGAATATTTATTTGGATGCAAAACTATGGAAGGCAGAGTAGAGTGAGCTGCAGTTGTCAAACACCCAGCAGAGGAAATAACCCCTTGGAAATTGTATGTGCATATCAAGCTTGCCCCAGCATCACAATTCATACCTAATCAGTACTTTTTTTTTTTACACCAAAATTAGATGCATTATAACAACACTAGAAAACACGTCCATAGCTATCCCATCTCCATTTGCAACAAACCTTGCACAATGTTTTCCTTAACCCATTTCTGCCTAGCCCACAGGTATACACATTTGATCCCTGTTGCATATATGCAGTGTTGGGTGGAAATGGCTTAATGTGAGCAAACTAGGTGTTATATTGTGGCAGTATAATCTTAAAAACACACAAATGCTGCCGTGTCTTGTGACTGACAGCCGTACCCATAACTATAGATGATCCATGTGATCTCAGAATGTTGGAACAGAAATTCAGTGGTAACTGGTGTCTAAGTTCTTGCAGTCTGAGCCCATGGGAAGACCCAATAGCCACAAACTGCAGTATATATTCAGATATACTGTAGTTCTTGGTTTCCAGTGTCTTGTTCAACACAGAGACAGCGGAACCATTTCAACAAGGAACTGAAGATTGTGCACCTCCCCTCCCCAAAATAACCCTAGAGTTTATCCCTCCATCATACATATCCACCACTAAGAGATTGTCTCCTATGATGAGTCACTGCAAACTGTGCTCTCCCACCTCCACATCTTGAAGAGAACACTGTACAGATGACAAGGGTATATGGGTTTTGATGACCGAAGAATTATTTGAAGTGCAACTCCCCCTTATTCATACATATTTGCCTGAAGGCATCATGTGCGGAAGCAACTTGCAATGAATATCTACTTGATTTAGATACAACACTGGCATCTCATAGGTAGAGATGGATTTTTTAGTAATAAAATAAAAACATATAATGCCACTTTCTGCACTTCTCATTTCTGTAAAAAAGCACACACACACAAAACCAAAAGTTTGTGACATCTGCAAAAACAAAAAAAATTCTCTAACACCTCTATATATTCTGTAACACCTCTACATGCATGTAGATGCATCTGCTGACACTAAACCACCTATATCACCTATCTAGTACACTTTAAAAGTGATTATAATTTACAATTTCTAAAAATGTGCCCTTGGAATAACAACACATAACACTATTCTCTGCACTTCTAACTTTGTAAAACACCAAAATCCATGAAAAAAATAAAATTATTTTCACCCACCTTTACTCATAGCAGTGACGTTCCTGGGGAGGGGGGCAAAGAGAGCAAATACACAAGGGTGCCATGCCCCTGGGGGTGGTGCCACCTTCCTCGCCCCTCCCAATGCCACCCCCAACCGTCACCTGTGTAGTTTTGGTTTTTATGCTTAACCTCCATCCTGAGTTTTTAAAAACTTGAATGTTGGCTTGCTGCTTTGTGATTTTGTCACTGAGCCTAAGGTATTCTCCTGCTTTTGGATTCCCCTTACCCACACCCATGGACCATTGCAATTATCTGCAAGTTCAGTGAAGTTCCTTGTGAGGATGTCAAATACTGTAACAAGATCATGATTTGTAATGTTTCTGCTTTGCCTGTAGATGGCAGAATTGTCTTGGGTAACTTATCATGTACAGGACTGCTAGAAAAGAAAGGAAAGGATGGAAACAAATCCAGCATCAATCAACTGAACAGCGCTTGGTTTTTACATTTGTATTGAAGCAGCAATGTGCAACTGTGCATTTCCACATATTGTAATTATTGAATGTGTAAGACAAGGGTTCCCACATAAGCCACATAGGTCCCACCAACACATCTTGACTGGCCTGGGGAGTCCAATGGCATTAAAACTATATGCAGCCTTCCACTCCTTCTTGACTGCCCCCACCCTCCCCACTACCACATACCTTCTTCTTCCTGCTGGATGAAGTGCTGGGTCACTGAGAGCTTAGCTGACAGACAAACAGCAAGCAGTCTTGGAGCGGCAAATATCTAGCAACTATTGCTTTCTATTGTGAATGTTCTTAGACTTATGTACAAATTTTATATATTATTTTTGATAATTTACTTGCTCTGGCCTACCATAGGTGCAAGACTAACTGATGTGGCCCTGGAAGCTGAAAGTTTGGGGTCCCCTGCTATAAGATGTGACTGAAGTTCATATACTGTAATCAAAGGCTGAGTAAGATTCTCTAACTGAGCAAACCCACCCACTCTACTACATTCTCTTCAACATGTATTTGTTCAGGAAAATAATTATTTGTTGTGATGCAGCGCAGTGTTTTGAAATGTTTCACTTTTATGTCAGAGACTAGTATTGAGTTCATATGCCTGTATAATATCACATTATTTCTCTGTTTATTTTTGCTCCCATGTCCTTCTCCTCTTCTTTTGGTCCTTTTCTGCTTTTGAAACTTATCAGGGTGATGTCCTCTCATACACTGTAAAGTGTATGTGTGGATGGCACTCTCTCCCTTGCTGCCCCTTCTGCTTGGAATTGCCTTATAGAATGCCTATGTGATCTTTTCGTCAGATCCTTCTTCAAGATCCAAACTTCTTGTGCAGTTTTCACCAGGCAGCACCAATCTCCTGTGTGACATCCTGGCAACGGCCACTGAAAATGTGCCATAAGGCACATCACTGTGGGCAGGAGCGGAATGGTGCAGGCGGGGGGGGGAGCAGTTCAGGCCCAGGAGGGGGTAGGGCAGCAGCAAAGGCTGCCATTGAATCCCTCCCAGGCCTTGGAACCCTACATGGGTTTCCTCGGTTCTGCACCAGCCCTTGCCCCGAGGAGATCTCCAACTGTCTCCTTGTCCCCACAGGATTCAGCAGCAACCATTTCTTTGTGTCAATATCTAAATTGTAAGCTCTTCAGGGCAAAGGTCTGTCCGATTAGTCGTTGAAAAACACTAAGGGTGCAATCCTAACCTCTTATGTCAGCGCTTTCCAGCACTGGCATAGCTGTGCCAATGGGACATGTGCTGCATCCTGCAGTTGGGTGTCACTCACTTTGAGAGGCCTCCTCAAAGTAAGGGAATGCTTGTTCCCTTACCTTGGAGCTGCATTGCCCTTATGTCAGTGCTGAAAAGCACTGACATAAGGGGTTAGGATTGCGCCCTAAATTAATGAATGGTATATTAGAATTATAATTTTGTGTACACACAATGTGTGTGCGTGATGAATAATCAAGACCATGTATGTGTGTATATACTGTACTAGGTGTGTGTGTGTGTGTGTGTGTGTGTGTGTGCGCGCGCGCACGTGTGAACATGATCCAGTAAATGAGATTCATCATATTCTTGTTTAACTTCTTTTCAGCTTGTAGAGAAGGCCCTCAAGAGGGCAGCAGTTCATTTTGGAAATGATGTGAAAGATAAATACAGCTGCTCCTTCCTATTGTATTATATTGTGACACTCAAGTGACAGCCTTGTCAGTTT
This sequence comes from Tiliqua scincoides, assembly GCF_035046505.1. Classification (NCBI taxonomy): domain Eukaryota; kingdom Metazoa; phylum Chordata; class Lepidosauria; order Squamata; family Scincidae; genus Tiliqua; species Tiliqua scincoides. The sequence continues at coordinate 47,599,421 of NC_089822.1, forward strand.
GCAAGCAGGAGAGTGGGAGGAGAGGAGGTGGTGATGCATCTTTCGAAACATTTCTGACCTGCCCTGATTCTTTACACTGTCAGTGTCTGCTAAACAGGTGCTAATTGAGACTGACGGGATACCATGGCATGGATGCAGTTATTTCCAGACATCTCATTTTCTAGGTGTCTGCTGTCTTTGGTAACATCTTATTTCCAAGTCAGAGCACATAAAATGACAATCACTTTTGCCACAAGTATGTTGGCATTTCACCCGTATTTTCCATACTGAACACCCAGAGAGAACTGGGTGAAGTTTTAATGCACACAGGTCACAGTTGTGGTGGTGGTAACAATGGTTTTATTGTTGCACTTTTTAACAACATTGTGTATTTTTTAGAGGAGGAACTAAATGTGAAAAATCAAGGACCACACATGCTTACATGCTGTTCTCATGCTGACAAGCAATCCTGACAGTGGAGAACAGGTGCAGGTCTCCACCACTTGATCAAGAACCCTTCCCCTTAAGCTCCCAGTGTATCTGGGCTCTTGCAGTTACCAATTCTTGAAGTAAAAAACACCTGCACAGAGCAGATGGCAAAGCCAAGGGCAGAGCCCAGTGATTTGGGCAATTCTGGAGGTGGAGCCCACAAAAGTTGTCTATTCACATAAGGCTAAACACACATCCAGATAGCAGAAAAACTGGCTTAGTTTCTCTATACTACTATTTGTTGTTGGCATCCTTCAGTCTCAGAAGACTATGGTGTCATGCTCTGAATGGTGGTTCTGGAACAGAGTGTCCTCTCCAGTGCGCGAAGCCTGGGTAAAGTAGGTATGGAGGATAGGCTGTTTCCCATGCAGCAAATCCCCCCTCTCCACGTCACTGAAATGATCCAATGGAAAGGCAGAGGCCAATACGGTTGGTTCCAGCGGCGTCGCAGGAGTTGCCAGAACATGACTCTGTTCAGCCATGAACTGCCTCAGGGACTCCGGCTCCGGATTTTGCCTCAAGATTGACTCCTGAAGCCTTTTCCATAACTGGATGTAGCCACAAGGCAGCGGAGGTTTAGGATCAGAGTTTTCCTTCTCTCAGATGAGCTGCCTTCCCAGGCTGACGAGTCCCATGTACCCGGTGGCTGTTTAGTTGCCTCTTACGACAAGTACAGCCAAACTGAGGACCTATTCTTATCCCCGGCCCCCATACTACTACTACTATTCCACTTTTCAACAAAAAAATTCACAAAGCAGTTTACAGAGAAAAATCTCTCATTTGTCGACCCTAGAGGCTGGCTCTGAGAAACAGTAGTTTGCCCTCACTTGGTAAATTGCCAGAGGGTTCTGTTCCATTACTAAGGCAAGTGCTCTGCTGGCGCAGTGAAGGATTGTGCTGCTAATCAATCCAAGAGGGATAGCTGTGTTGGGACAAAAATGAATAATCTCTGGCCCTGGAGCGATGATACAACCACAACTCATCACCTCTCTATATCTCAGTAAGTTGCCAACATTTTTCAGCATTTTGTTAACAATACAGTTCATATCCTTTGATTGAAAGGAAGAGATGAGCAATCATATTAAGGTGTCCGGGAAAGAGGTTCTCCAGATAAGAGTGAGTCTAAATCAAAATCTCCAAAAGTGTGCAAGCAGCATCAAGTTCCCTCTATGGGAACATATTGGCTGTTATCCTTCAGTTCACCCTCGGGTTCCCATGACATTTTATTTGTGATTACTGCACCCTTGAATTTATTCTGTGCAAAAGGAGCAATAAATATTTTTAAAAAGAAAATACTCATATTACTGAAGTAAATATGCTTCCTGTACAAAAAAAAATGGATCAAGTTTTTATTTCGTATCTATTTTAAAACCTTTTTATGTTTATATAGTTCAGATTGTTAAGTTTGTATCAGTTTAGGCAATACAGGTTCGGCATACCTTATCCAGAATTCTGAAATCCAAAGTATTCCGAATACCATGACCTTTTTGAGCACCAACATGATGGCACAAATGGAAAATTCCACACCTGACATCATGTGATGAGTTGCACAAAATTATTTTTGAAATATTGTATAAAATTACCTTTAGGCCATGTGCATAAGGTGTACAGTATATGGAAATAAATGAATTTCATGTTTAGACTTGGCCCCATCCTCAAGATTTCTCATTATGGAAGTATTGGAAAAATCTGTAAAATATGGAAAAATCTGATATCCAAAAGGCTTCTGGTCCCAAGCACGTTGGATAAGGGATTCCCAACCTGGACATTCAGTGCTGAACAGCCACTTGTGATGGACAGACTCACTTCCTAAACTTGAGATCTATGCCATTCAGTGCAAGTTACTGCACATGGTAGAAAACTGTTGTCACAGGGCAATTCAGATGATACTTTAAGCACTGAACTGGACCCAGGCAATCAAAGACATGAGCGCTCACAGTGTGCACATGTCTTGACTCTTCTCACAACCAAGTCAGTTTCATTAATCCTGTGAGGAGTGATTTAAAAATACTTTAATAGTAGGCTTAGCAGAGTATGTAGAGGGGCAGTGGAGGTGAACTCAATGGGAATGAGTTTGGAAATTCATTTTAAAATGACCTTCCATGGCATTTTCAGATCATGTCAATGGAAATCATTGTGACATCACTTCTGGAAAGTAGCATGGTGGCGCTTGGGAGATGCAATTGTGCAGTTTGACATGTACACTGCTACTGAGTTTGTTCCTCTCAGCTGGGTGGTTTTGTTGTTGTTGCCGTATATACATCACTTCAGGACTGTTGGTATAGCTCTTAAGTTATTCAATCAAGCTAAGCTATAGTGAGTAATTGCATCTCCTGGAGTTCCTTCCATCAATAGGAGGATCAATCAAGCCCAGTCAAAGATTTGCTGAAGGAAAACTCTGGGAGATATATGACATTAGTAAACTTTTACAATTTCTTCATTTCATTTTTATGGTGTGGACTCTTGGTGAATTCAGGCAGCAAAACAAGATGCCATTTTTCTTGGAACTCCACTGACAAAGTGAAAAAGGCCCAATGATGACAGCTGCTCCTCTTCACATCACATCATTCCCAGTTGTTGCCACAACTTGGGAAGGCCGGTGAAGAATCTGATCTTGTTTCCTGGTGGCAACAGGCTGCATACCACAAGTTAATGGTTCTTCCACGCTAAATCTAAAGCTTGTTGGGAAAATGATCCCCACAAATCACTTCTTTAATAAAACAGCTTATTGATTATTTTTCCCCAAAAAAATCCCTGCAGTGGTGCTATCACATGTTCATAAAATATTAATGCAACAGACCATAACTGCCTGTTTCTGGCCCTTAAATAAACAAGTGAGATACTAAAAATGTCTGATGCACAGAAAGCAGTCAACATTCATTATATTATGGCTACTGAGCTGAAGGATGAACAAAACAAAAAATCCACTAAGATAGTCAGCAGCATTGTATCAGAATTAATATGCATCTTCATGTTATGATTAGCAGCATGCTCTTAGAGACTCAGTGCCAAAATAGTCAAGATGAACATTCCCAGCTATGGGTACTTTTTTTTTTTAAGTAGTAGCTGGAGTTACTGATCTGGACTGCAGCATGAAGGGAGGGAGGGGGTTAACTCTCCTGCTCCTTTTTCTTGATGAAAATGCCTCCCACAAAGCCATTTGTCCTGGGAGGAAATACATAGGGCAGTGTTATTCAAACTGTCAGGTGCGGCTCTTTAGGGAGGAGCCAGGAACTCAAAGGGGAGGCGCAGGATGTCCTCTTGAAGTGACAGAGTCACACTCCTGGGCAGAAGAGCCCTGGGCAGAAGAGCCCGTCTTCTGCCTTTTTTTTATTTTAAGCAGAAGAAAGGGGAGTTGCTCAGCTTCAAGAGTGGCTGCTGCCGCCCTGCCCTCTTCTCCCTCTACTCCGAGGCTGCCACCTTCTGTGTTCGATGCATGTTGTTTCCAAAGCTCTTCAACTTCAACCCCCATCTGGCAAGTACCAAGCATGCTCATTTTGCAGTCCTTGCCCTTACTGACCATCAGAAAGAAACCCTCCTTGATCCTTGTCTGGTTGGTTCCTAGTTCCCAGCCTGGGATCACTTCTCATCAAAGTGAAATCTCTCTTTTCAACCCCTTCCCTCTTCTACTCCCCCCTTTCAATCTCCAAACCTTCCTGCTTTCCTCCCCCTCCCCAAATAAAACACTTCCCAGGGGTCTTAAAGTTGTTTCCATGCAGCTGGCAAAGGGGGGAGGGAAGAGACAAGCACACTTTACTTGGCCAGGAGCAGAAAAAGGGTACTGTTTTTATTAATCTTGTTGTTTGACTGAAGAGGAAAGGCTATATTTTTAAAGTGATGAATCTTGCTATTTGAAGGGAATACTTATCAGCCATTGATGAAGTGATTGCCAGCCCAATCCTATCCACACTTTCCTGGGAGTAAGCCCCATTGACTCTAATGGGACTTACTTCTGAGTAGACATGCATAGGTTTGAGCTGTGCATCTCCTAGTATAGGAGACAAATCAGCTTCCTAACCAAACCCTTATCAGCTCTGAGATATTTTCATGGTCTATTTTTGTTTTCCCCACCAGCTGCTGGAACAATTTAATTTCATTACATTAATAAAGGGTTCAATCCTATCCAAGGAGAATGGGAGAAATGACTAGCTGGATTGGGGTCCACAGGGGTGTGTGTGTGTGTAATGTTGGTCAGACTGGTTGTTCACAAAGTTCATTTGATAAAACAATTCTATTGGTATGCTTACAAAGTTAAAAAAAAATGAGTCTTCCTGGACCAGATAAAATCTACCTACTCCAGTATCTTGTCTCCAACAGTGATCAGCAGCTGATCATTTATAAAGCATGTATATTGCTGTGTATTAATAATATATTTTAAGATCTGCATTTAATTAATGATATGATTAATATATTTAATATTTCTGGCCACTTCCTGTTTAATGATGTCACTTCCAGCCCTCAGGAACATGATGGGGAGTCATGGCCAACAGCCACAGGGGTCAAGGGAGCCACTGGCCAGAAAAGTTTGAGTACCACTGACACAGGGGGTAAACATATACACTTCTGCTTGGAGCAATAACAGCTTTGGAGATGAGATATTTCCCCATCAGGAAAATGACAGAAGCAGAAAGAATGTAAAAAAACAAATTCTGTCCTATGATGCTTATTCGGAGACCCACTGTCGCTATTCTTTTTTAAGACAAAAGCACAATTGCACATTTTTTACTCATTCATTTTGGGTGCAATCCTAACCAACTTTCCAGCACTGGCATAGCTGTGCCAGTGGGGCATACACTGCATCCTGCAGTGGGGAGGCAGTCAAGGGGGCCTCCTCAAGGTAAGGGCATGTTTGTTACCTTAGCTTGGGGCTGCATTGCAGCTAGGTCAGCGCTGGAAAGTTGGTTAGGATTGTGCCCTTTGTCTCATTTATCTCAGGTTCACCCACAATGCAGTTTCATGGACAAAATGTTGGCAGATTTACCCTGAGGAGGCCTGAGTTCCAGGCCCTGTTCTGCTCTGAAGGTCTCAGGATGGAATGCAGCCTATCATCAGCTCTCAGCTTGAACATAGCTTTGTTGCAAGAACTGGCTGTGTGACCATTCAGTTCCTTACCTGTTGCTATTCTGTTAATTACTAATTCCAAATCATATTAATTCAAAGTGCATCAGCCAAAGACGGGCTAATCAAGGGGCAATTCAACCCTAATAATCCCCCAGCTGCTTTGACATGCAAAAAAATAAAACAGGTGGAACCTGCAAAAGGAACAGTTCCCCAGAAAAGACCTAATTGTACCTTTGGGCCCAATCTTGTCCACCACTAGCACCCTGCTGGTATCAAGTGGGGGGGGGGAATGTTGGATCAGGAGGCTTCAGAAGGAAAAGGGGGGTTTAAATTTAAGTCCTTTTACCTCTCTTTAAGCCTCCTGCTCTGTAATGGGTCTCCTCTGACTTGTACCAATGATTTTGCTGCAGCAAGTTAGAGGAGAGAAAGGGGGTGGGGAGGCTGCAAAAGAGGGAATAGGATCCAGCATGCACCATCACCACCAGATCCATCTCCACCCTCATTCTTCCCCACTCCATTTAGCCCCTCCCCACTGCTACCTTACCTGCATGTGTGGCAGCACTCCCAAAATGGCCACCAAAGAAGCACTCTGCACTCCATTTTGTGGTAGCAGAAGAGCACTGTGTAAAAGCACTGGGCTGTAGGAAAAAGCATAGAATTCAGCACTTTGTTAAGATGTAATGCAACAATGTTTTCATGCCTGATTATGTCTGCGAATTGGTTTGGATGATACTGTCCAAGCTCTCTCTTCCATGGAATTAGGCACACATGAGTACATACTACTCCCACTCACAGCACACCTTTCCCCTTCTTCTAATTGCATGTAAGGTTGTTGCAAAGGAGGTGGTGCTTTCTCCAAAGCTCCCTTCATATGCAATCTAAATGCTGTTTGGAAGTAGTATCCAGATCACATGTGGGGGGAAGTTTGAACAAATCTCTCAACAATTAAACAGAGGGAGGGGCCAGGAGTGTGAGCAGGACATATTCATGCACGTCCTTAATTATACAGGTAAGGGGTCCAAACACATAAGAACATAAGAACAGCCTCACTGGATCAGGCCATAGGCCCATCTAGTCCAGCTTCCTGTATCTCACAGCGGCCCACCAAATGCCCCAGGGAGCACACCAGATAACAAGAGACCTCATCCTGGTGCCCTCCCCTGCATCTGGCATTCTGACATAACCCATTTCTAAAATCAGGAGGTTGCGCATACACATCATGGCTTGTACCCCGTAATGGATTTTTCCTCCAGAAACTTGTCCAATCCCCTTTTAAAGGCGTCTAGGCTAGACGCCAGCACCACATCCTGAGGCAAGGAGTTCCACAGACCAACCACACGCTGAGTAAAGAAATATTTTCTTTTGTCTGTCCTAACCCGCCCAACACTCAATTTTAGTGGATGTCCTCTGGTTCTGGTATTATGTGAGAGTGTAAAGAGCATCTCCCTATCCACTCTGTCCATCCCCTGCATAATTTTGTATGTCTCAATCATGTCCCCCCTCAGGCGTCTCTTTTCTAGGCTGAAGAGGCCCAAACACCTTTCCTCATAAGGAAGGTGCCCCAGCCCCGTAATCATCTTAGTCGCTCTCTTTTGCACCTTTTCCATTTCCACTATGTCTTTTTTGAGATGCGGCAACCAGAACTGGACACAATACTCCAGGTGTGGCCTTACCATAGATTTGTACAACGGCATTATAATACTAGCCGTTTTATTCTCAATACCCTTCCTAATGATCCCAAGCATAGAATTGGCCTTTTTCACTGGCCGCACATTGGGTCGACACTTTCATCGACCGGTCCACCACCACCCCAAGATCTCTCTCCTGATCTGTCACAGACAGCTCAGAACCCATCAGCCTATATCTAAAGTTTTGATTTTTTGCCCCAATGTGAATGACTTTACACTTACTGACATTGAAGCGCATCTGCCATTTTGCTGCCCATTCTGCCAGTCTGGAGAGATCCTTCTGGAGCTCCTCACAATCACTTCTGGTCTTCACCACTCGGAAAAGTTTGGTGTCATCTGCAAACTTAGCCACTTCACTGCTCAACCCTGTCTCCAGGTCATTTATGAAGAGGTTGAAAAGCACCGGTCCCAGGACAGATCCTTGGGGCACACCGCTTTTCACCTCTCTCCATTGTGAAAATTGCCCATTGACACCCACTCTTTGCTTCCTGGCCTCCAACCAGTTCTCAATCCATGAGAGGACCTGTCCTCTAATTCCCTGACTGTGGAGTTTTTTCAGTAGCCTTTGGTGAGGGACTGTGTCAAACGCCTTCTGAAAGTCCAGAAACACAGATGGGGCCATCCAAACTGATCCCATGATTTTCTTTTACCAACAGTAAGAAATAAGAATATAAAAGGAAACATTCACTGGCAGAACTTTTATGTCTACTGTTATACCAGTTTTCACTAAAATTGGCTTAAGATCTCAAATATTAAATTCCATCCATGTCCACTCTATTATCTCTCTCCCCCCCCTCCCCACACTTTCAGGTTTGGTAGCATTCCTTCTGACATTTTAGCTTTAGCAGGAGGTTAATTAGACTCAGTTTCAGTGCTGCTGAGATGCTTTAGGGCAGGGCACAACAGACCAGTTTTTAAATGTCTGTATTTTAGAAACCCCAGGAGATACCAGCATGAAACCTGTAGCAGATTGAATCCACAGCTTCCTCCACACAAATATATTGAGTAGAATAGAATTTAGTTCCCTGGTAGAAACTCTAATTGGACAAAGTTGTGCTAATGATGTGCCCCTGAAGGGCATAATGAAAAATCTGACTTTGTAAGTGTGGTTTTGTTTTGAACATGATAGCTTTCAGGCACAACCCAAATGTTAATATCCAGATGTCCATATCCAACAGGGATCAAAGAGTTCCATGCTGAATACAGGATGTTGGCCATCCAGATGCCAACAACTCAGTTTGTACACTTACATTTGGGTGCTTCAAAATATTACTTAAAGATCAAAGTATAGTGTTATTTTGACATGCTAATCTGGGGTTTAGTGTGACAGAAAAGTGAATATCAATGACCAGGTAACATCTGAACAAGGAAAGTCTCTGCTTGTAGCCATGTTGTTAGGCCCAAGTACAAGGCCCCAGCTGTAACCAACTTCTAATCAGTGCATACCAGGCCTGAGAGAACTGTGGAGGAGGCCGCTTCACAGGGCCCTCAGATACCGTACCAAACTACCAAGTGGGCTCCAAGGCCAACTTGATTAACAACAGGGTACAGCTGTGAACTTCTCAGGTTGGGAGGGGGGATTCCACCATGAGTAAGAAGGCTTGTTGCATGTCCACTCCTAGAATGTTCAGCTGGAACCGAGTTCTGATTGGTGGGTGGGTCAGGAGACCTATAAAGGTGAAGGAAAAGAGTTTTTCTTTGTTCTAGCTTTGCCTCTGGCTAAGGGGGCCTGAGTTTTGACCATTCTGACAAGAGGGACCTGCCTTGACTGCAGCAAGGATGGGTTAGACTGGACTTTGGAAATCTAAGACTTCTGTGAGTGATAGTTAGAGTTAGGAGTTCTCTCTTTATTGTTTTATTAGTGCTGAGTGTTGTATTGTATTGGTATGCTCTACCCTAAATTCTAAAAGCTTTGACTGAGGCAGTGCTGTCTGTATAACTATTCTTTAAATCTATATTCAGTAAATACTATCTATTACAACTGACTGGATTATTGGGACTGGTGAAGCAAAAGGGACTGGTTGTGGGAGTTAATCCAGTGTGACTGGGTGGAACCTGGAGACCCAGTACTAGGAGCCTGCTTGGAGGTTCAAGCCAAGTTCAAGGGGGGCTCAGGCTGGAGCACAGTTCAGGGGAGGGTTCCCCAATTTGGCCTGGCTACCAGGATTGGAAGCTCTACAGTTAAAGAGTGATTTGTAACAGGCGTTGGAAAGACCTGAGGGGTGTCAGGTTGTTATATGGGTTTATGGCCACTTGATTACCCTAAGGCCAATAAACAGATTACATGGTCCTCAAGGGAGGGTCACCTTGATTGTCACATTTAGTATGATCATTTTTAGGATTTTTACCTCAAAGGCAGAAAGATAATAAATCTGACCACAGCCTTGTGATAGGAATAGCAATGATATTGACTGCAAAAGTGATAAAGGGCAGTCATGGAATTGTTTTCTTTTTCCTACAAAAGGTTAGCAGTATTTAAAGCATTGCTAAACTAAGTACTCCATTTTTATAGGTAGTACTTGTCAAAAAGGTGAATCAATAGTATCCTCCTGCTGCCAAAAGACACGTTGAGTAGGACCAGGGCCTATCTATCAGGCAGACTGAGGCAATTGTCAGACGGATTAGCAGGGTTGATGGAGGCTGCCATTGCCCTGGTGTGCCTCTGCCATCTCCTGTCCAACTGCCTGCCTAACGGCCTGGCCACCACAGCTGCTGTTCATCCTCTTACTCGAGTTTCATCTTCCCACACTCCCTAAATTTAAACAAGAAGATGGGCAAAGAGCAGAAGAGGAAGTGTGGCGGAGTGGCAGGCTAGAGTGCTGATCAGAGGAGCAGTAGTGGCAGATGATGCGCACAGTGGCAGACAGGGATGATGTGCTACTAGGTAAGGAGAAATTGGACATGGGAAGTTGCTGTGTGCCACTTCAGAGGCTAGCAGTGGCATTTGGCATAGCCCAAACTTGAGCCAGACCTTTCCACAAAGATGGCAAGATGCAGAAGAGGACTCTTGAAACTTCAATTTGTATACATTCCACATTATGTCCATTTTCCAAGGCTGCAATGACCCCTCATGTGATGGAGGACAAGCTCAGCATCCCGATGTATCAAGTGTGACTTGCAAGCACCAGACAAATGCCCAATCATGCAGTGGTGTGGTATTCAGAGTCACAGGGACTGGTCACAGGGAAGATTTGTCCCTCAACTCAGCAGTCCTGTTGTAGTATGAGCTGGGTAGAAGAGGGAATTTCAGGATATGCAGCTTTTCTCAGTTCAGGAGAACTGCTTTTGTTTGCTCCAAAATCTGCCTCCTTGCAACAGTTAAAAATAGGGAAATCCTCTATATTGTCCGTCTATTCCCCACTCTGTTGGGCTAAGGACTCCTAACATATGAATCACTAAACCCCCTTGCCTAACTGGTGTGGCAATTACAATGTCTCATCCATGCAATCATGTTTTCCTTCAGAACTTGGGGCAATCTGCTGGCTGAAGAGCACCCATCTATTTCTCAGGATGCTTCAAGGTGCAAAAGACCAGTAAAGAGTACAGTAGCACCTGCTATTTCTCAGGTTGACCAAGAAAAAAAAAGTAATATGGAGTGAGTTTGACATCATGTTTACTCAAAGCCTCTAAGGAATGCTTTACATGGAACAGGAGGAGAGGCAGCAACAGTGGAAGGAGACAGGCAGCAGTGATTAATTCACTGCTTTAGGCAATCACTTCAGGTGGTCTCATGGATGGGCCAGCAGTAGGCAGTGTCACAAACATCACCCTTGGGGTAGGGAAGGACCAAGGGAGACCCCCAAACCAGCCAGGACTCAACCCTCCTCCTTAAAGGTGGATTTGATTCATGGTTCAACCTTTTTCACTGGCATATCCCTTGGCAGCCCATTTCCATAAATTGTACCCTTCCTATTAGCAAAATGTTTGTAATTAGTAAGACAAGCCCTCATCTCCTCCATATGAATGCCCAGACTTCATGTATTCATCACATATTTTCTCTTTTCATCTGTTTGAAGAACAGAAGACTCTGCCTTTGCACTGTTTTGCACCAGAAATTCTGGGAAACTTTGAGAAATTCTGGGTGATTGTCACTTTCCATATTATGTTTCAGCTTTTTGACTGTGCTGGTTTTCAATCACTGGTTCATAAATGAATTGATGACCAAAAACTAGCTATTGGTAGGGCTTTCACAGCCAACTAGCTACCTCCCTTCCAGGCTGTGCATTCTGGAACATGGCCTGCCTTTTTCTGCCATTATTCCATTCTTTTTCAAGTACCCCTAAAAGTCCTGTTGAGTGTCCCTGGGAGTACATGAATACCAGGTTGGGAACCACTGGTATGTTGTTTACAGTGCACTTACTCTGATAGTGTTTACAAAAAGGTGGTGAAGATCAGAATTTAAAAAGAATAAAAATGTATCTTATGATCTTTTACTATGTTTTTAATAAATTAGAGGCTACAGTTCTTAGGTAACAATTGGTGGTAGGTTATTTTTCAGGATCTGGCCTGGGGTAAAATCAGACAAAACTATAGTCAGACACCCCCCTAAGTTTAACCCCCAACTTATCCGAGGGTCATAGAAAGTTCCATGCTTGTTGGCTCAAAACTTGTGGGCCGCACCGGGTGACGAACCAGGGAGGGGTGACGCGCCCTGGGGGGAGGATGCGCTAACTTCACGGCGTTAGGAGCTACCCCATCATGCCATACAGCGTTGGATGCAGAATGGCCAGAGGGGTGCAATGCAAAAAACAGAATTGAAATAGCTCCTTTCATTCAAAAGTTATGGCCAAAAGACCAGAAGGAAAAATGCATGGAGCCCTATGGAAAGTGAAAGTGAGCTGTATTGCGCGTTTACTTGCGAGTAGGCATACTTACCATAGTCCATCGGAAAGGGCAGACTGAGAGGAATCCAGTGACACCCGATCCAATGAATGCAGCCCCAAAAAACACGGAGAAGGAGGTCCCCCCTCCCAGCTGCGAGTCTATGGATCCCTATGGAAAGTGAAGCAGCCTCATGTTGCCTTTGCTGGTGGTCAGGCCAGGCAAAGGGGAATGTGAGGACACCAGAATGGTTGCAATCCAATGGAGCTGGAGTGCAACAAATGTCCAGAAGCAGCCTCCCCCCCCCCCACTTGAAAGGACAAAAAAGTGGCTTGAACTGGTAAGGAGAAAGTTTTCTATTTTGCACTTGCAAAGCCAGGAGGGTCTTGATATGCCTGAAATAGAAGAACTTTAAGCTGGGCACTGGGGAGGGCTGGAAATCTCACTGATTTGCTTGATGATGTCACTGCTGGCCATGACATCACTTCCAATGGGTCCTGGACAGACTGTCATTCTAAAAAGTGGTTCCCAGTGCTAAAAGTTTGAGAACTGCTGCAATAAGGTGTTAGCAAGTTGACACGGGGTGTGTGTGCGAGAGAGACTCTACAGGTTTTCAAAATCACTAAAATCATCGTTTGGAGGAATAATCCCATCATGTTATATATCAATCAATGTGTATTTTCATGCAGAATGCAATGAAACAAACCAGATTGAAATATCTGTGTTATAACAAAAGGTACAGCCAAAAAACCAGTGGGGGCGGGGCGATGGTACATCACCACGCCCAGCTGGGGCATTGCCCTGCCCACTACATGGGGTGATGCACAGGCCTCCCGTACCAGGTGACTCGAATCCTAGTGATGCTACTGACTCTCATGTACAAAAACAGTGCTCACACAGCCACACATCATATGTGTTCTCTCTCTCTCTCTCTGGTTGAATATCAGATACAAGGGACAGTTGGTGTCCTCCAGCTCTGCTTGTAAATTCTCCAGAAACATTTAGGCCCAAATTCTAACCAACTTTTCCGCACAGACATAGCTGTGCCAATGGAGCCGAGCCTTCCTCAAGGTAAGGGAATGTTGGTTCTCTTCCATTGGAGCTGCATTGCACTTACCTTAGTGCTGGAAAGTTGGTTAGTTTGTCACCCTTAGTTTGTCAACATTGCAAACAGCCTGTTGGATTAAATGGAGATTAACAATTTGCTCAAGGCCACAACTGAATACAAATTCTGTAGCAATACACACCGTTACATTTGCCTGAATCACAATACACACTTTACAGAGACCTTGAGATTTGTTTTGTTGAAGGCCTTTGTGTGTGTGTGTGTGTGTGTGTGTGTGTGTGTGTGTGTGTGTGTGTGTGTACACCAACCAATGTGTCAATATTTTTATCATAATTATTTATATACTGCCTTGGATGTGTCAGCTGTATTACAGGGTCCATGACCTGAGAACCTTGTAAACTATTTGAATGGCATCCTGTGTCAACAGGTTTTCAGGCTTTGTGGCACTGACAGCATCAGCTGGTAATCTGGCCATAGGCAATTGTTATAAATATAGTTGTATTCCACCTGTCTTCCAAACAGCTCAGAACAGCTCACCTGTCATTATTACATTTTATCACGCAACAGTCCCTTAACCCTGATCAGCCAGTGTTCTGAACTTCAAGAAGAATTCCATGAGTTTAGCTTTGGGATTGCATATTCAATAGATTGTACATGTTACAGGTTGTGCTGTACTTTGGATGTACAGTTTCAAATGCTTCATTTGGATTTCCCATGTGAGTGCTTTGCCACAAATGAAACAATAAACTTTGTACAATGCCATCATGATTTCTGTGATGGGATGGAGATGGCAAGAAATGCTACTAATTTAGCCACTGAAAAAGCTACATTTCAAAACCTGTATAATATTAATACTAATCAGTGTTTATTAAGATTCAGACATGTTCACAACTGTTCTAACAGCTGAGTGTCTGTAAGCTAAATTGATTTTAACCCTTAGACAACCATTAACAGCACCACTTCCCATTAAGATAATGGAGTATAGTTGTTTAAGGTGTTTGTGAAATGACATCCTTTTGATTTATAACTGACCTTGACTGAATGGAAGGCCGGATGCAGGCTAGAATTTAAACTCATACAGCCCCATTTGATACCAAATGCTGAATCTTGAGAGAGTACTGAGATCTATAGATTCCTAAATATCTATTTCTCAGTCCTTTCATCAGAGGGATGGCTGGAAGATTGAGGGCCAATGTGCTTCAGTAAATAGACTGTGGGCCCAATTCTATCCACCTTTCCAGTGCCATTGCAGCCACAATACAGCCCCAGGGTAAGGAAACAAATATTCCACAGCGACTGCCCCCCCCCCCACAGCAAGATGCAGCACACACCCCATTGGCACAACTGCATCAGTGCTGGGAAGTTGGATAGGATTGAACCCTAGGGCTACAATCCTATACACACTTACCAGGGAGTAAGTCCCACTGAATTCAGTTGGACTTACTTCTGAGTAGACATTCATAGGCTTCCATTGTAGTATTAGGAATTTATATAGAGTCAGACCATTACTCCATCAAACTTAATACTTTCTGCATTGACAAGTGAAGACTGTCCTGGGTTTCAGATCAGTATTTCATAGCCTTACTTGGAGACATCAGGAATTGATCCTAAAGCACGGGTGTCAAACATAAGGCCCGGGGGCCGGATGTGGCCTGCGGAAGCTTTTTATCTGGCCCTCAGGTTCTCATCTGCTGAGCAGTGCTGTGATGTTACTGCTGAAAGGGTAGCCCACATGAAAATTGGGTGCTCTTGAAATATGATCAAGATTTATGTATTTTCTCTTCAGCTGTTTGCAACTAAGGAACTCCTACGTAGGAAAAAAGTGCTTATTTTTGATTATGACCTGTTTAATGACATTGGTTCCTGCCTAATGACATCACTTCTGGCCCTCAGTAGGCATCATGAATGCTATTCGGCCCTCAGTATGAAACAAGTTTGACACCCCTGTCCTAAAGCCTTCTGCATGCAAAATAAAATTTTAAAAATATGTTTACCATTTTTTCATCTCTGACCCCTCCATCTCTCAACCTTACAGGAATATTGTAATGAGTGGACAGATGACAGGTGTATGCCAACTGCAGCTCACGGGAAGAAGGAATTATTTGATTTTGTATTTATAATCATTCTAAAAACCTCTATTGATCAGCCTTCAAAGAGGCATTCATTTTAGGTGCTACTCTGCTACTGAAATGTGCCATGCTACTTATTGCAAGGATTGTGCAGAAGGTGTATGATTAAATAGAATTATTTAGGAAACGCAGGAAAAACCTACTGACATATATTGCACAGCATCAGAGGAATCCCAGCTCATCCCAGTGATAATGCTTTTCAGCGTTGTGCTAGTTTTTAAATAATAAATGAAGCCACAAGCTAAATAATTAACAAGCTGCGTGTTTAAGATTAAAAACAAAGCAAAAAAACAAAAATGCCTTCTCCCAGGATATCTTTCTCCCATCCTAGAGTGAGTAGAATTGTCTCTATTGATGTGCACATTGAGGACATTCTCTGAAAACAGGCATTCGGAAGGGAGGGAGGTAGTAAAGCAGCTTATGAAAAAGGATGTCAAAAGTTATACACACAATCCTTTGCAAATGTTTACATTAGGCACAGATGCTCACTGTGACACAATGGTTCTAAGTTTAAGGCATGCGATATGACCTTCTAAAGTTCCATTTAGGCATTTGGTGAGCCACTGTGAGAAGCTGGATGGGCCCTTGGCCTGACCCAGCAGGGTTCTTCTTACAGTCTTATAATTGGCAGGCATGTGTGACAGTTTCAGGACTTCCTCTGTAGTGGTACCCAGACTAAGGCAAAGCCCAGCAGGTCAGTCAGGAGGTACAGGACCTCATAGAGCTCCTTCATTTGACAGTGTCCCTACCCTAATTGAGCATTGACTAATTGAGCATTCTCAGGCTCCACCCCACTGCTGTAGAGTGACAAACATCTGGAGCAGGAGCCAACAACTCTGCTACCTCACAGTCACTTTTCACCTGCTTCAAGGGGCAAGCAGTGAAGGCAAGAGCTTCCAAGCATGTCATGGTCCGACCTGAGTCTGGTTCAGGAGGATCATCTGTAGGAGTGGGTTATGTTCAGATTTCTGGGGCTCCTCATTGCCAGGGTCTCGGCCCTGCACCTCAGCAGCAGGTACTGGGGTCAGACAGGCTTCTCCCCCTTGAGCCTGAGCCCTACCTGTCAGTCAAATCCAGACTATAACTCAGCTTGGGCAACTATGTGCACCATACAAATGCCTTTAACACAGGGACTAATATCAGAACTGGAATAATGTGCAATTGTGCAAAATCTTGGGAAGAACTGAAAAATAACTCCATCACCTTTGCTGTTTGAGGTATTACATGTATGGGAATTAAGATATATTCAATTGCTCCCATAAGTGTGCCTGTATTTGAAAATTGAGAAAAACTTTGAATTGTGAGTAGGAAGGAAAAACTTAGGGCCCAATCCTAACTAAATCCCCCACCACTGATACATATGTGTTAAAGGAGTGCATGCTGTATCCTGAGGGAGGCAGTTCTGGAGATCTCCTTGAAGTCAGGGAACATTCCCTTACCTCAGAGCAAGCATCCACTGCCTCAATGGGTGTCAGCTATTTTGCTGGCACAAGTCAGAGGAAAGTAAGGGAGAAGAAAGAGGAAAAGGAACAGGGTTCAGATCCTGTGCAAACTGGTGATAGTAAGATCTTCCCTTCCCTCTGCCTCCCTTCCAGAAACTCCTCTATTCCTCCCCTCCCCCTCCCCACTTTATTCCACCTACCCCCAGCCACTCTCTGCCCCCCCAACTTTTGCTTATGTTTGCTACTTAGTTCTAGCTAGGATTGGACTGTAAGGACGCAATCCTAACCAACTTTTCAGCACTGACATAGCTGTGCCAAAGAGGCGTGCACTGCATCCTGCAGGGGGGAGGCAGTCAAGGAGGCCTCCTCAAGGTAAGGTCATGTTTGTTACCTTACCTTGGGGTTGCATTGCAGCTAGGTCAGTGCTGGAAGTTGGTTAGGATTGCACCCTAAGATGTATTGTGTGTGTATGTGTATATACTCCTTTTTTATGACTGAGCATTCAGGATGTTTTACATGTCACACACAGCATCATCTCATTGCTTCTACTTGAAAAGTAGTTTAAAAAGATGAGATAGCCCAAAGTACTGTTTAATATATAATGCACACATTTTTGGAATTATTCATAGGTATGAGGCCAGTTTTTGTGTCACTGTGGTTGCTAATATGTGATGTGACCAGACAAGGAGTTGAGACCTGTTTCCTCGTCAACAACAGATGGCTTTAAGCCGTTGGTACCAATGTCTTGTCATTTGGCATCACACTTACTTCAGAGCTGTCATCTCTAAATTATTGTGATGGAAAAGTGATGGCAGCTTGACAAATGAAAAAAGTGCTGTGCTACAATTCTCTCTCTCTCTCTCTCTCTCTCTCTCTCAGAGAGAGAGAGAGAGAGAGAGAGAGAGAGAGAGAGAGAGAGAGTTTTTCCAAAAAATTGTTGGGGCAGTCTCTCTTAACAGAGATTATTAGGTTGCATCCAGAGCATAGTGCTCATGGAAAAAACAATGATGAAAGACCCTAATAATTAGAGGTCTTCTTAAATGTTTTTATTTTTTCACAGATTTTGTTTTTCCCCCCAGGAAGGAAAAGTACAGAAAGTGATGTTATGTGTCTGGACTTCTGTCCTACTAGGGAGAGAAATCAAAAATTCAATCCCATCTCCTGGAACTCCTTCCTGTACATGCAAGGCAAATTTATCTCCTTTTCAGTTGCCAGAGTTCAAAGCAGAAGGAAGGTTCTGCTTTGTTCAAAGGAAGAAGGAAGTTCAAAGGAAGAAGGAAGGCCATTGGGCCCTTGGCCCTTGCTCCCTCCCGCCTCCTGCTCCTGGACCTTATATAGAAAAACTTGATATGGATAAAGATCAGTGGTTCTCAAACTGGGGCATTGTGATGCCCCAGCCAGAGAGCCCTGGCCTCTGCTCCCTTAAGGGGCGGGGAGGGGGGAGGCAACGACGCAATTGCCAGAATCCCGTCACTGTTGAGGGATGCAGGGGCTTGCCTGGACTCATCACAGCCTGCAGCAGCCTTCCGGGGGTGCAGGGAGTCCCTCACCAGCCTCTGCAGGGCTCCCCAACATTCGGAGACAGTGCAGATAACAATCGCAACCCACTTTCAGTTTGTGATCGCAAAAACGGAAGTGCGTCACAGTCGTTATTTTGACTGTCTCCTCATATTGGGGAGCCCTGTGGAAGCTGGTGTGGGGCTCCTTGCACCCCCAGAAGGCTGCTGCAGGGTGTGGTGAGTCTAGGCAATCCCCTCTGCCCCTCAACAGCAACACGATTCTGACAGTTGCCTCACTGTCCCCTCCCCTTCCCCACAAGAATTTACAACGGGGCTCAAACTCCCTGCAAGTTTGAGAACCGCTGAATAAAGGGGGGGTCATTTATGTGCAGCATGGATAAGTGAAACGCTGTATAATAATAATAATAATAATAATAATAATAATAATAATAATAATAATAATACAGGTATTTATATACCGCCTTTCTTGGTCGTCAGATTTCTCCTCAGACTTTAATTCAAGGCGGTTTATATAGGCAGGCTATACTAAATCCCAATAGGGATTTTTACCATTGAAGAAGGTTCTGTCTTTCAAGAACCACAACATTTCAGATGGATCTTTTATGATCTGGTATCACATTCTGGCCTCCATTTTCCTCCCACCCAGGCTGACAAAGAGCAGGTGGAATAACTTGGCATAACTCAGCTAGGCTTGTCAACTGTTTCAAGGTCTCGCCGTTCACAGTGCCAGTGGCCTCAAACTGATGACCTTTGGATGTTATCTTCAGGCAAATGGAGGCTCTACCCTCTAGACCAGACCTCCTGCCCCAGACTAGACCTCCTGTCCCTGCTGCCTCCTGCTGTATAATGAACATATTTATAAAGGGAAGTGTAAATTGTATTGCTTTTCAGAATGTTCAAAGTACTTCATATAAAATATTCTATCATCTCTACATGAACCCTGTAAGCTGGGTCAGTATTATTAAACTCGTGTTACAGATGAGGCACTGAAGATGAGAGAGACATTTGCTGAAGTTCTCCCTGTAAGTGCATGACTGAGGAAAGATTCATACTTCCTGGCTCTCTAATAAGGATACTTATATACCGCTTTACAATGAAGAATAGTTCACAAGCTGTTTACAGAGTAAAATAAATCAATAAATGGTTCTCTACTCATTCTCTGCAGCGCATACTGCTAAAGGATGCACCTCATGTCACATCATGTCACAGTCTAATTTGTCTAAAACAGCAGTTACTCTGAATCTATGGAACTGGGAGGAGGTATATATAGCCATTTTGTGTTCTAAAACAAATACATCAAATACTGGAGTTGCTTTGGGTACATTTTAAGGAGCTGTATTACTTTTGGCCACAAGGTGGTGATGATGTATTTTGCAAAGCCTGCCAAGAATTCAGACTCCTAGTACAACTTAGGTTACATTCATTCACACCCTTTACAAGCCTGGAAGCTCAAGCGGAGATGTTCTCTGCTGTACCACTCTGCAGACTGTGTATTTGTGGTTGCACTCCGAGCACGCACCCCAGTTAGCCTTTTGGAGCTGCAGCAGACACGGGGTTCAATGCTTACTCTCATCCTCATTCTTAACTGTTCTGCATTATTTATTCCAAAGGGTAAATGTGGATTTCTGGCTGCAATATACCTCTGCCAAGGGGGAGAGATAACACAGCATAGAAAACAGGATGGGACTCAAATCAACACACAAAATATATGGTGTATTCCATGCCCAGAGTGTACTGTTATGCTTTCACATATGAGTAAATTTCCTATCCTGGGAGCAGATGCAGAACTTTTCCAATCAAATGAACATCAGAAATTGGCAAAATGAAGAGGAAAGCCTTCGCCACACAGAAACCTTCAGCAGTTGGTTTAGGACCCAGAAATGGGCTATATGACCCAACCTCAAGTGGGTTGTGCCAGTGCAGCTGCCACCACTTTGTTCTGAGGCTCTGGCTTGCACAGTTTTACTGGTAGCCTGGGCAAGACGTCCTAAACGAGATGCACCTCACCAGAAACTCTGGCTTTGGAGAGGATGCTCCAGTCAAGCCCCTAACTTCAACAGGCCCCCTTGGTCTCCCACCCATCTGCCTGCTCACACATCCTTCTTGTATATTCTTGGTTCTTAAAGAGCCCTTCCTATTGGGTACCATGTTGCAGGTTAGGGCTTAAGAAGGGTCTCTGCTCTTGAGAAGTTCAAAACCAATGGTCTAGATACAGGTCTTAATACAAAGGCAGGTCTGTATGGGGAGTGCACTTGATCTTCAAAAGTTTTTGCATTCCAAATGACCTTTGTCTTCATTTGGCTACTCGATTGTGGTGGCCTTGGAATGGTGCATAGGCATGATCTGATAATTTCAGGCTGCAGTCCTAACCAACTTTCCAGCACGGACATAAGGGCAATGCAACCCCAAGGTAAGGGAACAAACATTGTCTTAACTTGAGGAGCCTCCATGACTGACCCCTGACCTTAGGATGCAGCACATGCCCCACTGACATAGCTATGCCAGTGCTGGAAAGTTGGTTAGGATTGCGCCCTAAGTCACTAAACAATGTGATGATGCCTTGGTGAAAGTTTCTTATGTGGGACATACTGTAACAAATACTAGCATCCAGATACTGCTATTCAAATAACCTCTGGTTTATATTTTCCTACTGTAGCTGATCTGAGAGTCGGCTCCATTAATTCTCAGCTGGCATATGGTCCCTTGGAGACTGTGGCCAGGCCAGCTGGTGCAAGTTAAGACTCCTAACCCATGCCAATCCTAATGATTTGGCCAGAGACAGCTAATGAATCTGGTGTTTATAACTGGCTGCCCGCCCAAGTGTCAGAGCATGAGAGAATCAGTTCCCAGAAGTGTATACACAGAACAACTTTGCAACCGAAATACATGACTGCTGTAGTGTTTCCAAACTGAGTATCATTTCTTCATATTGTTTTCTGGTTAACAAAAAGCACAGTGATCAACTGGAAAAGAATTTCCTGGCAGCTTGTGCTGAGATCAAGATCCAAGGCAAATCCAGCCATTTCAGATGGCCAATATCTGCCAGGAAATAACTAACCCTGAGGTCACTGTTTTTGGAAAGCGTGTACGCGCATGTCCACATGAGAGTGCGTTTAAATTGCTACGCAAGAGGTTCTTGAACCTTACACAGCTGGCAGTCATCTTCTACAAATGAACATTTCTGACCATGGCTAAATGGTGTATCAGGCCAAGAAAAAATAGACTTTCACCTGATTTCATGCTGTCTTATGCATTAATAAGAAGCACTTCTGTTCTTAAATTTCAATTGACCAAGTAGGGCTTTCTTTCAATTAAATATGGATGGAAAACACATGAAAGAAATGTAGAGGCAACAGCTCAAGCAGCAAATCGTTGGTGTCTATGAGTCTGATACTATGACTCTGATAGCTCTGTTATGAGTCTGGTATGAGTCTGTGGTCTATGAATAGACCACAGCTGCGATACAAGGATATCTGCAAGAGGGATCTGAAGGCCTTAGGATTAGGCCTCAACAGATGGGAAACCTTGGCCTCTGAGCATCCCACTTGGAGGCAGGCTCTGCAGCATGGCCTCTCCCAGTTTGAAGAAACACTTGGCCAACAGACTGAGGCAAAGAGGCAAAGAAGGAAGGCCCATAGCCAGGGAGACAGACTTGCTCCCAGTGTGGAAGGGATTGTCACTCCCGAATCGGCCTTTTCAGCCACACTAGACGCTGTGCCAGAACCACCATTCAGAGCGCGATACCATAGTCTTCCGAGACTGAAGGTTGCCAACAAATTAGTCTGATAAACAATCTGATGTTCAGTAGCATGGTTGTCATAACTTAACTTTGAAGGCTTGCAAATGCTCTTTCTAATTAAAGCCCTTAATTTTAAATACCTTTTATAGCTTCTACCTGTGGAGCTATGCCGAATAGCTTATTATACATTTGAGGTAGTTGCACTGAACTAAACAGGCTCAATTATTCTGTAGAAATGAAAGATAAAGCCAAAATAGAAATCCATCTGACTATAGATTTATAGGGTAATTGTCCCCACAAATCAGCAGGGAAACTGGCAGGATGGAAGTGCCATAAAACACAGAAATGTGATTGAATGCAATATTTACAGATCTTCTCCTTCTCTGCGTCTGGCCCCTGGTTCAGAGAAGCCTCATTTCCTGGACAGCATCATACTATAGTATTATCAAACAGTATAGGTCAAAACAGCAGTGTACCAAACCTAAATATCTTTAAAATCCTATTGGAAGCATTAGTAGTTCTGCACAATTAAAGGCAATGTGTCGGTCTGCATGCTTGCAATGATGTGCTTGATTTGTACAAAATGACCCTCTGATGCTCTAGTTATAGACAGCTCTTGATTTGGGATGACAACAGAATCCTGAATGGCCTATGGTGGCTTCCCCAAGCCAGAATTTATAACACACAAGTTGATACATTATGTTCAGTGGGCCAAAAACGTGTTTGCGCTATTACTGGAACTCCTTGTGGGTGACATCCAGTTTTGAACAGGAGACACATGTACCAGTACAAGCCACTTCTTCCCCAATAAAACCTTGAGCCCCTTGAAAAACCGCTATTGAGGGTCCAGGAACCCTCAGCAATGACATGGTGGGTGGGGGTAGGGGCTTATGCCTCCCTCTTGCGGCCCCCACAAGCTACATTTGATGCTGTTACCAAAGCCTCCTGAACTTCAGCAGTGATTTGAGCATTCTCAGGGACATTGGTAAGAAGAAGGAGGTTGCTCATGCTGGCATACATTGTGCCAGCAAAACCCTGTGGACACACAGTGTCTTTTTTTTTTCTTTTTCATGAAAGCTGCTATTTGAAGTTGGGTTACGGGAGGGGGGTGGCGGAGAGAAGGTGTCTAACCACTTCCCCCCACATGCTTGTGCTTTCTAACACCTTTTTTTCTTTTAAGGATCTTCTCTCTCCTCCCTTTTCTTCTCTTCTGCTTTCTGTCTTCATTTTCCACTCTTGCTTCATAGCAAAACCTTGCATTGCTTTATTTTGAGTTCCTCAACCAACTCTTCAACTTAAATTGCCCCTAGAGCTCTATTAGTCAAAGAGGGGAAAAACTTAACATGCACACAATTTATATCTGCAAGTTCCCTCTCTGTAGCCAGTATCAGCTTGGGGTGTGAGTGTGAGAGAGATTTGGATTAAGGCCATGACGTAGGGGCAAGTACGTAGTTAGACATTCCCCCGGTACTATGGCCTCAGCCCAATCCACTCCCCTCTAGTCTAAATCACAAGGGCTTCCCAAAACTTCCTTTTGTTCAGGGTCACAGGGAGTATGAAGCAATATATTAAGTAATACTTCAGTAGATGAGTCAGGACATATCATGCATTCTAACATGCAAGTTGATACATTTTGTTCAATGGGCCAAAAACGTGTTCACCCTATTACTGGAACTCAGATATTGAGTTCAGATGAATTCAGATATCGTGCAAATTTGAGAAAAAGAAAGGAAGGCAAATCTTAACACAGAACATGAAACATAATGTTAACAGGGTTAGGAATCAAGAATGATACCTACCCAGATCCCTAGCTCTTTGTGTTAAGCTAAGAATTCAGCCAATTAATAGTTTTGAAATTATTCTTGATTTCTAGCGCCCAAGCTTTTGTTATGCCTGTCTGCTCAGAAGTAAGTCCCATTGAGTTCAATGAGACTTACTCCCAGGTAAGTGCATATAGGATTTCATCATAAGACTGATCAAATTATGCATAAAATGGAGAGAGTGGATACAGACAGATTTTTCTTTTGCTCTTACAGTGCTGGAATCAGGAGTTAGTGCAATGAAACTGACTGATTTAGGACAGATGAAAGGAGGCACTTCTTCACAAAGTACATAAATAGTCCATATGAAATTCACTGCCACAAAATGCAGTGATGGCCACTAACTTGGATGGCTTTAAAAGGGCATTGGACAAATGCATGAAGGACTCCTCCTCAATGGCTGCTAGCGCTATCTTCAGTTCAGCAGCAGTATGCCTCAATAATTGCAGGGGAGCAATGGCAAGAGAGGGATCTGACTTTTTCTACCGCTTTGTGGGCTATCCGGAGACAGCTGGTGGGCCACTGTGGAAAAGAAGATTCTGAAGTAGATGGGCCATTGGCCAGATCCAGCAGGACTTCTTATGACCCCAAGTAACTTCTAGCTGACAGGACGAGCTAAGATTGAAGGCACAAGATGACCAGTTCCCCTCTCCCTTTCTCAGTGTTCAATTAAAGGCACAAAGCCAGCATCAACTGACAGTTTCTTTGGGGAAGACAGAGACATTGGCATGATTTGAGTCAGAACCTATTGAAGGAGATAGCAGTCAGCAGCCCCTAGCCAGTACAAAGGATGCTGGAATCCTGTATTATCTAACTCCATCCAAATGCTCAACATGTACATGTGTAAATAAAGCAAATTTGAGGATATGAGAAGCCTCCAATTATCTCTCCATCAAAGGAAACCAGAATCCATGTAATGGTCTGTCCTTGGAACGTCTCACCACTTGGGGAAGTGGGGGTAGGAGCTCATAACAACTACACTCTGTTGGGTATTTCCAGAAGCCTCATGCCAAGTAATCACACCAACCAAACCCATATCTAATGCATTTTAGGGCACAATCCTGTCCAGCAGCAAAGTAAGGGCAATACAGCTCTGAGTAAGAGAACAAACATTCCCTTATCTTAAGGAGGCCTCTGTGACTGTCACCCAACTGCAGGATGCAGCACACGCCCCATTGGCACGGCTATGTCAGTGTGAGAAAGTTGGTTAGGATTTGGGCCTTCATGTCTTGCTCTTAAGCTGACCTTTCAAGTACTTAACTGAAAAAAGGATTATGCAATGCCGGGTGTTATAGCCTGTCATGCTTGTAATGAAATGAATGAAGTGAAATGGTCTTCTGCACCACTTGTCACCCTTTTATCGTACTTGGCTCCCACTCCTGTGTATGTGGGGGGGAGCAATGTATATCTGAGGGTGTATAGTGTTGATTCAATGAGATTACCCATTTGTATCTACTAGATCAGGGGTCTCCAAACCCCAGCCCAGGGGCCAGATGTGGCCCGCAGCAAGCCTCTGTCTGGCCCGCAACAAGCTTCTGGTACCCTGAAAGCCTTTGGCCCATTTGACTGAATATGACTGGAGCTGTGCTCTGGGCATGCCTGGAGGGTGTTTTGAGGAGGCCATACCTCAGAACGCCTTCTAAAGGTCTAAAAACAGCACTTCCTGTTTTTCCCAAAAACTGGTAGTGACATTTTTGGGCCCTGTGACCTTAGGGCCTCCATGACCCTCAGAACATGCTCTGGGTCTTTCCTGTGTTGTGCTGCTTCTGAGTTATTTCCTCCTGTACATGTAAGCAAGCTGCTTGGGGGTGGGGGAATGTGAATCCATTTGAGTGTGTGCTTTATTTCTGTGGAGTGTGTTGGTTCTTGGAGGAATCCTGGAACTTAGGGCCCATTCATTCATTCATTCATTCATTCATTCATTCATTCATCTAAGTTCTAATTGTATTTCATCAACTTTTGTATTTAAAACTTTTTTTTTCCAGCCCTTGACACCTTGCCAGACATTTGTTGCGGCCCTGTGGCCGAAAAGTTTGGATACCCTTGTACTAGATACACGAGCAGTTGGTAGCGCCTAGGAGAAGGGTTTAAAGAGGGTAATTTGTACCAGGGCCCAGGGTCAGAAAGAGCCCAGGAATTTCCTGGGATCTTTCATTTTCCAATCTCACCCAAATTGACTGACCACATAGGATGCTGGGTGCATTAACATGGGCACATGGCAGCAACTACTGCCACAAGCCATACACATGAGGCCCAGGAATTCCTTAACAGTGTTGCATCTGGGAGGAAACTGACCTGTTACAGTCACTCTTTGACTTGTAGATTCACTTCCCATGAAGGAGTGTAGAGGAGCTCACGGACACAGTTGTGGGACTACAGCTGTTGCAGAAGTCGGTTTTGGTGTACACAGAACACTTTCCATTCTAGTGCAAGCCTAAATACAATGATACTAATATCCTGCAATGATTTTCTATATTTGAAAGATTTTAGAGAGACTTAGGAGTGTGTTTGGTTTTCCACATTACTATATCTAGCTGCTAACACCAGGCAGGCAGACCTGAACTCTGCATTTGGAAGATTGGTAGACCTGGGCTCTAAAGATTATTCCAGTTGTTGCCACTTTCCTCCTGTCTGTTTTGCCCCCATTCTGCACACCCTGATAGACAGACAGAGGGTCTAATAATGGCTGCACAAGAATAGGCATTAAGAACAAATGCAATAAAAGCAAAAGTAGAAAAAATAACAAACCGCAAGTGCAGTCTCTATAAAGAAACAGATGAAACTGTGGACCACCTAATTAGTTGCTGTAAAAAGATTGCACAACAGACTACAAACAAGGGCACGACAAGGTAGTAACAATGATACACTGGAACATCCATAAAAAATACAAGCTACCTACAGCCAAAAAGTCCTTGAAAATGAAAATGCCTAAATATTATGGGATTTCCTACTACAGACAGACAAACATCTATTGCACAATACACCAGACATAACTGTAGTTGAGAAGGAAGAAAAACAAGTTAAAATCATCAATATGGTAATACCAGGTGACAGCAGAGTGGAAGAAAAAGAGCTGGAAAAAACCCAAAGATTTACAAATAGAAATTGAAAGGCTGTGGCAGAAGAAGATCAAAGTGATCCCAGTGGTGATTGGAGCCCTCAGTGCTATTCCAAAACACCTGGAACAGCATCAGGGCCACAGAAATTACCATCAATCAACTGCAAAAAGCAGCTTTACTAGGAACAGCTTACATCTTGTGATGTTATTTATAAGCAGAAGAGGATAAAAGTCAGGAATCCCAGGTCCTTAGGAAGGACTCATGATGAAACAAACCTGTCAATAACACCTACCTGACCAATGCAAAAATATCATCATCATCATCATCCATATTTATAGACTGCCTTTTTTGGTCATTGGATTCATTCCTATACAAGGCAGTTTACATAGGTAGGCTGTCTCTAAACCCCCAAGGGGTTTTTTACAATAACAGAGAAGTTCTAATCTTGCAAGAACAACAACATTCCTGGTGGATCTTTCACAGACTGGTGTAACTTCTGGCCATGGCTGCCTCCCATGCAGTCTGAGAAGCAGCTCCTTTTCTCCAACTAAAGTACAGCTGAAACAGCTGCTTTGCTCTCACCAAAGCAGATGGAACAGTTCAGCTTGTCAGTTGCTTCTCAAGGTCTCACCGCTCACAGAAGCTTCCAGTGATCGAACTGGGACCTTCAGATGATATCTTCGGAAATTAATGGTGGCTCTACCCTCTAGACCAGACCTCCTGCCTTACCTTATGATAAGCATAATGGAGTAGAACACAGTTTCTCACATTTCATGAAATCACACCTTCCACTTTAAATTTACTAGATAAAGCTCTAGCAATCCAACAACCTAGAAACTTGAAAGTGTATGTCTTATTATTATATACTTCTTACATGTATACCCTTTGTCACACCCACCTATCTCCTACATCTTCCCACTTCATTCCCATTTGGAGGAAACTGAACCCACATCTATTAAGGGCTCACTGTTGTCACAGCTAGTTTACAAAGATCACTGCCAAGTTTGTTGTTACCAAGAAAGGGCAAACTTTATTCAATAAACAACATAATTGGGTAGGAGAGTAAGAGAAACAAAGAGCTTGTTTGTCTAACTGAGCATCTTGAGAGGGTGGTGGTAGAAGGAAGTCAGCCTGGGAACAGCAATTGCATCCTAAAGATGACTTACTGGAGGAAAAAAAACAAGATAGGAAACCCTTCATGGTACTTCCAACTAGTTTTATTCCCTCTTTTAGGTGCAGGATGCTTCTACAAGGTTGCTGTACTTTTCTTTTCTTCCAACACTCACAACTCCACCCTCTCATTTGGCAATCCTACGGCCTATTCACCCCAGGATGGTTGCTGATTCCATATGGCTGGATCTCATGTCACTCTGGTAATAATTGAACAGCAGACTCTTGGGGGACACAGGTGAGTCATGTGAAAAGTTCCCACATTGTCTTGGCTGCCATGCCACCAATGATAGGGGAACTATCCATGTGATCCACCTATTCCATGTGATTATTAAACATTACCAAATAGCCACAGTGGAGGGAAAGATTTGGTTCTGCATAGAAGAAAACAGCAGGAGCAAGCAACCCATTTTGTGGTGAGCAGATTATGTAAGTAGAGTCTACTCATATATGAATATATACGCCCATAAGATCTAGTTAATACAAAATGTGCTTGTATAGGGAGAGGGAAAGAAGCCATGCTACTTAAGCCTCACTCCAATGCCCCACTGCATGCCGAATTACTGGCCAAAATCTGTGTGTGAATTACTGCTTAAAATCTATGAAGCAATATGGGAATGTTTTTACTTATCCTAATTTGAGATACACTTTTCCCCCAGTACCCAGTCCTTGATCTTGGCTTGCCCCCACAACTTTGAGTAGAGGGCTGACCAGATGGTAAAAACACAGCATGACTGAAAGATCAATTAATTAGCATCACTTTAATTCACAAGATAGCAAATGTCCATCACTTAAGACGATGTCATGCAGTGAATGATCCCCTCCTCTCTGAAAAGGGAGAAGGAAGCCCAATACAGCACAGAAAACTGTCCCCACTGATTTATGTTATTATTGCTAATATAAATGGCTCATTTGAGGCATAGACAGGCCAAACTAAATGTAACTTAGGGTGCAATCCTAACTCATGTTAGTGCTTTCCAGCACTAACATAAGGGTAATGCAGCTCTGAGGTAAGGGAACAAGTATTCCCTTACTTTGAGGATGTCTCCATGAGTGATACCCAACAGCAGGATGCAGCACATGTCCCATTGGCACCGCTATGCCAGTGCTGGAAAGCACTGACATAAGGGGTTTGGATTGCGCCCTATGGAGAATCCAGTGCAGGAGATTGTCCTGCAACCTGGCACTAGCAAGAGAGGGAAGCTGCCATTGGCATCAACCACAAACATGCAGGGCCAAACAACACGTCTAGGTTTGGCTCCATCAGATGACTCCATCCCACCCTTTAATCATAACTGACACACAAGGTGGTTCACAAACAATGCAAACTAGAAATGCAATTACATATTTAAAAACACACACACACACAAAGAACGGCAGTCCATTAGGATACTTCAGATAGCTGGGTTTAATGTTGTTTTCCTGCAGGTGAAAAGCTTACTAGAATGGGCAAGTTTTAAGATGGTTTCTTATATTCTACAACATGCTTTGAGCATATAGATAAGGCAGCATTGATTGCAAAAGTGTACGTTAATGAATACCAATAGTAAATGAAGAGAGCACCTTGTTCCCAACCATCTTTGTTCTCTCAAATATCCGGTCATAGTGCCGATAGCCTCAGTCCAATTTCTTCCAAACAACAATTGACCTCCTTCTTCCTCATTTCATCAAGAAGTCAAAAGCAGACTGGCAGAGAATGTTGAATTACACTGTCACAAAACACCCTTTTATAACTATCTTTATTTCCTTTCTTTTGGGGAGGGGAATTCAATGTACTGTAGGGCATCTGCTATTGAATGGCAGTCTTTAGACCATGAAAAATGTCCACCAGTCAGGAAAAAGCTTACTTTTATGGGTAAACTAACAATGAACTGTGCACTAAATACCAGCCATTTAATGTATTTCAGAGTGTCTCTCTTCCCAGTGTCAGTTGCCGTAACTTGAGATGCAGGTTGCAGGTTTGGTGGGCCTGAAGGGGGGCACCAGAATGAACACACCTCCTTCTGGAACAATGGCTACTTCCTCTATAGGTAAAGCAGACTGAAAGAATGTTTTGTCAGAGAATGATTTGATATTTTGAAGAACATCCTACCAAATTGGTGGCCTTTGCAGGGCCGGATGAGACAAGCAGCTGGCTGCTGTATAACTCTTCAGATGCCATATGAGTGTCCTTTGCAAATTAGATGTTTTCTGTATTTGTTTAATTTTGATATCAGCATCAAAGATGCTTCAGCCAGGCATTAGGCTTTCCAAAACATTATTTCTAACAAAGAACAGTAATCGCAGAAATGCGCCTCAACAGAAAAGCAGCCACCAGCACTGCTGCTATATTTTCCCTCTAGACCAGGAGCCTCTACAGCCCGCAGGCCAGATCTGTTGGAGTTGATTCAACTCCATCTGCTGTCCAGAAGGGGTCAAGCTATGGCCCAGTGACTCTGACCTTCCTACCTGTTCTCTCTGTGACCCTTGTGGAGTGTGGCCCTAACCCTTCTCTTCTGAGCACTTCCTCTTGTCCTCTGACCACCGACCTGTTAAGATGGCACACACCAGGGCTCTGATGCCCAGGCCATCTTGAGCACAAGGCATGCAGGGCGAGGCAGCTCCAGGGCCTTGCTATCTCTAAGTGTTAGCTGAACCTCTGATCCTAATCAGATGCTGTAAATATACACTCAAGGGAACTGTAAGTAAATAACTTCTTTTTTGCAACTTTAACAAGCCATTGCTCCTTTGTCTTTTTATTGAATAGTAGTCAGCCAGGTGAGGGAGGTTCCCTGGGGTGATACCCAAAGGGGGGGGGGTCTGCTGCTTAAGCTACTCTGCTTCCTCCCAAAGAGGAAACTATTTTTAATTTCCTCCAACAAGATCCAGCACACCAAGAAAGCCTCTCGGGCATGGTGCAGCAGTGGCAAAGCCTTACTAGTCCACCTTGCCGCCTCCCATCATCATGCCCAATCTTTGTAGAAACTTGTGCCAGGCAGCTGCTTTCCATGAAATCAGAGCACAGAGCTTTATGGGACAATTGGCTGTGAAAGTGGCTGCCTGGTGTGAGTTTCTACAAAGATGGAATGCAATGACTGAAGGCAGCGGGGCAGAATAGTAAGGCTGTTTTGCCATTGCTGCGCTGCACCAAGAGGCTTTCCTTGGTGCACCGTAGGCTGTATTTTGGATGCCCTTGCTCTAGACATTCAAAGGTTGATAATCTGGTGACATTACCTGGTCCCAACTCAGAAATCACAAGAGTTTAGATGCATTTCATCTGGCAACACTAATTGGAAGCATTACAGAGAAAATAGTTAAAACCCACACCCCCATATTATTATTAATTATTAACAGTATTTATATACCGCTTTTCAACTAAAAGTTCACAAAGCGGTTTACAGAGAAAAATCAAATAACTAAATGGCTCGCTGTCCCAAAAGGGCTCACAATCTAAAAAGATGCCAAGGAATACCAGCAGACAGCCACTAGAACAGACAGTGCTGGGGTGAGGTGGGCCAGTTACTCTCCCCCTGCTAAAAAAAGGAGCACCCACTTGAAAAAGTGCCTCTTACCCAATTAGCAGGGGCATATCATTGGTCCCATCCACATATGGTATTTGCTGAGGAAAAAACAAGCACTTCAGCCCTAATAAGGGCCTTAACATGACATGTAGTTGAGCTGTTTCTCAGGCCTGCCACCTGGAGCTGATTATTCCTTTAGTAAGAGGTGTCAGAGATACAACCTGGAATCTTCCATGGACAGCTTATGCTCTGCTATTTAGTGATCCCCCTCCCCTCATATTTGGGCTGTGATAAAAGCAATGTATCCTATGGTTTTCATTTATGCGTAGCCTGACTGTTCTCTTCCATGACAGATAGCTGCAACCCATCACTAAAAGGCATGAATATTCTTTTCCTACAATCGAAAGGTCAAGTCAGGCATTCAAAAAATGTTTCCAAGCAAGGTGTTCATGCGATGCCCCGCAGGATGCACTAACCCAGCTCTTGAACATATGCAAATTATTTGTCTCCATTGTTATTTCCCCCCTCAAATGTAGGAGACTTCCCCCTGATTAATTAGGAGAAGCAACATGTGACATGGTCTCACTTGCTTTCTGTGCAAAAAGTACCAACATAAGGAAAATTGATCCATCATTATTAATATATTTTAAAATGACCTCCACAGTCCTTTCACTTCAGCCCTGCATCATTTTTATCTCTCACTTTCTGGCTCTGATGAGCTGGCTGAGTTTAACTGCTTTGGGTGGGAGATGAGCCAGGCCCACACAGCCAAGGATGATCCAATCAGATTGCTCCTGCCTAACACATTTTCGCTCTGGGATTTATGCCTTATTTCTCACACTGTGTGGGCTGGTGGAATCAGCAGCTTTCCTGCTGTCAAAAGCACACAAAAGCTAGCGCATAAACAGGGGGAGAAACAAGTGGCACACTGTGATGAATCTCATCAGTACTTTCTACATCTCCCTCCTCCTTTGTGTTGCTCCCACATCTCATGTGGAATCTCAATGGAAGAGCAAATGACAGACAGACAGCACCAACAGGGACACAGTCCCCCTGTCCAGTCACCAGCATAGGTCATCCAGCAAGGCAGCCAAGGCAGTTTCCATCCCTGAAACCATCCAAGACCCTCTGGAGTTCAGACACCACCATCCACTCAATCATCTTGCCCAGAAACAGGATTAAGATAGGCTGGTAGTTATCTAATACCGTGAAATCCAGGAACTTCAGGAGGGCCAAACCACCGCCCATTTCAAAGCACATGGCAACATCCTCTCCATCAAAGAACAGTTGACCACCCTCCCTATGCACTCAGCCAGCCTCTCCCCCCCCCAGCTCTTATTAGCCAAGCTGGGCACGGGTCAAGCAGGCAGGCAGATGGCCTCACACTCCAAAGGAATCTGTCCACATCCTCAGGCTTTACAAGTTGAAAAGAATCCCACAACACCAGACAAGCAGTTGCCAAGGGGACATAGCCAGACATTGTCAATGTGGCATCCAAATTGGAACAAATATGATAGATTTTATCTGCAAAATGTTTTGCCAACACATCACAGCAGCTGACCATGTGTTCTGCCTGCTCACTGAGCCCAACCAGGGATAAATAAAGGCTTTAGCAGCTTACCTGCAGAAAGGAGTAGATCATCTGTCTCAGCAGTCCAAGACCCAGGTGTAAGTAATTTAGTTCCTTCTCCCCCACCCTCCTGGTAGCTGACCACTGACTGATCTTAAACATATGGTGTTCCTCTTCCACCTTCATGGTGAATGAACTTCAGATACAGCAATCATTCTATCAACACTGCACCTTAGTTGCTGGGCTGCCTGTGGGATGTCCTCAAAGGACTGGGCTGTTAGCTTGTCATGAAAATGAACCCAACCCAATAGGTGAGGTTGAGAGAAAGTGACTGGTCCAAGGTCACCCAGGAAGCTTCATGGCTGAAGTCATATTCAAACCTGGATCTTCCAGGTCTAAGTCCACCTCCCAGACCACTACACCACTCTGGCTCTTTGCATAGTTACCCTCTCCCACTACACCAAGCTTGTACTCACTCTACATAGAGTTAAACCTACTGTTCAGTGGAAGTAAATAAAATTCTTATGTGGCCACCTTGCTGAAGTAAGGAACATAAGAACAGCCCCACTGGATCAGGCCATAGGCCCATCTAGTCCAGCTTCCTGTATCTCACAGCGGCCCACCAAATGCCCCAGGGAGCACACCAGATAACAAGAGACCTCATCCTGGTGCCCTCCCTTGCATCTGGCATTCTGAACCTTCCTAACTTGCGCACCCATGCCTTTTTTCTAGGCTAGAAAGGATCATAGTGTTTCACTTCTCTAGTCAAATCTCTGCTTCTGGAATTTCTTTCCTCTTTTGTTTGGCAATGGAATATCTGCCACCAGCAACTAGGTTGGTAGCATGGCATGTCTATCAGCCCCTTAGGGAATGCAGACGCGTTTCCATCATGACTGGATGTGTTTTTAGTGGCTTAGAAGTGGGTCTGAGCTAGAACTGCCAATTGCAAAGGTTGCATACTGTATTAGAAATGCACTACTTAATACATGGCTTAACAAAGTATTATGCCAGCCAGGAAGGGGAAAAAAGTGCCTTGCCATACCTTGACTGAGCACTCCAAGGACTGCCATTTCTGCTTGACAGGCTGAGAGATTACTATTCCTGGGCATGTACTAATGAGCTTATTATGTTTTACTCTTTGCAAGAATCTGTGCCTGCAATCATTTAGTATTTGTTGCCATCTCTAATAACTCCACCACATTACTGCTGTATGCAGAATAGCATTCTATAATATCTCCAAGAGCTTATTTTATGTCTGAGTCTACAATGACTGGAGATTTCCTCTACCAGCTTGGAGGAGTGATAATGAGGTACTCTTCCTCTTATATTTCTACTTCCCTTCCAGGCATGTAATTTTCTTCAAAAGTTGATGTTGTTTTCATTGAAAGCTGTTCCTTCCAATAATGGAATGCAAAGTAATGATCTGCCCTCCAACTAGTACTTTCTCAGCAAGAGGATTAATTCTGAGAAGCAGATATGGCAACTTGAATTGGGGAATTTAAAGCCACAATGTGAGAGAAGAAATGAGATAAAGAAGATTCCAAATTAAAGGACAATGTAGACTGAAGTGCACATTTGGCAACGAACCAGATGGGAAAACAGTGGGAAGATAATGCAACCTACATTCCTTGAAGGTGCTGAGGAAACATACAACACAATCCTATTCTACTTGGAAGGAAGCCCAACAGAATTCAATGGGACTTGCTTTCAGGTATGTGTGCACAGGATTACAGCCCTGAGGAATACACACTACACCAGTGGTTCCCAAACTTTTTTGACTGGTAGCTCCCTTGACCTACTGGGCCATTGGCTGCAACTCCCCAATATGGCTACAATCCTATGCATTGTATAGGGTTGGTGGGTTTTTATCGAGGATTACATGGCTCCCCGGCTGGTGTCTGCAGCTCCTGGGGAGTCAAGGCTTATAGTTTGGTAACCACTGCACTACACTATAGACTTCAATTACTTTTCAGTGCAATCCTAGGTACATCTACTCAGAAGCAAGTCCCATTGCATTCAATGGAAATTACTCCCAGATAAGCATATACAGGATTACAGCTTTAAGGTCTGTGGCTTTGGCTTATGTGGTTCATAGAAAACTGCCTTCTGATGTGTCAGACCAGTGGTTCTTGCGCATCAGTATTGGCTCTGCTGACTGGCAGTTGCTCTCCAGTGTTTCAGGCAGCGGTCTTTTCCAGTTGAACCTGACCAGAGATTGAACCTGGTGGGGCTGTCTGCCTGCAAATCATGGATTCTACCACTAAGATATGGCCCCAGCTTCTATAAGAAGGCTAGAAATCTCAGCACTCTCACTCAAGTATAATTCCCAGAATTCTCTGGGGAATCTCAGGAATGTTCAGTGGCTATTGCTCTACCTGCAGGTTCAGCAGCATGCCTCTGAATACCAGTTGGGTATTTTGCCTTCTTCTACTTGTGGGCTTCCAGGAGGCAGCTGATAAAGTCACTGTAGGAGACCAAATGCTTGGCCTGCCATAGCAGAGTTTTTCTTATGCATATGAAACTGATAGAAATTTCCAGTTTAACTATACTATAGGGGCCACAGGGACTGTTGAAGATCATATGAGAATAGATCTTGAGGCAAGTGTGTATTTGAAATTGTCAACCCTATGCACTGTGTATACATTCATTTCTTTTGTCTCCTAATCATTTCTGGTCAAGCATGCTTTCTGAAGCACCACCGTTTCTGCAAAACTTTTTCAGCAGATAGTGAGAAACAAAAAAATGAAATAACAGTGGGACAGAAAACAAAAAAATGAGCATGCCATGAGTATCAATGGCACTATCATATCACCCATAAGCATGTGAAATAGCCCATCTCCATGCCTCTCTAGAGAAAAAGATAATTAAGAACAGTGGACGAGGAAGCACTGAGAACAAGGGAGTGGTGGGTTAGAGATGTTCAAGTCCACCAGTCTCCTTTTGTCCATACTTTGTCTCCATCCTTTTTCCAGTCCAGGGTGTGGAAAGATCAGGGTCTGGCACATCGCCAGGTAAGAGCATCGCAGTACCTGATGTGTACTTGGTAAATCTTAGATGAATCAATTTTGAGTAAGTTTCTAAAAGAAAAAGATACAACAGTAATTGTTTAACTGGACCATGAATGGATCTTGCATCAAAGAGAAGAAACAAAAACCAAGGCAGAGAAAGGTTAATACCAAACCAATGGCACAAACATATTCATTTTTCATCCTCAAAAACAAACTTTTAACTGATTTTTTCTCTGTATATTATATGTAAAATCTAAATATATAAAGCAAAAGGATACATGAAAACAAGCAGTGAAAAAACTAACAACTCTAAAGGTGGTCAAGAATCATTATTATATAGATAATAAATGCTGACAGAGATAAATTGACATGCACCAACAGATGATAGTCTCATCTATTTATTTGATTACTATTTTAGGGTGCTTTCAGCCTAGATCTTTCCATAATGACACCTGGTTACTTGAAGATCTTAAGCTAGATCTCAAGCATTAGTGAAAGTGCAGTGCTATCATAACTTGTGCTGGAACAGGCAGGCCAGTAGGAATTGCTTCCCCTTACCCTGGGGAGAGCCACTGCACCCCCAATGGAGCTACTTGGATCTACACCACCTCCAGCAGTAATGCAAATCCAAACAGTCCAGGGCTGACCCAGAAACAGGATTAGGATTCAGCTTAATAGCCAGATCCCGGCCCCGTCTCCTGCTCCCCATCTACCTGCCCCTGGGAATGCCCACCACCCACCTGCCCTCCCCTCACCCTGAAACACCTCCATCCTGCCTCCTCCCTGCCCTCTTCAGACCCTGCACTGGCAAGCTTGGCCAGCTCAAACACACCTCACCCAGGGCCCGCAATGGTAAGGGAAGGCTGGCACAAGGCTCTACTGCCTATGAGTGGTGCAAAAGTGCTTTATGGCACTTCTGCAACACTCCTGGGCCGGCGCAAGGGACTTGTGCCAGCCTAACTCATGTTAGGATTGTGCCCTTAATTCATTAAAACCAAAAAGAACAACACTGATCTGAATGAAGTTTTAGGGATCTCACAGCCCAAGTCTATATTTGAGACAGGTCTGCCAGAGTGGCATATGTTCATGGACACCAGCACAACAGCTCTGCTGGTACAGCAGTCTGCTTTCTGGCAAAAGCAGGAGTCAACCCATAGGGAAGTAGAGTGCTACATTGCACTGTTCATGCTTGTTCAGCTGAGTCAGGATTCAGGTCAACAACCAGAAAATTCAAGAGAAGGAAGGGAGCAGGAAGACAAGAAAGTTGATTAGCCAAGCACACTCATGTTACACTTCTGCGTGATTTCAGCTTTGGTTCCTTATGGGAGGAGGGGGCAGCTAGGTGCTTCTTAAGCAAGTTATTTCATCCAGGATGGGGGGGAAAGGAACAGAGAGGAGTGAGGATTGGGTGATGAAGTTTGGTATTTCAAGAGCAAAAGATTTAATATTGTGTGGCACTCAGGACCTGGTTAGAAAGGTAAACGTTACCGAGCCATTGGGGAACAGTGCTCATGCTGCAATTAGTTTCACCATGTATGTTTGGGGAAGAATGCCAAACAAATCTAACACAAGAACCCTTGACTTTGGAAGGGCGGACTTCCCTCAAATGAGGAGCCTGGTTAGGAAGAAGTTGAAAGGTAAAGAAGGTTCAGTCTCCCTAGAGTGCATGGAAGCTGTTTAAGACAACAGTAATAGAAGCCCAGGAAAAGTGTATACCGCAAAGGAAGAAAGGCTCGACTAAGTCCAGGCTGGCTGGACTGGCTAACAAGTGCCCGCATGACTAACGAAACCAGTTAGAGAGGCCGTAAAGGGCAAGGAAGCTTCCTTCTGTAAATGGAAGTCTTGCCCTAATGAGGAGAATAAAAAGGAACATAAACAGTGGCAAAAGAAATGTAAGAGGGTGATACAGGAGGCCAAGAGAGACTATGAGGAACACATGGCCAGCAACATTAAGGGGAATCAGCATGGCTTCTGTAAGGGTAAGTCTTGCCTCACCAACCTTTCAGAATTCTTTGAAAATCAACAGGCACATCGATGTGGGAGAACCTGTGGCTATTATATATCTGGACTTTCAGAAGGTGTTTGACACAGTCCGTCACCAAAGGCTACTGAGAAAACTCCACAGCCTTGGGATGAGAGGGCAGGTCCTCTCTTGGATTAGGAACTGGTTGAGGTCCAGGAAGCAGAGAGTGGGTGTCAGTGGGCAATTTTCACAATGGAGAGAGGTGGAAAGTGGAGTGCTCCAAGGATCTGTCCTGGGACCTGTACTTTTCAACCATAAAAGACCTGGAGACAGGGCTAAGTAGCAAGGTGGCCAAGTTTGTAGATGACACCAAACTTTTCTGAGTGGTGAAGACCAGAAGAGATTGTGAAGAGCTCCAGAAGACTCTGGGAGAAACTGGGAGACTGAGCAGCAAAATGGCAGATGTGTTTCAATGTAAGTAAATGTAAAGTCATGCACATTGGGGCAAAAAAAATCAAAACATTACATATAAGCTAATGGGTATTGAGCTGTCTGAGACAGATCAGGAGATCTTGGGATGGTGGTTGACAGCTCAATGAAAGTGTAGGCCCAATGTGCAGCAGTAGTAAAGAGGGCCAATTCCATGCTTAGGGTCATTAGGAAAGGCACTAAGAATAAGACAGCTAATTTTGTAATGCCTGGGGCTTGTTCTAGTCTCCTATTGTCATTTTAATTGGTTCTCAAGTTAGGTCTCTTACTCCTGAGGGCTAGGCTTATTTGTCATTCAAAAAAATAACTAAGGCCAGAGCAATGGCTGCTTCTTCACTATAAGGAAAGGGTTGGGGCACTAGCCTTGATGAAGGGAAAGGCATACTCAAGGAGATATCATGGATTTGAGACCACCCTTCTATTATGGCACTAAATAACTTTTTTTTGAATTGCATAGTGTTTTTAATATTTTAGGAATTGATCAGGATGTTTCAATAACTTTGGGAAAATTAGCATACTGCCTTCTATTCAGGCTTTACTCATGATAACAGGGAAGAAATATTGGTGACAACAGAAAGAAAATCCATTATGAACCTGGTTCACAAACTCCAATGTGACTTGGTTAGACCAATGTTTATGACAAACAATTAAGGCTACCTCACCACCATGGATTCTGGATGCCAATTCATAACATACTGTCTTGTCAAATTCCTGTTCTGGACTTTGCCTAAAGAACTTATGCCCAAAACTAATTAGTTTCCCCAGCTTAATCACACCTAAATCTAGCAGACTGCAAAAACCACTGCTGTGCCTCAGCAGGCAGAAGGCTAGTAGGCAGCTAGCTTGCCTGTAAGTCTGCAGGGTCCCTCCTTCAAACAGCAGCCCTTTAGGGTACAGCAGCACCAGCTCAGCTCTCCACCACTTGGCAGTCTCTGTTGAATTAGTCAGTGCACCAGTTTGTGGTTCACCCTCCAGTCAAACTAGGTCAGTTTAGCCAAACAGTCCATTTTGCTAGCAAGTCTCCTTTCCCTCCTCTACTCTCTCTCCAACTAAACCTATAAAACTCTCCCTGCATAAGGTGCTCCTTATATCCCTGAAGATCTCATTGCCTCTAGTGGCTGCAGCTGTGCAGCACACCCTCTGCTGAAAGCCCAGGCCTTAACCAGGTTCACCAGATTAAAGGGCTTCTGCTGACACCACATCCCATCTCCTCACCATATGTTCCAGGATTCCAATACACATGCTGTTGCTAACAAAGGAATTATCAACTCTTATACAGAAAAGATTTATTGGGATAAGCAAAGGCAATAGCTGGATCCAGTGTTGGACAAATTTTTAGAGCTTCAGAACTTCTGCAATCCAAAGAGGAGAGTCTACTGCATTACCATTACCTATGATGGAACACATCTTTGATGAATGCTGAAACCCTCCATCACTGAGGACTTTGAGTTAATTTTATATACAGGTACAACAATTTCACGGATTTTATATATCACCAATCATTAATTTTCAGAGTATTTCCTCAGGAGAAACTGAAATAAATTTGAAACACTGCAATCTCATGTATGTCTATTCAGAAATAAGCCCCACTGAATTCAATGTGTCTTATTTCCATGTAAGTGTGCACAAGGCTGCAACCTGAAATCCTCTACTCCAGGATGGACAATTGGGGGTTTCATGAGCCTTGTGTCCCTGGCTGTGCTGATCTGGAAGTAATTGGAGGTGACTTGATGATGTCACCACCAATTTCTTTCGTGTTCTGAGCTACCAAAGTCATTTGGAAGGCTCAGGACACAAACAGTGGAGGTGGATGCGATGGGGCTTTTCAATCTCCATGCCACATCATTTGGCTTCTCCTTTTCCAAAGGAGAAAGTCTTCCAAAGGACAAGCTGGAACAGTGTTGCAGAGACTGAGAGCCCAATCCTGAGCTTGACGTCCTGGCTTACTGCCGGCACGCACTGCAAGGCCTAACGCTGCAAGGCCTAACGCTGGGCCAGCACCTGTGCTAGTGGTTGCTGCCCATGCTAGCTTTTCGGTGCTGCCAAAGCTGCGCGCCGCCCGTGCTAGCTTTTTGGTGCCTCCAAAGCTGCATGCCACGGGAGCTCAGGATTGGGCTGTGAAAAGCTTTTAGCACTGGGACCCACTTTTTAGAATGACAATCTGTCCAAGACCCACCAGAAGTGATGTCATAGTGGAAGTGACATCATCAGGCAAATTAAAATAAATAAGTATAAGTAATTAAAGTAAACAAATAATTAAATAAGCAGAAGCCAGCCCTGGTCCACCAAGCGAATTTCCTCTGTAACCTGCCTGCAATAACACCCCCCCTCCAAAATCAGTCAGGTTTTCAGCCCTACCCAATGCCCAGTTCAATTTAAGAACTTCTGTTTAAACCAGAACACTGTCAGGATCCACCTGGCTTTGCAAGTCTCAAAAAAACTCATGTTATCAGCTGAAGCCTCTTTTTTGATCCTTTTTAGTGGGGGGGAGGAAGGAGGGACTTCCTTCTCAGGTGTTTTTGGGGACTGCATTCATTGGATCAGGACCATTCTGGTGTCCTTGGATTCCTCTCATCCTGCCCTTTCCTTAGGACTAAGGCAAGGTCACCTACTCGCAAGTAAATGTGTGCTACAGCTCAGTTTCACTTTCCATAGGGCTCCATGCATTTTTTGTTCTCTGGTTTTTTGGCCATAACTTTTGATAGAAAGGAGATATTTCACTGTGGTTTTTGCATTGCATTCTGCTGGATATTCCACATCCAACAGTATGTTATATACCAACATGTGGTATATAACATGACAGTATTACTCCTAACCACCGCGATTTTAGCGTTTAACCCCCCTCCTGCCAAAGAGCTACTGCAGCAGGCCAGTTTCCTTCCAGATCTAACACTGTGTTTAGGAGTGTTGTGTATGCATCCCTGGCCTAGCACATAGGGCTGGTGGCAGCTGGCCTCCACTGTGCACCCAGCATCCCACATGGGCCGTGAGTCCAGGTGAGACAGGAAAATATAAGATCCCAGGAAATTTCTGGGTCGCCTTCTTTGGCTCCTGGGCTCAGTTTTTGACCAGGGGCCCAGGTACAAAATGCCCCCTTTACCCCACCCCTGATGAGCCCTGGATACAGCCAGTTTGCACTCCAGGCAGACCAAGGAGCCTGAGAGCCCAATCCTAGCCATGTCTACTCAGAAGTAAGTCCCATTGTAGCCAATGGAGCTTACTCCCAGGTAGGTGTGGACAGGAGGGCAGCTGAACAGCCCAAGCCTGTGCGTGTCTACTCAGAAGGAAGTCCCATTGTAGCTAATGAGGCCTGCTCCCAGGTAGGTGTGGTCAGGAGGGCAGCCGTGCACTCCCAGGACCGCTGATCCTAGGAGGAGACTCCCAGCCGCCTCCTCCCTCAGCCGGCCCTGCAGGAGTCAGACCCTGCAAGCTCCTCAGCCAGCGAGCCCGGCGCCCTCCCGTC
Organism: Tiliqua scincoides; assembly: GCF_035046505.1. Taxonomy (NCBI): domain Eukaryota; kingdom Metazoa; phylum Chordata; class Lepidosauria; order Squamata; family Scincidae; genus Tiliqua; species Tiliqua scincoides. The sequence continues at coordinate 47,641,397 of NC_089822.1, forward strand.
GCTCCTACCCCATCCAATGGCCTTGCCGCCTTCTCAGCGGAGGGCGGGACAGTCCGCTTTCTCCTCACCCCATTGGCTGCGGCGCAGGGAGCCTCCGCGAGGCCGGACACGGTGCGCGCCGATTGGACGCCGGCGGGGAAGGGGGCCGGGGCGGATTGGGCGAGGCGCGCTCACGTGACGCAGGCGGGGCCGATGACGGCGAGTGTGGCGTCGGGGCTCCGCTTGTCAGGTAGGTGGATGCGGCGCTCGGGACGGTGGTGGAGCGTGCGGGGCTCCGGTGGTGGGCGGGGCGGCGCGCTCTGGGCGGGTGGCGATGGGGAGGGCCGGCCGGGGAGGCCGCCGTCCCGAGCGGGGCAGGGGCTGTCGCGCCGCCTAGGCCCGAGGGGGAGCGGCGCTGGAGCGGGAGCGCCCCTTCCAGCTGCAGGGATAAAGAGGAGGAGGCGGCGCTCTCGGGCTCGCAGGGTGTCGGCCACGCTCCCGGCGAGGGTGCCGGCCGGTGCTTTTCGTCCGGCTGGGTCTTCTAACTTCGGCCGCCTCCAGGACCCCACGGTGGCGGAGAAGCTGGGAGGGACCAGCGCCCGCCGCGTCCACATGACCCACCAGGTTCTGGGTCTCCGCTGGTGCTGGCAGCGGCGGGCCGCTTCCTTCCCTACTGTCCGCGCAGCACCGGGCTGCGGGGCAGAATCAGGGACGTCCGCTGACGCTGAGCGTTGGCAGTGTTGGGACGCAGAAGGAAACACTTCTGTACCCAGCGAGTTTTGGGTCTGTGGAACTCCCTGCTACAGGATGTGGGATGGCATCTGGCCTGGATGTCTTTAAGAGGGCATTGGACAACAACACCGTCTCTCACAACTAACCACAGGCTAGCCACAACTCTTGGGATGGATAGAGTAGGTAGGGGGAGGTTCCAGGGGACATCCACTAAGGTTGAGTGTTGGGAGAGTTTGGACAGAGGAAAAGTTTTCTTTACCCAGTGTGCGATTGGTTTGTGGAACTCCCTGCCACAGGATGTGGAGTTGGCATCTGGCCTGGATGCCTTTAAAAGGGGATTGGACAATACCAGCAGCTCTCACAAGTAACCATAGGTTAGCCACAACTCTTGGGGATGGATAGAGTGGATATGGGGAGGGTCCAGGAGACAGAACAAGGGGGCATCCACTAAAGTTGAGTATTGGGAGAGTTAGGACAGACAAAAGAAAACAGTGTGTAATTGGTCTGTGGAACTTCCTGCCACAAGATGTGGGAATGGCATCTGGCCTGGCTTCCTTTACAAGAGATTGGACAGATTTCTGGAAGAAAAAGCCATCACAGTGTACAAGCTGTGATGGGTTTGTGCAACTTCCTGGTTTTAGAAGTAGGCTACCTCAGAATTCCAGATGTGAGGGAGGGCACCAGGTCTCTTATTGTCTTGTATGTTCCCTGAGGCATCTGGTGGACCGCTGTGAGATACAGGATGATGGACTAGATGGGCCTTTGGCCTGATCCAGTGGGGCTCTTATGTTCCTGGATGTAAGCTCCATAAAACACAATGGGATTTACTTCTAAACCAGGGGGAAATCCACTAAAACTGACCAGTGGAAGAGTTAGAACAGACAAAAGGAAATAGTTCTTTACCCAATTTAAAAGTAATATGTGGAACTCCTTGCCACATGATGTTGTGATGGGACCCTGCTTAAATGCCTTTAAAAGGGGATTGGACAGATTGATGGAGGAAATGTCCATCATCACAGATTACAAGCCATGATGGGTATGTGCAACCTCAGAATGCCAGATGCAAAGGTGGGCACTAGAGTTCAGGTCTCTTATTGTCTTGTGTGCTCCCTGAGGCATCTGGTGGGCCACTGTGAGATACAGGACGATGGACTAGATGGGACTTTGGCCTGATGCAGTGGAGCTCTTCTTATGTTTCAGTAGCTGTTTGAGGCAGGGATCTTTGAAACTGAGAGAGCAGTGGGATTGACTTTCCCAGTGTTTGTGAACAGTGTGTGTGAACAGATCTAGAGGGTCAGGGTCAGGTCTTAAGATAGGACCTCCGCATGGGGCAACTTTTAAAAATTGTTAGTATGCCATACAATTGAATTAACGGGGCTGCTTGTCCAAGTAATCACTACTCATACAGCCTAATACTGTTTTAGAAGTATAGGTACACCATGATAATTGCTATAGTAAACGTGCAGTGGTGAGGATGATCACACCTCCAGCTTGCTTCTTTCTTTCTAGTAGTATTGGCAAGATTTAATGCATGACAAAGCAGGCACTTTGCCAGTCTAAATCTGGCTCAGTGAATCTTGCAAGGAAAAGTGAAAGGTAGAGTGAGAACTGCTTATCTGAGGCAGGCTTGGGCTGCAGACTTATATGCACCTACCTGGGAGTAAATTCTGTTAAACTTAATGAGGCTTATTTCCAAGTAGACATGTAAAGGATTGTGCTGGAAGTGTGGTGGAAATTTTCATTATGCCTGCTGGCACTCCTTTGTGTGTGTACAGATGGGAACTTGATGTAGCTGTAGGGTTTTCCTTTACAGTAAGCATGGTAGAGTGTTATACTTTTAGGCTTTGCAGGTTATCTTGGAACTTTCAGCCCAGGTTTCTCAGGGTTTTGTAGAGAGGTTACGGGATACCATTGGCTTTTGTGCACAGAAGCAATAGTGTTACAGACAAGCCAGTCCTTTGCTTGAATTTTATTTGGGCAGATGGAACCCAGTTCTGGCAATTAGTTTTGGCCACTTGGATCCATGAGTCTGCAATGCAACCACTTCGGGGATTGGTGAGGCAATTTCACATAGTTATGAAACGATTTGTACTTCAATACTTCTGTGTTTTGTTGCTCTTCAGCTCATTGTAAGGAAAAGGAGAGATGTAAAATTTCCTGAAATTTTGGAGTTCGGAAAAAACCTGGTTTTTCTCTGGTTTTTTTCCAGAAAAAAACGGAAATTTTTGGAAAAATTGAAAAAATGCTACACTAGCACTTTTTTTTTCTCTTCCAGATTGAAAGTCATTCTGTTACTTTAGGAACATAAAATATGTCTATGGACAATTTGACTTGACATAAAGTTATCACAACTAGCATATTAAAAATATAGTGTATCCAAACAATTATTACAAACAGAATTTACTTTTTTTGTAATATTTACTTGTAATTGTAACAAATGGAGCAACAATCTCCTGAATGGTTTACTAGTTTATGGAACAGACAAGAAAACCACCACAAAACAATTTTTAAAAATCCAGAAGTAATAATTAGTCATATTTTCTCTCCACAGTATTAAATAAAAATAAAAAAACCATTCTCATAAAAAGAATTGAAGAGGGGGGAAGTGTATAGAAGGGAGTGGGACTAAGTTTCAATGAATGGGCATGAAACTTACTCAGAATCAATTTCTCAGCTGTAATTATCAGTGTCGGTTTCAGTCTTTGCTTTTGCAGCTACTCTGTTGTGTCTGTCATTATCACAGTTATTATGGACTTCTAAAAACTGAGGTTTGCCCAGATTGAAACAAGCTTCTCTACCCTTTCACATGTCAGTTTATTTCTTGATTTAGTGTGTTTCCAAACACAGACCAGATTCTTTCACACGCTGCAGAAGATGGAGGAATCTGAAGAAGGCGAGAAGCAAGAGGAGTCAGAGGCTGTGTTGTGCAAAGACCTTGCCACCAGGTTGCAGGAGGAATATGTTTGGCAGAATCCCAGATTGCATTCCTGAACCAAATCCCACTTTCTGCAACATTTGAAAGTACCTTCCCAACATCAAGTCCTAAATGGGGTGCTTGTTTTGTAATCCAGTCAAATGCAGTAACAGTGCTGTCATCACTTATATTTCCACCTTTGAATCTTGGATCCAACAGATTTGCAGCAGCATGAATTGGATGACAGCAACATTTTTCCCTTTTTAAAAATAAAAGTCTTTCACTTTACTTTCTTCTATAGTTGTAAGTGGAGATATACTGAGATTTTCAAAAACAGTTGTTTTTATCTTGGTCATTAAATAAGGAATTTCTGACAAAAGTGCACTATCTGATTCAGATACAGTGATTGCTGCGGCAATTGGCTTTAGAATCTTCAGGGAATTTTGCAACTGAATCCAGAAGACATCCTGTTCAAGAACAGTGTTTCTTACACTCCTGGGTGCTTCAAGATCTTCAACTATTACCGTTTCTTGAAGAGCTTCTTTGTTTTTTAGGAAACTTCAAAGGAGATCACCACTCCAGCGCACCGAGTTTTACTATAGAGCTTCAGTGTCACTATTTTATTCTTTGCATTTTTTTCTACTTGCTTCTTCTTGGAAACTGCAGCTACAATACGAGTACATTTTACATGTTTTATAACTTCTTTTGCTTGTCAATAGATCATTTGAAGGGTGTCCAGTTTCATAATATCATTAAGAAGCAAGTTGAGCCCATAAGATGCACATCCTACTGAAGTCATATGTGAACACTTCTCCATTATGATCTCCCATGCTGCTTTCATATTGCTGGCATTGTCAGTCAGCAAAGCAAATACTTTACCACTCCCAATTTTCTGTAGGACTTCACATATTTTACAGCTGATATACTCTGCAGTATGTCTGTTCTCTCCTGTTTCAATGCTTTTGTAAAAAACTGGTTGAGGTATAACAAAATTTATAATTCCTTCTCTCGCATTTGTCCATCCATCTGTAAGTAGTGCAAGACACAGGGCTTCATTAATTATTGAAAATGGTGTTCCAGAAGAATATATTGCTCTTGTAAGAGCTTGATCAAATTTTTCCTGATCTTCAGGTGTCATCTTGTCTACAAATGAAGTTATTGAATAATTTTTGGATGGAGCCGTCTTCAGTATCGGTTTACTTGAACATGCTGCTGGTGGGACAACACTTTGTGTTGCTGCTGATGTTACAGATGGAGTAGAAAGAGGACTTCTTGAATGAGAACGTTGAGAAAACTATGTGCGTTTTCATCATTGTGGTCCTCTTCACTTAGATCCATGAAGGATTTTTTAATATCTACAGCACACTTGTACATACAAGAATGTGTTTTGTCATCCTGGTAGCATTTGGAAATGCATATTTCATCTGACAATGTTTGCAGATCACATTTTTCTTCTCAGAAGAACTTGTAATGTGAAAATGCCTCCATATGCTAGGGTGGGGCATACCCCTGGGGGATGGGGGATAAGAATAGGCCCTCAGTTTGGCTGTGCTTGTCATAAGAGGTGACTAAACAGCCACCGGGTAGATGGGACTCGTTAGCCTGGGAAGGCGGCTCATCTGAGAGAAGGAAAACTCCGATCCCAAACCTCCACTGCCTTGTGGCTACATCCAGTTATGGAAAAGGCTTCAGGAGTCAACCTCGAGGCAAAATCTGGAGCCGGAGTCCCTGAGGCAGTTCATGGCTGAACACAGTAATGTTCTGGCAACTCCTGCGATGCCCCTGGAACCAACCGTATTGGCTTCTGCCTTTCCATTGGACCATTCCAGCGACGTGGAGAGGGGGTATTTGCTGCATGGGAAACAGTCTATCCTCCATATCTACTTTACTCTACTTTACTCAGGCTTCACGCACCGGAGAGGACACTCTGTTCCAGAACCACTATTCAGAGCACGATACCATAGTCTTCCGAGACTGAAGGATGCCAACATGCTGGATGTTGGTCTCCATTTCCTGATGGGAGTAGGAAAGAAAAGTAATTTAAGGGCTAGTTTGCAAGAAGACACTAATCTATGGTTGTGGGCAGGGGAAGTAAAGAACCAGATTAGTAGTAATTAAATCATTATTTACACAAAGGTTATAAAGATAAACTAATGTTGCTAAATGATTCAGTTTTCTGGAATCAGATAAATGTAAACTCTCTTACCTTTTTAAATTAAGTATATACTTTCAGGTCCTTTTTGTTGCTTTGTATTTTCTTCCAATGCTTTGAGGCCTTGTGAAGAGGGCAGAACAGAACCAAACATACCCACCCACATGCAAAAACAAAATGGAAACCTTTTTCTTTTCTTGTGACAATGGCAGCACCTCCTAAAGGAAGAAATGCATCTTGTTCTTGCATTGGAGAGTTCAGTTTGTAACTTAGGACTTGCTTGTCCTCAATGATTTGGAAAATATTTGAACAGCTTGTCTTAAAATATTTTATTCATCATGTTAAAATAAAACATTCCATAATCAATTTTTTTCTTCTTTGCAATTTTTCCAATTTTTCGGGGAAAAAAAATCTTCAGGGAAAAAATGGAAAAAAACTTTTTTTTCTGAATTTTTGTGGGTTTTTTTCCGGGGTTTCTCATCACTAAGGGAAAGTTTATTGAACATTTTCTGATATAATACTTTAGTATAAAATACAGCTGTGATGAAGAACTTGTCAGTATCAAAGTAATAAAATGTTCCTTCTTGTTTGTGTCTTTTTTTTTGGAGTGTGGTGGAAAGGTGGAAGAGAAATGGAGTCACTTTTCTTAGAGAAGCCAGTACAAGAGAAGTGTGAAAAAGTTCTTAATTTTTTGTTACTGGAACAGTATTTTTTAATAGAAAAATTAGAGCACTTAATAGCTTTGATGGTTGAAATAAAATAAAATATTTATATTAAAACATTTAATTTCTGCTCATAACTTGTGTTGGTGCCTTGTGCAGCATACTTTCTACCATACTCTCTTTCTAAAAGGCACTTAAAGTCACTTGGTAGGACTCTGGGGCAAGGAAGCTACTGACATGAATACTTATAATTTGAGATTTCTTTCTGCCAGTTCCAAGTGTGGGGATTGGTCAGGCTTCTCTCACTTCATTTGTGACTATCTGTGTTGAGGATAGAGATAGTAAAGTGGCAAGTCACTTTCCATGGTAATTCAGACTGCAATTCCACATGTTCTTATCTAGGAGTAAGACCCATTAAACTCGGTAGGCATACAAAGGGGTGACAGTGCGTTTTATGGTTAGAGAGGCATTTTGAACTGTCCCCCCATTTAAACCTAACATTGTCTGCTATGTAACATAACTTTTTATGGTGAGTGAACTGTTAAAAGCATATTTGAAAAAGAAGTTGCAGAGGGTAGATTTTTTCACATTATTGGGAATTTGGAGAGATACATGCTGGAAAAGGCAAAACTGGATGGCACTGTTAACCTTAACTACTTTTATCTAACAGTGCTATCCTATGCATGTCTAATCAGAAGTAAGTCCCATTTTGTTTCCTTATTCTTAGGAAATTATTATAGGATTGTTCCCCAAGTCTGAACTGTGAAAGTCTGAAGCTGTAAAAGCTGACAATAGGAACTGCTTTTGTGACTTTTTCAGATGTGTAAAAGTTACAAATCAAGAACGAGTCTGAGACATCCTCGTTTTGGGGTTTTTGTGGCACATACTCTGTAAGACATAAGTACTTCAAGGATTAGCTCCGTTTAAAGGAAATGATTTCAATGCAACACTCCTGGTTTTAAGCAAAGAGCAGTGGAGTTATTTCTGAAATCATGTGAATACAAGCTATTCTTGGCTTCATCAGGTAGTAATTACTATTTAGCAGTTACTCAGATCAAGTATCAGTTTTATTTAAGCCATCAAACATTCCTCTAGATGGTGCAAATGTTTAACTCATACTCGAGTGCCACCATACCTGCCCATCTTGCAGATGTGGAACACTTAAAATTAATGTGGGGTCTGGATGTGGTTTATGGAACTGAGACTGAAGTCTATGCACACTTATTTGTGAATAAGGGTCACTGAACTCAGTGGAATTCAGAATAAAAATGCATTGTGGTGTACTGTGGCTTGCCCTGAGCTTGCAAGCCAAAAGTCTGGAGGTTACTTCTGTTGTATGAGTTTCTTATGGAGAACTGAGGCTGCGATCCTATCCATGCTTACCGGGGAATAAGCCCCATTGACTATAATTCCATTATAATTCCATTATACTCAATGGGGCTTACTTGTTATTACTTGTGAGAAGACGTGCATAGGATTGGGCTCTGAGTTCTGTATTTTTGGTCACTCAGCCAGATGTGGCTGCCAGTACAACTGAGGTCCAAATCCTAACCAACTTTCCAACTCTGACATAGCACATGCCATGTGTTTGAATGTTTGTTCCTTCACCTTGGTGCTGGAAAGTTGGTTAGGATTGTGCCCTGAGTGAGACAGGCACACAAAGTGGCAGAGGATACTAGTGGTACTACTTAATGCTTTTGTGTGCTCAATAATATAATTGCAAATTGCAGTTGAAGAGCATGTAATCGTGCATCTGAGTTCTCAAGTTTCTCAGAAGTAGATTTTATACTTTTTCAAATTCAAACATTTGGGACAAGGCGGTGCTCTATGAATAGAAGAAGGTAAAGGATATAAGAAATAAATTGGAACATAGGAACTGCTTATAGAAGGGGAAATGGGGTGGTTTCTGACAGCTGCCACTTTTCTGCAGAAACAGCTACAAGTGAAAATACTGTCATTCATCATATGTAGCCCTTTAGAGTGATTTTAAATCTTTTTGATCTCTCAGCACACTGACAAAGTACTAAAATTGTCAAGGCACACCATCAGTTTTTGGACAATTGACAAGGCATACTATGCTATTGGTGTGGGGCTCATATTCCACCAATGGTCCTGTTAATAAATCACCAAACTTCCACGGCACACCTGGGGACCATTCGCGGCACACCAGTGTGCCACAGCACAGTGGTTGAAAATTGCTACTTTAAAGTCTTTGGTGTTCTATGCCTTAGATTAAGTGACAATTGATAGCATTCTTCGCATATATCTTTGAGAGCTGGAAAATGTAAGTCAGATTCCTTTTCCTGACCTTCAGACTTGGAATATGACGCATCTACCACCCACTAACTCTAGTCCTTTTACACCTTAACTTCTGTGAGTGGAGGGTACTAAACTGAAAAACCATAGTGATAATTATGGAAGTCATTACAGTGACCAAGTGGTTTTCCTTGGTATTGGTTTGCTCTCTATGCCTGTAGAGAGATTGGAAACATCAACTGATAGGAAGGTGGTAAAACTCACTAATTCTCTGGGTGAAATTTTCCCTATGCATGTTTGGAAATATCATCCATGCCTTCTTTTACCCACTGCTTTCTAACTCCGGTCATTTAAATTCCCTGGTTAATATATACTACAAAGTACTGTAATATCTCTGCCATGCAGGGAATCTGTTCTTACAAATGCCAAGCACTGTCTGGAACAGTGCTACAGTACACAATATAGGGCATAAAGCAGGAAACCGGAGTTGTTCGGCCAGAATACCCTGCACTCATAAGCTGCAGTAGTTGTTGAACAACACAGGAAAAAAGTACTGTAGCAAAACCAAGCTAAAGGAAGCAGTGTTATGAGAGATATGATAGTAAAGCTTAGAAGCCTGTTGGTCTTGCAACTTAGTCAATACGAAATATGAACACTGCAAATTTTCATACATAAACTAGGTTTATGATTAAAGCTATTTCTGCCCAACATTGTATATATGCAACCATGATCAAATGTGTACACCTGTGGGCTGGGAAAAAATGGGTTATTTTTTCAAAGGTTTAATATAGGTGTCCCTGAATTACAACCTGTGGGCTGTGTCTGACTCAGAAATAAAAAAATTAAGGGGAAGGTTTGAGTTTGATAGATGGAAGTTTGTCTTGTAGACTACTTCTGTAGGTGAAGGGAACAGGCTGGGAATAAAATTTTCTGCTTGGTGTAAGAGAAAAATTCAACTTCAACTAATTCCATGAAAAAATTGCTATTGGTATGTGTCTTGTGAATAGCAAGGAGAAGTAGACAACTTAAGAGCCCAATCCTGTACTCGGTGGCACGGCTTCATGCTGCCAAGCACTTTACGGCATGCTTACGAGCCTCTCTGAAAGGCTCCTGCCCGTGCTAGCCCAGCGCCGACTGGTGCTGGGCTAGCGTGGGGCAGTCGCCCAGCCTCTGTGGCTCGGCAGTCTGATGGACTGCTGAACTGCGACACAGTAAACAGGGAGGGGGAGGAGGTGTTCTGGGAAGGGGAGCGCAGAGAGGGTTGGTGGAGGTGTGCCGGGGGAGGGGGGCAGCCTGGAGGCGTGCCGGGGGGGAGGGAGGCAGGTCGGCTGAGCAACGCTCCGCAGGATTCAAGGCGCTCGTGTGCCAAGGCGCTCGTGGAGGGCTTGGCGACCTACACAAGCACCTTTAACTTACCCCATTGCGAGTACCTCAGTGAGTAGCCCCATTGTGGGGCTGCTTACCTTACCCGGGGGAAGGGGACAAAAGTCCCCTTCTCCTGAGGCGCCTCCCGCGGTAGCCCAGGGCGCGCAGGATCCGGCAGCAGCCGTTCTCGGTGCCGCCAAGCCTGGGCGCCCTGGGCAACTCAGGATTGGGCTGTCACACTGGGTGAGAGCACCTAGTACCTTGTGAATCTTCCCAGTGCTTGAGATAACTTGTGCTTGACTCAGTCTGCTTTTGCAGCATAAAAGTGTTTGGTGATTGCACAGGGGAAGGGAGCGTATTGGGCATGCTACTAGAAGCAACATTATGTAGATTTTAGTATGTATCATTTATAGTTGGTAACATTAACCATTTGGAATGCCTGAGCTAGCTAGATACCATAACGGCATTCTAGAATACATTATGTATATTGATGAAAGTGCTTGAGGTGATTGCCTCACCCAGATCATGAACAACAGAACAATTACAGAGACCTATCAGCATTTTTATTAATATGTAGTAGTATCTCTTAATAATACAGTAGCTTGTTCATGCCATTAATCAAGCAAGTAAAGAAGACTTCACACAGGTTATGATAATATATATACTAATAGCATACATACAGGTAACTCCATTGTACACCCCAGCACAGTGTCTTTTCTAGTAGCTGTTGGCTGCATGTTCTTCTGCATCTTTTTAGATTATGAGCCCTTTTGGGACAGGGAACCATTTAATTATTTGACTTCGTAAACCGCTTTGTGAACTTTTTTTTTTTGGTTGAAAAAGTTATATAAATACTGTTAATAACAATATAATAAAAATAGGAGCTATTTTTCAGTGAATAGCACTTTTTCATCAGACATTGAAATTCTTTGTGATCACTGTTTTGGAAGCCAGTGCATTTGCTTTTTCCCCATATCTGTATTGTCATGCTGGATACTCGGGCCAACAGGTAGGCTGAAGCAGATTAACTGGGGTTGGTGGTGGTACTAGTCTGGTGACAAAGAGGGAGGACTCACTGGCCTCAGCAAGAAATATCCCAGTCTGAGGGATGATAGCCTGGGAGACAGCTGTCTATCTGTGACAGATCAGGAGAGAGATCTTGAGATGGTGGTGGACAGCTCAATGAAAGTGTTGATCCAATGTGCGGCAGCAGTGAAGAAGGCCAATTCTATCCTTGGGATCATTAGAAAAGGTATTGCGAACAATATTATAATGCCGTTGTACAAATCAATGGTAAGGCCACACCTGGAGTATTGCGTCCAGGTCTGGTCGCCACATCTCAAAAAGGACATAGTGGAAATGGAAAAGGTGCAAAAGAGATCAACTAAGATGATTACTGGGCTGGGGCACCTTCCTTATGAGGAAAGGCTACGGCGTTTGGGACTCTTCAGCCTAGAAAACAGGTGCCTGATGGGGGACATGATTGAGACATACAAAATTATGTGCGGGAAGGATAGAGTGGATAAAGAGGTGCTCTTTACACTGTTACATAACACCAGAACCAGGGGACATCCACTAAAATTGAGTGTTGGGAGAGTTAGGATAGACAAAAGAAAATATTTCTTTACTCAACCTGTGGTTGGTTTGTGGAACTCCTTGCCACAGGATGTGATGGCATCTGGCCTAGATGCCTTTAAAAGGAGATTGGACAAATTTCTGGAGGAAAAATCCATTATGGGTTACAAGCCATGATGTGTATGTGCAACCTCCTGATTTTACAAATGGGCTATGTCAGAATGCCACATGCAAGGGAAGGTACCAGGATGCAGGTCTCTTGTTGTCTTGTGTGCTCCCTGAGGCATTTGGTGGGCCACTGTGAAGCTGGACTAGATGGACCTATGGCCTGATCCAGAGCGGCTTTTCCTGTGTTCTTAAAATTACAAGCCAAAGAGTGACTGGCCTAACTAGAATTTCCACTAATTCCCTCTTCTGACCAGAAGCTTGTGGTGCCTGAACCACAGGGCCTCAAGTTTGAATCTAGTGGCAGCTGACTTTTTTCTTGTGTCGTTGGCAAACTAAATAATGCTATTCTTGTTTTGTGTAGGATTAGACATATTGAAAGGGCCAGAAGTGGAAGATTTGAATTAAGGAGCAAGGCACAAGTATTGAATAAATAGATTTGTGGGAAGATAACTTGTTAAAAGGTATGTTTCTGAACTTTTGTTTTCTTATTATAAAACCTGGCTGGAGAAAATCATTGCACCATTAAAGAGTATTTGGGTGTGTTTTCTTTAGGGTGTGTATAAGTCATTGTTCCTTTCCCATAAACACTTCTGCTTTGAGGGTGTTGTCTGTTCCAGTATGTGTGTCGCATCTCATTTCAGGTTTTTTTCCACTATCCTGGTGCAAATCTGTATATTTTTCTATGAAAATGTGTTGCTTCTTTCAAGATTATTACACTTTGACTTCTTTCGTATAAATTTCTGTATTTATAAACTTTGTGTGATCTGCATGTTTCTTCGGTATAGATATATAGGAGTTTTAAAAATCTTCATTTTATTAATACACAGAACTGTGTGTACGACATTCTAAATGTTGACAGGTTATGGGCTATAAGAAGTATTACTGTAGTTCTGGAATTGTTCAGCAGAAGTATTTATCATATATTGTAACTAAGCTGACAACTGAGCTTGAAATTGTATAATTGAAGTAATGTTTCTGTTTTAGTTTTGGGATTTGTTTTTACGAAGTATCTCTCAAAATTGGGGTTTTGGCTGTGGTGCTGTAAACTTGACCAGTTGGTATCTCTTAGTGTTATAATGTGTTTTGGCTGTTAGCATTATAATGTGGTTTTGTCCTGTTTATGTAATATAATAAAATTTTAAAAAGAAAAAAAATAATGTTTTTTGGCTTCTGTGTAGTCTGGGAGCTAACCTTATTGTAAGCCCAAAGGCTGACTACATTGGTAGTTGTGGCTTCCTGACAGCCATGGACTTTGAATTGCTCTGAAATAATGTAGTCACATTTTCTTCAAAATATAATGATCTAGCAATAAGCATAATCAATTTGTCACTGCTTTTTGTCATATAGGGGTATTTCTCAGTGGGTCGTCTGCGTGCTTGTGTATGGAGCTGGCAGAAGGGGCAGGAGCAAAGTGAACATTGTGAGCTAGAAGAGAGAAATTTGACAGTTGAGAACAATCAGAACCTTTATTGGCATAAATAGAAACATCACAGAACACAATAACAGTTGAGTCCTAACTAATTTAATCATACAGTTCCATCTAATCATACAGTTCCATCATGTCTCACACGATGCCTCTTTACAATCTGCCTTAAAATGTTGCAACTTTCTCAATTGTTTCTGCCTCCATACCCGAAAGAATATGCCAGTTTTTATCCAGCTCCTCCCAGCTCCTCCTGTTTAAGAAAATCAGCACTAGGTATTCCATTCAATGATAATTATAGACTGAACAGTATAGAGGCATATGCTGAAGAGATTCCACTCCTTCTAATTTACATGGGCAGCACCTCTTCTTAGATAGGATCCCTCTATATTTTCCATAGAGCAATTCTGATGGCTTAAGATTGCACCTTGCCAGGGAGAAAGCTTTGCAATCTTGCTGGCATTTTAAAAGATAAGAGTATTCAGCCAATTGTTCAATTTGATAGTTAAAGATCTGTCAAGTCACAATCTGCCTGACTTCCTGTGGGTTCTGGAGTTTGCTTCTTGTTTTAAGTGTACTTAGAGTTACCAGAATTTCTGCTATGGGAAGATAGCACTGTAGGTTCCTCTTTGATCATATGTCTGATTAGTCTTGCTCTGTCTACAGATGTGCTGACCAGAAGAATCTCTCTAGTCGTCCTTGGTAAATCTAGTGCCTTATAAAAGATGGGGTTTGGAAGTGACCTGAAGTATTCTCATGAAGCTTTGCTAAAACTTCAAGATTGTGAGTTGCGACTACTGGAATCAGTGAAGAAATTTATGACCATGAGAATAAAAAGTGACAAAGAATATGCATCCACTTTACAGAATCTTTGTAATCAAGTAGATAAAGAAAACACTTCTCAGCTGGATTATGTTAGTAGTGTATCTAAGGTAAGAAGGCAGCGTGTAGCACTTGACCGGGGCAAACGTAAACTTGTGTGTTTATTGTGAGTTACAAATAATGAATTTTATGGCTGAGACAGTGTTTAGATCTTGGAGTTGCTATAGATCTTTGTCTTGGGGAAATGATTCTGCAGTGGTGGTAATGCATTGGTATTGGGTACTGATTAGATGAGTAATTGTACCCACACATTGCATTTAATTGTTAGTCTAATTACTCACATTCCTTCGGTGTTTGACTAATTATTGTTTAGTGAGCTTAATGCAGTGTATCTTACATTGGTTGTTATTGTTGACTCTTTGATGAGGACACCTGGCACTCCTTGAGTTGAAGGTCAAGTTAATTTCACCATTCTACAAGCTTGGGTTTGTTTTATTAGAATGCCTCATGTGGATTTCTCCTGTGAATATCTTTGAGTTGCTCAAATTTGACTTGTTTGTATTTCTGCATTTATAGCTGCTTATAGTTATTTTTTCTTTACGCAATCACTTTAAATGAACTAGACTCTGTAATGTAGGGAAAATGCAGAGATTACGCTGATATTTTCACCATTAACCAATCAATATATTAAGCACAGTGGCTTCCAGAAGAATGCTTTTGTGAGCTGACGTGCGCTCTGTGAACGTGAGCTTGCTCTCAGAACAGAGTGTTCTGCTCATGCAGTGGACCCTTTGCTTGAATGGAATGCTTCTTCTGTTCTTTGGTGGAGTTTGCATTCATCGAGTTACTCTGATACCACCGAAACAGTCTTGCAGTGCAGTCCTATGCTTGTCTGCTCAGAAGTAAATCTCACTTTAAGTTCAGTGGGGCTTACTCCCGGGAAAGCGTATATGATTGTTGTCTCACACTTTAACAACTGTAATCCAAATTTATTGTATGCACTTGCATTTGTGGCACTAGCTGAGGAGGCCACCAGCTTTGGGTGCCATGATGGGGGAGTGACAAGCTGCCCCCAGCCACCTCGCAGCTTCCAACATGGCAGCCGCAGCACAGTTGGCACCTGCTGCAGGTGCGCGGCTTCTGAGAGCCGCTGCAGCCTGCTACTGAATTCCCAGTGGCGCAGCAGTACCCACCCTTCCTTGCTCTGATTGGTGGGAGAGATGGAGGCAGAGGTGGAGCCCGAGCCCACAGAAAGAAGTCCTGCAGGCAAGCCAGGATTGGCGGTGAGACTGGCCGGGTGCAGGACTTTGGTGAGCCTTCCAGCGCCGCCTCCATCTTTGTCAGTGCAGGGCTCAGGTGGAGCCGGGTGGGGGTGCGCCCTCCTCCTCTGGCTGTCTGGTGGCAGTGCAAGTTCTTCTGGCAGTAGTGCTTCAGCAGCAGATAGCAGTGGGGAGGGCTGAGTAGCGTGGGGAGGGGACAGCTTCCTGGGGCTCAGAAGCAGTGAGGGCGGGAGGGCATGCAAGTGAGGCTGCAATTCTACCTTCACTTTCCTGGGAGTAAGCCTCTTTGATAATTGGGTTTACTTCCAAGTTGGATCATGTGCGTAATGGCTGGCAATCAACTTGCCAGCTAGCCATCCTTGTGCATCTGCCCATCTTAGGGAACTGTCAGCTTTCTCACAGGCTGGTTTCCCTAAGAAGCTGAGCTAAAAACAAGTGACCTCCACGCATCTGGCCACTCTGACGTAGTGTCTTCTCCAGAAACTCACAGTTCCTAGTTATCTCTGGCTTGTATCAGCCTGGCCAATTATCCACTGCACCTGTTTGATAAGATGCCTGAGCAATTTGAGAACCTAGGCGCAATAGTCATATTTACAGAAACATATACGAGTATATGTCGTATATACGAGTATATACGAAATATATACGAGTATATGTCGTATATCACTTACTGACAGTCTATTTCTTGTTACTTAGCACTGCTTTCCTTAGAAATCAAAGTAAGCAAATAGCCTATATAATCTTGTGATTAACTTAGCCCCTTACTCTGGGACCTTGTTGATTGACATTAGAGGCTGTGTCACCTGTGGGGTCGCCTGTATAGATTTGCTTCTTCCTCAGATCCCAAGAAACATCCAGCCCTGGCCAGAGTTATGGGATAGAACAATTTGGTTTCTATTATCTGTGTTCGTGAACAAGTGACTAGATCAGGGGTGTCAAACATAAGGCCCGGGGGCCCGTTGTGGCCTGCGGAAGCTTTTTATCAGGCTCTCAGGCTCTCAGCTGCATAGCAGTGCTGAGGTGGCACTGCTGAAAGGGCAGCCCACATGAAAATTAGGCTCTCCCATGTCTTGAAATATGATGATTTGTGTGTTTTCTCTTCTGTCATTTGCAGCTAATGAGTTCCTAAGTGAGAAAAAATGCTTATCTTTGGTTATGCCCTGTTTAATGACATCACTTCCTGCCTAATGACATCACTTTCGCTCTCAGCAGGCATCATGAATGCTATTCAGCCCTTGGTATGAAACAAGTTTGACACCCCTGGACTAGACATGCCTTGATACAGTTACTCCTGGAGTCAGGTGCTGGTAGTAGGAAGTTCTTCTTGCAGGAATAGTATTTTCATTATAATGCTTCCTTTACTTTTTCTCTTCAGCTATTTTTGATATCTAATTTGAGAATTAATTGCACTTACTTCAGATTTTATTTATTATTCCTTCTGCAGTCTCTGTTCTTTTGCTGTGCTTTTATTAAATTAATCGATTAATCAGTTATGAGTCAACGAATTCTGGGAGGAGAAAACCTCTGCTTTCTATTCAAAACATCTATAATATAACTCTCTTCATTTGCCTTCATAAAAATGTTTATTATTTAAATGAAATGTAATCAATTGTTCTTGTTTACTCATTTTTTTGAAGCCTAAAGTGTAATAATTTGCACCTCTCCACAATTACTGCATGAATTAAATATTAGAGTGACTTAGTTTATTATGTTTTTATGGAACTGATGAATGTGTCTGCACAGATCATTGCAATAGTTTATAAATTGTACAAGTGGTTAAACATTGAAGTGTCAGGCTACTTGTCAATATTTTTTAGTTCAAGAATATTGTTGGACATGTATTTAAGACCGCTGTACTGTAACCAGTATTCATAGGCTCCTAATAATAATTAATGTTCTGCAACAGTTCAAGTACATTTCTTTGTTTCAAAGCCAGTAACAACTATAGCTTTGTGCCTCTCCTTTCTTCAAGTCATGGCTGCTTATTGTACAGCAAACGGAACAGCTTAGCAAGATCATGAAGACACACGCGGAAGATTTGAATGCTGGACCATTGCACAGGCTTACTATGATGATCAAAGATAAGCAACAAATAAAGAAGAGTTACATAGGTGTTCACCAGCAAATTGAGGCAGAGATGTTCAAGGTATCCCATTCAATCAGTTGTTTTTTTCTTTAGTTAGTATCATATTCAGGGTTCCTATCTTTGCTTTGCCAGAACTAACACATTCAGAGTTGCTGGGGTGTTCTTGGTAGTTCTTTCTGATAGTCAAAGCAACCCAAGCAAGCAGCAGTTTAACTGAATGTATATTTCTGAAAATGGAATATTTCTTTGAATTGGTTGCCATTTTTTGAGAAGGTGGCTTTCTTTTTACTAGTTGTCGTTAAACTATTTAAATATTAGTTGTGAATTTAAATTTAGCTCAGTCTTAGAATAGCTTCTAAGAAAAAATATTTTTTCTATAGAAAAATAGAAAATTTGCTATAGAATATTTTCTATAGAAAATACAGAAAAATATTTTTTCTTAGAAGCTATTCTAAAGTTGAGCTAAATTTAAACTTACAGCTAATATTTAATATTCCATATTTAATATTCTATATAACATTTAATGTTCTATAGAAAAATATTGCCCATTTCTGTGGATTGACCAATAAATGGTTTTTATAGCTATAATTGAAAAAAGCAGAACTGTTTGTACATGTAATCAATGATGCATCAATGTGTCAGTGATGTAAGGCAATCCTGTTGTCACACTACGCTGGCACAGCAACTACTGCGCCAGCCTGGAGTGTCTCAAACATACATGAAAGCATTTTGTGACACCTGGAGTATAAAAAGTTCTAGTGGGAAGGTCTGTGCTGTCCACTTGCACTGGATCTAGAGGAATGCATGCTGGAACAGATAAGAACTGCCCTGAGTGACTCAGGGGCTTGGAGGGAGTGTAACAGGGCGGGGGAAGAGTGGAGATGGGGGTGGTTCAGTTTCGGGAGGGGGTAGAATCAGTGGCACCATTGAATCCTGTTCTCCTTCCAGGCTTTAAAGCCAGACACAAGGTGTCTTGCACTTGCACCAGCAATTTTGCTGGCACAGATCTGAATAGCCCTAATGTACATGCTGCTTTCCCTGGGGTAAGGGAACTGTTGTCCCTTTCCCCTGAAGAGACTCAAACCTGCTCCTAGCTAGCATAGGATACAGCATGGGCTGTGCTTTGCTGGCACTGGCTAAGATTGGGCTGTTAGTATTGAACTATAAATTCATAGTATAGAACTATAAATTTGGGCTGTTAGTGTTTCCCATGTTCTTGGCATGAAAATGAAAAAAAGGTTGCATGTTTCAGTAACAGTCCCTTTCCTGTTCCTCAGAAAATGGTGAGCTCCATTTTCTCTGTGGAGAGATGCTCAGTGAAGATATTATGAACAGTTTGAGAACTTCATTGCTTCCTTGATTAACTGAATTATCTACTCTTCAGATCTTGCTGCTCTGCCAGTTTCGTGAAGGAAATTCTTATATATTAACCATTTTTTGCTGGGGTACTGTAATGATTTTAACTAAAAGATGTTGAAATGGCCTTCTTGTGTCTTTCCATCTATTCTGTCTCAAAAAGATGATGCAAGGATCAGCTGAAATGTTACAGCGTCGAGGCTGCCTCGAAGACTTTGCCCAGAAGTTCTCCCTTATATAATGGCCTATAACATTTGCACACTAATTACTGTGTGGTTGAACCTGGTTGTGAGGAGTATGTCTGCATTTTAGCTGCATGTTTCTGATGTGCCCCTTCCTTCTGAAATAGAATATCTTAATACCTCTCCTGTTTGTCTTCTTGATAGGTAACAAAAACAGAATTGGAAAAATTAAAATCTAATTATCGGCAATTGATTAAGGAAGTAAATTCTGCCAAAGAGAAGTACAAGGAAGCAGTGACTAAAGGTAGGTTCTTAATAAATAATACTACTGTTGAATTTGGTTTGATCCTTTCACAATGTACTCAAAACAGTGCATAATAAAACTTTGGTAGAAGCAATAAAGATGGTCAAAGAACTAGTCAGTTAACCAAATCAGATGTGAAATCCATATCTCACCTTGGTGCCAACACTGGCAAGTTTCTCTTGTCCTTGGGCCCAAAGTTAAAGTACTTAAAAAACAACAACAGTTCTTTTTGTTGGACCTTTCTATGTTTCAGGTTTCTTTCTTCTCTGCCTGCTTTTTCTTTAAATATACTCCGTTCTCCTTTTCTCTTTGCTTCCTTATTTTTATTCCATGGAACTTTGCAATCCTCAGCCTGTCTGAAATAGCAGCTCATGTGCCTTGAGTCCATATGAAATTTTAATTCCAGATAAACTGACCTTTCATTTCTCTCCCATAACTTGACTATTGTGAATGTTCCACTGTTGACTGTTTCATTTTCTCAGCAGGTAGTTCAGACACATCCTATCAGTGATGTTGCAATAACTTAGAGTCCAGTTGTATCCAACTTTCCAGTACCAGTGCAGTTTCAGTACATTCTTGAGGAAAGGGAACAAACATTCCTTAACTTGGAGGAGGTCTCCATGATTAACCCCCACCACAGAATGTAGCACATGCCCCATTGGCATGGCTGCACTGGTGCTGAAAAATTGGATGGAATTTGGCCTTAGTCACTTGCTGGTAAAGACTTTCCTGGAACACAGTTTCTCAGCATCGTACTATGTGGATGTTGACTGGAAACCAAAGGAATGTTGAAATAAGTGCAAGAGGTTTGCACTTGCTCAGGTTTTTACCTTTTTTTTGTGGAACAGCTTTTGTGATATTACCCATGCCATATCATAAATGCTTCTGGAGCTGAGGACAGTTTCCAGAGCAAACTGCCATATTACATAGTGTGGTTTGATGAAAGCAAACCTTATGTGTCATGGTTCTTGGTTACTGAAGGTAAGTGCAGTATGGTAACTCTATATTTAAAAATATAGCTGAGTTACAGGATTTTAAAAAATCCTGTACTGGGACTAGTAAAGCACTAAACCAGGGGTGCCAAACTCATTTCATATAGTGGGTCGAACAGCATTCATGATGCCTGCGTAGGGTCAAAAGTGAGATCATTACACAAGAAGTGATCTCATTAAGCAGGTTATGTCCAGAAATAAGCACTTTTTTCTCACTTAGGAACTCACTGTCACAGAAAGGTAAATGTTAGAATAAATGTCAGCAAGTGACAGAAGAGTAAATGAAAACACCTTGATCAGATTTTCAAGGTATGGGAGAGGCCAATTATCATGTGGTCTGCCCTTTTAGTGGTGATATGTCAGCACAGCTCAACAGCTGAGAGCTGCTGATGGTGGTGCTGGGAGAGCCCAAGGGCTGGATGAATAGCCTCCAGGGGGGCCACATCTGGCCTGCAGGCCTTATGTTTGACACCCTTGCACTAAACAATTTTAAATGTGTAAGTTTTAACTTTGAATCTATCAAGAAAATTATTCGAAGATATTGTCACTGAGATAGTCACTGACAAAGATATAGTTAGTGAGAGCATAAGGTTGGATCCTAAGAACTTATTCCACAAAAAGAAGACATTCTCTTGAAGGGTGCAAGGGATAATTGTTCTAGTTACTTTGTAGTTAGTCTAAAATATTTTTTTAAGTCTGGTTCTTAAATTGACTTTTTTTATTTAATGGTAAAAGTGTCAGTATTGTTAAAGGTTTGGTTTCCTACATTATAAGAACTGGTATAAGAAATATATGCAGAATTAAAGTAGTAGATATGAAGTGGATTTCTTAATAATGGTGTAAGATCTAAAATTTAATTATCCGCAGTTGTGAGCAGTGTGAGAGAAATTATCTTTATTGAATGCATATATAAATGCTGAAATTGTAGTATCAGCAAATACTCATGAGTATAGAGCTTTATTAAACAGTTATCCAAATGTGAGCTCATATGCATGCATTGGAATGTCCAAGCAACAGGGTTATCAGACTGAGAATTCTTCACTGAAGAAGTGACTTTTGAAGTAATGGTTGCATGTAACTATATTAACCCCCTAGTGAGTTGTTTAACTGACTAGCCAAATACAGTCTTTAGATGTACAAAGCAGTAAAGTGTTTGTGATCTCTCTGTTATAATGTAGTCTCTTGAGTCAGTTTTAGAGAGGATTTAGAATAGTATCTTGAAGTATTATTCATAGGTTTGTAAACTCAGCCCTCAGTGAAAGCAGTCATTGCTTGTAAGTTGCGGACTAACATTGGCAGGAGATACTGTTGCCTAGTTACTAAATGAGGCCACAAATACTGTAGTTGAATGCTACACCATGCTATCTTTTATGCTATCTTCTTGAGTCAAAACCACTTATATTTATATAGCTTTCCCCAGGCACAAACAAGCTAAGCCAGTGGTTCTCAAACTGTGGTTGCGAACCAATTTCAGGCGGGTCCCCATTAATTTCAGTATTTTATTTTTAATTTATTAAACTTGATGCTCCTATGGTATGTGACTGCATTTGGGGAAATTTTACAGATGTATACATTTAATAGGCTACGCTGCATATGCTTTTATATGATAGTCAGTGGGGCTTACTCCTGGGTATGTGTGGGTAGGATTGCAGCCTAGGATTGTTAAAAATTTTCTTGCTCAATGATGTTGCTTCCTTTCATGGCATCACTTCTGGTGGGTCCTGACAGACTCTGTTTCTGAAAAGTGGGTCCTGGTGCGAAAAATGTGAGAACCACTGAGCTATGCTGTTAGTGCTGTTGTTGTTCAAATGGTAATCTGGGTGCTGCAAGAGTTGGGCTATGTTTTAAACATAACATTGTTAACTTCTTAACAATGGTATGGAAATTCCCCAGAACACCAACAAGCTATGCAAGTAGCTTATGCCTTTGAGTTGAGTTGAGTTTGTTCTGGGGCCTGTAATTCTAGTGTTGCTTGTGCATCAATATCTGCTAATGAATGTAACCTGTTAAATGGTTTCAGTTTCATAAAACTATGTTTTTATGGACTTTTTCTATTGATTTAAGAAGATTAAAATTTAGCTTATCAGAGCTCATTTCCATTACCCACTTGAAGTGTTAGGTTTTTATCTCTGAAATATGTGATGTAATTGAGAGAAGAGACACTTTGGGTATGTTCAGTGTGCATTTTTAACTAAGTAACCATAGCTGCTCCCCACCGATCTGGGCTTATGGGGAAGACTTTCAGGCAATCTTGGAAGGGCCTTCCCTTTTTAGGGAAACTTTGAAGAAAGAAGAAAGATATATGACTGATTGTCTAAGCGTGCAATCCTATAACACTTACCTGGGAGTAAACCCCATTGATCAGGATTGAACTTCTGTCTGAATAAATATGCATAGGATTGTGCTGTAGTTTGGCCTTGAAACAGGGAATCCTGGAGGTAGACTGCCATATTTACAAAGAAACGTACTTTCATCTTGTGTATGAAATGGTCTTTCATGGTGCTTTCATGGTCTTGTGTATATGATAAAAATATGTGTACCGTACTGTTGTGTGACTGATATGGGTATTTAGATCAAAGTATGCACTTACATGGCTGGTCTTGTATTGTATAGTATTGTATGTGTTTTTCATGTATCAGTGTACATGTCTAAGAATGTCAACAACCTAGCCCAGCTGTTGTTTTATCGAGCAGAAGGAAGACAGTGCTAGGGGGTGGGAGGAGGGGGAGGAGGAGTGGGGAAAGGCTGTCCATAGTTATAATGGTGCTGGGTTCAGTGGGCCAGTCAAAATATGTTGGTGGTCTGAATGTGGCCCACAGACTGTAATTTGGGAACCTCTAGTGGCACTGACTGGTTCCAGCTTTTCAGGCTTTTGATGGTAGTTTTTCAGCTGTCCTTGGAAATGTCTGAAGTTGTTTGTAAGCAAAGCATTTTTTTAACTGCATTCCTGCAGTTAAGCTGCATTCCTGACCCCATATCTGGGGTTTTACAAGTGGGTCTGTGTATAGTCTGGTCAGCAACTAGGTAACCCTGCTGTCCAATGCTGAGAACTAGATTAGCCTGCCGGTCAAACACACTTATTTGCTTCTTGTGGTACTATGAATGCATCATATGTGGGGTGGCAGCAGGGAGAGACAGGAGTTGTTGCTGCTCCTACTGCACCATCAAGTTTTTAAATTAAGTTACAATATAGGGAGTGGCATGACTCTCCAGTTGGCTTCATTTCAGCTATGTTTAGAAATAGTTATTCTTGAATGGAAAGGGAAGGGAAAA
Source organism: Tiliqua scincoides (assembly GCF_035046505.1). Lineage (NCBI taxonomy): Eukaryota > Metazoa > Chordata > Lepidosauria > Squamata > Scincidae > Tiliqua > Tiliqua scincoides. The sequence continues at coordinate 47,664,918 of NC_089822.1, forward strand.
TATGTATGAGAATTATGTGTGAGATTGTTGAACAGTCATCTCTGACCCGGAATCAACTGATGATGATTGCCTAGAGGTTGTGCAGGTGGTTCTGTTTATTTTACCTTTCCCTTCCATATGAGGTTAGCCATTGTTGAACCTGGATGGCATGAAGCTGGTTGGAAAATTCTGTTGCTGTTCTTACTCCTATCCTTTAAATTAAGGTGCATTCTGGCTGGAGCCAGGTGATTAGATTTTGTCTGTTGGCTTCTAATTTCTGGGCCCTAGTCAATACCTTACAATACAGGTATTGCAATACAGTTATTGCAGAAAAGGTTAAGTATACCTTCGTTTATCAAATTGTTATTTATCAAATTGTTTAACCTTTGTTTATCAAATTGTCAGCTATGCATATCTACTTAGAAGTAAGTCCCATTGAGCTCAGTGGGGCATTTTCCCAGGAAAGGGTGTATAGGGTTTTGGCCTGCTTGTCATTTGGAAACAGTAGCTTTGTTCTTCTCTTTAACAGTTAACTGCTGGGGGGGGGGGCGTGCGTGCGTGCGTGTTTCTTGTTGATTTACTCCAGTGGTTTTTCTTTAGAACTTCTGCTACTGGGTGCCTACGAGTTCAGGTGGAAACCGTCTTGCAATACACAAAGTTATGTATTAAGTGATTATTGATAAAGATGTATTTTCATAACAGCAAAAATCCCAATGTTTTCTATGAACAAATTAGGCAAATTGTGAATGAACATCTCATGATATTTAAAAGCACAGTTATGGCTTCTGTAGCACAATTACAAAATAAAGACTTTCAGTTTAATCTGTAAATCCAGTGGTCTGTATTTGTAGCATACCTCTGAATTCTAGCTAAATGACATATAAACATTTGCAAAATGAAAATAATACCTATTGATTCTGAGTACACTTAGCTTCCATTGCAGCCCAACTTCCATTTTTGAAAGAATGCACAAATTTAGAAGTATTAGGAAGAGAGAGACATATGAACTTAGTTCTCCATATCTACAGATGCAGCATTCTCTAAATGGGGAAGTTGAACATAATTTTCATGTTAATTCTGGTACTGGTTTTTCTTTGAACTGCTAGTGTTGCTTTAATTTGAAAGCTTAAGAAAATTAACTCTTCCCCCACCCCAATGGACCGGGGACTTAATGGGCAAATGGTGAACACCCACATCCTTGCTGATGAGTTGCAGAATGTCTCTTAAACTGTTGCAGGTACACTTTTGCACATTTTGCTCATGCTTTCTGTTGGAATTGATGAAACATCAGACTTCCAGAACAGTATAGTAAGCACTTGAGCATATCAGACTTGTGTAATTGAATTTTTTCAGTTTATAAGTGGTGCTAGTGTCCTTGCATATTGTATACATCCTCTTGCTATAAACATTAAGCAAAACTTGTTTAGCAGTAGTTATAATTGAATCTTTCTGTGAACACAATTACACAGCACACAGAGAAATAGGTTTTTCTTCTCTTTTAATTGACAAGTTGAACATGTGTGCATCCTGTTTAATTTATTTAATGTTATAAATGTTCTAAAAATATGAAAAAGTCAGATTGTAGCACCGAGATAGGTCTGAAGCTGACTGTATACAGTACTTTTCACTGTACTTGTTGGTTTCAGTTGTTTAAAAAAGACCTTGGTATGGTGCTTGGTGATGTAACACAAGGCATATATGTTGGAGTAGATTTCTGGGAGAGAAGAATCAACACTACCAGAAAAGGGAGGGATAGTGTCTGCTTAATGCTGCTACAAAATAGAAACTTATGGTGTTCAGTTAATGTAGTTTGAGCCATCTGACAGCCCAGGGTGACTATTAAGTCCCAAGGCCTGACTGTGGGGAGCCTAAGATTATATTGCTCATGATTGCCACAAAGTCCAGTTGAAAGCACCTGAAAGTTGAGAAAGTTCAGTGGCAATTCTTACTCTGCTTTGTGCTGACTTTGGGTCCTAGGGTGTAGAAGAAGCCTAGATCTAAAGGAACAGAGACCAGCAGAGTCAGCAGTAAAGATAAAAAGGGGGAAGCTGGGAGTAACCCCTCAGTGATCAAGACCTGAGATGAGGAAGAATGAGCTCACTGCTTAGGGACTGCAGCCTCTTGGTGATGGGCTTGGTAGTGAGGTCATGCAAGTTCAGGGATATTCTTTGGATATGTCTGGGGAGAAAGTGGCTGCTATCTCCTTTTCTCATATACAATAATAACCCCTAGATTGGCGCCAGCCTTGTAGGCTTATCAGGAACTAGAAAGCAACACATAACTAGAGGCAATTCAGGCAGGGGAACAGCAATGATTCACCTTCTTTACTCACCTGAGGGGCTCAGTCTTGTCAGTTCCTCTTCGAACATGGCTTTAGCATGCCACTGAATGCAACCATAAAATTCACAGACTAAAACAGTCAAGTTTAAAAATCCAGTTTTTCTGGATTTTTTAAAAGTCATTGTCCCGTTTCTGGGACGCTAGAATTAGTGTATTCCTGAAGTAGTGATTCATGTCCATTTTTGGCTCATTTGTTTGCAGGTTCTGTCGTTCTGTATACATTATAAGCATTGTTGCAGCATAGGAACATGTTCGGCAGAACAACAGTATGTGTATTACTGAGTTGGTGGAAAGAAAAAGCAAGTCAAAAATACTATTGTGTGTATTGGAAACTTGGCTTAAAGCTACTTCTGAACACAGAAGTGTTCAGCACACTTCAACACACAGACTTGCTTGGCTAATGACATTTTGTGTGACCTGGAGGCTAGTCCTCTGTTGGAGCCCCCCCCCCCCCAAGCTACAGCTGAGTGTATCACATGGCAGGCTGCAGTGGGTAGGGGAATATCTAGAAGTCGAGAGACCAATTGTAAGCATCTTTTACTAAACTTCTCACAGCTTTGTGATCCTTTAACTTCATACCAAACTGGTTGCTTGGCAACCACCCTTGCAGAATGTCTACCTCTTACTCAGGCTGCTTATGCTTTTGTTGGTACTCTGTCCCTTCCCTCTTTTTTTCCTATCACTGTTATTCCATTGCTGTATGTGTCTCCCTTGTCTAGCTGAAAATGGGTTTCCAGTGAGGCTGGGAAAGATAACGCAGTGTGTGTTTTGCTGCTTCTTTCCTGTTCTGTGTGAAACTAAGGGTAGTGTCCAGCTGGCCCAGCTGTATGGCTCTTTACAGTGTGGTTTTCCTTTTGGCTTTGTTTTTTTCCCCCTTTAAGGCCACAAGAAGGAGAAGCAGAATGAACTTCTGGTTCCTCCAACATTTGCTGCTAACCAATGTAATTGTTGCCTTGTCATTTTGAAGACAAACTTCAACAGCTTAAAGCTGCAACTCTTTGCACACTTTGCTGTGAGCAAGTCCCACTGAACACCGTGGGGCTTACTTCTAAGTAGTCATGCAAAGGATTATGCTGTAAATCTTTCTGATAGACAAGTATTTCCTGGAGAGTGTCAATTCTAAAGGACTAAAATAACGTCCTTTCTAATTTTTAGAAATAATTTTCTAATTGCAGCATATCATAATTGAAGGCAGAGTTGTGGCTGCCAGGTTTTGGGTCTATTTATAGAATGTTTTTAAGCCATTTCTTCCCAGTGTTCCCATATATGCAACAGGGACCTGGGGCTGGGCAGAAATGGGTTTTAAGAGAAAGCTCTGTTTCCTTTACAAGGCGGGGGGGGGGGAAGTATACATATAAATGTTTCTGTAAGCTATTCAGAACCTTTTTTAAAAAAATTTTTGCCTTTCCATAAACACATAAACACACACAAATACACACATACAAACATTGAGGTTACCATATGCCAATTAATTAATAATTCATTCTACCAATAATTTCTTATATCGCTTAATATAATAAAAAAGAACAATTATAAAAAGGGAAAAAATACAAAGAATACATATTCATCTCTAAAAACCCTGTTTCATATTTTCTATGCTTTCATCATTTCCATCATCATAATTATCTGTCCCCTTCTTTTCCCATCATACTTTATGTTCCTTCTTTCAATAAAATCTTAAACTCTTTTATTAATACAACTTATTTTAATACAGCTTACTACAAAATACTTATTATAAATCTAATTATAAACAGATCTACCAAACCACTCATATATTACATATCCATTACTTTCTAAACTTTACTTTCTAACACCAAATCATGTCATTATCTTGAATATCAATTCAAATCTTGCATATCATCTTTAAACTTTTTTCTCTTTTCTTTTTCTGTCTTTTCCTAATAAACTTCATATCAACATCTCTCAACAATTGCTTCTTGAAAATCCATCCTCTTCTTGCTCCTCCCAACAACTCCAGTTCCTGATACATTCTTGCCATCTTTTGAACAATTTCTTGATCAGTCCCTTCAAGATCTATTTTTCGTGGTATCTCTTCTCCCTTCCAATCCGATAGTTTTTGAATTCTTCTTCCAGTTTACCCCATCAATTAGTAACTCAAATTGTTGATCATTAGTTTTCTCTGGTGTTACTTCCAATTCACACAGCTTAGATACTTGTTGGTTTAAAGTTTCCACCCTAATTTGTATTTGTAAAGTTTGAATCGCCTGATTTCTGCTCATCACAAGCATAAGAACATAAGAACATAAGAACAGCCCCACTGGATCAGGCCATAGGCCCATCTAGTCCAGCTTCCTGTATCTCACAGCGGCCCACCAAATGCCCCAGGGAGCACACCAGATAGCACACCCCAGGGATAGCACACCCCAGGTGTGCCCCAGGGAGCACACCAGATTCTCCAGCTGTCTGTGGATCAGGATCTGCCATTCTTCTAGGAGTTCCATCATTTCTTCTTGCAATTTTCTTTTAGTCCACTAGATGTCAACTCTCTTTTACTATAAAGTTCCTTTGGTTGTTCTTTTAAATGGAATTTGAAGAATTTTTGTCTCTATTAGTAGACACAACAAAGCCTAATCACCAGTTCATATTTCACAAAATCCTGCCGCAGTGAAGGATCCAAAATAATCCAAAAGCCAAAGTCTAATTAAAGGAAATTATATCCAGTACAGGGTTACGCATTTATAAATGTATATCGATGAAATCATGCTCCATATAATACCAAGTGCTCAATAATCTTCTCCGAAGTGGAGGAATCCTCCCCCTCTTTGTTCTTCATCTTCCAAAGCTTTGAGCTACATCAATCCTTGATAGCCAGAATTTGCATAACATAAACAGCACTCACTGCAGATACTCGCCTATAAGTCAATCTCATAGATAAGATGAGGGCAGGTTTTGAGGCAGGAATCATATAATTTTCTATGACCCTCGGTTAAGTCGGGGTAATAAACTTGGGGTGTGTGTGTGTCTGATTATAGTTTTGTCTGATTATACCCTAGGCCAGATCCTGAAAAATAACCTACAGTAATTGTTACCTAAGAACTGACAGTCTCTAATTTATTAAAAATATAGTAAAAGATCATAAGATTCATTTTTATTCATAAACTTTTAAATTCTGGTCTTCACCATCTTTTTGTAAACACTATCAAAGAGTAACTGCACTGTAAACAACATACTAATAGAACAGTAGTTCCCAACCTGGGGTTCATGTACCCCCCAGGGGCACTCAACAGGACCTTTAGGGGTACTTGAAAGAGCATGGAATAATGGCAGTGCTCCAGAATGCCTTGCAAGGGCCAGCAAGGCAGGAAGGGAGGTAGCTAGTTGAGTGTGAAAGCCCCACCAATAGCTAATTTTTAGTGTTCAGTTCATGTATGAACCAGTGATTGAAGACCAGCACAGGAAAAAAACTAAAATGTAAAAAAGTGATCTATCACTCAGAATTTCTCAGGACACTTCTGATGCAAAACAGTGCAAAGGCAGAGTCTTCTGCTCTTAAGCCAGAAGCTCTACATATAACATACAACTTAGAACTCAACTGGGAGTGTGCAATTCAATTCACAGCAGAGATAAGCAACAGCAAATGGCTGTGACCAAGTGCAGCTGCACATAGCTGAAACCCTATTTACTCAGAAGCAGACCCATTGCTTTCCCTGGGTGTTATTCCTAAGTAATGGTGCTCTGAATTGTAGTTTGTGCGACATTTGATGAGAGTGTTTCCACTTTCAGGGAAGGTGTATCCTGCAGCTGCAACAAGCCCACCCTCACCTGGTCTGAGGGCTGTTTCCTCCTCTTGATTTACAGCAGGATCAAGGCTGTCAGGGGGTTTCCTGGTTGGTTTCCCTGATTGCATGGCTTGTAAATAGGGGGCAGAGAAAGAGGGACAGTGGGGAAGGGAGAAGAGAAGGGGGAGAAAACAGTACAACAGAGTGAAAGCTCATGGAGGGAAGAGAGGGGCTGGGGCTGAAGGGCAGAGAGAAGCAGGCAGTGCAGGAGTGGGGACGGGAGGGAGGCTGTGTGGGGGGCTCCCCTCCTCTCTCTTGCTCGGAAGAAGCAGATGCAGAGCTGTAAACACCGCATGAAGAAGCAGCCCTCCCGTTTCTTGCCCCATCTTCAAGCTACAATCTTTTCCTGGGAGTAAGCCCCATTGACAATAATGGAACTTACTTCTGAGTAGGCACGCACAGGCTTGGGCTCAAAGGCTGCCATCCTATACGCACTTTCCTGGGAGTAAACCCCACTGACAACAGGCATGGGACGCGCTCCAGGTTCCTGCTCCCCTTTCCTGTCCTTGCGAAGATGAGCAGGGGTGGAGGAAGAGGAAGTCAGAGCCAAGGAGACCAGGCTCGGGGAGCCTGAGCGGCGGGACTGCAATGCCCAGGAGCAGCAACGAGGCAGGGAGGCAGGTGAGCGGAGCAGCTCCGTCAGGCTCACCGCTCGAGGTGGGAAGGAGGGAGCAGCAGGCTCCCCGTGCGCAGTGGGGGAACGAGTGGTGCGTCACCCTCCCCAGCAGCACCACAGCTGCTCCGCAGTGTGCCTGAAACAGCCCTGACCCCGAGTGGCCCCGCAGATAAGGCGAAGGGTAGATTTAGGAGCTATCTGTTGGGACAAATTTATTGCCCTATAGGCGAGTATCTACCGTACTTATTTCTTCCAAATATCTTCTTTCAATCAGATGGTATCTCCACAGGGGTTCAGCAGCTTGTAGCCTCCTTTACTGTCTTACCTGCAAAGTCCTGAAAAAAGAGCTCTCCAAGCTCTAAACTTTCCAGAAACTTTAAAAGCCACCAGGATAACAGTGCTTCTCCTAGCACTCATTACCTGGTCTCTAGACCTGCAGTTTCAGGTGAAAAACAGGTAATCTCCAAGAGCTGTTCCTGGAGACCGTCCTGTTTCGTTCGCGGCTTAACCCCTCCCCCCCGCTGTTCAGAACCTTATGGGTAGAAGAAGATGTATATTGCTACTATTGTTATTTTGCTTATTTATATACTTTTCAACAAAAAGTTATCAAAGTTACATTTCCAGTCCCACAGGTTCTCACAATCCAAAAATGGCATAAGGGAGATACACAAGGGAAAGGGGCGACTGAGAGAGATGCTGTGCAGTTGTTGAATAGATACACAGTTGCTTCCCCTTTGCTAAATGTAAGAGAGCCACCATTTTTAAAAGTCTGTCTTCTGGTCAAAGGAAATATGAACAAATTATGTGGTATCTTCTGGAACACCTACTTTCATGTGAACCTTTTTGTGTTCAGTTTGTTGAATGAACCTCTGTTTCAGGCTCCAGATTGGTGGCTGCAAACACCAGGACTCTTTCAAAAGTTACAAAATGGCTTTCTTTGTAAGTCTTGCTGACTCACTTGCTTCTTACCTTTGGAAAGCTGTTTCAAACTTTATTCCTGAAGGTCTTGGGCTGACTCAGTAAATACTTTTGAAATACAGTAGATGGCATTGTGGTTTACATTGTTTTGAAATTATATTAAAATACATGGGTGGAAATACACAAATCCAATCTCCAGAAGGTGATTCTAAGAAGATCACTAAAGTAATTGGAGGATAATGGAATAACTGACAAATATTGTAATAGAAGGATTAAGTATGTGGTCTTAAATATCATATGCATTTAAGATAAACATGTCTGGAACCTAAACCATTATCATCTTGAAAATGAAAAGTAATCAGTTTTATTGACTTATGGAAATTTTAGCTCTTTCTTCCCTAGTTTTGAGGGGAAATGCCTTCTTGTACTTCTTAAAATGCTGCCTTTTCAAAGGTTTGGAAAAATGACAGATATGCATTGAGATTTATTTTCGTTTCCTGACTTTTATTGGGGGGGGGGCAGGTTTAATGTGGCAGAGTTGAAGCTAATCTGCAATTTGATCATAATTTGGCACTGTGAACAGAGTTTTTTTTTCTTTGATCCAAGTGAAATGTTACTTAAAAATAAATGCGGATATTGGGAATGCAGCTCTACTTTATAAGACATGCTTCAAAAGAATATTAAGTTATTTCTTCTAGGACATATCTCAGTGAAAAATATGCTCTTCTAAGAAACTCTGTCAAATATGAAAATTGCATGAGCAGCATATTCCCAAGGATTTATGTTTCCAATATAAGGTCTGGGCAGGAGGTCTGGTCTAGAGGGTAGAGCCTCCATTTGCCTGAAGATTAACATCCACAAGGTCGCCAGTTCAAGGCCACTGGCACCGTGCGACCTTGAAGCAGCTGGCAAGCTGCAGCTGAGCTGTTCCATCTGCTCGGAGCGTGGGAGGATGGAGGCCAGAATGTTAAACCAGATCGGAGTGTAACAGCTTGAATGTGGTGGTTTCTTGAAAGAGAGAACCTTCTTTCAATTTGTAAAAATCCCTGCGTGGATTTAATAAGCCTGCCTGTGTAAACCGCCTTGAATAAAGTCTTGAATAAAGACCAAGAAAGGCGGTATATAAATACTGTATATTATATTATTATTATAATGGCAGTTATCCAACTGAAATATTTCTTTTAATGGCCTTTGTCAAATTAAAAAGAAATGAGCAGAAATATTAATGTTACTTATGTTTGGGGAATGCTTTTACAGTAAGTACTTTGTGCCTGAGAAAACTATTTCAGTATTAGCCTGCTGAGGATATGGGCTTTTGGAGTATGTTTTACTTAATATCAGAGTTGAAGGGACCAGCAAGGTCATCTAGTCTAATCCCCTGCATATACCACCTCCTAGACCTAGAGTATCTCCAGCAGGTGATTCTCTGCTTGAGGAGCTCCACTGAGGGAGAATCCACCATGTCCCAGTGCAATCTGTTCCTCTTCCGAACAGATTCTTACAGTTTAGAATTTCCAATACGTACAGTCGCAATATTTAATCAGTCAATTTAGTTTAATTGATTGCAAACATTTTAGCTGATTTTTAAAATGTATCAACAATCAGTCAAGCAACAGATTCATTAAAAGGTATTATGTGCGAACTTGCAGAATCTCCATTGAATAGATAGCACTGTCTTTCTCACACCAGAGAATGCTTTTTCTAGAGGTTGCTGTTGCACTATGTACATACATGATCTAAAAGCAAAGATGATATGCTTTTTTCTTCAGATATTTTTTATTTCTAAGCAAATGTATGGAGATTTATTTGATTAAAATGCATATTTCAATCAAGTTACTACTTTTAATCAAGTTATAATCCTGTTTAACATGACATGCATAACCTAATTTTTATTCGCATGACAGATCATGTCGTGGAGAGCATGGTATAGGTTTTGTGCAGGAAAGAAAGGCAGGGTAGTGGTTTTTGTTTTTGGTCGGTGTTTACTTGGCCAGAGACTTCATGAAATAATGTGCAGATACTTAGGCATTTTGAATGTTCAGGCGGTGCCTCTGTATCTGTGAGGGATCCATTCCTGGACCCCCTGCAGATACTGAAACCCCGCAGATAACGAAATCTTTGGTTTTCAGAGCCTGTCTTTGCTCTGAATGTGACTGGAGCTGTTTTGAGCCTTGGAGAGGCTGTGCATGACCTCTCTGAGGCACTGAGTACCACCTACAGTGAGTTGTTTTTATTTTTGTACAACTTCCAGTTTTCAGTTTTCCAGTTTTCAGCAAAAACCAGGTTGTAAAAAAATTGCTCCAGGTGGGTTTCTGAGTCTTGGAGAGGCTACACAAGTCTTATAATGCCACCCAGAGTCTTCATTTAAAAAAAAAAAATTCCGGTTTACCGAAGTCATAAATAAAACCACTCTGGGTGGGTTTCTGAGTAATCAGTGGATTCCAAAGAACTGAACAACAGGCTCTTAAGGCTTGTGCTTTTCAATGCGCAGGCATCCCATGCCACATAGCCAACTGCTTTTGCACACAGTTTGGGTATGCCTAAATATGTCTTTGCACCCTGACCAATATCCATTGCTAACTAAATGTGCAACTTTTAGTAAAGGCCTAGTCCAGGGGTTGGCAACCTTAAACATTCAAAGAGCCATTTGGACCTGTTTTCTGGAGAAAAGAAAACCTCAGGAGCCACAAAACCCTTTTGACATCTAAAATGAAGATAACACTGCATATATAGTTTTTTTTACCTTTATGCTATGTATAAAAAAACTATAGTGTGTTGCATTTTTGAAATGAATGAACTGCTACAGAGAAAACAATATGTGACATATTTTAATGTTACAAGATCACCATAATCTTAAATTTAGAATTACATATAAAAAACGAAAGAGCTAAAATAAAATACATTTAAATTAAATACTAATTTATTTTCCCAGGGCCTGCCCTAGCCAATTTGGTGCTATAGGCAAGACTTGGGCTGGTGCCCTCCCTAGCAGAAAATTCTGACCAACAGTAAATAGTCATCTTTGTGTCTTTTCCATAGTAATGTAAAAGAGGTACAATGAAATACAAAATCTAATGACTAGTATTTTTCAATACAATAAAGAGATTTATAGTTATGACTCCCCCTTGTATGTCCCAATTTATAATGCACTCCCCTCTTGCATATGCAACTTTTATAATGCGCTCCCCTCTTACAGGTCCCATTTTTATAATGTAGCCCCTTCTTGTAGCTCCCTTGTAGGTGCTGGGGCACCTTCCTCATGAGGAAAGGCTATGGCGTTTGGGCCTCTTCAGCCTAGAAAAGAGGCGCCTGAGGGGGGACATGATTGAGACATACAAAATTATGCAGGGGATGGACAGAGTGGATAGGGAGATGCTCTTTACACTCTCACATAACACCAAAACCAGGGGACATCCTCTGCCTGTCTCCTCAGAAGTCGGCCCCAGTAGAGTGAACGGGGCTTCCTCCCAGGGAAGTGTGGACAGGCTCCTCTGCCTGTCTACTCAGAAGTCGGCCCCAGTAGAGGGACCGGGGCTTCCTCCCAGGGAAGTGTGGACAGGCTCCTCTGCCTGTCTACTCAGAAGTCAGCCCCAGTAGAGGGAACGGGGCTTCCTCCCAGGGAAGTGTGGACAGGCTCCTCTGCCTGTCTACTCAGAAGTCGGCCCCAGTAGAGGGACCGGGGCTTCCTCCCAGGGAAGTGTGGACAGGCTCCTCTGCCTGTCTACTCAGAAGTCAGCCCCAGTAGAGGGAACGGGGCTTCCTCCCAGGGAAGTGTGGACAGGCTCCTCTGCCTGTCTACTCAGAAGTCGGCCCCAGTAGAGGGACCGGGGCTTCCTCCCAGGGAAGTGTGGACAGGAATGCAGCTCACCTCGCTCCTTCCTGCCCGTTGCCTCAGCAGCGCTGCGTCTCCCGCGCTTCTCCGACCAGCCTTGCCTCTTCCGTTCAGCCCCCTGACCACTGCAGGGCGAAGGAAGGAAGAGCGCAGGGAAGAGGTGCCCGGCTGCCTTCCCCGCTCCTGCTCGCAGTGGGGCAGGGAGAGCAGGTCCAGGAGAGCGCAGCTGCCCCTGCCTGCCTGCTGAGGAAGGAGCTGCTGTGCGCGGGGGGGGGGGGTTGCTTTGCAGGGAAGGAGCTGCAGCTTTGCAGGGAGGAGCGGTGCCCCGCATTCACCAGCAGCCACCCGCAGCACATCGCTGGCTGGGCGGAGGCCAAGGGGAAGGGCGCCCCACTTCCAGCCCCCACTGGGGAGCCGCATCAGAGGACTGAAAGAGCCGCATGCGGCTCTGAAAACACAGGTTGCCGACCCCAGGCCTAGTCCATTTAAAGTTCTGAATTTCATGGGAGGGAGCACGGGTAGCATATCCCCCCTTGCCACCTGAATCCCCCAATACTGCTTCCACGAATGTGGCATGCAGTCACCCTGCAATGCACCACTTCTGTTTGCAGTGAGCAAGAGCAGTATGTGCTGGGTACGTAGACTGCTCTTGCTCTGCAGACAGAAGTGGTACAGAGCATAAGTAAGGGGAAGGGGGGCAGGCTCCAAATTGTAGGTAAGCACCAAGTAGGTGGCGAGAGGTGATCTGGAGCTGCAGCTGCTTTTCTTTTTCTTTCGCCTCCTCCCTCTAGCTGCAATTTTTCTCTAAGCAAATTGAAAGAGGATTGGGGAAGCAGGCTGGAGAGAGTGGTGAACTGATGGGCTGGCACTTTGTCCAAGTGCACTCCATGTGACTGGCTCAGGTTGCTTCCTGGCAAGGCCTGCCTTGGGGGGAATTAAGTTGCCTGCTTACCTGTCCCACTGAAATTGGTGGAACTTAAACTGCTGAGTTTAGTCTTGTTCTTGTTCAGATTCCTGCATTTGCTGTCTTGTCAAGTTATCACCATTGATTTCTTTTATATTGCTTTTCTTCCAGGAAAGGAGACTGAAAAAGCCAAAGACCGTTTTGATAAAGCTACCATGAAACTCCACATGTTGCATAATCAGTATGTGCTGGCCCTGAAAGGAGCACAGTTGCACCAGCATCAGTACTATAACACTATGCTCCCTCTGTTCCTTGACTCCTTACAGAAGATGCAAGAAGAAATGATTAAAGCACTGTAAGATGCACAGTTTCACAAAAGCACAGCTAGTTCACCTAATTGAGCAAATGGAACTTTGGTTTAAAGTGGCGGTGGCCTGCAATGGTGTATGTTGTTATCTTTAGCTCTCTCCTGGCGGCTGAGAACAGAGGCATGAGTTCAGACTTGTGAAGCCCTGTATGAATGGGCAACACAATCTGAAGGACCCCCTGCAACAATATTAACCTTCCTGTTTAAGATCTGTGTTAGAGACTTTCCTGTCATTATGATCCCACCACACTTCCTTGTACATAGTGACATGCTGGCAAAGTCTCAACCCTTCCCCCAATGATTACAATCCTGAAATGGACTGCTCCTTGAGTAGAGCATTTGATGTTGCAGAGAAATGCTGTATTTGTCAGGTGCTGGAGCTTCAGGAGCATGTCAATGCAGGCATTGGGGCTGCTGACGCATGCTGGTCCAAACATGTGGGTGCTGTCCATACTTTATAATGTCTGAGGAGGACATAGTTATTGCTGCCTTTAGAAGTGAGACAGGTGTTGAGTGGCGTTAAGGCCTTGTCAGTGGTGGTGCCCCAACTACTTCCTTCACATGCTCACTTCTGTATTATTTCTGAAGGCAGGTAAAGTTAATTGGACCTTCTTGGTGTTTCAATGGATACCTTTATATTTCTGCTGATTCTTGTGTGTGTGCAAGTGCATGCATGCGTGCATGTGGGAGGTATAGAGAACCCCCTGAGAAGTTTTGACAGAGGAGCTGCCTGAAAACTTGAGAAATAAATCCCAGGTGTCTTCTGAACCACTGTTGTTCATAAACCAGGACTGCCTGTTTGGATTTTATGAAGAGATCAGAAAGTTGTCATGGTTCATTCTCTCTCTCTCTCTCTCTCTCTCTCTCTCTCTCTCTCTCTCTCTCTCTCTTTCGTCAGCATAATCTTTTATAAAGGTCTCTTAAGGTAAATGGAACTGTTTTGAGTTTGTATGTGTTTTAGTGTAACTGCTTGTGTAGACATTCTAAAACCAGGTTATTCCCTCTTCAAACAACTGCTGAAATATTAATAGTTCTCTTGAGATGCACATAGACTGCATTCTTTAATCTTTGAAGTAAATTATTAAATTGGAGCCTATATTTACCATTCCCAAAACAGCTGACCTTATACTTTTTATTGTGACTTCTGCTCCTTTTTCATTTCAATGATGGAGAATATTGTTGTTTCTCTTGCCAAAAAAGTGGGCCTTTGGCTCCTAGTGCCTCTTTCTATTCCATACATTGGATTTGCTTAGGACTCAAGGGAGCACTTTGTCACACAAACATGTCTTTTTGTTTATCAGACTTGTTCAGATGGGCCACATAAAAGGCAGAGGGCTTCTCCATATATTTTAACACTATGCAGTGTGTGCACTGTATGGAAATTGTTTGACTTTTTGGATTCTGCTCTAAATTCTGAGATTTTGTATCACTCTAAGAGGTTCGTTTTTTAGCAGACTTGATTTGCTAAGTATTTTGCTGAGTATCTGGCAAGTTGTAGACCTAAGTTTTATGTTTGGATTGATCTCACTTTTAGGAAGTGCTTTGTAAGGTGTTCACGCAGCAATGAATGTATTTTGACATGTTGTGTACAATTCAACTTTTAGACTTGCGTTTGATCAAGTCCTGCTAACTGAAAAATCTATTTAGTTAATTCTTCTTCTGCTAAACTACTGGGTAAATATCTCTTGTCAGAATGTGTGAGTTAAGGCTTGCTCATTTGTCCGTTTCACACCCCCCAACACACAGTGGAACAGGAAGAGAGATAAGGAGTTTGGTATTGTGGTTTTAGCTCCTCTCTTATTCTTTTTCTGTAGTTTCAAAAAGAGGGGAATGAGAAAGGAGCAGCTGCAATTGGACTTATTAAGCCTTTACTTCCTCATGTGCAGATTGATAAAAAGGGGGTTGCTTCTGCTTCTAAAATTGTTCTCTTCTTTCTATTCCCTTTTCTGCCTTGAACTCTGTGCAGGTGAGGCAAGGTTTCATTAGTAAGCACAACTTTGGTAATGAATTCATTATGGATGCCTAGTTGCTGTCATTCAGATACCTGTATAATGGCCTTGTCCTGATTGGGATGAGGTAGATACTGTTCTTCTAGTTCTTTGACAGAACAGCGGAAACAGATGTCTCTCAGTAATCCCCATACCTACTATTGTTCATAAGTACCTTGGTACAAACTCTAGGGTGGTTAGGTCTTACTTTTCATTGCTAGTCATGCAAAACATTTGGACAGTCTTGATGCCAGGCTGCTGGAGGCCCAGCACTGAGCTCCCCCATTTGCTCCCTTATGGCACATCATGTGCTTTCACTGATGCTGAGGGGTCAAGGTTTGCCCCAGTCAATTTGGCCCTCATTAAGTGCCTGTCCTAGCCAACCTCTGATGTCACCCTTGAATTTGGGAGCCCCCCAAAGGCTTGACTTTAAAACCTTAATTGTCCAAGGAGTGATTGAGGAGTCAGAAATTTAGAAACCTATGGTACTTTACAGTTTGTTTTAGTTTATCAGTTTTAGTTTATCAGTTGCAAGTTTTTCTGATTTTATTTACGTAGAAGAAAATATCTCCTGTTTTTTCTTCAGAAAAGGAATCCTTGATGAATACAGTCAGATCACCAGTCTTGTAACAGAAGAAATAGTGAATGTTCATAAAGAGATCCAGACGTCTGTTGAACAATTAGACCCCAGTTCAGAGTACAGTAATTTCATTGAGGTTCACAGGTAAACTATTCATGATTATTTTGTTGTCTCAGCTTTGAAAACACTAATTGGCTCCAAATAGTATGCAGTCTGGCAGTGATTATACCTGCATGAGTGACCATGTGTGATGAACACGCAAGTGCGATGGAGTGGTTCAAATTGTCATGGGGAGCTGCTTCTCAACACACAGTTTGCCATGTGTAATTGCATCCAAAGCAGAGCTGAACATATTAATTTGGCCCACTTTGCAGGCATTCCACTCTGCTGTTATTCTTCTGTACTGCTGTGTAGTTGGACAGTACTGGAAATTCTCTACTGTCAAGAGACAAGCCTTATGAAAAGGAGAAGGAAGGGAGGGCAGAGGTGGAGGAAGCAAAGAGCTTTGCCAACCACTGCTGCATAGAACATAAAATTATGCTGCTGGAAAGACAAAATGTTTAGGAATATATTATCTCCAAAGTACTCTTGAGTTGGTTGTTTTTTCTTAGTTAATAACAATTTATTAGTAAGCAGAATATTTTTATACCAGTTTTCAACAGAGTAGTTCACAAAGTGGTTTTCAAAGCAAAATAAATCTATAAATGGTTTCCTGTCCCCAAAGGGCTCATAATCTAAGAGATGCTGAAGAAATGCCAGCAACAGCCACTGGAAAAAGATACCATATTGGAGTGAAGAGGGACAGTTGCTGTTCCCCTGCTAAATATAATAGGACACCACTTTAAAAGTGGGCCTCTGCCCAGTTAGTAGGGGTTCATCCCCTTTCATATAAAATACAGGGTGACCCAAAAGTAGGTGGACAGTAGGTGGAATAAATATTATCATTTACTGTCCACCTACTTTTGGGTCACCTTGTATATTGGCCTGATCTTACACACATTTGATGATTTTACTTTTCAAATTAGGGTGTTGGTATGAGGGCAAACAGCAGACACCTTTTGATAATTTCACTACTTATTGGTAACTCACTGGCAAAGCAAAATGCAAAAACTCTGTGCCAAAGTATGTTACTTTCAAGGTATATGCTGGCCCATTTTTTTCCCTTGGTTTAAAAATAGTGTTGGGTGTATCCATGGTGGGACAAAACTACATAGTGGGAGCTTTAACATTTTGCCCCCACCATAGTCCTGGATTATATACTTCCTGCATATTTTTTAAATAATTACCATGGTGTGCAAGTGGGGGTTTGCTCCTGCTGTTTTTAAAGACGGATGATCAGTGCACGTTCTCTTAATGTGATGTATTTTTGGCTCTCAAACTGATAGAAAATAAACAAGTACAACTGTGAATCATCCCTAGTTTCTAGGACTGGGACTGTTCAGGCTCTTGAGGAGATCATGTAGGCCCAACCGATCGCATAGACTTCTGCTGCAAAGTGTCCCCACCCTGTTTTCTCTTGTGACATTATCATCCAGAAACCTTCTGGCTTGTCTCTTAAAAAGGCAGTACACAACAGGTAGAACAGTAGTGAATGTACTCGTAGTGAATGCCTGGTAAGAGAGCAGGGAATGGGAGGGCTAGAAGACTGAGACAACAGACTGAGAAGACTGAGAAAACAGAACATGATATGTAATGAGCAGTGTCATTGTACAGCAGAAACTTTTTAGTTAGGCCAAAGAGCATGGTGTGATCTTGAAAGGTTACAGCCAATGATCGAAAAGGTAATTCAGCCAATCTTATGATATGTCATGCAGCTGTCCATCCTGGTATGGTGGGCTTTGTCAGCTTAATCCTACTCCAGCAACATGAAAGATAAATGTTTGTTACTTCCTGCAGACACAGTATCTGAGAACCATGCATTTCTAGAAGTAGCCTGTCTCCCATCTCTGGCAATGCCTGGAAAAGGATATCCTAGTTGCTTACATGAAATTTCTCTCATTTAATTTGTATCCTTGCAAGGACACAAACTGCTGTGGGGTGGACACAGGAAAGGACACTGTCTTGTTAGAGTTAGATACATTTGGGGGAGGCCTTGCAATGGTGTCAATTGTTTAAAAATATGAAATTAATGAATTGTTTTTTTATCCTGAAAGGATACCAGATGTTGCACAACCAGAAATAGAGTTTGATACATCTTTGTTGGAAGAAAATGAAAATCTTCAAGCTAATGAGATTATGTGGAATAATTTGACAGCTGAAAGTTTGCAAGCCATGTAAGTAATTTAAATGCCTCTTTTCTCTTCTATAGCAGAATAAATTATATAAAATTGGATATGTGTACTGTAAAATGTGTTTTTCTTCTAATATATAGGTTTGTGAAGAATATGGACTTTGCTTTCTTTTTTTGTTAGCAAGGAACTTATTAATGAGGTACTGGACCAAGTAGATTAAGGTTGGATAACCAGTAGGGTTATGGGAGCATGGAATAATAGAGGGGGGGGGAAGCTATGCGGGCTAATAAAATTGCTTTTCCCCACTTTCTATAAGAGTTCATCATAAAAAGCACTGAAATAGCATGACACCAATGTATGATATTAGATGAAATAGCTGCTGCCTTAAATGCCCCAAAGCTGTGATTAGCCATGGTTTCTTAGTGGGTGCCCATGATATGTATACATGCATGTGTGATCATCTTATTGAAAAGGGAGCCAAATTCTGCCCTTTGAGGAGCATAGTAGTGACAGCTTCAACCTAGTGAGGAAGTCCTGCTTCTTACTGGACTTTTAGAAATACCCAGGGACAGGGGTATTTCCCCAGGCTGTACCATGGTGCTTACAAAGTGGAGCAGTGCCAGACTGCCCCCTTTTTCTTATTTTCTTCCCCGGGGAGGGGGGGAGGGGAGTGGGTAGAGAGAGAGAGGATTTCAGTAACAATAGCTTCAGCCTGGTGAGTCAACCCCTCCCCTTCCTTGGAGTATTTCCCCAAGCTGACCCATGGTTCGGTTGCCTCCTTCAGGTTTTACCACAAAGTTGAGAACCCTCTTCCCTGTTCACTGTCCAGTTCATGATGGGGTGGGGCTTAGATTGGTAGGAAAATAAGTTGGAGGGGGTTTGGATAAGAGACTGGAGGCTACAGAACTGGTGTTTCTCTGTCTCTCCCTCTGCCCCACCCCCGGCCTGTTTCTTGCTTGGTGGATGGGTTGTTGCACTTCCGGGGTGTTTTGGGGGTTGTGCTGCTTAGGGTTCTGGGAGGGGGATTGTGCATGGCTTTTGGGTTGAGGCTGCAGTTTTAGAGTGAATACCTTTGTGTGCTTTTTGTTGCTCTTTGTTTTAGCCAGGTCCCTGCTGTGGGCATGTGTCTGTGGTACATGGAGGGGTGTGCGTAATGGAAACCTAGTTAGATAAGTTGTGGTGGAGGCGGCAGTGGGGTCTCACCAAACTTTCAGATGATGCAGCAGCCAGGGCCACAGGGACGACAAAGAACGGTTGCAGTAGACCAAACTATTTCCCTTTCCAGGTGCCCTCTGCCGCAGTGTGTGGGATTTGAGTGCCCATGTTAGCATGGATTAGGATTCTGTTGGTGTACTGCCCTCTTTGGTGCTCAACAGTCTCTCTGTTTGAGCTGGGGGTGTGGTGGTCTCAAGTTTGGCATTGCAGTGCACTGGTTGTTGGTGCTGGGGGACTTTAAAGTTCATGCTGAAGCCCCAGTGTGAGACTTGCTAAGGATGTCATGGCCATATAGCAAGTGTTGACCTGACACAGGTATTTTTGCCCTAGCATGTATAGCTTGGGCACACATTAGATCTGGTTTTCATTACTGGGCAAGTGGGTGGTGATCTAGGAATGAACGAGATTAAGATCACTGCTGTTGACAGATCATTACCTGATATAGTTTAGGCTGGATGAGCCTTCTTATCTCTGCAGTGACAGTGTGCTGTTTCAGATGGTCTTCCCCCAGAGGCTTATGAATCTGATTGACCTTTGGAATGAGAAAATGGCCAGGGCAGTGGATCGGGTTGCTCCTGAGGAGCCTTGTTGTTGAGCCATGGTGCACCCCTGGTTTTCTGGGGAGCAATGGGTAATGAAAGTGTTGGGCAGACATCTTGAGTGATGGCGGAGAAAAATTTACAGTAAATCTCACTGAACGAGATTTCGAGTTCGAGAACCCACTTAAGGGCCTACTCTCTGGCAGTGATTGCAGTAAAGAAGGTGTTTTTTCTGCCATTGTACAAATTCATGGTAAGGCCACATCTGGAGTACTGAATCCAGTTCTGGTTGCCCCATCTCAAAAACTGGAACTGGAAAAGGTGCAGAAGAGAGCGACCAAAATGATTAGTGGGCTAGGGCACCTCCCTTAGAAGAAAGACTACAACATTTGGGACTTCTTGGTGGAGAAAGAAGGCACCTGAGGGGGGAAACATGATTGAGACATAAAATTACAGATAGAGAGAAGTTCTTTCTCCTCTCACACAATACAAGAATGAGGAAACATCACTAAAATTGTCTGGTGGGAGACTCAGCAGAACAACAGGAAATATTTTTTTACCCAGTGTTTAATTAGTCTGTGGAACTTCTTGCCACATGATGCCATGATGGCTCATGGCCTAGATGTTTTTAAAAGAGAATTGTGAAAATTTATGGAGGAAAAGTTCATCACAGGTTACATGTCATGACAATTATATGCAATCTTGGTCGTATTAGAGGTATCCTATCTCTGAATGCCAGATAGAAGGGAGTGGCAACGGGATGTAGGTATTGTACCTTACTGTCCTGTGTGTTCTCTGAGGCATCAGATGGACCACTGTGGGATTCAGGAAGCTAGACAAAATTATCCCTTGGCCTGATCCAGCAAGGCTCTTCTTAGGTTCTTATGTATGTTATCTAGAGGTGTGGAAACACTTAACCAAGGTCTAGGATCAGTGGGGGACTGGAGGCAGGCTAAGAAGCCGAATTTAAAGCAAAATTAATGTACAAAACAGAGGTTCTTTTGATGTAGTTGTTGGATCAGCAAAGCATTCTGAATGTGGAAGCACTCCCTCTCCCGGTACAGGTCTGTACTTGGGGTACTTCTGGCCTCCTTGCTGTTTCTGGGTGCCCAGTTGGTGATGGTGTCCCAGGGGGCACTTGGCCCAGCTTTGGTTGGTGCACCAGCGGTGGCCTTAGCTGAATCATGCAGATCCTGATCACAGTGGTCTGTGCACTGGTGACACTGAGACTCTATTTCTGTAATGCGCTCTACACGGGGCTGCCTTTGAAGGCTGTTCAGAAACTGCAGTTTTGTGCAGAATGTGGTGGCCCATGTGATGATTGAGGTGAGGTGGTTTGACTTTGTTAGACTGCTTTTCTTCCATCTGTGTTGGTGGCTGATTTGTTTCTGAGCACAATTCAGTGATGGTTTTGACCTTTAAAGCTCTTCACAGCTTAGTGCTGAAGTACCTCAAGGACAGCTTGCTTCCATATGAGATAGTTAGCTTGCCCCCTGAAGTTATCTGGGGGTCAAAACAATATTCAAGATGGAAGCATTTTGGGCTGGAAAGAAGAACCTATAGATTTTTTTCAAAATAGGTCCTGGTAGTAGGTGGTCTTTAAGGTAATCTGGCCCAAAGAGCTTTAAAGGCCAAAACCAGTGCTATAAAGGGAGCTCAGCAGCATATTGGCAGCTGTTGGAGTGGGCAGAGAATAGGTGAGAGGTACAACGTATGACTGCTTCCAGATTGTAAACTAGCCACCACATTCTGGATGAATGGAAGTTTCTGAACCATCTTCCAAGGCTGTCTCATATAAACTGTACTGCAACAATTCAATCTGAATGTAACTAACATGGATTGCTGAAGTTAGCGAATCCTTTCAGGGCTACAGCTGGTGAACCAACCAAAGTTTGTGTGTGTATTCTTGGTGATAGGTTTGAGTTCAGAAGCACCCCCAAGCAGTGTTCTTTTGAGGGGAAAGACAATGCCCTGAACACTGCTATGTAGAACAAATATATTTCCCAACACAATAACTTGCATCTTGTCTGGATTATATTAAATATGTTGCCTTCATCCATCCTAGAAGTGCTTCCAAACAACAGTTCTTGGTTCTTCAGGAAGTATAGTTAAGGTGTATCTACTCTGGGACATTAATACTGGAATTTTGTTTCCCCAGTTGGTTTGAAATTGATTACAGATGAGGAGCAGAAACAGTCTTTCAGAGACTTTGCAAATATTGAAATCCAGCATTTAAGGAAGGCATTTTTGGAGAAAGGGTATTTGTGCTGTTACCAAGCAGGAAAGTGGCAGTATTGTGAGAGGAGTATGTATATTTAATTAGTGAGTGTGCATTCTTATTCCATTGTGTGTTATATTATACTGTAACTGATTAAAGTGTGTGGGGGTGGCGGCATTTTTTTGTAAGCATCTGTCAGAACAGATGCTGATTCACTTTTTAATATGTTCTGTAGAATTGCCAATTATACCATTTTTAATATCCCTTTCCTAAATCAGCAGGTTTATTGTAAAGGAAATTACCCTTTTAATAACCATAATTCCTAGCTCTGCATCACAATATCACATTCATTAGCAGCCATTTAGCAAAGAACTATTCCCTTTGCTGCTTTATGAAAGGTTGCTTGGCTGACTTTAGATGTTTCAGTTAACGTTTTGATTTTTTCCCTTACATTAGATATTTTTGATCTACTAATTAGTTTTTTAAAAAAATGCAAGAATAAGGCAGTTATTACTTATTCTGATAGAGTGGGTTATCCCCCTCCCCCAAATACAGTTGTACAAAGAGAAACAATAGGACAAAGTAAAACCGAAAGTAAAATTCAGGAAATGAATTTTTTAATTTCCCCAATGAAGAAAAAGTCATAATTGATCTTAAAGTATATACAAGAGAGTGAGAGAGTCAAATCGTAGTCAAATAGTTTTTAACTTTAAAGGAGGATTGTAGATAACTGCAATGCATTAGGAATTAAAGCTAATTCCGATTATACAAGCTGTTCATTTGTTTTATTTTTTGTAGTTCAGGTTTATAGGCGCTGTTGATTCCCTTGTTTTTCTTTTTTCTTGGATCTCCCATATGACATGGTTTTGGTCCCTCCATTTCACCCTAAGCTGCACCCTCTTCAAGTCCCAAAAAGCCACTGCAGAGGATCTTTAGAGCCATGTGCATTGTAGTTTATGGGGCTACTGTCTTTTTGAAAAAAATAGAAACATCTCTCCTTCTGTTCATGCTTCATAATTTTTGGATATAACTTTTAGGCTATAAAACGTCTTCCTTGCCAGCTGTGCATCTTCTTTCTGTTTTCATTGAGCACTATTTACAAATAAAAACAAAATTGTGGACAAGAACAACATGGGCTTTTCCCCTTCCATGTCTACTACCTGTGTCAGAAGTTCTCCCTATCTTCTGTTACATGAGGAACGAGGTATTGGCTTGGACTAACACAAGTAAAAATATTAAAGGAAAATCAAGGTTTTGTTGTTCATTTGAATGATCTTGTTGGGGAGGGCCTTTCTCTGTGTTGTGCAATATTGATATTGAGAGCTTTGTAGGATTAATGGTAGAAGTGGGGGAAGCTGGAGATGAATAACTTAATATGCTTTATAATCTGTTCTATTTTACTTGACATTGTTCTGGGCTAACACATTATTCAGGTTCTCAATGGATGAAGATAAGCTGTATGTTAGTGTTAAATTGGATAAACTGTTTGGGTGTGATGAATCTTGCCCCAGTGCAATCAATTGGCCTAAGTGAATCTTCAACCTGTTATGCCTCTGTGGAACATTCAAAATGATATTTCTGCTGGAACTACAAGTGTTTTATTCCTAGGCTGTAGTTCAGGATTCAGAATATTTGCAGGTAACTATGGCATGAATCCAAAGAATTGCTTGACATGACTGCTGGTATATTTGACTTATTCCTTTTAAACAGCAGATCTTCATGCTGTCTCCTAGATTTGCTTTTTAAACTTTGCATCTAAGCCTGGAATTTAAAATGTGCAATACAGGTTTGGTAATGGGTCTTAGAAGTTTGTTTAACCTTTTATAAGTACTGGACAAATAAGGTTTCTAAATGCCAATTTTCTGGGGGGAAAATTACCAGGACCACTACAAAATAATTCTTGCCTATTTGCATGAATATAATAATACCACTACCAGGAAGTCTTTGGCAACACGCAAAAGAGTTCCTTGTGCAAAAGAAGAATATGCTTTATAAAAGTTGTCCCAGACTTATCTGTCCAAGTTGGGGCCTTATTACATTAATGGGATTGTATATAGTATCACAAATAGTCTGTTCTCTTCCAAAGTGGAGAAAAGTGCAACTAGTTCTGCCTTTCAGCTTCTCTTTTCTGTTACCGTTAGTATAATAGTATGTTCTGGGAATCTATTTTACTTTCTTCTCTATCAAAAGTATAATATAAGTTGCTGTCTCTGATGTCTGCATTAGAATCTAGGAAAAAGAAACTGATGCTTAGCATGCAAAAATTTACCTTTGTGATTAATGCATATATAACCTTGCAATTAAATCAATAGGTTGAAAACAGTAGTAGAAGAGCTGTTTCAGACTCAGCAGACACTTCAAAACAAGGAGGAGCTGGTACTGAAGTTAGAAAATAAAATAGAAGAATCTTCTAAAATCTATGAGAAAAAGTCTGAGTGAGTAGAAGGAACTTTATAAGAGTCTCAGAATTCTAGCATGCTATTGACTAGTCAGTCATAGGCACCAGAGACCTCACAGTTGAAAATCAGCTTTTGCCCCTGGAATGGTATTGGATAGTTTCCCTATCTAATTTATTAGATGTGTCTTGTTAGAGGATTCTCAAACACGTGGGACCCAGATTTTCTGCAGCCATCCTGCTGATTCTGTCTTTCCTCATCTCTTTCAGCCCCCTTCCATGTTCTACCCATTGAGATCTGCAGCATCAAGCCTTGTTCTCATTCTTTAGTATGACATTCTAGGGATAATGTTTCCCCCAGACTGCTCCCCATCCTACTGCTCTCTTTTTTGTTGTTAAGTGCATGTTCAGACTAGAAGTTGGTCAGTTTTCTTTTCCTGTTCTAAAAGATCTCAGGAGCAGAGTTTCTGTGCATGTTTTGGTGTGTAGTGTCCCATTCTTTTGCTGTTAGGGAGCAGTAGCTTTAAACCACAGATGTGTATCTCATTTTTTAAACCTAGAGCAGGGGTGTCCAAAACTTTTGGCAGGTGGGCCACATCGTCTCTCTGACACTGTGTCGGGGGCCGGGGAAGAAAAGAATTTTCATTTAAAATTTGAATAAATTTACAAAAGTTTACATAAATGAATATATTAAAGATGAACATATGAATGAATGAAGATCTTGCAATAGCTCAAGGCCTATAAAAGGCCTTGCACAAAGCAAGGCTGGCCTTTCCTTTGCTGCCACTACTGCATCACAGACATGAAACAACAAGCAGTGGAGGGAGCCCTCATCCCACAGCTCACGTGAGAGGTCAAACAGTTGCCCTCACGCTGAGAGCAGTTGCGTTGTGCCAATGTGGGCTCCAACAAAACTCCGGAGGGCCAGAAGCTCATTGGAGACTGGGGGCTCCCTGAGGGCCGCATTGAGAGGCCTTGAGGGCCGCAAGTGGCCCCAGGGCCGGGGGTTTGGGCACCCCTGACCTAGAGGAAAATTGGTGATGGCTCCCCCCCCCCCACATTTAATTCAGAACTGGGCTTGGTGAAGTGAGATCCCCCCCCTCGTAAAACTTCAGTCTAGTTCAAACTGATGCTTCCGATGCTGTCGGAAACACACTGTGGTCTGAATCCCTCTTTCCAACTCACTCACTGTGAATCCCTGGGCCCTCTAAAGCATATTATTATTCAACGTGTATTTTGACAAAAGCGTTAGTAATTCCAGCTACTTTCAAAATTTTGTCCTTTGATTTTATCTTTGTTCTTTTCAGTGTTGTGCTTTTGCTAAGTCAGAAGCAGTCACTGGAAGAATTGAAGCAAACAGTTCAGCAACTGAAATGCACTGAAGTCAAGTTTGCAGCCCAGAAAGAACTGCTAGAACAGAAAGTGCAAGACAATGATGGGAAAGAGCCCCCACCTGTTGTGAACTATGAGGAGGATGCCCGATCAGTCTCATCTATGGTAAATCCTATGCTGCTTGCATTATAATAGCATGAATGCTTTACCTGAATGCTTTACCAAATGGAATTGGAGATATTGTTGACCATTAACCATTGGTTATAGATATAATTGTATGCTTTTGTCCCATTACAGTTCAGAGTTACTTGAATGGTACTTTTAGTCTTTTTGGGAGTCTAGTGAAGCTGGTTTTAACAATGGATCAAAATTCACTGATGGTAGTCCTATCAGTGTCTGTCAGCAAAGCTAGCCAAGACTGTAATTTGCTTATTCAGAAGCAGTTTTGCCAGATTTAGATGAAATCAAGCGAAGGATGGCCATCACCACCAGTTCTTGCTTATTTGCTTCTGTCTGGGAATATTGATTACCACTTGTTAATATGGAGGTAGTTGAAATGGGGCAGAGTGCACATTCCCATTCCACCTTAACAACTATCCCTGCAAAATCCAGTGACTTTTTTCAAGGTCAAACAAGGTGCAACCCTGTGTCAGAAAAACCAACCATTTATGAGACTGAGAAAAAGCAACTTAAAAGCTACATAATTGATTAAAAATGGATTTTAAGAGACTTCACAGATAACCACAAAAGCTGTACCAAAATAAATGATGTGCCTACTCACTTAATGGATATATTTGATACCCTGAACCTATATTGAGTGTACTGAAAGAAAATTGACAAAAGGCGAATAAAAAGTAGAACCTCCTCTTTTACCCCCGTCCCTAAGAATGGGGAGGAGGCTTCTAGAGAGACAGAGAGAGTTTCAAAAGCACAGTGTTTAGCAACTTGTATGACGTCCTGCAGTTTCATGCAGCATTTGTAGAACTAGCTTGAGACGTTGACCAACAGTTAGTCCTTACTTCAGGTACATCACATAATGCAACCTGAAATTTCCCAGTATATAGGGAGTTAAAGAGAAATGCATAAGTAAGATTCTAGGCATCTCCTGGGAAGGGAATTCTCAATACTTAATCCTCTTATCCACTGTATTATCAGAATGCTAATTGTCTCTGTTTTTAGTATATTAATGGTGCATCCTTTGTGTGAATTTGCACATTGATATGGCTCATCCTGGAGACACTGGGCTTTGGAAAATATAAATGCAGACTTTTGACTCCAGAACTTGTCATAGTTACACAATGGCATGAATTCCTAGTCACAGTCAGGGACTTGAAAATCGCATTCCCATCTTTCTTGAGTTCATGACAAGTTTGATTGTACCCAATATGTTCCAGACTGGGTACGTTGGAGTTCTCAGCTTTATGTTGACTGCTGCAAAAGCAGTGCCCACAGTTCCTATTATTGTGCATAGATGATTCAAGAAAAAAATAGTTTAAAAATGTTTTGGTGGTGACATCTGAGTGGACTACCTATGGGATTTTGTTAGCATAACAATTGGTTTTTTAAAGTGATGGTCTTAAAGTTCTGTTTCCCCAGATCCATATATTATACTGTATTTAGCAACAGGCAGAAAACAGGTATTTAGCGACAGACAGAAAAATTTAAAAGAAGGGTTCATTCTTCTTGGTGACCAAGCATCAGTATGTGGGAGAAAGTTGCTAAAAAGTACTAAATTTGCTTTCTCCCAACACATAGAGTTTTGGTATTTAGGTTTGGAAAAGGAAAAAATATATTTTTGTCTTTGGCTCTGTATTGCATGAACACCTGATGCAAATAAGAATACAGCTTGATCCTCGACATCTGCTGGGGTCCTGTTCCTGGAAACCCCATGGATTCCAAAACCACGGATAATCAAATCTGCGGTCCAGCTGCTTTTCTGAGTTGCGGGGAGTGTGTGTGCGGCCTCCCTGCACCTCAGAGCCTTCTGGCAGGCACTTCTGGTTTTTGTGAAAAGACCTTTTGGTTGCATCCTGGAGGTCCTTTGTGGGTCCTCAAGACCCAGGTTTGGAACCCACAGTGAGTCAAATCTGCAGATAAAGAAAACCGACTGTGTGCATTTGATAAAGGGTTTAGTCCTATGGCCCATAGGACACCCTTGTGTCTGTTCTCAAAAAAGTGTATGAAACTGTCTTAGAGGCATAACTACTGTTCCCCCCCCGCTCCTTTCTCTTTGCTCCCTTTTTCAGTTGCCAGAGTTGCATTCATTCTTCTATTGTGATGCATTATTTATACAAGGTCAGTGATGTACATGCTCTATTGGACAAACTAATTTGATGAGAGCATCTTCTAGTCTAGAAGCCTGCAAGGTAAATTAGGTACAACACAGCAAAGAAATTGATAGTAATTAAGGAGGATAGAGAAAAGATTAGGAGGAGCTGAAATATTCATTTTGTCAGGGCCAGTGTAGCCTTAAAGGCAAACTAAACAGTTGCCTAGGGTGCCAAAATTCCAAGGGCACTGCCTCCCCTATATTAATGTCTTGGAGAAAGACCCACTGCCTGGGACTTCTGGAGGAGATGCAAGGTGTGATTTAATAATGTGTTAACTGTATGATAGTCCCTGAATTTTCTAATTTGCGTATCAAATGAGAAGAATGTAGGGAAAAGTTTGCATTGTTAAGTAAAGCTGGAGTCAGTTCACTAAATGTCACTTGGAAATTACAGTTTGCTAAATAGGGTGGAGTAGATAATAGGGCAACATTTTACAGTGTGGTACTAAGGAATAAGTAATATGGTGCCTAAAGCAACTTTCTCCCCAGGACAAATAACAGCTTTGGGCTGAGGGTGATCATTCGTTTGTTCGTTTAAAAGACTATGCTCAAAGTGGTATATAACAATAAGAATTAAATGATAAAATACAATTAATAAAATCATTTAAATAAAACCATTAAAACAACTTAAAACTGTACTGGAGCATTTAAAAGGTGTAAAGGGTAAAAACAGCAATAACGTCAAAACAGCAACAAAAGACCTATAGGTATTAAGTTAAAAGGGGTTCCTAGGAGTTTTCTCAAATGCCAAGTGACAGAAATATGTTTTAAAACTCAACTGGAAACCATATAAAGAGGGGACTGTCCTCAGATTTTCTGGTAGTTGGTTTACAGACAAAGTGCTACTACAGATAAGGCCCAGCACCTTGCCAACATCTCCTTGGCTTCATATGGTGTCCTAATCAGGAACCTATCTGACCGTTGGAGGACATGCAGGATTACATGGGGGAATGCAGTCTTTCAGATACCCTGGACCTATAGGGTATAGAGCTTTAAAAGTCATCACCAACACCTTGAATTGTGCTCAGAATAGAATAGGTACCCAGTGTAGCTGCCAGAGTAATGGCATGGTAGGCTTAACCCACTGAGCTCTGGTGACCAGTCAAGCAACTGCATTATGCACTAGCTGCAGCTTCCAGACCATCTTCAAGGGTAACCCAATGTAGAGTGTGTTACAGTATTCTAAGTAAGATGTTACTAGGACATGGGCCATTGTAACCAGGTCTGGCTGATTCTAGCACAGTCTCAGCTGATGTACTAGCCAAAGCTGGGCAAAAGCTCCCCCTGGTGCCATATGCTCCCTGGGCACCCAGGGTCAACTGTGGATTCAGGAGGACTCCCAGGTTACCAATCTGCTCTTTCAGAGGGAGTGCATCTAAAGTAAGTTGTAGATTGAGTACTGGCTTCACTACCTTCTGTATCAGGAGGACCTCTGTTTTGTCTGAATTTAATTTCAGTTTATTAGTCCTCATCCAAGCCCCAGTTGCTCCCAGGCAAGTCTCCAGAACTCTGAAGGCCCCCACAAAAACTGGTGGAAAAGAGAGAGACTTGTGTGTCATATGCATATTGGTGACAAACAACTCCAAATCACTGGATCACCTCCCCCAGTGGGTTCATGTAGATATTAAACAGCATAAGGGACAAAATAGATCCCTGTGCCACCCCATAAGTCTACAACCCCCAGCCTTACCATCTGGGTTCAATCTACCAGGAAGGAGTGGAACCACTGCAAAATAGTGCTTCTAAACCCTAACCTTGTCTAGAAGGACTTCATGGTTTATGGTGTTGAAGACCACTGAGAGGTCCAGCAGGATCAACAGTGATGCACTCCCACTTGGTGCAGATCATCAGTCAAGAGGACCAAAGCCATCTCTCTATTCCATAGCCCAGTCTGAAATCAGATTGAAAGGGATCCAGATAATCCACTTGCTCCAGAATTCCAAGGGGCTGAGCTGCTACCACCCATTTGATCACCTTACCCAAAAATGTGAGGTTTGACACTTGGTCAGAAATTATCAAAGATTAGGGAGGATTTCTTCAGGAGAGGGTGAACGACTGCCACCTGATGTTTGTCTGGACCGCAAATCACATTGAAAGTGTTTTAAATCTCCCCTTCAAAATAATCCTAAACGTGGCCCTTTGACTACTAGTTAGAGAACCAGGAAATGAAAGGTAATCATAGAGTGGATTGTTTCAAAACCCCAACATATGCTCATGCAAGAGAGTGAAATTTTCACTGATGGCCTCCTTCCCTCTCCTGCCCCCCTGCACACCCTGAAAATCTGTTCATTAGGGTTTCTCAACCCTTGGGAGCAGAATTTTGGGTGCTGGGTAGAGAAGGGGGTTGGTCCCCCTTCTCTTATGTGAGCACTAGATTGCACAAATGGAAGGTGGGGTTTAACTACAACCCCTACAATGTGTTCAACATAATGTGTTGCATAACATAACTTTTGCTGTCAAATTAGATCAGCCCTTTTTGAAAGATTGAACCCAACAGTGTAGCACCTGTTTTAACTGACAAAGTATGCCACGTTTTGTAGCAGTGATTAGCAGCAACAAATTAATTTGTTTTGGGAAAGCCAGTAAGATTTGTGTGAATGCTTCTATCACTAGATTGCGTCTGATCTTTTGTTTCTTGACACAAACAGGAACCCATCCTTTAACAGTAGTGCCTAAGAAGCAGAAAAAATTAAGCAGCTTCATGCCTTGAACTTTTGTAGATGCTGCCTTTACAGTTTTGATATGAGTGTGCGCAACCACAAGGACTAGAAACATACGAAAGCTCAGATTCTGAAGAATTCGGCTTCTGTAACAAATACCACATGGAACTCCAGAAGGCCAGATTATTACAGTGTTTCTTTGGACAGTAGTACTAAGGTGAAGTGACAGCTTTGAATCCATGGGAAATGCTCTTCTTCTCTTTGGTCTGAACTGAGCAGAATATGGATTTCTTATTCAGTTTTGGAACCCTTAATAAAACTATTAAAAATCTCTGGACATGCAGATCAAGTTGTATTTTGTTGTTGTTAGTACTATCTGTGGATGACATGTTACATAGACTGAAAGGAAGGTTTTGTCTGTCCTTAATTACTTACAGTATAGTCATTTATTCTTCTTAAACCTCTATGAGATGAGGCTAAAGACAAGAAGTGGCTTGCTCAAAACTATAAAATGAACTTATGGTAGGCCCGGGATTTGAATCTGGGCCTTCAGCCACAGCAAATGCCATACCACAGATTTTTTTCCCCTCCGATTCCATACTAACATTATTTCTTCTTCATGATGGTGCAGAATAGTTCTCATAATAATGTTTTTTAATGCCTTGTGGTATTTGCAAGGTAGAGAAAGCATAGGGGTTCATAAATTACTTTCAAAATTGAATTTAATTATGTATTGGCAGCAGTCTCTGAGAGAGATTTTTGCATAAACTAGCTGTGTAAAAAAAAAAAAATTAACAAGCCATTCTGTGGTGAATGTTTAATTCAGAGTGACATTTGGTGGAAATGTCAAATATTTGTTTTGCTTTGTTCTGTTTGTATTTGTCACTTGATAGAAACATCATTTAGGGCAGAATCACATATTATACTGCTCTCGCATGTTTTCCAAAAATGTGCCTGCAATATAATATGCAATAAGTCATTTCTTCCTTGCATCAAGCCTTTTTTGGTCTTAGAGCCAGACTGAGGTAGAAATTTGCCAAGGAGAACTAGTGGGTGTGGGAAGGGTTAAGTACTCTGACTGACTGAAATGCCTACCTGAATTCAAATAAGCATTACACAGGCCTACAACATGGAGGGTCAAAAAAACCTTTTTTCCAAATTTATGGTTTTAAATGAATTTGGGATCTCATTCAAAAAATGGCATCAGTTTTGCCCTATTATGTCTAGTTTCGGCGACGGCATAGCCTCATTATTGAATGGTGCAAGCAGTGTCCTCATGAGGAAGCCTCAAAACTGTTGCCATTTTTGGAATTGGCACCCCAAATATACCTAAGAATAGGTCTAACTTTTAAGGCAGCAAAATGTGTGTTGCCTTGAGTTATCAGCCAGTTAGGATCCTGTCTGGGAGAATTTGGGGCATTCTTTTTTTAAATTGTGTGCCTGGCGGATCGGTTCATCCCCTCTACATGATTATGAACTCCTCCCCCCAGGCAATTAAAGAAAATGCCCTGAACACAAAGGGAGGTGTCAGGGCATGTGTATGTTATGATTATGTCTGTCTTTGATCATATGAGGGTAGTTAGTTAGGGTCAGTCTCTTCCAAACCGGTCAGTTGAGACAAACATAGTGTGTTTTCTCTGTCATATGTAGTTCCACTCTTGGTTCATTTAAAAGAAAGAAAAATGATTAGGCAAAATTTTTCTTTAGATTGTGATTGTGATATGATGCCAGTTTATTGAATTTTTTCTTTGATAAAACCCCTCTTAAATTACTGCAGATACTTGCCTATAAGTAGATCCCACAGATAAGTGGAGGGCAGGTTTTGAGCCAACAATCATGGAATTTTCTATGACCCTCGAATAAGTCGGGGGTTAAACTTAGGGGGTGTCTGACTGTAGTTTTGTCTGATTTTACTCGAGGCCAGAACCTTGTTAAATAACCTACCACTAATTGTTACGTAAGAACTGTAGTCTCTAATTTATTAAAAACATAGTAAAAGATCATAAGATACATTTTTATTCTTTTAAAATTCTGGTCATCACCTTTTTGTAAGCACTATCAGAGTAAGTGTACTGTAAACAACATACCAGTAAAACAGTGGTTCCCAACCTGGTATTTATGTACTCCCAGGGACATTCAGTAGGACCTTTAGGGGTACTTGAAAACGAATGGAATAATGGTAGAAAAAGGCAGGTCATGCTCCAGAATGCCTTGCAAGACAGGAATGCCTTGCAAGGACCAGCAAGGCAGGAAGGGAGATAGCTAGTTGTCTGTGAAAGCCCCACCAATAGCTAGTTTTGGGTCATCAATTCATGTATGAACCAGTGATTGAAAACCAGCACAGTAAAAAAGCTGAAACATAATATGGAAAGTGATCAATCACTGAGAATTTCTCAGCACACTTCTGGTGCAAAACAGTGCAAAGGCAGAGTCTTCTGTTCTTCAGCAGATAAAAAGAGAAAACACTGTGATAAATACATGAAATCTGGGCTTTCATAGAGAGAAGATGAGGGCTTGTATTATTAATTACAAACATTTTGCTAATATGAAGGGTACAATTTATGGAAATGGGCTGCCAAGGGATATGCAAGTGAAAAAGGTTGGGAACCACTGCAGGAGATGCATGAATCAAATCCACCTTTAAGGTGTCTGGTTCGTTAAGCCAGAAGCTCTACGTACAACATACAACCCATAACACATAATTGGGAGTGTGCAATTCAATTCACAGCAGAGAGATGCAGCTGCATATATTTGCAACCCTTTTTACTCAGAAGTAGACCTACTGCTTTCCATGGGTGTTATTCTTAAGTAAGGGTGCATTGAATTGTAGCCTGCTTCAGATGGAAAGGTATGTTTCAAAAAACAGACCTGCTTTGCAAGCATTTGCAAAGCCGAACCAGGCTGCAGCAGAAGGAAGGAGAATAAAAGGTTAACAAATTGCTTCTAAGGAGCTGTGCCTGCCTGCTGCTTGAAAAACTTGGCACCTGTCTTCTGCTTGAGAAACAAGACTTATCAGACTTGAAAGGCTTTGTCCTCTGATTGACCCGGAGATAAGGCAAAGTGATAATTTGAGCTTGATTACTTGGCAAAAATTTCACCTACTGTATTCACCATATATGTCTACGGTATGCTGGTGATTAATAATCAATAATGTTCTCTCTTATCTCATCATTCTGGGCTGCTTAATCATTTTTTAAATAGCTCTGCATGGCATATCAGATGTAGTGTTCATTCAGGAGTCTTTGTTCAGTTATAAACCAATTTTACTCTGCCATTTTCATTGCAAAACAGATCATCATTAAATGCTTTCAGTCCAGTTATTCTTGACTTAAACCATTAGAAATGCTTTGCACTGTTCTGTGTTGCAGTCAGCAGTGTTTTTATCTCTTTGTGTTGAAGGAAGAATATAAATTATATATATAATTTAATAAATAAATTAGCCTTCAATTAAAACTTTTCAGTAGCAAACCGATTTGTCCTTGCTGTCTTATCTGCTTCAAATTGAATTAAGTAGTTTCCATTGGAATATGCAGTTTAAGTTTAGAGAGTTTAGATTCTTGATTAGATACCTGAGGGCACAATCCTGACTTCACCTTGGGCAGGGCCAGTCCCTTGTGTAGGCCCAGGAGGGTTGCAAATGTACCTTAAGGCATGTTTGTGCCTCTTTGAGAGTCTGCAAGACTGGCACAGGGACATGTGCCAGCCTGCAGATACTGAATTCAGCCTCTGCTCTGACTCAGGCAGGGAGAGTTGCTTTGGCCGAACTTGGCTGACACAAGGTTCTGAGGAAGAGGTGGAAGTAAGGTGTTCTGGGGCAGGGGGCGGGGGAAGACGGGGAGCAGGAGGCGGGGTTGGGCCCCTACCAGGCCCATATCTGGCACTGGATACACCACAGGCCTTCGTTAGGCACTGGGGAACGTTTTGGGACAAGCGGGGCCTGTACAAGAGGGACGGGCTCCATTTGAACCAGAATGGAACCAGACTGCTGGCGCATAACATTAAAAAGGTGGCAGAGCAGCTTTTAAACTGATCCCTGGGGGAAGGCCAACAGGAGCCGAGGGGCATCCGGTTCGGGACTCCTCATCCCTATGGGATGAGGATGGGAAGGTTAGAGAACAACAAGACAAAGGCAGGGTAGGAGAAGAAATTGGCAAAGGTAGGGTGATGGGATGTGATAGACGGTTTGGCACAATGAGAGGATGCGGGGACAAAGGAGCAAATAAGCAGCCCATCCTGGGGCATTCCGTGTATAAATGCTTTTATGCGAATGCCCGCAGTCTACGAGCAAAGGTGGGAGAACTGGAATGTCTGGTGACAAGGGAAAATATTGACGTAGTGGGCATAATGGAAACCTGGTGGAATGCGGAGAATCAGTGGGATACCGCAATCCCGGGCTATAAACTCTACAGGAGGGACAGGCAGGGGCGTGTTGGAGGTGGGGTGGCCCTTTATGTTAAGGAAGGGATAGAATCCAGCAAAGTAGAGATTGAAGGTGGGTCCGACTCCACCGTAGAATCTCTGGGTAAAATTACCAGGCTTGTGCAGCGATGTAATACTGGGGGCGTGCTATCGTCCTCCAGACCAGAAATCTGATGGGGACCTTGAAATGAGGAAACAGATCAGGGAGGTGACAAGGAGGGACAGGGTTGTAATCATGGGGGACTTCAATTATCCTCATATTGACTGGGTCAATTTGTGTTCTGGTCACGATAAGGAAACCGGATTTCTTGACGTGCTAAATGACTGTGGCTTAGATCAGCTAGTCAAGGAGCCCACCAGAGGACAGGTGACTCTGGATTTAATATTGTGCGGTACGCAGGACCTGGTTAGAGATGTAAACGTTACTGAGCCACTGGGGAACAGTGCTCATGCTGCGATCCGTTTTGACGTGCACGTTGGGGGAAGAATACCAGGCAAATCTCTAACAAAAACCCTTGACTTCCGACCGGCGGACTTCCCTCAAAAGAGGAGGCTGGTTAGAAGGAGGTTGAAAGGGAGGGTAAAAAGAGTCCAATCTCTCCAGAGTGCATGGAGGCTGCTTAAAACAACAGTAATAGAGGCCCAGCAGAGGTGTATACCGCAAAGAAAGAAGGGTTCCACTAAATCCAGGAGGGTGCCCGCATGGCTAACCAGCCAAGTTAGAGAGGCTGTGAAGGGCAAGGAAGCTTCCTTCCGTAAATGGAAGTCTTGCCCTAATGAGGAGAATAAAAAGGAACATAAACTGTGGCAAAAGAAATGTAAGAAGGTGATATGGGAGGCCAAGAGAGACTATGAGGAACGCATGGCCAGCAACATTAAGGGGAATAATAAAAGCTTCTTCAAATATGTTAGAAGCAGGAAACCCGCCAGAGAAGCGGTTGGCCCTCTGGATGGTGAGGGAGGGAAAGGGGAGATAAAAGGAGACTTAGAGATGGCAGAGAAATTAAATGAGTTCTTTGCATCTGTCTTCATGGCAAAAGACTTCGGGCAGATACCGCTGCCCGAACGGCCCCTCCTGACCGAGGAGTTAAGTCAGATAGAGGTTAAAAGAGAAGATGTTTCTGACCTCATTGATAAATTAAAGATCAATAAGTCACCAGGCCCTGATGGCATCCACCCAAGGGTTATTAAGGAATTGAAGAATGAAGTTGCAGATCTCTTGACTAAGGTATGCAACTTGTCCCTCAAAACGGCCACGGTGCCAGAAGATTGGAGGATAGCAAATGTCACGCCTATTTTTAAAAAGGGAAAGAGGGGGGACCCGGGAAACTATAGGCCGGTCAGCCTAACATCTATACCGGGTAAGATGGTGGAATGCCTCATCAAAGATAGGATCTCAAAACACATAGATGAACAGGCCTTGCTGAGGGAGAGTCAGCATGGCTTCTGTAAGGGTAAGTCTTGCCTCACGAACCTTATAGAATTCTTTGAAAAGGTCAACAGGCATGTGGATGCGGGAGAACCCGTGGACATTATATATCTGGACTTTCAGAAGGTGTTTGACACGGTCCCTGACCAAAGGCTACTGAAAAAACTCCACAGTCAGGGAATTAGAGGACAGGTCCTCTCGTGGATTGAGAACTGGTTGGAGGCCAGGAAGCAGAGAGTGGGTGTCAGTGGGAAATTTTCACAATGGAGAGAGGTGAAAAGCGGTGTGCCCCAAGGATCTGTCCTGGGATCGGTGCTTTTCAACCTCTTCATAAATGACCTGGAGACAGGGTTGAGCAGTGAAGTGGCTAAGTTTGCAGACGACACCAAACTTTTCCGTGTGGTAAAGACCAGAAGTGATTGTGAGGAGCTCCAGAAGGATCTCTCCAGACTGGCAGAATGGGCAGCAAAATGGCAGATGCACTTCAATGTCAATAAGTGTAAAGTCATGCACATTGGGGCAAAAAATCAAAACTTTAGATATAGGCTGATGGGTTCTGAGCTGTCTGTGACAGATCAGGAGAGAGATCTTGGGGTGGTGGTGGACAGGTCGATGAAAGTGTCGACCCAATGTGCGGCGGCAGTGAAGAAGGCCAATTCTATGCTTGGGATCATTAGGAAGGGTATTGAGAACAAAACGGCTAGTATTATAATGCCGTTGTACAAATCTATGGTAAGGCCACACCTGGAGTACTGTGTCCAGTTCTGGTCGCCGCATCTCAAAAAAGACATAGTGGAAATGGAGAAGGTGCAAAAGAGAGCGACTAAGATGATTACGGGGCTGGGGCACCTTCCTTATGAGGAAAGGCTACAGCGTTTGGGCCTCTTCAGCCTAGAAAAGAGACGCTTGAGGGGGGACATGATTGAGACATACAAAATTATGCAGGGAATGGACAGAGTGGATAGCGAGATGCTCTTTACACTCTCACATAATACCAGAACCAGGGGACATCCACTAAAATTGAGTGTTGGGCGGGTTAGGACAGACAAAAGAAAATATTTCTTTACTCAGCGTGTGGTCGGTCTGTGGAACTTCTTGCCACGGGATGTGGTGCTGGCGTCTAGCCTAGATGCCTTTAAAAGGGGATTGGACAAGTTTCTGGAGGAAAAATCCATTATGGGGTACAAGCCATGATGTGTATGCGCAACCTCCTGATTTTAGAAATGGGTTAAGTCAGAATGCCAGATGTAGGAGAGGGCACCAGGATGAGGTCTCTTGTTATCTGGTGTGCTCCCTGGGGCATTTGGTGGGCCGCTGTGAGATACAGGAAGCTGTACTAGATGGGCTTATGGCCTGATCCAGTGGGGCTGTTCTTATGTTCTTATGCCTGTGTTCCAGCGCAAGATAGGATTGCACTGTGAGTTACATTTGGCATTCTATGATAATAGTGTTACAGTGCACTTAGTTTCTAAAAGCACCGTATATAATGCTGGAGCCCACTTTGCTCCGAGACCTGTTAAGCCGGAGCGCTTGGTTTTCAGCTAGTTTAACCTTTGGTTTCTATGGGAGTTGATTATGTGTAGTGAAAGTGTTTGCTCAGTTACTGTTTGCTTCTTGGAGCATTTGTGCTTGCTGCCCTCACCTCATCCGATTTTCAAATAAAACAGAATTTCTTGGTTCACTCATTTACCTTCTCTTTACAGAAAGTGGAGGAGAGGTTTGAGGGATGGATTGTGCAAGTTTTAGATTCACCCTGATCTGGAGGAAATGCAACATCTGTACATGCCATGGCTTGCTATTGGGCAGTATTTTATATTCATTCTTTTGTTGTATTTTGAAAACATTGTCATTGAATTTGTTCAGACCCACCTCTATTATATAGTTTTCCATATATGTCAATGTGATGTCATGTCAATGTGATGTATATGTCAATGTGATGTAGAGCTTTGGTTTTTCAAACCAAACTTTGGACTTGCAGGTTGGGAAAGGTGATATGAAAGGCACTGCCACTATACTATATAAATATATGGTAAATCATTAAGAAACGGGTCTCTTAATTCATGCATGCTGGGACTAAAACTTGGTCCAGGGTATGAAAAAGTTGTATCTACTGGTGTAGTGGGTAGTATATTAGACTTGTATGAGAGCAGCTTGACATCTTCACAACTGTTAAACTTACCAGATGGCCTTGACTAATTTGCTGTTTGCTAATATAAGCTTAAATATTTTGAAGAGGATGAAATAGGGTAACCTGAGTTTCTTGCAGGTGAGAGGTTGGGTATAAATGTGGTAAAATGAGTTTTGCAAGTATCAACTTGTTGAGGGTAGTTCCTTTCAATTCTTTTGCTTATCAAGTATTTATAGAGTTTTTATTTATTAATCTGCAGGTGTTTCTATGGGGAAAAACATGGCTATATTATTAGGGAAGTCTATACAGGTGGAGCATATTTATCTGCGTTAGTTCTGTTCTGTGACTCGGCGCGATTAACAAAAAATGCGTTGTGCTAAATTCCATGGAGTTACACATATATGCTGCAGTCTGACACTTCTGAATGGAAGGAAACTAAGACAGCTGTTATCAATCCCCTCCCCTCCGTACTCAGCCCTCCCTGTTGCCAGCTGCCTGGCTTCTTTCACATGGGATGCTGATCTTTTAAGAGTCCAACCCTATGCGTTTCTACTCAGAAGTAAGCCCCATTGTAGTCAAGTCAGTTTTAAGCCAATTTTACTCTGCCATTTTCATTGCAAAACAGATCATCATTAAATGCTTTCAGTTCAGTTATTCTTGACTTAAACCATTAGGAAGTCATTGGAAACCATTGGAAGTCAAAGGAAACCATTGTAGTCAATGGGGCTTACTCCCAGGAAAGTGTGGAGAGGATTGTAGGCTAAATCTCATGCTTTGCTTGGTGGGAAGGCTTGCTTGTGTCCGTGATAGCCTGCACCATCTCAAGGGGGGGGGGATTTGCAAAGGTGTATGTACGCCACTGCAAAGGAGGCAAAGGTGTATGTGACTTTTGGTTCCCCCACCCCATTCTCGTTGAGACAAATTGGCAGATAAAAAATCCGTGGATAAATAGGCTGCACCTGTAAATGTAATAACAAGTGACAAATTTCAAGATTTTTCTAGTTTTGTTTTTTTTCCCTTTCACTCCTCCTGTGGATATAGGCAAATACCATATAAAGAACGCCTCTGCCCTTGTAATTTGGGAAATATTGAATCAATCATACACATTCTTTTTTATTGTCCTTGGCACACTAGATCCTGCCACACTTACATGACTCCACTTCTCGGCAAAATGAATGGTCTTTCGGATGAAGCAAAACTGAAGCATCTCCAAATGACTGCTCACTAGATGTGCTAG
Organism: Tiliqua scincoides; assembly: GCF_035046505.1. Lineage (NCBI taxonomy): Eukaryota > Metazoa > Chordata > Lepidosauria > Squamata > Scincidae > Tiliqua > Tiliqua scincoides. The sequence continues at coordinate 47,704,374 of NC_089822.1, forward strand.
AGGGAGTTTCAAATTTTTTTACTTTTAGCGATTTCTAAGTCTTCTTAATGTAATCTGTTAAAAAAATTAATACTTTATGCTGAACTGTAAATGCGCTATTAGTAATTTAGTAACTTAACTCTGTTCTTGATAAATGGGATTAGGACTGTTTATGTTTGTTTTTATGGTTTCTTTATCTATGCCTAATAAAGACTCATTCATTCATTCCTCCTGTGTAATAGGTCTAGTTAGTGTGTGTATGGGTGTTTAATCACAGGTAGAGGAGAAATCATGTTTGAATTTCCTGGTTGCAGATTTAAAGTAGATTAATATCATTTTGTATTATTTAACTTTTTAAGCAAAAAACAAAAATATTAACTCAAATTGTTCTTTTAAAATTTTTCAGTCAATTTATGTATTCATAATACTGAATAATTGAAACAAAAATTGTTGGCTAATGATAATAAACAAGAAAAAGAGAGAAAAGGATATTTTCAGTATTGCTTGAAATAATTTTTGTCAGGAATTTTATGTAAGAAAAGTTCCAAAGTGAGGCCCCAGAACATCTGTTGCTAAATGAAGTTGGTTTCTGAATCCCAGAGCACATTGAAAAACTGACACTAGATCCCAGCGTTAGGAACAACATCTAGAGGACATATGTTACTTGTTGGTGAATATATGTATATATCATGCTGCTATAAATGCAACAGAAGTGTAAGAAGCTTGGGCTGCAATCCTTAACATCAGTGGTTCTCACACATTTAGCACCAGGACCCACTTTTTAGAATGAGAATCTGTCAGGACCCACCAGAAGTGATGTCATCTAGCAGGAAAATTTTTAACAAATCCTAGGCTGCAATCCTACCCACACTTACGCAGGAGTAAGTCCCATTGACTATCATTGTTAAAAGAATATACAGAATAGCTTGTTAAAAGTACAGGTCTGTCACATTTCCCCAAATGCAGTCACATATCATGGTAGTAGCATCAAGTCTAATATATTAAAAATAAAATATTTAAAATGAATGGGGACCCACCTGAAATTGGCTCGTGACCCACCTAGTGCGTCCCAATCCACAGTTTGAGAAACACTGCTTTACATACTTTCCTGGAATGAAAGCCCCGCTGAACACTATGGGACTTCTGATGAGACATACAGGTCCAGCCTATTTATACACGGATTTTTTATACACGGATTTGACTCTACATGAATGACCCCTGCAAATGAGAAGGAAAGTGCTGATCCCTGGAGAAGGGGAAAAATGCATCCCTTTAAAATCAGTTTTAAAAACTGAACAGTCCTTTAACAACAGCCTCCTTAATGAGAGAGAGAGAGAGAGAGAGAGGGCAGCAGGCTAACAATCCATCAATCCTTCTCTCTCCTGCGGACCCCTCCCTTCCCCCAGCATGTGAAAGAAAGGTGATCATTTTGCATTGGTGAAGGGAGGGGCTGAGTGAGGTGCTGATGGATTGTCTTCTTAATGACTCTTATCTTAGAGTCAAAAGGTCAGCAAGGCTGTTTTTAAATCACCAGAGCAAAGCAACTTTTCTTTTTTAAATTGATTTGCTATAGTGCGTTTTTTGCCATCCACGTGAGTGCTTGGAAGGGAACCCACTCGAATAATGAGGCTCAACCTGTATATAGAACTGTGCTGTAAAACAAATGAAACTGAAACACATTAATCAATCTTCCAGTTTTGCAAAATGGACAAGGCTTCTTGTAGTTGGGAGAAAGGGAACCTAATCTTACAAGTTTGTACCAGGCTCAGAAAAATGCTGCTTAGACACTGTTCAAGAAAGGAGTTACAAAAGTATTCCAAGTAGCTGAGAACTTTCTGTTTGTGTTTAAAAGGAAGATTACTTAAAGATATGGAAAAAATAGAATGTTATGATGAGTTATTTGGAAAGTTTTAGAGAGATAGCTGCCTCTGTCTTAGATCAGCTGTTTGCCCCTTATACTACTTTGTATGGAAGGAAGCTAGGATGAGTAGGTTTGGGCGCTATGATTGGTGTGCTACGTCCACCACTTGACACTGAGGAAAATTATGTTTTAAAAATAGGTCCCAGGACCTTTCCCACAAAAACTGTTCCCCTTTCTTCTCCAGTTCTCTCTAAACAGATTATGGTAAATGAATGGAGTATAGTACCAGGGGGAAAAGATGGTACCGGAAATAATTTCTAATTGCTGTTCTGTAAATTCTGCTTCATTCTTTTTGCATGATACTTTTTTTCTGGACACATGAAAGTGTAATAGACATTTTTTTTAGCACTTCTCAATGAAATGATAAAACCATTTGAACAGAAGAAGAAAAGACATAATATGAAATGTAATATGAAAACAATAGTGTCTTGTAACCAATATATTTTGGCATTTTTGTGAACTACAGTCCACTTCATCAGATGCAGGACATAAAATCCTCCTGTACTGTTGGATGCTTCAGGGAGTTTTCTGTGTAGGTAGGACAAGTATCAAGCTTTGTTGTGGGAAAGGCAGGAGTTTGAGCATGTTCTCCTGGCTGTATTGAGGATTTCAGCACTGCTGTTTGGTCACAGTGCTTGGTCACAGGGCTTGTCCAGTGGCATAATGAATGGTGTCCCCACCTTGTACTGTTGAATACCAAGGGCTAAATCTCTAGTACCTGCTGCAGAGTGATTTTATATTTTGACAAATGCATTAGTCTGTCATTTCTGGAGTTTTAATATTTGGTCTAATTTGGTAAAAATTGCAAAACAGTGCCTGATATTAAATAGAAGGCAGGTGATCTAGACAAAGTTAAGCACATTTGGCTGGAGGAAGGGGGATACTACAATATGTGCAAGAGAAAATAAGTTTAAAACAGTGTTGATGTTATTACGATTGCATAATATGTGCTACTAAAATTTGCTTTCTTTTAATGGCATGAATGTTGCACTGCTTTGTGGGCATAATACAGACAGAAAAATGTCTTCAATTCACTTTTAAATTTTAAATTAAATTAAATTTTAAATACAAATTTACATCCTGCTTTATCTCGCTGAAGGGCATTCAAAGCAGTTCACAACAATAAAAGCATTATAAAAATATAAACATTAAAATCATCTATAAACAGTATAGAACAGGGGTGTCAAACATGAGGCCTGGGGGCTGGATGTGGCCAGTGGAAGCTTTTTATCCAGCTCTCAGGCTCTCAGCTGCTAAACAATGCTGAGGAGTTACTGCTGAAAGGGCAACCCACTTGAAAATTGGGCTCTCCAATAACTTGAAATATGATCAAGATTTGTATATTTTATCTTCTGTCTTTTGCAGCTAATGTGTGCCTAAGTGAGAAAAAGTGCTAATTTTTGGGTTTGACCTGTTTAATGACATCTCTTCCTGCCTAATGACATCACTTCTGGCCCTCAGCAGGCATAATGAATGCTATTTGGCCCTCGGTATGAAATGAGTTTGACACCCCTGGTATAGAACCTAAAAATCTCATTAAAAGCCAGCAGCAAAGAATAGAAAGAGTGCAGCCCATAAAACTAATTGGTGTATTTTAAAAGCCTGTTTAAAAATGACAGCTGCTTGAGTTACTAATGTATTGCAAGGCATGGTATATGAATCTTGATCAAGATCTACTTACCATTTTTGTATCATTCACAGAAGATAATAGTATAAGATCCTATAAATTGAAAGTTAGGTTTACAAATTTTGTAATATCTGGGTCAGCTTACCAGTAGGTGGAGCTCATTGCCAGCTGAAAAGGTATGCTTTGAAGAGGTAAATGGATTGATTCACTAAAGTGTCCTTGGAACAAAACCTACCTGCGTGGTAGAGAAACCTAATGATTAGACAAACAATATTCCATACAGTACCAAAGGAGATAGGTTTAAACCACCATCATGTGCCCACATTGCAATTTGAAAACTTCTGCTTTGTTTTTACATGGTAGAAGATTGCAGTAGGGTCACATTGAGAGAACACCATGGAATCTGCAACTTTGCTAGTTCCATAGCTGCATCCTTTTTCAGCTAATGGGATGGAGTTAAAGGTTTTTAAATATGGATATCTTAGTATAACCTAACCTGCATCATAATGTTGCCTGGTTTTGAGGGTTATTGAGATGGGTTTGGCGTTAAATTGTTTATCCCGTTTTACAGTGTAGGAATAGAAAATGGAGTAATTTGAGCTGGAAATTGAGCTGGTATAGAATAATGGTGAATACACTGAGCTGTGGATCTGAACTTCCCTGGTTCAAATTGCACCTCTGCCACAAATTCTCATTAAGCAAGCCACTCCTTCTCAGCCTCAGCTCCAGTAGGGTAATAATAATACAATAGTCTTGTAAAGTAGGTAAGTAATGATTGCATCAAGATAACATGTTTTCTGAGTATGCAAAGTGATCCACCTGTGAATCTACTCCTCCTCCTCCTCCTCTATTATTATATTAGAGAGCATGCCTGTAACAGCTGAGTCTATCCCAGACACCCTTTAAATATGCATAAATAAACATCTTCAATTAGTTGTGCACCTGCCAGTCTCCGTAAGAAACGAATGACCAGTTTTTGTTTAAATATATATTGGGTCTTTTTGTACTTTGGCCCCTATTGTATTTTCTCCAACTTACCTGAGTTGGGCAGTGTGTTTTCTCAATTTCTGAATAGTTGTGACTTTACCAAATAGCACAGTCTTTTTATTTTTTCACTCCATTGAGAATCACTGCTTTTCCCCAATAACAATCTCCCATTGCTTCCGGAAAGTCATGGACAGTTGTTGTGTGAATCCTACTCAAGTTTATTAGTAAATAATCCTCACTTACTTTGATTGGATATCAGCCTTGGGGGTAATTAAGTAAATTATATTGCTTAAATAGTATTGTTTGATATTGTGTATAAATAGTAGGGAATGCATGACCAAAGATTTTCAGTTGTGTTCCTTGGTTCTTTAAAGGCTCTTGCAAACCACTGTTTTAATCAACGTATCAACAGCAAGTATGTACTATTCAGGAAATCTATTAATTTCAAATTTGATTTATGTTGATCTCTTCTTTTTTATAATTTAAATTATCTTATTCAATTAATCCACCCTGCCCTGAATCAGTCTCAGACATATATTTGTTGTCATTGCTTGATGCCAATATGAAATTGATTATTAACATACATCCATGGGTTAGGTATTCAGACATAGCATTTGGGCGTTGTTATGTCTATATTGGGCCAGTATTTCTATTTTTGTCAGTGAAATTTTGTGAGGTTGCTTAATAGTCTCTGATAACCACCTGTCAAGTCATGCTTTCATTTGCTATCTTCCAGTGAAATCAGCTATATTTAATTTGCTACATTAAAAAACTGCTGAATTGTAAGAACACACAAAAAATCCCTGACTTGAAGTCTCTGATGCTGATGATGAAACATTTCCTTAAAGTTATATATATATATTTCCCTTACTGTGTTCTGTGGCACTGCTGCACCTCTCAACACAACAGAAGAAATGTCAGGGTTCTACAGACATGCTAGTGTTCTAAGGGTTTCCAGCAGCAGAATTCTTGTATTCCAAATAACAAAGGAAAACTCCTTTGTCGGCTTCTGTGGCATTCCATCACCTCAGTAACTGTAAGTTAAAGCATAGAGACTGAGACAACTGCTCACTGCTTGCTTAGCAAAATGAAGGCATTTCAATGGTACCATAAATGGTATCAAAGGCTTCCCTTGTGACTCCAGAATGGAAATTAAACAGTTGCTAACTTGAATTGTAAGAGGGATTATGGAGGACCTATAAACAAGTGGAACAAATTACTTTGACCCGTTGCAATATTATGTTACTAGACAAAGAGTACCTTTGTCTGCCAGCGTACTGAGTCAGAGATAATCTGGAACATCTAATTGTGCCAAGATTTTGGGGCTTTTTTTGCAGTGTTTTGGACCCAGCAGAGGAAACTCTCTTTGCTACAGTTAAGTAGAACATGGTTTATCTACCAATTCCTTCATTGCTTAAGAGTCTGAACAACAAAATATTTTGAGATTCTAGATTACTCACGTGCAGCTAGATGTTCCTTAGTTTAGGGTAACCTTATTTAGTGTAGTGGCTTACTGGACTCCATTATGGAGCGAAAATGCAGTAGATGTATGACTTTTCCAGCATGCCCGGGTAGTGAATTCTGCAAAACATGTATGATAGGTTCTTTCACATCTTCTCTGCAAGGACATACAATGCCCACAAAAGTTAAGGTAAGATATGAATATGGAAAGAGTTTTCCACAAGGGGAATGATTTGCAGTTTGTTCTATAATTTATGGTAAATCTTGGAAATCAGTATGGCTTTTCTTATTTGTGTTTCCAGTGAGCCAAGATATTGTGGGAATATGAATTGGAATTTTTATTCACACTTTTGTCAGTATGATTTGCAAGAAGTTTCTAGTTTGCTCATCAGAAGACACAATATATTGAATCTGGAGTATGGTGAACTACCTAAGGGCTTTAGTTTGAGCTGGACTATTGACTATACAGATGTCTTGCTAAAACAGCATTAACCATGATTTTGCACAGCATTCCCAATTCTCAGGCTTGTCCACCTCCTTTCTCCTCCATGTTCATGGGGGGGGGGGGGAGAATCCTCTCCTGATTTAAAACAAGCCAAGATACACTATGATGCCTGAAGCTGGAAAACCTGGATTTATTTTGCCCAGAATTGGACCACAATTAGACTGATGAGGTAGCTTCAAGAAAGCACGATCACATCAATGTTACCAACTGACATTTGGACTTGTATATATTTCACTTTTTGCCTTTGGGGATAATGTTGGTGGGTTCTCTACTTTTCATGGGAGAGAAAATTAATTAGACGGGCTGTCTGGATAGTGAAGGAGAGAGCTTTTTTCTGGTCTTTGCTTTCTCAGAGGAATGGTGGAGAGGATATATATAGTCAAGAACAGAAAGGCATATTGGACATAGAGGAAGTCAGCAAGATATATGGGTTACTGAAGGATTACCCACTTCCAAAGGTGTTGGAAGCTTGGACCAGCCTTCCTCAGATTGTTGAGTCTTGATTAGACACAACTTTCTTGTTTCCAGGGCAGGACATACTTTGTAAGCTTGTCTTCTTGGGAAGTTTTAACTTGTTAAAATAGCAGACGGCACACTGAATGTGGAAACACAAATATATATGAACCTATCCAGGACCATTTAAAGAGTACTTACCTCATTGTCCAAAGCGAGCTCTCAAACTGGTGGGTCATGACCCACCAGCCTGGGAAGACCTGCTTTTGCCCCCCCCTTGGATGGGGGAAGGCAGCAATACGGTCCCCAGGATGGAACTGTTTCCAGGAACAAGGAGAGATTGTATACTTGCCCATAGCCAGCGCCAGCATCCTAGGGGGTCCAGATAGCCTGAGATCCCCTCTACAGGGCTCCCCAAGCCTTCAAGCACTCCAAACACCCAAGGTAAATAAGCACTTCCAGTTTTCATCATGAAACAGGAAGTGGGGTTTATTTATTTATTTTTACTTTTTCTGGACATTTGGAGACTTGGGAAGCCTTGTAGAGGGGTCCACAGGCTCTTTGGACCCCCCCACAAGGCTGGTGCTAGGTGTAGATAAGTGTACAACCCCCTGCCCCCAATCCCTGGCAGCAGCTCAATACTGGGGATTGCATTGCTGCCTTTCCCTCTCCCCTGCAACAACTACCTTAGTTCTCAAACTCCTTCACACTCCTTCAAACTTCCTTGAGAGTTTGAGAACCCTTAGTCAAAAGCTAATACTCTTATTGGTCATGGATCTCTTGTGTTGACTTCCTGCTAGATGTAAAAAGATTGCAAGTAGGAATAGGAATGATGTCAACCTTCCATGTTATGTGCATAAATCTAACATTGAAAGATGGATTCATAGCACTGACACTTGCCAAGTCCATACTGAATCAGAAAATTCAAGAGTGTATGTTGGTGGTGTTCCACAACTGATAACTTAAGCCAATGCATCATACATGTTACACTTTTTCTCTATTAGGATATGAAATTATATATGCACAATGTTTAGATAATCCAAATGTTTTTAGAAAGACAAAATGTTCATGCCTTTCAGCATTGAACAGTCTGAACAAACAGTGCCTGACTTAAGAACCCTCCAGTTTTAACAAACTTCAGATGGGCTACGCACCCAAGTTTCCTATTTAAGTGTAGCTCATAGTTTTCAATTACAGGAATTGCATGTTGCAGATATGTTGTGTTATCATGAAGGTTTGCTCATATGGTTATTTAAAAATAGCTGCCATAGACCTGTTGATTCAGTACGTGTTTATAGTTGTGCTGTCAAACCGAAAGACTTAGCTACCCTGGTTTATGTCTAGTGAAACTGCATATCTCTCTGTTTCAGCTTATGAAAGGCTAAGATTTATCCTTTAATTCAGTTTATGTAAAAGCTAAACTATTTAAGTGTGTATTTTTGTTCCTATCTCACCGAAAGCTGAACAGGGTTAATTCTGTCAGACTTCTGTTTTATAGAGATAAAGAATTTTCAGTCTCTATTTCAACACAAGTTTCTGAGCAGAGCTACCTGATAGTCACATCTGAGCAATTTAGGAAAAAAAAAAACCTTCCTATGTGCAAGCACCTGAGATGTAGAAACGTTCATGAGATTTGTAGTAATTTTAGGTAGGTCAAAGATGAGATCTGCAAAGCTATGTTGATTGGCTATATCATTTTTCATATTGAAAATACACGTTTGGAGCATAATACAGGATCTTGCATCGGGGGTAGAGGTGTTTATTTCTGGTAAGTTAGGATTACAGCTGAAGTCTTAGTGAACGCAATGGGATTACTTATGAGTAAAATAAACACCACCATTTTCAAACACCTCTAGTGATGGGTTTAGTGGGTGTTCATGTTTTGTAGTGCAGTGCCTTAAATTACTAAGTACCCAAAGGTATTTAGTTATGTATTATGTTAGTGTTTTGAAGCTGCTTTGCATGTGTGTTTGTATATCAAATGAAGTTAAAGAATATTTATAGTTTACAATATTTTTAAGACATTGCAAGCCAATTTTAAGTTTGGCTGGATTACAAAAAAAAACAGCTGAAATGTCAATCACTGAAGCTTGACGGTGGTCTTCCAGATAAAATGGAAAAGGGCCCTGTTTTAAGAACCTGTGCAACTAGTTTTGCATCCCAACAGTTTGCTTAACTTGGGTTTCCTGGACAGCAGTTCCTTGGGCTGTATGGCCAGTTTAATATGGCGTGGGAGCCTTCTGTTTAAAGGGGAAAAGACACCAGTCTCAGCAGCTTGAAGTTTTCTGGGTTATGCCCAATATATTTTGAGAATTGCAATTTAGATCTTGAATGCATTACCCCTGTATTGCTGGATGTCAGTGGTTTAATTTGTACGAATTATTTTTTAAAAGGACAACATGGGAATTCCAGTTCCGAAGTGTTTGATATCTTAGTTTGATTTACAGTTCTGTGATTTTATTTATCAAGTATTGAAAGTGTTCTACTCCCCCCCCAACCACTTGCCCTCCCCTAATGAAGGGTCCCTAACCACTTGTGAAGATGACATTCAAGGTTATAAGAGAGGAAGACAGGAAGCTGCTACCTAGATTAGGTTTGTGTAGGGTGAGGAGACCGTCCCCTTTACCCATGTGCTTGCTTGTTTTGTTGCTTTCCTGTAGCTTATTTTATTGATGGAAAGCATTGAGAGGCGTACTTGCTTTAATCTACAGAAGTACAAGCAACAAAACGTCCTGTGGAATCTGAAAGACTAACAAACATTGTGTAGATAAACTCTGGTGGACTCACTTCATTAGATATATGAACTAAACTCTGGCTCACAAAGTCATATGCCACACAGCGTATGTTGATCTTTAAGGTGTCCTATGGAACAAACCCATGGTGGTGGAGAAATGCTTCGTTCTCTGTGCACCTCTGTTCGTTCCTACAACACCTGGGATCCTTTCTGTCAAAGCTTTGCATTGATGACTAGGTCATCTTCAAGAACTCATTGTCAGCTACTAGCAATATGCTTCTTTCCTCTTAGTACTTACAATGTACTAAGTCAGCTTTGTAGTTTACAACTTGTTTGCGTACCTCTACATGTGACTTTAAATTGAGAAGTTGTGAACTGTGAAAAGCTTTGGGGAAATGTTGGCAAATTAGCTGTGCCATTTAAATAAAAAGGTGGACTAATTAACTACAGCTCTCCTTGTTTGAGCAATTTCTGTCTTATCAGGGGATCAGATCATTAGGTTAATTGGATATAAAGATGGGGAAGTGGAGCTGATGATAAATTTGATGCTGTGGTGTTGACTGAGCTAGTCCTTCAAGTGAACAATGGGTTTAATTTGTTCATAACTATTCTATTCTTGTTTATATTTGCACTCAGTGTCAACTTTGTGGTCTGAAGTTTTCATTTTATTATCATAATCTTTAACTATGATTGCTATGATTGCGATGAAGTATTTGCAGCAAAAAGTTATGTAATTTAATTTGCAAGTTGAAATTGCTTCAACTTGATTTGGCTTGTGAATCCAATTCCTTTTTCAACTTTTAAAAAATCCATTAATTTAACTCTATACATTTCATTAAATTGTAGATAGCCTTTCTTAGATCTTGTTTATTGTTTCCATTTAGTTTGTTTCATCATCTCTTGATACATAAGAGTTCAAGGTACTCCAAGCCTTAAAGTAAACTCCAATCTTTGCATAGTTCTTCAAACTCCTTTGTTGTTTAAAATAACACTACATCACACTCAGGGATGTATTTTATTCTACATGTATTTTATTCTACAATGGACTCTGATCTGTATTAGCATCAGATTTTGTGGGTTTTTTAGAAGCCAGGATTTTAAACATGAATTACCCAGTCTTGTTGTCCTATTGGATCTTAGCTGTGGGAAGTTTGATTTTAAGTCTGCCTCATTCTAGTGTAGGATTTTACATTGCTGCTCCTAGTAATTTCATTATTTTGGGTGTCTTATTTTAGTTTTTTGATAATGCCCTATGTATTTGAGGGCGAAACGTCAGGTAGAGCTAAGTCTGTTGAATGTTGTTCAAAATCTTGTAGGAACTCGCTATTTTATGATCATTCAGACCACAAAACTCAGTTCCTATATTAGATTTAATTTGTTTTTATTGTATACAAGTATCTTAGTAACATGAGGTATTTGAACTTTTTTGTGCATTGGCCTGATATTTGAAGAGGACACTGGAAATATTGGTCAGGATTAAAAAAAGTATTTAGGCATGTCTGGGGTGATTTTTGTTCTCATTTCTGTGGGTAGCAGAGCTATATGCAGTATCTGAAGTGTTTTTTGGCTCCTTTCTCATTTCCAAAAACAGTTTGCCATGTGGAATTGAGTTGGCTATTGCTTGGAGAAACAGAGGCCAAACTCTCACTTCAACATACAGAGTGAGTTATATGGTTTTTCAGTTCCTGGCCACCATCTTGAGCCTACAGGCTTCTTTGAGCACTCTTGAGGGTCATGGCCAAGCTTGATGTTGGCTGCTTGATGCATTTCTGCTGGGAGGGTATGATTTCTATGCATGCCAGCTGTTACTGTGAAGACTTGTGCAAGGTATCGGTTCACATGGTGATCTTTTTCCAACTGCAGTTGTGGATAGTTAGCTAGTTTTAAGAGTTTGTATAGCTCATTTTGAGTCTTTGGAATCCCATTGGTTTCCAAAAGCAAATTTCTAACCTGAAGATAGTGTTAAAAGGGTAGAAATGCTATGAAGGGTTACATGACCCTTTTTGCACACCATTCAGTACTCTGTCCCTGTCATCCGTTACTATAACTTATAAGCTTCTTTGGTAATGGTATTGTTGAAGAGTACTATATAGGTAGGTATAGGTATTGGCAACCTTCAGTCTCGAAAGACTATGGTATCGCGCTCTGAAAGGTGGTTCTGGCACAGCATCTAGTGTGGCTGAAAAGGCCAATCCGGGAGTGACAATCCCTTCCACACCGGGAGCAAATGCAGTCTGTCCCTGGTCTGTCTCCCTGGCTATGGGCCTTCCTTCTTTGCCTCTTAGCCTCAGACTGTTGGCAAAGTGTCTCTTCAAACTGGGAAAGGCCATGCTGCACAGCCTGCCTCCAAGCGGGTCGCTCAGAGGCCAGGGTTTCCCACTTGTTGAGGTCCATCCCTAAGGCCTTCAAATCCCTCTTGCAGATGTCCTTGTATCGCAGCTGTGGTCTACCTGTAGGGCGCTTTCCTTGCACGAGTTCTCCATAGAGGAGATCCTTTGGGATCCGGCCATCATCCATTCTCACGACATGACCAAGCCAACGCAGGCGTCTCTGTTTCAGCAGTGAATACATGCTAGGGATTCCAGCACGTTCCAGGACTGTGTTGTTTGGAACTTTGTCCTGCCAGGTGATGCCGAGGATGCGTCGGAGGCAGCGCATGTGGAAAGCGCTCAGTTTCCTCTCCTGTTGTGAGCGAAGAGTCCATGACTCGCTGCAGTACAGAAGTGTACTCAGGACGCAAGCTCTGTAGACCTGGATCTTGGTATGTTCCGTCAGCTTCTTGTTGGACCAGACTCTCTTTGTGAGTCTGGAAAACGTGGTAGCTGCTTTACCGATGCGCTTGTTTAGCTCGGTATCGAGAGAATGAGTGTCGGAGATCGTTGAGCCAAGGTACACAAAGTCATGGACAACCTCCAGTTCATGCTCAGAGATTGTAATGCAGGGAGGTGAGTCCACATCCTGAACCATGACCTGTGTTTTCTTCAGGCTGATTGTCAGTCCAAAATCTTGGCAGGCCTTGCTAAAACGATCCATGAGCTGCTGGAGATCTTTGGCAGAGTGGGTAGTGACAGCTGCATCGTCGGCAAAGAGGAAGTCACGCAGACATTTCAGCTGGACTTTGGATTTTGCTCTCAGTCTGGAGAGGTTGAAGAGCTTTCCGTCTGATCTGGTCCGGAGATAGATGCCTTCTGTTGCAGTTCCAAAGGCCTGCTTCAGCAGGACAGCGAAGAAAATCCCAAACAAGGTTGGTGCAAGAACACAGCCCTGCTTCACTCCGCTTCGGATGTCAAAAGGGTCTGATGTGGAGCCATCAAAGACAACAGTGCCCTTCATGTCCTTGTGGAAAGATCTGAAGGAAGCCTAGGCAGCCTAGGAAGGCAGCTCATCTAAGAGAAGGAAACTCTGACCTCAAACCTCCACTGCCTTGTGGCTACGTCCAGTTCTGGAAAAGGCTTCAGGAGTCAACCTCGAGGCAAAATCCGGAGCCGGAGTCCCTGAGGCAGTTCATGGCTGAACACAGTCACGTTCTGGCAACTCCTGCGACGCCGCTGGAACCAACCGTATTGGCTTCTGCCTATCCATTGGACCATTCCAGCGACGTGGAGAGGGGGGATTTGCTGCATGGGTAACAGCCTATCCTCCATACCTTCTTTACCCAGGCTTTGCGCACTGGAGAGGACACTCCAACTTCGCCATACGGCGTCGGCACAACACGGGAAGCAGCAGTTTACCGGTTATAAGTCTTTGCTCGATTGGCGTAGAGCATGACGCCAGGGGCTGCTTCCGACGGTGGGAGAGATCATTGCATCTCATTGGGCAGCTACCGCCCGCCTTAAGCTGGGCAGTCCCCAGCCACTAAGGTGTTGCCTCGCCACGGTCCGTTAACCTCATGGGGTGCGTGGGGTTTAGGGTGAAAACCGACAAGCGGATCGACAACTCTGCACCATGCAACAAGAGTACTATATACATGTTTTAAAATAAATACTTTTTAAAACAAATCCTTTCTCTGTCTCTCTTTTACTAGTCATCTTTTGGAAAATTGTAAAATCACCACCACCACCACCACCACCACCCCCCCGTGTTTGCAGAAAATATGCAAAACATGAACATAGCTAGTTCTGTGTGACTCAGATGAATTTATTCAGTGAACGGAAACTGGCTTGCTAAAGCATTGGGGTTTTTCAGCATATAATTTTGCCTAGATGTGTTCATGAGCCATAATATTCTGTTTATAATACTCTTTCACAGTGATGGTACTCAAAGATTGTGGTTGAGTGCAGGTAGTGCTGATTTCCTGCAAACCATGGTGGGAAATCAAGTATCATTCTCAAACACATGTTATCAGGACCCTGCCTTAAACGGTTTAGTGCAGTGTTATGCAAACTGTGGGTCGCAACTCACTTGGTGGGTTGTGATCCAAGGCCAAGTGGGTCATGAGTTTGGCCCACCCATCTGCCTTGCCTCTGTCTGGCTCCAAATTAGAGCCAAACGTATGCAACTGAAGGCCACTTCCAAGTTGTGATCCTCCTCCAGAAACCACTCCTGTGTCAAACTGGACCCAGGATGGCCTCCAGAGGCTCCACAGGTCTCGAAACGCCTCTAAGCGACTTCTGTGTCACTTCCGGTTTCGCAAACTCTAGTTCTGGTTGTGTCTGGAGGCCCATTTCAGGTTGTGATGGCAGTGCTGGAGGCTGATGTGTGTTGTAGCTGTGGTAAGTTTGAGAACCACTGGTTTAGTGAGTTTGCAGATGTGATTTTCCAGGGATAAGAAATTATGGGAATGTTCTAAGATGATAGAAATATGGGCTTTTAAGAGTGTGGCAGAAAGGAAGCACATTGAGAATTGGGTAGTATATGATTATGGCATAATTATCAGAGAGAGTCTACTGTGAAAAAGTATTAAAATCAACCAGTTGGTCTTGTTTGTTAAGTGGTTTAAAGTAAAAAAAATTCAACCAAATCTGCCGGTTAATGCATGAGGGAAATATTGGATCAAATTTCAAGAAAGCTAGAAGAATTTTGATAGAATTAGCAACATACGGAGAGTATGCACATTTCTAGCTCCTGGCTATTGAAACATGTTCTTTATCTTCGTCCCTTTGTTACTTGACTTAACTCTCAATAGTGTGGAAAACAACCCTTCTTAGCTACTATAGTAGATTTCTATATCATCATGATTAATAGCTTACATGGAAGAGTAACAGTGGGAAGTGTCACAGGAAAGGCACAACTGGGTAAAAGTAAAGTATAGGCCTTTGCCTGAAGCCATGTTAACTGCCTGGAACCTTGTTAGCCAGAGACAGTTGTTAATTAGGACATTTCTGCGGAGCTAGCTTCTTGGAGAGATGTGGGAGTGGCTGGCCCTCGTCTCTAAGAGATAGCTGTTCCCAGAGTGGCTTGATTGGCCAAGGACACCTTGATTAGGAATTTGTACCAGCTGCGGGTTTTCAGGTTAGGAGTGATGACCCTCCATGAGTGAGTTGCCTGACCACAGGAACACTACTAGAACCTTCGACTGGTTCTGATCTCTAATTGGCTGTTGAGCTCAAGTCAGTATAAGAATCACCTGATAGGAACAGCTTTGTCTTAGTTCATATCTGTCCTGTGGGCCTGAGCTTTGACCACTCTGTTCAAAGATGGACAGACCCTGACCAAGGCAGGGCTGACTGATGGACTGAGATTTATTGATGTGAGACTTTGGTGAGTGATAGTGTTAGGAGTTAGCTTTTATTATTTTAATGTTGGTGTGTATTGTATGCTTTCTCTAAATTCCTAAACTTATGTCTAAGCAAAGTGCCTGTCTTATGTTATTTCTATCCTTTAATAAAGCTTGTCTGTTCACAGCTGTATGGATTACTGGGACCATGGAAGGGAGAAACTGGTGGCAAATGGGACTGGCTCCCATAGCTTGCAGCAGAGTGTCTGTTCATACAACAAAGAGACTTTTAATGCAAAGAAGAGGCAATCAGCCTCCAGTAGCCTGCTCAGCCAAAGAGTGTCTGGTAGGGAGTATCTTTTTACACAACAAAGGCACTAGATTGGGCTGAATGTTCACTTAATGACCTAATTGCATAACAACAAGAAATTGGAGGTGTGTTAAGTGGCACACGCTTGTATTTGTAAAGAAAAGGAAAGCCCAAGAAACAACCTTATGCGGATTCAGCATGCTCATTGGCTTCCAGGATTCCAGTGTAGTAGAACCTGGAGGTTGGGGCAGGCTGAGGAAATTGACTTACGTAAGCCAGCTGGGGACATGCTACATTTTGCTCCCGGTCCCACTTTTGCTGATGTTGATGAATTTGTTTATTTGAGGGTGTTCAGCAAAAACCCTTTCAGAAGAGTCCTGTGCGTTGTCATAGGCAGATTGTTGCCATGGATCTGGGACAGTGTTGCCTTTGGAAACAAGATGTTAATGTAGAATTAAGGCTTTACTGGAGTGAATTTGTAGGAAAACTCATCAGGATGCACCCATCGTTTCTTGTTCCTTTCCCTTTGGTGATATGAGAAGTACTCATTTAGCTGCTGCTAATCCCCATGACTCGTTTATCAGAAGAAGACCCTTTATCTTGTCATTACCTGAGGTGCATGAAATGAACCGATCATCCCAAATCCTGGCAGGCCCTGCAGCAAAATTAGGCACCATATCCATGGTAATGCAGTGAGTGGTTTTTTAAGTAGCCATTTAATCCGTTGATATAAAATCGACCTGCCTGCCAGTGGACTCAGAGCAGCCTGTTTTATTATTAGACAGATTGTAATTTAAAATTGATATGCCATGTTGTGCGGGCATGGGGCTAATAAAAAAGGAAGATATTGAATGTGTTAGTATCTTGGATGTGGATGGAACAGATACTAGCTTGTATATTTTGTTTTAAGATTACTTTGGTGCAGAAGTTAAATCTGCGCCTGTTCTCCTTTGTTGTCAGTGGCTTATTATGGATGATTGTAACATTGGAGTTCTATAGTTCAAACTTCATTTAGATAGAAAACAGAGTATTTCTGTCCCTCTGGTAAATTACTCAGTAGTACACTGCAGAAGGTTAGTGAAGGGCAAACTCTGACTTGTTCTTCCCATAAGCATGTGTGACTGTGCGTCTATTCATTGGCGTCACTGAGGTTTGTGTCACCCTTGGTGGGGTACCAGCATGTCACTCCCGTGATGGACCTCCTCGGAGGGGCAGTGACCCAGGTGGTGGGCACGGTTATGTACCATTGCCCCACCACTCTGGTTTTTTGGCCTTATCTTTTGATAGAACACAGACATTTTGACATAGTTTTTTTTTTCATTGCATTCTGCTGTAAATTACACATCAAATGTTATATAACATGATGGTACTATTCATACAAATGGTGATTTTAGCAATTTTGGTCGCTAGTGATGTTACCTTCCTAACACCTTATTGGTTCTATGCTGTGTCATAATAACATCTCACTGACTCTTCAGACAATCAGTCTCATTGGTCAGTTTTGAATTAAGGAAATGCACTCTTTTGTTACATAAGACAGTTACATTTTTGTTTTCTGATTTTTTGTCCATAACTTTTGGAGATATTTCATTCTGGTTTTTTTTTTCATTGCATTCTGCTGTAAATTATGCATCGAATAGAATATAACATGATGGTATTCTTCCTACAAACAGCAATTTTAGCTATTTTGGACACTAGTGTGCGTCACCCTGTGTGGCATGCACCCCCCCCCAGCGATGACACTGCATCTGTTACATGGTCTCAAAAAGTAGGTTCAGAAAGCCCCAGTTGTTCTTGTTCCCAACAGCCTAATCTGAGGGAAAGGGAGTACAAACTCTGTACTTTACTTGCAAATGGGTAGGGTGAGATCAGTGGGTGTAAGAGAATTCCTGCCTTGCTCAGCTGCTTAAGAGGAAATGGTAACTTGAGCATGCTCGAATATCATTTCTTGCCAATTCTTTTTCAGCTAGAAATGGAAAATGTTTTCTGCTTTTTTCTATTTTATAAGCTTAAGGAAAACACAGGAAAGATTCAGAATGCAGTAATACCTCTGGTAGTGCCATTACCATTAGCTCCTCTTCCCAAATTGACTGACAGCTGTTATAACTGGGAAGCGATGTGTTCCGGCCAGTCAGCACCAGTTTCCATCAATAATACTTTAGACAGCACTTGGCTTTTCATGAATCTGTCATTAACAAAGATATTACTGTATTGTGAAATTGCTTTGCCTAAAATGTGGGATATAAATTTGAGGAACAATAAACTTTAAAGTGACGTGATCAAATCAAGTGTTAAGAATCCTTGTGCTCATAACTGTATTCTTTCTAATTACCTGTTATTCATGTATTCTTTATTCTGTAGATCAGTCTTTTCATTGTTTCTGACTATTGTTTCCCCTTTCCCTGCTTTTATAAACAAGCTGCTTTATAGCATGAATAAAGATTGATATTTACTGCTTAAACGTATAACCTGACTCTGTTCAGATTAAGTTTCCAAGCAGCCAATAATGACAATAAAGAAGACATTCCAAAACTTACACTGCTTCAGTGCCCTGCTGAGCTAGAAGTGTTTCTGTACTTTGCTTAAAACAGCCTTGTGTTTTGAGCAAAGCAAACTGCATTCTCTGAGGGAGTTGCACAAATATGAACATAAGAACATAAGAACAGCCCCACTGGATCAGGCCATAGGCCCATCTAGTCCAGCTTCCTGTATCTCACAGCGGCCCACCAAATGCCCCAGGGAGCACACCAGATAACAAGAGACCTCATCCTGGTGCCCTCCCTTGCATCTGGCATTCTGACATAACCCATTTCTAAAATCAGGAGGTTGCGCATACACATCATGGCTTGTACCCCATAATGGATTTTTCCTCCAGAAACTTGTCCAATCCCCTTTTAAAGGCGTCTAGGCTAGACGCCATCACCACATCCTGTGGCAAGGCGTTCCACAGACCAACCACACACTGAGTAAAGAAATATTTTCTTTTGTCTGTCCTAACCCGCCCAACACTCAATTTTAGTGGATGTCCCCTGGTATTATTTGAGAGTGTAAAGAGCATCTCCCTATCCACTCTGTCCATCCCCTGCATAATTTTGTATGTCTCAATCATGTCCCCCCTCAGGCGTCTCTTTTCTAGGCTGAAGAGGCCCAAACGCCGTAGTCTTTCCTCATAAGGAAGGTGCCCCAGCCCCGTAATCATCTTAGTTGCTCTCTTTTGCACCTTTTCCATTTCCACTATGTCTTTTTTGAGATGCGGCAACCAGAACTGGACACAATACTCCAGGTGTGGCCTTACCATCGATTTGTACAACGGCATTATAATACTAGCCGTTTTGTTCTCAATACCCTTCCTAATGATCCCAAGCATAGAATTGGCCTTCTTCACTGCCGCCGCACATTGGGTCGACACTTTCATCGACCTGTCCACCACCACCCCAAGATCTCTCTCCTGATCTGTCACAGACAGCTCAGAACCCATCAGCCTATATCTAAAGTTTTGATTTTTTGCCCCAATGTGCATGACTTTACACTTACTGACATTGAAGCGCATCTGCCATTTTGCTGCCCATTCTGCCAGTCTGGAGAGATCCTTCTGGAGATCCCTCACAATCACTCTGGTCTTCACCACTCGGAAAAGTTTGGTGTCGTCTGCAAACTTAGTCACTTCACTGCTCAACCCTGTCTCCAGGTCATTTATGAAGAGGTTGAAAAGCACTGATCCCAGGACAGATCCTTGGGGCACACCGCTTTTCACCTCTCTCCATTGTGAAAATTGCCCATTGACACTCACTCTCTGCTTCCTGGCCTCCAACCAGTTCTCAATCCACGAGAGGACCTGTCCTCTAATTCCCTGACTGTGGAGTTTTTTCAGTAGCCTTTGGTGAGGGACTGTGTCAAACGCTTTCTGAAAGTTCTGATATATAATGTCCACGGGTTCTCCCACATCCACATGCCTGTTGACCTTTTCAAAGAATTCTATAAGGTTTGTGAGGCAAGACTTACCCTTACAGAAGCCATGCTGACTCTCCCTCAGCAAGGCCTGTTTGTCTATGTATTTTGAGATCCTATCTTTGATGAGGCATTCCACCATCTTACCTGGTATGGATGTTAGGCTGACCGGCCTATAGTTTCCCGGGTCCCCCCTCTTTCCCTTTTTAAAAATAAGCGTGACATTTGCTATCTTCCAATCTTCTGGCACCATGGCCGTTTTGAGGGACAAGTTGCATACCTTAGTCAAGAGGTCTGCAATCTTATGGTACCAGCACCAAAGATGCTATGCTGTTTTTGAATTGCAACAAACATAGACCAAAGCTTCCTTAGAAACCAAGGAAGTGAAGAGAGTCATGTGACAGTGATCATAAAACTGTTGGTGGGCCACTTAAAGCCATGTACTCACTTTAGAAAGCCACTCTGATTAGGAACTGGATAAATTTGGAAGGACTGAAAAGAATCCAGGTGAACCTAGATTTCAGTATATCAGATAATTAGACCTGTTGTCTGGCTGAAAATTATTTTGTTTTCAAACTCTCCAAAAGTATTAAAGTTTCTAGCTAAAGCTGTTGGTAGCATAAGCATCCAAGTGATTTCATTTAAATTACTAAACTTTGGTAATTTAATTTTTTTTTTAACAAAACTTACGATAAAGCTGAAATCCTACACAGTACCGTGTACTTAATCTACAAAGACTAGTTGATTGCATTTTTGATGATTGTCCTTTTTTTAAATTTTACTCCTTGTTTCCTAGGATAAGAAAGATAAAGTTTCCCGGTTTGATACCATTCGGCACTCTATTGCTGGAATGATAAGATCTCCAAAGTCAATGTTAGGCTCTTCATCAGTAAGTATGCATTTGTACTTGATTTTTCTGTATTTTTTTTTCCCTTAAGGACCAATCAAAATGTACTGGACAGGTTTGCATTTGTGTGCAACTGTTGGTGGGCCACTTAAAACCATGTACTCACTTTAGAAAGCCACTCTGATTAGGAACGTGTGCTTGCCCCATTTGATTATAAAGGTTAGGGTGGGTTCAGTTTTGTCCATCAGAAAGAAGACTGTGTGGGGAAGGGAAGTGAAACCCATTATCTCCCATACTGTATCATACCACATTTTTGTATCACATCATATTTTATAACCTGGTTCAGGTCAGCTATTGGAAATAAGCTTGGAAGAGCTGCTTTAAAGCAGGTACAGGCATCCCCTGGTATCTGCAGGGGCTAGATACCAGCTGCCATCTGTGAAAACTGTGGATATCGGCGAACCCTACAAAACCTTACAAAAATATCCTCCATTGCACAAATGACTTATCTGCATGTGATCACAGTCTTCCTGTTGTTGTCTGTTGTGTCTCACTGGCTCTTTGCTGTTGTTTGCTGTTAGCTCACTGTTGCTAACAGGAAGCAGGAAGCAAGTTGGAGGGCTGAAAATAACACGACTCTAAGCTCCAAGATAAATGTTTTGTTCTTTTCAGCAGTCCAACTTGTTTCTTGTCAACAGTTCCTTTTTACTGTTAGCAGAGTGAGACACAGGAGGCAGTGACAGGAAGGCTGCAGTCACAAGGAGAGAAGTAATTTGTGTGATGGAGGTTATTTTTGAACTGTGGGTATGGGGGGACACCTGTATATGCGGTGGGGTAAGGTGTGGGAGACAGTTGGATTTGCTCCCCTTTTCTCTGCACTTATGTTTCTGTCCTACCTTTCTTCCAAGAAATGCAGTGAGTTCATAGTGGGGTGGAGATTTGAACCAAGCTCTTTCTTGTCTGATGCTTTAACTACTAAACCACAGTGCCATGATTAATGTGGCTGGTTTACCTAGGTGGTAATCTAAGTGCCTTAGGACCAAATCAATTTTCCAGGGTTGGTGCAACCATGCCAATGCGGTGTGTGCTGCATCCTGTGGTGGGCAGGCAGTCACAGAGGCCTCCTCAAGGTATGGGAACATTTGTTACCTTACCTTGGGGCTGCACTGCAGTTGCATCAGTGCTGAAAAGTTGGATAGGATCAGGCCCTTACTTAATTCTCTGACCCAGCACAGCAATGCAAGGTGAAGATACAGTGATATGATGTGGCCCAACAGTGTTCCTATCCATGCCTGTAGGGAATAGGCAGGCCATGCCCAGTAACATGATTTGGAATGGTGCAGTAGTCAAAGCAATCTTGAGTTTCCTTCAGTTGTGCATTGCACTAGGAGCTTGAAAGTTTTTTTTAAGTGGGGGGTGTGTGTGTCTGTTTGAAATTTCCAATTTCTCCTGTTGGGTTTAACTGCTGTTAATTAGCTAGTCCAGTAGTTCTCAAACCTTTTCGAGGCCCTAGACAAGTTGTAAATGCCAAGGGGTGTGGCTGTGATTTGACTGCTATGGTCCCCCCCAATAACAGCTTGTTTAACCCTTGGTGCACATGGCTTAATTAGCCCTGCCAGTTTCACAAACCACCAAAAATTGGGTATGACTGACTGGTGGATCCTGGATCCACAGTTTGAAAACACTGCACTTGTTTATTTTTTCCCCCCATAATGGCTTTCAGGTGAGAAAGCTGTATTGAGAATATAGTTTACCTCAACATTTTGAATCTGTCTAGTGTCAATTCCTCCATGAGATTTGTCAGAAACATTTTATCTTGGGGTGGCCAGTCATCCAGGGACTTGGAGTACATGTTAGATAGATAAATAATTGCGTCTAATATTGAAATAGTGTTCATGGAAAATTTTACTATGTTGGTGGAGCAATTCCAACATTATTGTTGCAACATCAGTTTTTTGAAGACGGCCTTGAATCCAAATAACTATCTGAGCATAACCCACAGTTTGGGCATATCCAATAGAATTTTTGATTTTGTCTCCTTGAGTGGTAGATCCTCCTGCCATTTCACAAATAGCTTTTCAGTTTGTGATATGACAAGAGGATCTAGCTCAAGAAGTCAAAGATTTGAATGGGTACACCAAAGTAGTGCTTTGGATTCAAGTCATAAGTAAACTTAAATGTGACTGTTTTACATGTTAAATACATTCAACTGAGAACCAGTGAAGTTATGTAGTTGGTTCCTGTCACTCATTCATATTACTGAAAAGGCAGTTATTTATGTTATAATTTTTGTAGTTTGTTTACCAAAGAAAAGGCGAAAAGTATTTTGTAACAAAATTGAAATCTGTTGAATGACTCTGAAATACTCATTATCCTTGCACAGAAATGGACAAAGCACAGTTGCATTCTCTTAAGTAAAAAGTATGGTGAAGTAGAATATATGAAATGCAACACAAACTGAGCCCAAATCAAACCCTTTTTGTTTAAGAACAGGAAAAATAGACTGAGGGTTCAATCCTATCCAACTTTCTAGTGCCGATGCAGCTGTGCCAACGAGGCATGCACTACATCCTGCAGGGGGTGGGCAGTCACAGAGGGCTCAGCAAGGTAAGGGAACATTTGTTGCCTTACCTCAGAGCTGTATTGCAGTTGCATTGGTGCTGGAAAGTTGGTTAAGATTGGGCCTTCAGACCTCTGAGCAGTCAGTAGCAGAGAATAGTTGAATTGCTACACTGGGTTTTATTTTATCCTCTAGTAAATTGATATAAGGTGGCAATTCTTCTGAGATAACTTAATTTGGTCTTGTATCCTTGTCCTTCATCTTGTATGAAAAAGAAAGGGGAAAAACTTCAAGGCAGCTTTCAATATTTTGCTGTCTGAGAAAATAATTTAGCCCACAGTGCTGTTTCTCAGCATTTGTGATGATGATAATGGAACAGAATGAATAGCTCAAAGGACCCTTATGTTCCATATTTAGAAATCCTCAGTGTAATGACTGCTTCAAACTACAGTACTCCATATTTACCATAGAATGAAACTCTATCTGAAAATAATGGTGTGGCTACCTATTGTTATCACGGAAATGAATCATGGTGGGTCGTGGTGGATTTCTGAAGTGGAACAATAAGGAAATCTCATATGGTTACTTTTCCAAATGATCACTGACCTCAGCAGTGAAACAAATAATCATTAGGTAAGCAATCATTTAGACAGGTTCAAGGATTTATACTATTTGTATGAGTTAAAAACTTGTTTGAAGGGAGAAAAATGCTAAGATGTTTCTATATAGTGGACTTGAAGTTTTGCTTTAAGGCACAGGGTTTAAGTTTTTTAGCAGCTTGTCATATCAGTAAAGAACTGATTTGGTCTGATCTGTCATTTAGAGAATTAGCTTTTCATACTGTGATTTTTTGTTTTTTTTTTTGGTCTTGTTTTGAAGATTATGGAGAAAAGAAGGAAGGAAGTCAGCCATTTGGATACAAAAGGAGGGACAACCTCTAAGGTGCACTAGAAATATGTTCATTAGGTCCAGTGTGTCTTGGGAAAATGCTTTTGTTAGGGGCACTGTGGTTTGGATCCAAAGAACAGTGCATTATGAGGAGCAGCAGAAGAAAATGACTTAGTGCTACTTCATGCTAGTGGGAGGCCTCTGTGGTGCAGAGCTGAGGTATGTTAGGGATTGCATTCAAGCATGAGAAGCATGGAATGATGCAGGCTATACCATATCGACCCTAGAAAAGAGATTATGTACGCAAACAGAAGCTCCTCAGGATTTGGGCACCACTTCTCATGCAAAACTCTCCCTCTGAGTCAGAAGCAACCTTTCCATAACTGGAAAAAACATTCTGCTAGTGGAAGAGCACCTTTGGATCCAAGCCTGTGTCTTGTATTGCATATAGTGGAGCAATTTGCAAAGTATGGTGCAGTGAGCTGGAAATGCCCATGCACACATAGAGCCTGCTTGAGTTCTTATCTATTTATTGGCATACTTCCTGAGACTTCTCAAAGCAGTTTCCATGCAGTTAAAAGAAAACCACCAAGTCTCTGCTGCTGGCTCCTAAAACCAGCTGCAGACCCAGTTTAAATAGGTCTCATAAATATAACCACTAGGTTATCCTGACAGTAGAAGACTATCTACTAGTCTACATACCTTTACTACTATCTACCACCTTTAGAAAGGTGGTTGCTTCTTCTGCAGTGGGCTGCAGATATAAGAGCATCCCTCCCCAGTTGCTATTTCTCCTCAACAGCAACTCTAAGGCTGCAATCCTAACTGCACTTTCCTGGGAGTAAGTGCCATTGAACACAGTAGGACTTCTGATTAGGCTTGGTTAGGATTGTGCCTTAAGCTGTAGAAAGGGCTGGAGGCATAAGGTGGCAGCAGTCCTCACTCTAGTCCAGATGTTGTTGTTACTTTTCCTTAACCTTCCATTAATCCTATGGGCACTGTGACATCTTATGATTTGTTTATAACATGGTGGCCATCCAGGGCTTTTCTAGCCCTCCTAATGCCTTTTAAAGGCATAAAAAGTCGCTTCCGGTTTTCTTCTGGAAACCAGGAGTGACCGGTTTTTGCCTGTAATCATCATTCTGAGCCCAGCAGAGGCCATGGGTGGACACACACGAGCTCTGCTGGGCTCAGAAGACCTTCCAGAAGGGAGGGGGGCATTCCCTCGTATCTGCGGTTTCACTTCCATGGGGAGTTCTGGAATGGATACACCTTTATTATAAATAGCAATTAAATGAAAAACATAAGAACACATGATACCAGGAAATTGAAATAGCATCACCATTGAATTGGCCAACTAAAGAAGTTAGAAGCTGAAAAAATTCTGAACAAACACTGGTAGCTAGAAACTGTTGTGGCAAATACCAGTCAAATGGATATGGGCAGGGAGTTCAGTGAGGTGATGGTTACTTCAGGCCATCAGTAAATAACAACTGGGTAGGTTTGTATGGGAGCAGGTGGTCCTTCCAGTACCTTGTGGTCCCAGTCAGTTTAGGGATTGGGCAGAATGATGCAGTTTTCACCTTCTTGTAATCATTGTTTTTGATACTTTTCATAGTGTTGAGCTAATTTGTTCCAAATATTTGGATATGGAGAATATATTGCTCTACTGTGGTCACCTAACACTAGATGTCAGTAGACAAATTGTCTTATCTTGAAAAAATTGAAAATCCAAGATCGAGGAGATGATTACTTTTTAGGTTTATTTAAACAGTATTAGCAAAAATTTGGTTTTTTTCCTCTGCTTTTTTTAAAGTAAGTTTTACATCAGTTTCTGTTCTATCATATTTTCAAAAACTCATTATTCATTAATACATCACTGCCTTTTTTAAAAATTAGCCTTGTCCTTTATAACTGGTTACCTATGTTGCTTTTAGTCAGGGTGACCAGTATAGAAGAGGGAATTTTGACAGTTGCAGCCCAACATGGAAGGGTTTAAAAAACTTCACCTGCCAAAATTCCTTCTTCTATACAGTGGTTTAAGGTGTAGGCACTCTGTCCTCCATTGGATCTGGTCACCCTACTTTTAGTTCACTGGTTAATAAATGTAGTTTTGAGAGAAGTTGTAAAACTTTATACTTTAAATGAAAATTCTACAGCTAACAATTTTTGTTTGCTAATCCTCACCTTTTCATAATTTGTTTCTCTCAGTTCTTTGATGTAATATCGCCCAGTGAAAAACCATTAGCAGAGCAAGATTGGTATCATGGTGCAATCCCAAGGATAGAAGCTCAAGAGCTGCTAAACAATCAAGGAGACTTCTTGGTGCGAGAGAGCCATGGCAAACCTGGTGAATATGTCCTTTCCGTGTTCTCAGACGGACAACGGAGGCACTTCATCATACAGTTTGCTGATGTATGTTTGACATTGTACTGAATTTTTAAAATGTTAGTTCTGCTGGGTGGGAGTGGGTATGTGAAATAGGTTTTGTTCTTTTGTATAATTGTATGTTTTTGGTAACATGTTTTGTGCCAAACTGGACATGACAACAAAAGATTCATTCTGATTTCTTAAACCTGCTGCTTAAGAAAAATTAGAAGTTTTAAGTGACCTGATTAGGATACTGGGGGAGAGCATTAAACTTCTCCCCATGCCATTTTTTCAAAAAACCTCTTCAACTGTTCAACCCTGTGGAACAAAACGCTAGTACTATATGAGTATCTTGCTTTCAGAGGAATTGCAATTCTGTGTGTGTGTGGGAATTTCATGGGGATAATGATATGAGGAAGAATTAAACCTCTTGTCCACCAAAACTGCAGTCGCAATTCCTCAGTGGCTGATATTCAGTTTAAAAAAGCAAACAAAACACAAGAACCCTATCATGGATGTCTTTCTGTCACATGTAGTTGTACTCAGAAGAAAGTAGCATTCAAAGGTTTAACCACAACACTTCCTGCTTGGAAGAATTATTGAACAGGTGAGCAACCTGT
The DNA here is from genome assembly GCF_035046505.1 of Tiliqua scincoides. NCBI lineage: Eukaryota > Metazoa > Chordata > Lepidosauria > Squamata > Scincidae > Tiliqua > Tiliqua scincoides. The sequence goes on from NC_089822.1 coordinate 47,731,240, forward strand.
TGAACGTACTTGCTCATTTGTGTTGAGACTAGGACTGGTAAATGATTTCCGTCAGAGAAGTATGGAGTGTGTAGGACTAGATGTTTTCCCTTTAAATCCTCCCACTCTGTTTCTGGTGTTATATCACTGAGAGCAAGTGCTGATCTATCACTAAGGAATGATTGATATGTCCGTGGCTTGAGAAACTCCCCAAAAGCACTGTGAAGCTAAATTTCAGTGCAGTGGTTTTTGGACAATCAATTTGCATAAGCTATGTCTGCTGGCTGCAAAACAAAAGACTGAAATCTTTCTTTAAGCCTGTATTCAGCAGTAGTCTCAAGGCATTCCTTGACGTGGAAAAGGCTTTTGACGTGTCCCACACAAACTTATCTGGCATGCCCTACGATCCCATAATGTCCCTGAAGCCTACAGGTGCTCAGTAGGGACATCGCCTCCCTTCGCCATCAGTGTCGGAGTACATCAAGGACCAGCGCTTTTGCCTCTACTATTCATCCTCTGCATGGTCACTGTGATGCTAGACCTCCAGTCACCTCACCCATGGTCACTCATTTATGACATCTGTTTTGGCGAATGAACAACGTGAGAACCTGCAAGAGCACATGCAGTGATGGAACGAACCGCTTGGCGAATTTGGACTTTGGCTAAACATCAAGAAAACAGAATGTATGGAATGCGGCCCTCAGACCGATGGAACTATCAGCATTGGTGGAGAGAACCTGAAGAAAGTAGAACAGTTCAAGTACCTCTACTCTCTCATATGCAGCAATGGATAGCTTCCCAGATGCTCGCACCCGTGTCAACGCTGCCTGGATGAAGTGGCACCAGGTGACTGGAGTCTTGTGTGACTGCCCTTACGTTGAATGCCCTTATGCCTTAAGTCAAAAATCTACAGCATGGTAGTGCACCCAGTCGCCCTCTATGGGTCAGAGTGCTGGCCAGTGACAGCAAAGCATGGGCAGACCCTACATGTGATGGAAATGTGTGAATGCTGCAATGGTGCCTTGGATTAGTGTGTTTTGATCACACCACAAACAATGATGTCCGACAACAACTGGGAGTCACACCAATTGTGGAAAAAGTGCAGGAAGGAAGACTTAGATGGTACGGACATGTTGTACGCAGTAAAGAAGTTGATGTGATGAAGACAGTCGTGTATCTGGACCCTGCTGGCTGGCGACCCCATGGTAGGCCCAAGAAGCGATAGTTGGATTGCATCAAGGAGGCTATGAAATGCATGAGCGTCACCCCTGAGATTGCCCTGGATCGAGCAAAATGGAGACAGGCACGCCGACCCCACCATAGCGCGGGAACAATGCTAGGAGAAGATTCAGCAGTAGAAATCAAAGAGTTCATCAGCTGAAATAATTTGGCTCAGCCAGTGTTTCTCAAACTGTGGGTTGGGACCCACTAGGTGGGTAGCAAGTTAATTTCAGATGGGTCCCCATTCATTTCAAAATGTTATTTTTAATATATTAGAATTGATGCTACCATGGTATGTGACTGCATTTGGGGGAATATTACAGGCCTGTACTTTTAACAGGCTATTATGTATATTCTTTTGATAGTCAATGGGACTTACTCCTGGGTAGGGTGTGGGTGTGGGTAGGATATAGGCCTAGGATTGTTAAAAATGTTCCTGCTTGATTATGTCACTTCCGGTTATGACATCACTTCTGGTGGGTCTTGACAGATTCTCATTCTGAAAAGCGGGCCCTGGTATTAAATGTGCGAGAACTACTGGTCTAAGCTATAGTTCAGAATGATAGTACTGCATAACTTTGCATGTGAAAAGTGTCAAATGCAATATTTTTTGGTGAGAGCTATTGTTAAAGGCATGTATTTAATATCTATAATGAACATACTTGCTCCATTTGAAGCCTTCTCTACATTTTTAAAATTTTCAGTTATATTCCATGCATTCAAAAGAGACTTCTGAAAACCGTCATGAAACACATCAAATTTTGATTTGGAGTCTGGTGGCGAGTGAAGCCTTTGGATTTTCTTTGATCCTCCAGTTTTTTTATCCATGACTCACCACTGTGTGTCCCCAAGGATTGCTTAGCTATTAAATATCTCACTGGTTTTTTACCCAGCTGCTCCGGTTGATGAAAAGATTAAAGGCAAAACTGTCCTCTCAGATTATATCTCCAATTTACTAAACTCCACATGTGGACGTTGTCCAATGACATCCTGATGGAACAGCACACTAGTTGAAAAGATATAGTTCAGAGACTTTTCAAATGATAAATGCAGTTTAAAAGAATGTGGTATTTTGTTGCCACCATTCTTCAAGGCTTAGAACATAATCTGGTTTGGAAAACAGTCTTTTTAAATTTTTTTTAATTTTTCCAAAAGCAAAAATAACAAACACACATAACACATAATACAATACATACAATACATAAACATAGTAGAGGGTGCAAGATATCATACATCACTATAACTAATAAATCATTACTTATTTCCTAATCCAGTTCCTCTTCTACGTTAGCCTCTTAATATCATTTATCTATCATATCATACCATACCAGGGACAGACTGCACTTGCTCCCAGTGTGGAAGGGATTGTCACTCCCAAATTGGCCTTTTCAGCCACGCTAGACGCTGTGCCAGAACCACCATTCAGAGCGCGATACCAGAGTCTTTCGAGACTGGAGGTTGCCAACTAGACATATCATATATATAACACATTCATCTAAATAACCTATCTTATACTTCTACAACTTTATTTTCAACCAAGCATAAAATAATTTTCATTACTCAATCTATATCGGTTTCACTGTTGATCCAAGCTCTCTAGAAATCTGTCCATTTCCACCACATTCATTATTTTCTCTATTAATTCATCTTTCATTGAGATCTTCGTGTCTTTCCAATATCTAGCATATAAAATTCTCACAAGAATTAATATCATAATCCAATATCTAACATTAAATTTTAACAACTTTTAATATCCTAATAATTACATATATCATTTCTCTATCTATAACATCCAAAATTAATATTTCCTCATGACTAAATACATAAACACATACGTAAACATCCAAAACAATATCACCTAAAATTAGTTCTAATTCATTAAAATTATCCTCTAAAATTCTAACATCTATTGATATCAAGCTAAAATTTTTATACATATTACATATCACCTATAAAACTTATATAAATTCTCATTGACATCTAATAAACTTTAATTTCTAACATACAAAATTAACACATTACTGTCTTTCTTTTTATGTATTCCCTTGTCTCCAACCTAAATATCCACAGGTCTGCCAAATATCTTGTCTTCTCTAGACTTTAACTTTCCATCTTTTTTTTTTCTAATAAATTTCACATGAATTCCTCTTAACAGATCACGATTTAATGTATTCGCCCTTCTTGCTAAATCAACATCTTGATGAGTCATCTCCTTCACTTGATCATTCCAATCTATATCAGTTGGTTGAAGTATTTCTTCTTCCTTTACTTGATCAATCCAATCTGCATCTAACTGAAGTATTTCTTCTCCTTTGTGGTATGGTGACTTTTGAGTCTTTATCTTCCAAGCTATCTCCAATAACATTGTCTCTTCCAATTGTTTGTTTTGTCCTGTCTCCAGAGTTTTGGATTTATCTTCCAGTTCTTTGCTCTTTAGTTGATCCTCTCCTGTTTGTTGCGTATTAGACTCATTTGTCTGTTGAATTAAGATTTCCAGGCTAATTTGGATTTGTAAATATCAATTTGCTTGTTGCTTTCCCATTTCCAATACTTTTTCCATAATCCTTTGTTTTTTCTCATGTGATTCGGATATAACATCTTTAAGTTGCACACTAAGATCATTTAGTTGTGTAGTTAATGCATCCAAACTAGCTTGAACTCGCAGATATTGATTTGTTTGTTGCTGTCCCATCACCACTAATTTTTCTATATTGTCTTGTATTGTCTGCTTCCATTCTTTCTCTTTTGGTTCCTCTTGTGTTAGTTTTCCCAAGCTGGACTCTGGGGCAGAAGAGCTCCTAACTTTCGCTCCTTTGCCTGTCATCCTTTTTCTTCCTTCTTATATCTTCTTTCTTCTTACTTCACTTGTCAAGTCCTGTTCTTATCCTTGTAGTATCTTTTTTTAGTCCACTAGATGTCCCTGATGTTCTTGTTTCTGTTGTTTATATCTTATTTCTGTTATTTATATTCCTTTCTATGTCAACCGCATTCCTTTCCAGGAGATAATCAAAGGAATATAAACAATCAACCACTTTGTAAAACAAAAAAAAATGCAAGTCACCAGCCGCTCTCCACAGGCAGTCCGCAAGCTCTCCACAGGAAAACGAAACTGAACACTCCGCAACAATAATTGTATTCCAAGACGGTTAATTTGTAGTCCAACAAATTTTAGATGTATAAAGTTAGAGTTATGCACTCATATTTCCATAACAAGCTCGGCAGATCTCCAAAGCTGCTTCTCACATCAACAAACAAATACGCAGAGGAAGCCTCCCCTTCCTTCCAGGAGGGGGAAAGCCTGCCCCTCCTTCTCCTTCTCTCAGGCAAAAGCTTAATCAGGCAGTCAGTCAGTTAATGCCAGACACACACAACGAAACAAAACTCACTTGCTTCTTTCAGCTTCCTTCCCTGCTTGGAGCCTTTGGCTTAATTTGAACATTGAATTCTCACCCTCACCGACATCGATGGCTGGATTCCCTTGGAGAAAAAACAGTCCCTGGCTGGACCCTTCTTCTCCGAAACCGTACACCATCTGTAGGATCGAGGCCTCTCCTGGCCACTGATCCTCGGACCTCATCAGACCCGCGATTCTGGGAAGAAATAGCGTGTTTTCCAAGAGCTTTCCAGGAGCTCAGAAAAACATGGCTACTCAGCCACCTCAGGCCCCGCCTCAGTTTCCCCACTGATTTGGAAAACAGTCTTGCTGGTATTTTCTTTCAGTATGTTATGGTATTCTAGTACTCGAGTACTGTAGTGCACTTTTAATGAAATACAATTTGAACAGTCTTACGTGATTCAGTGGGGTCTGTTCTGTTTTATAGTTCTAATAGTTAGGTATGTTTTATGTTTTAGTATTTGTTTTGAAATTATAATTTGTACTGGTGTTTTATCTTGTAAGCTACATTTAACTTTATCTTGTAAGCTGCCTTTGAAGTGCCAAACAGACTTAGAATGCTTTTTACCTTGAGTCTCCCACCACAGAGGAAACCATTCTGCTTTTAGCAAGTAAGAAGTGGATTACAAGACAGTGATCCTTCTTCACACAATCCCTTTAAATAACATTGGAAGTGCTGGACTTTCTGTTTAATTTGAAGAGGCTGCTTGAGGAAGGAGCTGGGTTACCACCTTCTTTGTGGCTTCTTCCCCAGCTGTCCCAACCCTGCTTGGAAGGGTTGGATGATGAATGAGGAGGTGGTAGCCCCAAATCTTCTGCACCTTAGGTGCAACCTGACCTTAGGTCGGCTATGAGAAAAGCAAGTGTGGGGGAGACTAGGACGGTAGAAATATTATGAAGAGAGGGGAGGGTCATTGTTAAAAACATATTCAGTCTTTATATTGGCCTGGTTCAGACATAGTGGGAAATGTAGCAGGCTGTAGTACTAGGTAAGTGGGGAGGCAATGTTTGGTGCATCACTTCAGGAACCATAAGGTCTTGCCCCCTCTGGGACCTCACAGCTCTCCCAGGCTCCATCACTTAGCAGGGAATGCTGGTTACCTCTTAATTGTGAACCAAGCTATTATTCCTTTTTACAATAGGTTCTAATCACCGAGCACTTGACAATGACCCTGCCTTCTGTTCATATTTCTGAGAGTTATTGGATAAACTTTACGGATCTATATGGAATTATTTTTTCTGATCTTATTTTGTTATGGTCATACTTCTGTTGGTTCTGAGTTGTAAATGTTGCCTCATGTTTTAAAGCTGCATTTTATTTACCATATAGCCTTAACCAGCTGTTGTCTACCCCAAGGGAAAAAATAGTTCATAAAAAAATAAAGCATTCAGTTCTGTAATAGTTCATCTCAAAATAGTGCAGAAATGTTAATTCAGTTTGAATAATATTACTATATGGGTTACTTGTTTTGCCGCTAAAATAAATGGAATTAGTGTCTCCCCTTATTTGAGTGTGCTCCTGTAATTCAGAAGTCTTAAATAATGTAACTTCATGAATATGATCAATCATGGCAGTCGAAGAGGCTTAAAAGACCATTCAGTCTGAGAACATGGATGAAAATCAGACCAGTTCACTTTTTGTGGATACATTTTGCTTTATTAAACATTTTGTTTTCCTTTTCAATTTTTCCTTTTATAGAATCAGTATCGATTTGAAGGAACGGGATTTTCAACCATTCCTCAGCTAATAGAACATCATTACACAACAAAACAAGTAATTACCAAGAAGTCAGGAGTTGTTTTGCTGAATCCTGTTGTTAAGGTATGTGTGTACATAAAATATCTGCCAATGCACATTAGAAGAGGATAACAAAATTTTCTCCCCTGCTCCATGATTCCTGCAATTCTCAGTAGGAAGTTTTAGTATTGGTTGAAAGATTCTCTCCTTAATTGGCCTGACAGATCTCTCATGCATCCATTTCAGTAATGCGGTAACATTTTAACCAGTGTGTTCATTATTTGGATACATTTTAGTGTAATATGGAGCTTTATTAGCATTACCAGTGCTCTGAGAACTTGAGCTGCTTGATATTATCCCTTTGCTCTGAAATCTGGAAAGTCAGTGAAGTGAGCGTGTAGGGTGAAGAATTCTCTCTGCAGCCAGGTGACAAGTGCCAAAGGTTCTATTTTTAAAAAAAGCTTCTTTCTGGGCCTTGCAGTTTTTCTGCTTTATAATTATTTTTATAATCTTTATAAGTTTTGTAATCTTACTTGAGTGAAGAAGAATTTAAAGGGACTGAAAACTGAACAAACTTGTTCCAAAACTTGTGAAATTTGGCGTAAGTGTTGGGAAATACAGGTGTTACTTCTGTGTCCTTTTTAAGACTAAGAAACCTCCTCACAGGATGAAGGTTCTCCACTCTGGTGCAGAACTTACCACCTTGACTACAGGGCAGGGCCAGCTAAAGCAGGGGGTGGGGATGGGGGATAGACAGCTCTGTATCTGTAGCTCTGAGCACCAACTACATAGGACACTTGGGAATTAGTTAGATGAGTCAGGGCCCAATCCTATCCAACTTTCCAGTGCTGGTACAGTTGAAATGCAATCCCCAGGCGAGGGAACAAATGTTCCCTTAGCTTGTGGGGGCCTCTATAACTACTCTCCCACCACATGATGCAGTACACACCTCATTGGTACAGCTACATCAGGGCTGGAAAGTTGGATAGGATTTGGCCCTCAGTCTCCAGACAGGCTACTTGTAGCTTTTTGGTATTGGCTTCCCAAGCCAAGCTCAGGGAAGGAGCCAGGAAACAACTGTAGGAGGAATGGAGGAGAGACAGTCTCCTCTCTGCCACTGAACTCTGAGGCTTGGTTGGGATCCCTGTTGCTTGACCAGCACCTCACTTTTTCTGCCTCTTTTTACCATGGAGCCAAAGGGAATCCAGACACCAGAGGGGCACATTCCTCTCGTGACTCTCCTGCCCAGGGGCTGAGGAACATAAAACTGCCACAAATTGAGATGTATGATTACATCTATGCTATCATGTTGCACAGATTTGCACAACCAATAGATACATGGATCTGGAAGTTAGTATTAATCATATTAACTTCATAATTAATCACTACAAAAATTGTATTAGCCCTTGCTTGGAAATATCCTGTATGTGGAATATAGGGAAAAATTGAGGAATATGAGGGAAAAATGGTTACTGAAGGTTCTTCAAATGGAGTACCTTGACAAATGGACAAAAGTTGGTTAAGTATAGGAGTGAACAAGTACGTCAGAATTACAGTTTTCAGAAATGGCTTTCTTTCATATCTTTCTTGGAACAGTGTAATTGTAATTTAAAAACTTAGTATTATTTAGATATGTTTTCTTGCTTTTCTGTGATTGTTGTTGATGCTTTTATTTATAAGCAGTTTGTTTATTTTATGTTTATTTATTTTACATGTTTAACCATTCATTTTAAGAAAAAGACTTTGCACAGCAAACTGTCCTGTTTATTTTTAAAGAATAGCAGGTCAGTTTCTGATATAAACAAATTCTACAGATAATGAAGTCTTTGGGGGGAACTAATGCAGTACAGCAATTATTTACTTGGGAGACTTGCCCAGCCCTCCTGAGGTTGCGCATGGCCTCCCGGCCTCCTCAGAAATCTGCAGTGTGCACTGGCACACTGGAAGCACTCTCCACTCATGTCTGGGGAGGACTTCTGAGGCATAGGGAATCCATGTATGGTTTTCCCTTTGCTTCAGAACAGTCCCTGGATGTGACCAGAAGCCACTTCTGGTCACATCCAGGAGGTCCTCTGTGTCCCTCTAGCCACGGGCTCAGCATCTGCAGATATTCAAATCCACAGATAATTAGGGCCCACTGTAATAGTAACTGAGCCATATATGAACTGTGTACTGACTTAAAGAAAAATGTGACAGATTGGTAGTTTATTAGATTCAAATGAAATATAATTCTGATTATAATTATGAACTATAGTTATCTTTATGAAAGATGGTGGAATGTAAAAATTCAGAGGGTAACTGCTCTCTATTTTTTTTTTTTTTGCTACTTTGCTTTTTAATTATTTATGAACTTTATAGTTCCAGTAGGAATAACCAAGAAGATACAATAGTGTTCATACTATTATGAGTTGCCGAAAAACTTCAGGCATATTTAATTTTTGAAGTAGCTCGTTGCTTATGACAACTTCTGTAATCTTGCTGCTTACAACTTCTGTATTGTATACCACACAATCTACATTTGATTGCTTGTTTAATTCATATGACATCTTGACAAGAAACCTCTCCATTCATTCTCCTGGAGCGATAAAGCCATTTGACATTTTAATCTTCCTTTTATGTAAAATTATGTCCCTTTTATTGCAACTCATTAATATGTGGAAGTTAAACAAGAGAGAACACCATGAATTATGCTGGGTAGCAAACAAACAAAATTATCATTCAGTGTAGTAGCTAAATAAGAATTCACCTTCTCTTTTTTTTTCTTGAAAGAAACAATAAGTATACCAGAAAGAACTATGCCCTGTTGTGTCCTGTATAGACCAAATCTGTATGTTAGGAATGTTAGTGGCTGAAAAATAATAGGACCTTAATTAGAAGGGCAAAGGACATGAAAAAGAGATGTACTAGTGATTTTTTAAAATGGGGGGAAAAAACTTTCCCTGTTTGTATGTATGGGCGCAATCTGAACCCCTTATGTCAGTGCTTTCTAGCACTGACATAAGGGCAGTGCAGCTCTGAGGTAAGGGAACAAACATTCCCTTACTTTGAGGAGGCCTCCGTGAGTGACTCCCAACTGCAGAATGCAGCACATGGCCCATTGGCACCACTGTGCCAGTGCTGGAAAGCACTGACATAAGGGGTTAGGATTGCGCCCTATGTAACATGACCAACATATACTGTAATTTGATACCAAAGTAGCAGCTTAGGAGCACAACAAGTTTGAATAATGACAAGTTTGTTGCAAGCAAGTTTGTTGCAAGCACACTTAAGGCATTTTGACTAAATACTATGACTAAACAGCATTGGGGATATTAAACATATGCCATATGTATTTATATATGTTGAAGTTTCTTTTAGTAGTATTCATTTTGTTTACCTTTGATATGCATAAAAAGTAAAGCCAGGTATCTGGAGCTGTTTGTGTTTATATGAAAAGGTGTGTGCTTGTGTGTTTGCTTGTGTGTCCTCAACACTTGTATGCAAGTGTAGGAGCAGAAACAGTCTTCCAAAATGTGAACCTGCAACTCTAGGACGGGGGACTCTGTGTGTGTGTGTGTTTTAAACACTAAATAATTTTTGGGGGAATTGCTGAGTTTTTCAGTCTGTAACTTGACTCTAGAGCAGCGGTTGCCAAACTTGCAACCGCTGTGTTCAGTAAAAGTGGTCTCCATTTGATGGGTGAGAGGAAGATGCTTACTCTGCTCACTGACCCATACACAGTATATGTTTGTCAGCCAGGAAGGCAAGGTCACAGGCACCTCAACTTCTGTTAAAGTTGCAGAGCTGTCCCACGTTCGGGCCTGAGCATGCACACTCCCATATCTGTGCCTGCGTAGAAGTTGGATAACTCTTGATACAAGTAAAACATTTCTATTTGTTCTGGAATGATGGAGATGCAGATGGAGCAAGGAAAATGCCTTTTATAGACAGATGCAGTGAAAAGAATTTGTAGACCTCCTGTATCCAAAATCTTTGGTACTGGTAGCTCTGCTTTGGAAACAGCTTCAAAGCCCTGAGCCTCATGATCTGATCTTGACAATATCTTTACAAGTATGCTTGTTAAAAGAATGGGGCACTATTATACCCTACTTCAGTTTTAATATTGGAAGTAGAATAACGTAATGGGAACAATAGAGGTAGGAAAGTGGAGTGTTTTGCTTTTGATTTTCACTTGGAACTGCCTTTATTTTAACCTGTCAAAGACATTGTTCTGTAATGGCCTTTGTTGTTAACCAGATGCTGTGTTTCCATTGGACATAGAATAGAGTTGAACAATTGAGTTCTTTTGATTTGGAAACTTCAAGTAAAATATATTGAGACAAATTATTATGTTAGCTTCAAGAGACATTTCCAGGGTCTCCGAAACATCTAGACTCATTCATCTATGGAGTAAAAAGTGTTACACTTGTCAATTTAAAAAAAAAACTGTTTGCCTTAATCTTTTTAAAAAATTAAACTTTGTAGCAGAATTCAGATCTTGCTTTGTCCCCAGAATTCAACCTGAAGTGAGACTGAGAGTGTGTGTCTCCCTTGCCAGTGGTAAAAGCTAACCATTAAAGTGGGAGCTAGTCCTTAATATGGATTTATTAGGCCATTAATTATTCAGCCATTTGCTGCAGCTTGCAAACGCAATGGTCAGCAGTTGGTTGATAGTTGTCTGCATTGGTTGAGTACATTTTCTACTCTATCAAACACTAGTGCAACTTAAGTATTGTATCCTGTGCTACCAAAGCACTATCATGGGGTATCAAAGATCATAGTTATTCACTCTGTCTCACAAAAATGATGTACAGTTATCCCCCACTTTCTGACAGTTCATTTTTCAACAATTCACTTTTAACACATTTCAATTATTCCCGAAAGTCATGGATACTCTGTGCTTTCAACCTCTCCCTGCTGTTCTAAAGGTTAAAATTGCCCAGTCAATGTTGATTTGCATATGACATGGTGAGTCCAACTGTTCTGGTGTGTGTGTGAGAGAGGGAGAGAGAGAGCACTTGCCAACTTTAGTTCAGGGTTTATTCCCATTCCTGAAGGTGTTAATGAGAGTCCATTTGCAGAAATCTTTGTGTGACAGCAGGAATTTGCAGGATAAAAAAGTCATTTGCAATTTGCTAGCAAAAAACCATTGGAAGCAACATTTGTAAACTAAAAAAAGACTGGGTTCCACTTTTCACCCATTTCTGCTTTTCACCACTGCTTTGGTCCCTAACTTTCCAAATGAGTGGAGGACACCTGTAAATGCCTTGTAAGTATAAACACTGACTTAAAACCTCTGTTACAATGTCTGCCCTGTGAGTTCCATGTATGCAACAGACCTTCTGAATGTATCCCCCCCTGCCACCCCCCCCCCACAGTGGTAGTTTCACACACTTGACAAACCATTTTTGAAGTGTGGAAGCACTTAAGAAGAGATGCATAAATGCAGCTTGGGTTACCTCATAGCAGAAGGTTGGAGGAGATTAAAATCTCTAGTTACAGGCAGACGTTTGCTCTCAGTTGGGTTATTTGGATCATCATCATTGGGTTTTGAGTAATGTCACTGGATTTAATACAAATTCAGAGCTATTGCATGCAACCTTAGCTCTTCCAAAAACCATTTTAATCAGTTCAGTTCATATATACAGGCAATATACTTTTGAATTGATCATAGATTGTTCAAGGCAATCTTAAAATGTCCAAATGCCACTTCTTATGTTCCATAGATTAATCCCAGGGATGTGTTGAGTCCCTTTATAAAAGCATCATGCAACGAGTTAAGACTGTTCTTTACTTCCTCTTAAAACACACTGAATTTAAATTGGCAGACCATGGAGTATGTATGGTTTTTATTGTAACCTGCTTGAGCTTCAAGCAGTGCATTTTCTACTTGCTGGACCACAGCTGTTACTTTCAGATTTATTTTCAGTAATATGTGAAAGAATATTGGTATAGTTAGGTAATCTTAATTTTACTGTCCATTACTTCCTATTGCCAGTATGGAGGGCAAAATACAATTTAGGCAATATTTATCTTTTGATTATACTGAAAATGGTGTTCTCTGTGCTTCAGTAGTTTTTTTCTTTGTGAAAACTATTCTTTTCTGAATCAAAATACACCTTACTTGTAAAATGGAGAAGTGTGTTTTGCTACATTTTGTTTGTATCCCAAATACCCTTTAGCAAAATCCCATATATCTTACCATATATCCATAGGATGAATGCAATCATCTTGTATAAAATATTAACTGCATATGCAAATCATATTCCTGCACATGCCTGATCTTGTCTGATCTCGGAAGCTAAGCAGGGTCAGGCCTGGTTAGTACTTGGATGGGAGACCGCTTGGGAATACCAGGTGCTTATACCATAGTCTTTCGAGACTGAAGGTTGCCAACCATTCTAAAATATTGGAGCAGGCCGCCTTGGGTACCCTTCAGGGAGAATGGCAGGATATAAATCGAATGAATAAATATATAAAACTACTTAATCAACCAGGTATGCAGAGACCTAATTAAAGAATATTCAACCCAGAAAATCCTCCTAACCAAGCAAGCTTTTGCCTGCCTTAGGGAAAGAAGGCCTGTCTTTGGTGGATGTCTTACAGTTGTGTTACTACCACCAAGAACATCTTACCTTCACAGATATCTTCCCACCAGCAGATAAAACTCCAGTATAACCTCCCCTGTATTTTTCAGTGCTTTAGTAATGCTCATATTTTCATTTACTTGCCAAGTGATGATGGATAATATAGAAAGATTGAGGGCAACTAGGGAGGTCACAAATAACTGATACAATATATACTTGATAAAATGTTTGTGCTACTGTTTCCATTTGAGAGGAGGCTGGGTATACCTAGGATGTTTTCGCATTCTATAGCTTGTTGCCTCCTTAGCCTGTTATCTGTTGATAGCAAACAACACGCAGGGCATAGTAAATTTAGTTAATTGGAAGGTCCAAATCATTATTTAATGTTGGAATGAATATAAGTTTTTTGGCAGTAAGTTTTCAATGTGTGTATCAAAACATTTCAAAGTTTCCTTTTTAATTGTATTTTGATTATAGAGGCAAACTGACACTTTCCACTCTTGAAGCTTTGAAAAGATTTTATAGAGATGAGAGCGAGAGACTTGACTGTGGTTATAATGCAGAACTGTTTCTCCTGTAGCTTTCCCATTTCCAGGAATTATTATTCTGAGAGTCAATGAAATACCTTATTTTTTTATGAGTCCTCCTTATAACGTAAGCATTTCTATGAAAAAAGTACTTTCTATCTACTTTTTTCTACATTTCATCTGAAAGAGCTTTATGATTCATGGAATTCATATGCACATTTAAAGGTACTACTGTAGGTGGCATCAAAAATAGTTTCCTTAACAAAATCATTTCTCATTTTCCCAGTAACAAACTGTATCAACAGGTACACATCTCTTGTTCACCTTCATTTCTTTCTCCGTGCCAGCAAGTTTTGACAAATGATATTTGAGTAACGACTTCTGATGAAAAATAGTGTGCTGTCATGGTTTTGATGTCCATAAAAAAGCATTAGTTGTAATTGTCTTCAATATTGAAAAAGGAAGATTGCCTTTGCCTTTTTTCAGTCGTTTCTATCAGTTTTCCTCTTGGCCTATAATAATTTATTTTCCTGATACTTTTCAGTGGAAAGTGGAAGCAAATGCTCCTGCTTCTGCTTCTGCTTCTGCTTCTTTTTTTTAAATGTATTTCTCTGCATCTGTTTTTAAATTATCTTTGTGAGGGAAAAGAATAACATACTGGCTCTCTCCCTAGAAAAAGAAGAGGCAGTACATCCTGCCCTGTGATATTTTTCACCTTCTCCCTTTCCTTTCAGTTGAACAGGTACTATAATGTGAAGATATACTTGAGAAGATAGGAATAAATGTTTAGTAGAAGTCAGTCTTTATACTCCTATTTGTCGTTTGTGCTATTAAAAAAACTCTTCTGAAATTATATTATCACGCCTCAAAATGCACAATATGCAATTACGACATCAAAAGTGTCTCATGCCAAAAAGTCAAAATGACCAACCTATTAAGCGACCCGCTGGGTCATAATAGTGGTGATGGCATTATAGCTGTAGGACTTGAAGGAATGAGATGGAGTGTTCTTTAATTGTCAGGAACCATAAAGTTGGGAAAGAAAGCTATGTGGAAAGATGGTGGAAAGAAACCAGTGGTGCCTGGTTTTGGGGTGGGGAACAGGTGGAAGAATCTAGGTTGCAGAGAGAGCTGGAAGATTGACTGGTGCTGTTAGAAGCTTGGAATTCATCAAAAGTAGGAACTTTCAGAACATCAACCTACTGCAACTATCTTTTCCCCTTTGAAACTGAAAGAAGAGTTTGAAGTATGTAGTTTTTCTGATTAATATCAAGTAATTATGGTTGAAGAAGGGATATCATTAAGTTGTCTTAGGAAACTGGGTGTACTCTTAAAACGGAAAATGTATGCTATTAGTTTTTGAACCTAAAATTGATCCTTGTATATAAAATATAAGTCTTTCATATGCAGGCATCCTGTTCATGACAACTCATGGATAATGGAATTTTTAGTCTATTTAAGTAGCATTCATTTACTGATGGCTTAGGAAATGGACTTTAACAAGGCAGCAAAATTTGCATGCACTTGTCAAAAAGATCTTTTTTTAAAGCACCCATGAGAACATTACTGAGGAAGGAGATGAAGTTTTGAATAATCCTTTGGCACTGAAATATTTGCTGGGGCTGAACGTTTTGACTGGAACTGATGTGCAAAGCTTGTATAATAAAGCACTCTGATTGAAAGACCTGCAAAAGGAAGAAAAACATAGGTAGTGATTAATGCACTAATATAAATAGTGGTAACACCCTCTGACAACTGATTTGATTGCAGTTTATGGTGCCATTTTGTTTAATTATTCCACTGAAGGGTTATACGTCTGATATATTCTTCATAAACAAGTCTTTGAAATGTCACGTTGCCAGGGTTTTTAAAAAAGTAATTCACCGTTGACTTAAAACGTGGAAATATATGAAAATCCATTAGTTTTTATTTCAGTACGTTTCTTCTTGTTGCATTCTTTTAAAATCTTGCTTCTAGTCTAAGGTTAGAACATAAGAGCATAAGAACAGCCCCACTGGATCAGGCCATAGGCCCATCTAGTCCAGCTTCCTGTATCTCACAGCGGCCCACCAAATGCCCCAGGGAGCACACCAGATAACAAGAGACCTCATCCTGGTGCCCTCCCTTGCACCTGGCATTCGGACATAACCCATTTCTAAAATCAGGAGGTTGCGCATACACATCATGGCTTGTACCCCGTAATGGATTTTTCCTCCAGAAACTTGTCCAATCCCCTTTTAAAGGCGTCTAGGCTAGACGCCAGCACCACATCCTGTGGCAAGGAGTTCCACAGACCGACCACACGCTGAGTAAAGAAATATTTTCTTTTGTCTGTCCTAACCCGCCCAACACTCAATTTTAGTGGATGTCCCCTGGTTCTGGTATTATGTGAGAGCGTAAAGAGCATCTCCCTATCCACTCTGTCCATTCCCTGCATAATTTTGTATGTCTCAATCATGTCCCCCCTCAAGCGTCTCTTTTCTAGGCTGAAGAGGCCCAAACGCCGTAGCCTTTCCTCATAAGGAAGGTGCCCCAGCCCCGTAATCAGCTTAGTCGCTCTCTTTTGCACCTTTTCCATTTCCACTATGTCTTTTTTGAGATGCGGCGACCAGAACTGGACACAATACTCCAGGTGTGGCCTTACCATAGATTTGTACAACGGCATTATAATACTAGCCGTTTTGTTCTCAATACCCTTCCTAATGATCCCAAGCATAGAATTGGCCTTCTTCACTGCCGCCGCACATTGGTTCGGCACTTTCATCGACCTGTCCACCACCACCCCAAGATCTCTCTCCTCATCTGTCACTGACAGCTCAGAACCCATCAGCCTATATCTAAAGTTTTGATTTTTTGCCCCAATGTGCATGACTTTACACTTACTGACATTGAAGCGCATCTGCCATTTTGCTGCCCATTCTGCCAGTCTGGAGAGATCCTTCTGGAGCTCCTCACAATCACTTCTGGTCTTTACCACTCGGAAAAGTTTGGTGTCGTCTGCAAACTTAGCCACTTCACTGCTCAACCCTGTCTCCAGGTCATTTATGAAGAGGTTGAAAAGCACCGGTCCCAGGACAGATCCTTGGGGCACACCGCTTTTCACCTCTCTCCATTGTGAAAATTGCCCATTGACACCCACTCTCTGCTTCCTGGCCTCCAACCAGTTCTCAATCCACGAGAGGACCTGTCCTCTAATTCCCTGACTGTGGAGTTTTTTCAGTAGCCTTTGGTCAGGGACCGTGTCAAACGCCTTCTGAAAGTCCAGATATATAATGTCCACGGGTTCTCCCGCATCCACATGCCTGTTGACCTTTTCAAAGAATTCTATAAGGTTTGTGAGGCAAGACTTACCCTTACAGAAGCCATGCTGACTCTCCCTCAGCAAGGCCTGTTCGTCTATGTGTTTTGAGATCCTATCTTTGATGAGGCATTCCACCATCTTACCCGGTATGGATGTTAGGCTGACCGGCCTATAGTTTCCCAGGTCCCCCCTCTTTCCCTTTTTAAAAATAGGCATGACATTTGCTATCCTCCAATCTTCTGGCACCATGGCCGTTTTGAGGGACAAGTTGCATACCTTAGTCAAGAGATCTGCAACTTCATTCTTCAATTCCTTAATAACCCTTGGGTGGATGCCATCAGGGCCCGGTGACTTATTGATCTTTAATTTATCAATGAGGTCTGAAACATCTTCTCTTTTAACCTCTATCTGACTTAACTTCTCAGTTAGGAGGGGCCGTTCGGGCAGCGGTATCTGCCCGAGGTCTTCTGCCGTGAAGACAGATGCAAAGAACTCATTTAATTTCTCTGCCATCTCTAAGTCTCCTTTTATCTCCACTTTCCCTCCCTCACCATCCAGAGGGCCAACCGCTTCTCTGGTGGGTTTCCTGCTTCTAACATATTTGAAGAAGCTTTTATTATTCCCCTTAATGTTGCTGGCCATGCGTTCCTCATAGTCTCGCTTGGCCTCCAGTATCACCTTCTTACATTTCTTTTGCCACAGTTTATGTTCCTTTTTATTCTCCTCATTAGGGCAAGACTTCCATTTACGGAAGGAAGCTTCCTTGCCCTTCACAGCCTCTCTAACTTGGCTGGTTAGCCATGCGGGCACCCTCCTGGATTTAGTGGAACCCTTCTTTCTTTGCGGTATACACCTCTGCTGGGCCTCTATTACTGTTGTTTTAAGCAGCCTCCATGCACTCTGGAGAGATTGGACTCTTTTTACCCTCCCTTTCAACCTCCTTCAAACCAGCTTCCTCATTTGAGGGACGTCCGCCCGTCGGAAGTCAAGGGTTTTTGTTAGAGATTTGCCTGGTATTCTTCCCCCAACGTGCATGTCAAAACGGATCGCAGCATGATCACTGTTCCCCAATGGCTCAGTAACGTTTACATCTCTAACCAGGTCCTGCGTACCACACAATATTAAATCCAGAGTCACCTGTCCTCTGGTGGGCTCCGTGACTAGCTGATCTAAGCCACAGTCATTTAGCACGTCAAGAAATCCGGTTTCCTTATCGTGACCAGAACACAAATTGACCTAGTCAATATGAGGATAATTGAAGTCCTCCATGATTACAACCCTGTCCCTCCTTGTCACCTCCCTGATCTGTTTCCTCATTTCAAGGTCCCCATCAGATTTCTGGTCTGGAGGATGATAGCACGCCCCCAGTATTACATCGCTGCATAAGCCTGGTAATTTAACCCACAGAGATTCTACGGTGGAGTTGGACCCACCTTCAATCTCTACTTTGCTGGATTCTATCCCTTCCTTAACATAAAGGGCCACCCCACCTCCAACACGCCCCTGCCTGTCCCTCCTGTAGAGTTTATTGCCCGGGATTGCGGTATTGAGGGATTGAGGTTCAATACTTGTAGGAAGTGTTGCAGTTTCTTTTCAAGAAAATGATGCTGTTTTTCTTTCATATTGGAGTACCCTGTCAGTGTGATGAAGCAACATGTATACTGAGTGACTCATGTAATTGATAGGATCTTTCCTTGTTATATCAGTGAAGAGCAGAGATAGTCTGTTGCTTAGTGCAGTAGTAGTGGGCAATGCTGTATACCCAAAATGACCTGTATGACATTTGATTGAAGATGTATTTGTTGAAATAGTGTGTGTGCCCATCAGAGAAGAACTGGTTATAAAAGAAATATTGCATATGAAACATGTTAGTTGTCTTTATACAAAAGACAGGTATCTATCTTTGTTTCCTTTGTGTGTCCCTGAATCATCACCCTGCAGTCTAATTATCTGAGACTGAACTGGGATGGCAAAAAGCAGAACATTAAGCTTCTGTTGTCAACTTGGCTCAGACAGTGAGAGCTATATAAATTATTTCCTATATATACAGTGTTACAGTGAACATGATCAAATGTAATATATGTATATTGGAACTATTACCATCTCCCATCTTTTAAGACCAACCATCGAAATGATGTAAACAGAGAGCATTGAAGCAACTGGCTTATTCAATTCTAAACATCCTACAGGTAGAGGGCAATGGTGGTAATTGACCCGTAGAATGTTGCAGTTGGAAGCTGCCTGGGAGGTCAAGTCTAGCTCCTGATCAGTGTAGGTAACTACTGCAGCATCCCTGATGGATAGCCAGTCTGAGGCAGACTTTTCAGTGCCTGACAGCTCTTATGGTCAGGAATTTTTCTGTCATGTCTAATCTAAATCTGCTTTACCCATTGATGAACTTGTTAGGTCTAGTTCTGCCCTCAGGTGCCAGAGAGCAGGCACACTCCCTCTTCATGCCTTCCTTGAGTCTTCTTTTTTTTCTAAAGATACTAACATCCCAATCCTGTCCTTTCCCCTCCCCATCTGTTGCACTATATCCAGCAGGGGGGATTTAAATCCCCTTACCTCTACATAAGCCTCCTTTTCCACAATGAGTCTCTTTCGACCTATGCCTGTGAATTGCTAGCGCAAGTTTGAGAAGGGAAAAGGAGTAGGGGGGGCTGCTGCTCAAGGGGATAGGATCCAGTGCATGCCATTGCCACAGGATCCATCCCCTGCCACAGTTCCCCATCCCCTGTAATGCTTCCTCCCCACCTGTTACACCCTCCCCCATCCCTCCCACCTATCCCTCTGGATCATCTGCTCCTGTGGGCAGTGGGGGAGCCAATGATGTACCTTCCCACTGGTGTCCTAGCGACACGCTACTTAGCTAGTCTGATTTGAAGCAGCTCCCTTTGTATGTGGGGGGAGAACTGTGTTAGCCATTACCATGGATGCTATCTGTATTGTGGGCAATGATATATCTATAATGCTACCTTCAAGTCTCTCAAACATCTAGGCTATGCATATCACACCAGGAATCCACTCTATCCAGTTCTTCTGCCCAATGGTCCTTTATCTTTTCTCATTAGAGATCTTTATATTCATTTTGCCCAGTGCTAACCATGCCACAAGTTAATTAGTCTTATTTCTTTGCCTTCCTGGTAGAGATTGACTTTGAGCCAAGAGGAAGGTGAATACTCTAATTCTCATGATAACTCCTCTACAAAATATTTAATTAAAAGCAGATAGCCCCTCTTACGTGTAACACTTCTAATGAGATGATTGATGCAAAGTGGCACCTCTCAGCATTAGTCCCTTGGGATGGCTTGCTTGACAGCCTGTATGCCTCCGAAGGTTGAATGGGATAAGCTGCAATTGTGTCTGAATCATAGTCTTGACATTTTGCTTTTGACTAGGTTTAGAAGAAAAGGACCCATAGCCCTTTTTTGTTTTGTTTCTTAAAAAATGATTTCTGCAGGATACTCTGTGTACGTATTGATGTGTTGTTTTCAGTTCTTGAATTAGGGGGAAGATGGTGGGAGGATCTTTAAATGCAGAGTCAGCCCATCCGTTTGGCATTTTGGATGCTCTAGTCCAGGGGTGTCCAAAGCTTTTGGCAGGACGGCCACATAATCTCTCTGACACTGTGTTGGGGGCCGGGAAAAAGAATTAATTTACATTTAAAATTTGAAAAAAATTACATAAGTTTACATAAATTAATATACTAGAGGTGGAACTTATATGAATGAATGAAGGTCTTGCAATAGCTCAAGGCTTATAAAAGGCCTTGCACAAAGCAAGGCTGGCCTTTTCTTTGCTGCAACTACTGCATCACAGACGTGAAACAGCAAGCAGTGGAGGGAGCCCTCATCCCACAGCTAACGTGAGAGGTCAGTCGCCCTCACACTGAGAGCAGTTGTGTCGGACTAGCATGGGCTCCAGCAAGTTTCTGGAGGGCCAGAGGCTCATTGGAGGCTGGGGTCTCCCTGAGGGCTGCATTGGGAGTCCTCGAGGGCTGCAAGTGACCCCACGGCCGGGGTTTGGGCACCCCTACTCCAGTCCACCATTCCTTCTGCTTGGTTCCCTTGTTCTTTTTGAAGCCAGGGAAAGAGAGAGCAGGAGAAACAGTGGAGGCTGATAAGCCATCTGGTAAGGAGAGTGGTGTTTGGTGCATCAGCTTGGGGAGGTCTTAGACCAACCCTGCTTTAATGAGATCCACAAGCCCCATCTCCTGAATCTTATATATGCCTCCCCCACATAGCCTTTAAAGAACAGCTGTTAAAAGGCCTATCAAAACACATACAGGTACTGGCCTCCTCACTCCCAATCTTCAGTAATTTGAGTTATGCTGCTTTTTCTTGTACTTCAAGGCAGTTAGCTTCAATGTCACCAAGAATGTAAAGGCAACTTTTTGTTGGTTTACTAGCTCTGGACTCTGCCTTTTGGTCTGGGTCTAACCTACAAGTTAGCTTACAATACCTGAATTAACTATCTGCAAGTAGAACAGAATTGCTGGAAGGTAACAGGTAGTTAACAATCCAAATATCTCTTCATAGGGCAGCATAACCATAACTCTTTCGGTGACAGCTATTCTGGTACTGGACAAATAATCATATTTGTCCAAAGAAATAACAATAAGAACATAAGAACCTAAGAACAGCCCCACTGGATCAGGCCATAGGCCCATCTAGTCCAGCTTCCTGTATCTCACAGCGGCCCACCAAATGCCCCAGGGAGCACACCAGATAACAAGAGATCTCATCCTGGTGCCCTCCCTTGCATCTGGCATTCTGACATAACAATCACCTAGAAATAGGGAATTATAAAATTAATCTTGTTTAGCTTTGTAATTTATGCTCTGATGGTAACCAACAAAACTTATTTTTCTTCTGATATACTAGGTATGCAGTTAGACCCTTGCAATAGCAAAAAATAAGTTTTTCCTTGTGTTTGATTAAAAATGTATTCCTGAAATGTATTCCATATGTGTTATATTAAAAATGCCTCTTATTATCATCCAGATTTTTTTTATCAGTGTCTGAGTGTGTCCACCTGTTGGATATTTAGTGAAACAGCTGGTGGCACTACAGGGTAATAATGATCAGTTTCCAAATATTCCAACAAAAGAGATTTATGCCAGTTGATATATATATCCTGGAATAGCTAATAGCCACTGCAGTCATTTATCGTATTTTCTGTAATAGAATGTTTGCATCACTGGTCATTAGTACAATGCTGCAATTGATGTTTATTGTTTTATTCTACCACTGGATATTGCTCGTGAGTGGTATGAGCTTGCATCAAATAGATTTAATAGATGCTAATAGTATTGCTGCTCCATCTATCTAATAAAAAACAATTTTGTTCTGGTGTGCTCTGTAAAATCATCCTGTGGGTTTGTCAATATTAAAAAAAACAAAAAAAACTATTTTAATGAGAACAAGAAAGAGAAAGTTTATTCTGTATGTAATTCAAGTCAGTAAATATGTGCCCATCAGTAATATAGACTGTAGTTCTAAAACTGCAGCTACCTATGCATAATATCACACCAAAGCCTTTGTAGGGATTCACCTTAACAGTATTTTAATATACTGTTGCACAGTAATATTTTAAACTCTTCTTTTATGACCTCTTATCACGTTGGTTTGAGTGGTCTGTCTGAAGTATTGCTTTAGGTCTGTTCCTCCTAGTTCATACAGTTTAGAGACAACACGGTTGTTTCTGAAGTAAACATTTGTGGATTTCTGTTTGTTTTCTGCTGCAGGATAAGAAATGGATTCTCGGTCATGAAGATGTCACACTGGGAGAATTACTTGGCAAAGTAAGTACTCAACTGATGTGAACAAAGGGAGAAAAAATTCTTACTTTGGTGTTCCAAGTACCATATACTAATGGCAATAAGGATTGTCTGCTTTCTTTCCTTTGCCCCTCTAATATCTAGCATTATATAACATAACAGGAAGATCGGTTGAGCTAATTTACGTCAAATATGGGTAAAACCCAAACAAAGTCTTAAAAAAATGCTCAAGACTGATAGATCTTAATTTATAAATATTTTGTAGGCAAATGGAATCAGGAAATCCAAATGAAATGTCAGGTCAGCAGGGGAGGATAGCCCTTGCTTTCCTGATAGCAGAATGGCATGGGACCATAGGGAGATAGCAAAAGAAGCAGGTGATCCCAAACAGAGCCAAAGAAGCAGACACAGTCTTGTTTGTTGCAGAAGCATGTATTGGTAAAAGGAGCAGGCTGAAGAGTAGTCAGTCCAGAAGTCAGGGATACAGCAGGTCACAGTCATGAGAAGGCAGTCCAAAATCAGTACACAAACCAGCAGCACGGCATGCAGAAACTCCACAACAACAACCCACACCTTGGTGTCTGTGCTTGCCCCATATATACCGGGGCCAGCCAATCAGAGTAGGGTGATGTCTTAGTCACAAGACAGTCTTGTGACCCACTGTGTTTGGCTGTTCAGTGGTGCATTGCACCATTCCACCATAGCCTATGTGAATCTGCACACATCTTCCCAGAGTCACGTGACTCCCACCTGCAACAGGCACAGCTGATTGCTTCACACCAGGGCCGGATATCAGGACCTCCTGCCACATCCTGTCTAATAACAATCTGAAGCCTGGGATGCCAAAAACCTGACATGAAATGGCACTCAACTAATGGTGTTATCCTCAGTCAGACTAAAGGGAATGGATCCAGGGAGGCAGCTGGCTGGCCTGTGCCAATCTCCTGAAGCATTCACCAAGACAGTGAGGTCAGTGAGCCCCACAACTGTGCTCATCCCTGCACTCAAGCCCCTTAAGATGGCTCCTCCAGTGCCATTCCCTGTTCTCCCTCCACATTGATCAGGAAGCCCACGTTCCAATGTCATGGGTAGCAGATAGTTCTTGCTGCCCACCTGCCTGAGCAAGCAATACCAGTCTTGCCTTTCTTTGTGCACTGCCCCCTCCTCCACCAGCCCAGGCCCAAAGAAGCTCTGTGGGTGCAGAGGAACGCTAGCCCATTTCCTCTGGAGGCTTAGCAAACTTGCATTCCTGAGCTAAAGGCATCTATTTGCAAATCTGTATGGAAATTTGTTTTGATTCTACTTTGTTGGAAGTTGGTGATACTTGTTGAAAATAGTGCATAGACTGAGGGCCCAATCCTATCCAGTTTTCCAGTGCTGGTGCAGCTGTGCCAAGCACTGCACCTGCATGCACTGCATCCTGTGGTGAGGAGGCAGTCACAGAGACCTCCTCAAGTTATGGGAACTTTTGGTTCCTTCCCTTGAGGCTGCATTGCAACTGCACTGGTACTGGAAAGTTGGATAGGATTGAACCCTGAGTCAGCAATGTAACTTAACGACATTCCCTTTTATATCAAATTTTCCTGAAGAACGAAGGGCCTCTATGAGAAGGTAAACAGATTGTAGAACACAAAATGAATAGCTGGACACATAGCCCCTGCCCTGCAAGAGCAAACATGAGTTGATAGGAGACATACTGTGGCCCAAAGACAAAGATCCAGTTTGAGTAAAAAAAAATACAGATTACTTAAGGTCTCAGGATTTTGAATTGCTTTATAAAAATGGTGCTGTTGCACAGAGTCAGTAATGTAGGCCTGAAACATGTCTCTCACCTTTATACTGGTAAAGTTAATTGAATTAAAAATGAATCTCCAGATCCCAGTAATTCCAAAGAACATTGCTGCTGTTTTTGTTGTTAACATAAAAGCATATACTTCGTGTGTGCCACTGCATGAGAGCAGTAAGAGTTACAAAGGAAGCATGCCTTTTCCTTCAGAAGAAAAAAATAGCCTGATTAAAAGTTGTTCCTGTTCACAGTTTTGACTTTGTATCTGAACTTGTGGATAGAATGATACAGACTAAAGGGATAAAACAGAAAATTATATTTTTATTAATATTATTTGACAATAGTATTGGCAAAAATATTAATGCTTGTATGTATTATTATTAATAACAATAAAAATATTAATGTCAAAATTTCTCCATCAGAAAATTTTACTCTAAACATTAACAGTGGTTGGCAACCTTCAGTCTCGAAAGACTATGGTATAAGCCTACAGCACCCAGGATTCCCAGGTGGTCTCCCATCCAAGTACTAACCAGGCCTGAGCCTGCTTAGCTTCCGAGATGGTTATGGAATCACTTGTGGTGCTTACGACATATTCTTTCTCAGTCTTGTATCTTCAGTGTTCAGCCGCTATGACTCTTTTGCAGTGCAGGAATAGGAGGCAATAATTTTACAGAAAAATAGAAACTCTTCCCTATCCAACAATTATTACTTGCAGCTCTTATCAGTGGAATAGCTATGGCATGTGGCACCTGGGGCCCTTAAATTTTTAACACCCCCTGAGTGTTATCCTCCTGGACACCTTAGAAAGGTACTTCTGGTTAAGACCTCAGAAAGGCACCGCTTGACTCCCCCTCAAGGTGTGATACCCAGAGCAATGTACCCCTGCAGCCCCCATTACCTATGCCATTGGCTCTTATTTCCCTAGGTTCCAGACATGTGTTCACAGTGAAAATGTAGGTCTGGAACTCCGTGCTGTGGGAAACATATATATATATGGAATATAAGTATTTTAAGTATATATATTTAAGTATATTAAGTATATTTATTATTAAGTGTGTGTGTGTGTGTGTGTGTGTGTGTATATATATATATATATATATATATATATATATATATATATTTATTTAATGGGATTTTATATATATATATATATATATATATATATATATATATATATATATATATATATATATATATATATATATACTGGAAGCTGTAAGTTGATGGAGGTATTTGGGAGGCCAGCCAGCACAGTCCCCAACAAACATCTAGTCCAGTATCATCTTTGCAAGGTACCCAGTTGCCACCCCCATAGCCACCTCCTATGAAGAAGAATCATTGACTGTGTGTGCCTGTTCATATCGCAGGGTCATGGCAGTATACTGACCCCATGCTGACCATGGACTTGGAATGCAGGGCTAGAGTGGTGTGGATCCTCTGCATATCTTAGGCAAATGTCTTTTTAGCACTCATAAAGAACAAAGACTTGGCATGGCAGACACTGCGGATAGGCTTTTGGGTGTACGTTGCACCTTAGGAACTAGATTGGGTCAGTCATGCATGGATACTCCTAACTGTCTTCCAGCATGGTTGGGTGGATGTTTATGTTGTCTATATTCCCACTGTTTGTAGTATTTCTAAAATTTATGTGTGCGGTCCAAAGAATGCTACATTCCATTGAAACAAATGGGATTTAAGCACTTTAATGTGAGCTTAAGTTCCATTGATTTTGGTACTAATTAGAGATACCTACCTTTCTTGAGATCGTACTGCAAAGATGCAGTAGGGAGCCCTGTTCATGAACTTCCTGCTCTTTTTTCTACACAAGTACAATGCTAGAAGCATGCCGTGCGCACCCAGCAATTTTCCTTTGTAAGTTGCAAGTCATTTCACTCTTTTCCAAGACATTAGGAGACCACTGCATGTGTAGGACATTTTCCAGTTTATTTCTGTATCCTGAAGAGATCTGGTGAATTTCCACTCACTAATTCAAATTATACATATGGAAGCATTAGGCCTTTCTTGTCTGTTCCAAGATGGTCACTGGGGAACTAATGCGAGTGGGCCTTATGTTGCATGCTTCCTTCCTGCCCACCTCACATAACCCACAATGCAGGGAGAAGGGAACAACTGAGTTTCCACGATTATATAAATGTTTTACTGATTTTCTTATTCACTTCTCAAGATGGGGGTTGGGGATGAATTTACAAAGGAACATGTGAACCCAAGGTTTCTTACTCACTTTTCTTTGGAATATATAATCTTTGGAAGAAATTAACTTATTAATTTCTTTGTGTCTGTTCTGAAATTCTCCATTTCAAGCAGCATCTGAAACAATGTACAAATGCCAAGTATAAGAGAACAAAAAAAACCTGTTAGTGGAAAAACAACCAATGTCTTGATCACAGGGAGTCTTGTAACACCTTAAAGACAAAGCCATTTATTTTTCAATACAGGCATGCCCCCATATCCACTGGAGATCTGTTCCACAGACCCTTGACCTTCCACCCTGCAGATATGGGGAACTCCCCACATGCCCATTAACACCTTTAAACCTTACTGGGGAGAAATTCTTCTCGCTTAAGCAGAGTGCCTTGCAGGCTGCCTCCCTCACTGAAACCACTATGGAATCCGCGGATACAGGAGACTGTCTGTATAAACTTCTCTGAGCTATCATTCTCAGTGTGATAAAGTAGATTGCAGTCCATGAAAGTGTATGCTGAAATAAATTGATTGAAAATACTTGGTTTGTTGCAGCAAATATAACAGGCACTTCCCTTTGGAAGTTGTCAACATTTAAAACAACCACAAGTAGAAACTAACTTAATACAGGTGCAGCCTGTTTATCAGTGGATTTTTTATCTGCGGATTTGTCTCAACTCTAATGGGGTGGGGGAACTGAAAGTCACACACACCTTTGCCTCCTTTGCCTGGCACTGGCGTCTCACTCCATTTCCAGGCAGCCCAAAACACTGCAAAAAGGCTCTGCCTCGCCCAGGCAGGTAAATAGCCCTGGAGCCGTCGAAGAGGTTCCCCTTGCAAAGGAGCAGTAACACTCCTGGAGCCCCTGAGCCAGCAAAGAGGCTGAAGAGGGGAAGGGGGGGGCTGAAAATCTCTGTAGCCAGAACACAAGCAGCAAGGTGGAACACTCTCTCTCTCTCTCTCTCTCTCTCTCTCTCTCTCTCACACACACACACACACACACACACACACACACACACACACACACACACGGACAGGTGTGGTAGCAACAGAGGGGATTGCTTTAAAAAACCCAGGGAGTGTTTGCCAAATCCCCCCCATTGAGATGGTGCAGGCTATCACGGACACAAGCAACCCCCCCCCCCATGGTGCAGACTATCACGGACACAAGCAAGCCTTCCCAACAAGCAAAGCATGAGATATAGCCTTCAGTCCTCTCCATACTTTCCTGGGAGTAAGCCCCATTGACTACAATGGGGCTTGCTTCTGAGTAGAAATGCATAGGGCTGGACTCTTAAAAGCTCAGCGGGACAGCTGTCAACGGGGAGGGCTGAGTGCGAGCAGAGCAGAGGGGAGGGGATTGATAACAGCTACCTTAGTTTCCTTCCATCCGGAAGTGTCAGGCTGCAGTGTAATTGCGTGACTCTATGGAATTTAGCACAATGCGTTTTTTGTTAATCATGCCGAGTCATGGAATGCAACTAACACGGATAAATAGGCTCCACCTGTAGTTTCTTCTTATATCAGCCTGTTAGAGAAATACTGTAATTGATACTTGTGAAGCATCATCCGAGTGACTGTCGGAAAGTCTCACATGGGAGCTGACATAGAGTAGAGACTAGGAAACCAAGCAGTGAATTGAGTCTTTTCTAGTTCAAATCTCGCCTCCTCTATGAACTCATTAGGTGACTTATGCAAGCCATTCAGTCTCAGTTCTGCTCTATATCAGGATGATAATGCTTTTCTTACAGGATTGTTGTAAGGCTTATATCACAACAATACATGAGAAGTGCTTCATGTATTGGAAACGAAGCCCTTGCATAGTGGGCACTATGTAAATGCTAGTTATGATAATTAAGCATGTAACATTGCCATAAGGTGATGCAAGTGCTACAATAGAGAAGACCCAGCTCCATATCCTTGTGGGTTTCTCTTGAATGTAAGAGGAGATGTAGAATCTCCTCAGCAGGTGTTAAGGAATTTCCTCAGCAGTCTACTCAGCAAATATTAAGGAGCCTTGATATATGGGGGAGGTTCTTTCTAGTGCATTCGGGTATAAGACCTTTTATAAATGACATTTTACACTAGTATTTGTGCAATGTGTGTGTGAGGTGTGTATGGTCACCAGAAGTAAACTGTGAACACTTCAGACTATTAATATTGTTAATAACATATCTATTAGTTTCATCTTTTCCTCTTACAACTTATGTCTCTCTTGTGTTTTCTGCTTTCCATATTTAGTCTGTATTCATGTGCAGGTATGTGTGGTGATGATTTAAAAGACTTTATTTTTTCAATGGAGTTTTTCCTGCATGCTGTTATAGAGTTTTTAATATAGAATCTCACATCAGGCAAGAATACTGTGCAGTCACACCAGAGACAGGGTTAAAATTTAGCCACATACACTGTTGCAGAAGTAAACCTACAGCCCAAAAATCTACTGTCTTTTTGGCTTCAATTTCCTGTGTTAATTTTTTTGTCTTGTAGTTGGTTAATAAGCTTTATGCCCAGGATTATATTACTCTGGCATGGTAGGTTATCAGGCATCTCACATTGCTGTCTGTCAAGTTATGAGGGTAACGTGTGAGCCTCATTTTTTAGCAATGACATGGGGAGGAGCTATTCTATGGGTTATTCTCACACAGTCCAGGGCATCTCACAGAGCCAGCCTGGGATCTCCCAGTATCTAAGGCAGCACAAATTTATTCAGTGGCACACTAGCCACTGCCCCTACCGCTGCTGTAAGAGGAGAATGGAAGAAGAAGCACAAAGGAGAGATGAGTGGCAATCTAGGCTAGCGTATTAGCAATGCTGTAGCTCAGGTGCCTTCAAACTCTGACGTGTGGGCTTTATCTAGTGCACCAGAATAATCATTCTGGGCATGGCCTGACATTGGCAAACCCTTATCATTCTGCCCTGCAGCCTCCTTTCTTCACGCCCAATCAATGCAGAGTCTCGTACTAGAGAGTCACTTCCCCAGGATATCAGGATGCAGAGCCTTATGGGGCAATATGCAACTGAAGCAACTCCCTGGTGCAAGGCTCTGCAATAACTGGGTTCAAAGAAAGGAAGCTGTGGGGTGGAACGGTAAAGCTTCCCACCACTGCGCCACACCTGGAATGATTATTCTGGCGTTTACTTGGGCCGCAGTTTGGATACCACTGTTCTAGCTCCCCAAGCTCCTCTCTGCTACACTTTCTCTTGCATTCCATGCCTCTCTCCCTTTTTGAATCCCAGGAGCAGGGGACGCAGCAGGCAGTCCTGTCAGTCTCTCTGAGGTGACCATGTAGATTGTCTCATGAATAAACTGGCCTTCACATCTCACACATTTCCAGTGGAGTTCCACAAGTACTGTGCCTAAGTCATGAAAAAGAAGAAACTGAAATAACCGTAAGGGACTGATGTCCATATCTCTTGTTCTGTGCAGATAAAAGTGGTTTCACAGTGTGATCATATTAGTTTAGGTTCTGTTATTTCTGCTCTCCTACCTGATTATTGTATATCCTGTGGCAAATCTCACTTAGGAAACTTCCCAAGGAAGTCTTACGTCTGCCTTGCAGTAGGATCTTTTTAGACCTTGGTCATAAAGTGAACTGTGTATTAAAAAAGAAAAAATTCAGCTGGAGAGCAGTTGACAGCTGAGCTGATGTCTGTTCAGTGTTACTCCCTCACCCAGCTAGTCTGCAAAGCTATGTAATTGTCCAAGAAGTAATCCATGGAAAAAAACAGGTGGCCGGTAACTCTGTTTTCATTCTGAGTAAAGTATTAGATTATCACATAACCTCAATTTTATAATCTTCATATCTGGGGCAGACTTTCTGCCTTGGTTTTAGTTGTGACAGATCCCCTTACTTGCCCTGCCAAATTAGGTCGGTGTCACTTGTAATACAGAGAGAGAGAATTGTTATTTAAGATACTTGGTCCCTGTTGTTATTTACACTGAATATTTTACCTGAAACAAATGACAGGCTTCTGCACCAAGCTTTGTCCTCAGTGAAAACCCATGAGGGAGAATGAGGGGAGAGAGGAATTAGATATTTGGGACCAAGTAACAGAGGGTAGACTCTCAGTTTCTTCCTAAAATAGGAAGCGTTTTCTTCTCTCCTATGAGAAGGCAGCTGACCGAGTCTTGCTTTACACTTTGTCCTCTGAGCTCATGAAAAGGATGTTATGCTGTCTGTTCTTCACAGCTGATTACAGAAAAAGGGAAGAAAGGGAAAGGGAAAAAAAGTAGTAGATGAGGCAGAAATAGGATGGAAGAGAAGCCTGTACAATGGTAAGAAGGCTGGATTACTCAGGCATGTTTCTTCCATTCTTATAACACCTTGTGAAACACTGCTTTATTGTATTGTTTGTGGTTGATGATTAGAGAGACAACAAGTAAGTGTAAAAGCAAGGGTTGTGGTCAGGTGACAGGATATTAAACAGTCATTAAGTAAAGGCTGTGTTTGACTACAACCTTGATCTTGAGTTTGAGATCTTTTCAAAAACATTGAAACAGCATTTCTGTTCTCCTTTGTATGTTAAGAAGAGAACGCCTGTTTTATCTTATTCCTTGTATGAACTTAGACAAATATTGTTAATTGACACAGTCGTGTTTGTGATTGTTGTGATATTTTCTGCATTTTAAAATTTAATTAGGCTGAGGACACTGTGAAAGTTTGTTTACTGACAATTATAGTATCTGCCATTTCAGGGTAATTTTGGAGAAGTTTATAAGGGAACATTAAAAGATAAAACTCCTGTTGCTGTAAAAACCTGCAAAGAAGATCTTCCTCAGGAACTGAAAATAAAGTTTTTATCAGAGGCCAGGTGAGTGGTTAAACCTGAGATAAATTGCATACTTGAAAGCCATCATTAGATACTTAAATGTAGATATAGTTTCAAAATGGGTTGGCTAAAACTACACAATGTATTTCAAATGAGTAATGTAGATATCACATGAATGTTGAAGACTCCCACCATCACCTGAATCCTCTTAAGAGAAGTCATCTCTTTGAAAGGAGTGTACTGTGAAGGCAGTATCAAGGTGAAAGTAAAGTATAAATTGTAGTCTACGTAGATTAGAATGCATGCACTACTAGACAGTGTTTTAAGTTAGACTCCTTTGCTGCTGAGAATAGCAGTTGCCGTAATCATTGAAATTGTGAATAGGAGCATATGAAGTTGCCCTATCCTCAGTCAGACGATTGGTCTACTGATTGGCAAGTGCTCTCCCAGAGTTTCAGAAAGAGGTCTTTCCCAGACCTACCTGGACATGCAGGGAATGAACCTCAGTTGCATACAAAACTGGTTCTTGCCCATTCAGCTATGGCAGTTCCCAGGTCTTTTTCCATCTTTAAAAAAAAAAAAGTGCAACATGTCTGCTCTCCAAATTACATGAGGTATACTCGGGTGCCACATGGTGTAAGATGGTATGGTGTAAGATGCCATATACACCCGAGTCAAGAAGGAACAGCTGCACATATGCATCCCACTGGGTCTGCCACAGCAAACCAACAGGGCAAAGACCCCTTTCCTTTTCAACCAGGAATACAGCCAGATATCAATAATCCCTTGTTCATAGGCTGTGGCTCCTCATACTTTGTGCAAAAAACATGTCTCTGAGTAGGGACCTATTGAGAATAGAAGCCCTTGTTAGAAGGCAAGGGGGTATCATCTAAGAGGGGGCAACCCAAGGGAGGGAATGTGCATCTCAGCTCTACTGGCTGTTGTAGAATTACTAGTCTGTGCCCTAGAACAGTGGTTCCTAAACTGGTGGGTTGCGACCCACCAGCTAGGGAAGCACTTCTCCCTGCCCCTTTAAGGGGTGAAGGGAAGGTAGCAGTGTGATCTCCAGGATCGCACTGCTGGTGGGGATGGGAGGGGGTTTTCACTTACTAGCAACCAGCACTGCAGTCCTGGGGGATCCAGGGAACCCTCTGCCCGGCTCCCCAAGCCTCTAAGTTAAAAAAAAAAAAAGGGGGCACTTCTGGTTTTGTCATGAAAATCGGAAGTACCATTTTTTTCTTTTTTAGACTTACAAGGGCTTGGGGAGCCCTGTGGAGAGCTCCCCAGATCCCCCAGGACTGCAGTGCTGGCTGCAGATAAGTGAAAACGCCCCTCCCGTCCCCGGCAGCAGTGGAATCCCGGGGATTGCGCTGCTGCCTTCCCCCTCCCCCGCAACAACTTACAGTGCTCCCAACTCCCTTGCAGGAGTTTGGGAAGCACTGCCCTAGAGACTAGAAAGGAGCAAGAAGGAACTGGACAGATCATCTATGCATTGGCCTTCCAGATTTTACAGGGTGGCAAAAGGCGGCACTAAAACATGAGAGCAAGGGTTGACGTTGGTCTCAAACCCTGGTGCTAGCAATTTATTTTCAAAAGATTATTCACCTGATAATTGTTTCTTTCTAGCACCAGCTAGTATGTTGTGCTAGCACTGAGGCTGGGAGATAGTTGCACACCTGAGCTTTCCAGCACTATGCAAAGAACTATTGACATCATGGTGTATTTGTTATGAATGAGAGTATCTGTTGTATAGTTTATCTTGAAAAAACAGAGTTAGTTGCAATGTTATCTTTCCTTGTTTACACCAGTAAGATGAATGGACAAGTCACAGGTCATAGTAGCTTTAGAGAATATCCAGGTGCCCCATATTATGTGTGACCCGTAGAAATTTTAGACTTCTTTCTACCACGGCCTTCTGCCCATTCCATTGTTGTGAAATCTTGCTTTCTGCTTATGTTTACTTGCCTGTTTTTACTTATGTCTGATAGCTGTTGGTGAAAAGAAATGACATTTAGTTGTTGGCTTACCCACTTACAGGGAGCAAGGGATTTTACAAGGATTTTACAGTTGTTGGCTTGCCCTGTTACAGGGATTTTAATAGTGCACAGTGGGTCTTCTTCTGTCCTAACGAAATATGTTTGAGTGATATATAAAAACGGATTTATGAGGGCTTTTTCTGTTTCACTGAAACTGTTTATAATGCAATATACTGATGTGATGAAATCTTTGCACCCTTTGCAGAATACTCAAACAGTATGACCATCCAAATATTGTAAAGCTTATAGGAGTTTGCACTCAAAGGCAGCCCATTTACATTGTTATGGAGCTTGTTCCAGGTAATGTGCTTATTTACAATATATTTTAGTACCTAATTGTCTGTCCTCTTGTAACTTTGTTTTCGTGGGCATACGCTTCGTGATTTTCATATGTATCTCTGTTTAAAATATATATGCATGCTATTTAAGGCTGGGTAACACAGGAAGATTTAGCTATTTCAGAATCATAGGGTTCTTTTGGTTTTGCCAGCAGGTGGAGACAGTATCAAAGTGATACTTCTCATTGTAAAGCTGTTCAGATCATGGGGATGTACTCACCTCTGCCATTCCATATGTTATATATGTTCTATATTTAATACATATATAGAACCAAACAAGTTCATCACGAAATGTTAAGCAATTCCAATATGTCTCTCCCAAGTAAAAATAACAGGAAGAAGCTTGGTAACAACAAAGTGTACATGCTAAAAAGTTGCTTATTGATATTTTCCATATTGTGTTCTCCATGCATAAAAGTTAAATAGTTTAACTAGACTGTCTTTGCAACATGTTTTTCATTTTGTTGAGATGCACACAAGTAGTCATTATGGGGGCAAAGTGGATGATTTTTCTTCTGGTAATTATCATTGAAGCACATGTCCTTTCTGTAAACATGAGTCAGATTTATGCATAGAGAGCTATAAAGATGTCACACAAGCTGAAATATGGCTTTTAAAGATTTTTGCTTAAGGTTTTCAGGGGGGCTGGTGGAATCCATCAGACAGAGCAGAGAAAATTTCAGCTCACAAGATGAATATTTCTGGAATACACAAGTATTGTTCTAGCTGTTTATGCGACTTGGATGTTTTAACCTCTGTCAGAGGTAGACCTTAAGGAATCTAAAATGCAGGAGCAGCCTCCAGTTTTTTGCATTCCTGTGTCTCATTCCCTGGTATAAACGGAACTGACAGTCTGGTGAAAAGATTCAAATAACTAATAGAAGTGTAGAGGGCAGTGTTGAAAACTAACCACCTTGTCATTTACGATTATTCATATTGTACGGTGCTGATGAAGTGCCTGACACTGATTGGCTGAGCTGGTATGGTGGTGGAGAATGCGCAGTTGCTCAGGAAACTAAAGCAGTGTTTCTCAAACTGTGGGTCAGGACCCACTAGGTGGGTCATGAGCCAATTTCAGGTGGGTCCCCATTCATTTCAATATTTTATTGTTAATATATTAGTCTTGATGCTACCATGATATGTGATTGCATTTGGGGAAATGTTACAGACCTGTACTTTGAACAGGCTACTGTGTATATGCTTTTAACAATGATAGTAAATGGGACTTGCTCCTGGGTAAATGTGGGTAGGATTACAGCCTAGAGTTGTTAAAAATTGTCCTGCTTGATTATGTCACTTCCTGTCATGACATCACTTTTGGTGGGTCCTGATAGATTCTCATTCTAAAAAGTAGGTCCTTGTACTAAAAGTTTGAAAATGACTGAACTAAAGAGTTTGCAGTTCTGTCAAGAGATAAATATCAGTTTATAAAACCTTTCATCATATTAAGCTGAGGCCTGGAAGAAATCCCAAGATGTAGGAGAGCTAAAGGATAGGGAGTATAGAGTATAGAAGCAAGGAGCCTGAAGGAAGGTTGCTGTGTAAGGAATGTGCTAAAGAAGAAGTCCAAGGAAGGGTCAGTGGCTTGAGAAGAAGGGCAGTGAATTTGGCAAGAAGGGAACTCTGAACCTACTTCAGTATAAGGCAATATACCGAAGCTGAAATTCTTCACAGTCACATTTGAGAGCTTTGAGTGATGAGGTTAGTATCGGATTCCTAAAACAAAACTGGGAGGCAATTGGTTATAATAACTACCTGAAGCTGATTCCTCTTTCTTTTGTGAGACCTGGATGGGTGGGCTGTTTTGTTTTTCCAGTCAAGATAAACCATATATGTAGATTGGACAAATGATTACTATCATTGCACTATCATTGCACTCTCGTGTCCTAACCTATGATATCTTGGTGTGGTACGGAAATTGCTCTGCAGAGAATTATTAAGATCACACAGCACATCATCAGCCTTCATCTACCAGCTTTGGAGGACCTCTATACATCTTGCTGTCTGCAGAAGTCACATAGTATTCTGAGAGACCCCTTCCATCCGGCTCATAAGTTCTTTGAACTGTTGCCTTCGGGTAGACGATACAGAACTATTAGAGCAGCACCACACGATTCTTGAACAGTTTTTATCCCACAGCCATAATTATGTTGAATAAGGCGATATAGTTGTTACCATGCTCCTGGGCATTATGGTCTGTTACACTGTTTTTATATTATGAAGCATGTTGTATAGAGTGTGTGGGTGAGTGTGTAGAGTGTGATTGTTAGAATTGTAGTACATATTTATGCTTGTATCTCAAAGGTGCATAAATTTCATTGTACTGTAGCACAATGACAATAAAGTTACTACTACGACAAGGTGATAGTGATTTAGAGGTTGACTTACTATGTTACATTCTAACTTGGAAGGTCAAACATCTGAAAATTAAGTTCAGCCAAGTGAGACGAGGTAGTGTGGTTGGAGACTGGCAAAAGTATCCAAACCAAGAGGTCAGTCCTGAATGGCAAGCATTATAGGATCGGAATTAAAATTTGAATGGGACAAGATTGGGAACAAGGAGGACTAAGCAGCATTCTAGGTAGGAACCACGGTTAAATGGGGCACAGCAATAGCGAAGCAAAAGCAAGGACAGAAAATCTGCACGTGTATTCAGAAAGGCTGGGGCAAGGCTGGAACTGGAGAAAGAGCAAAGCCAGTGTTTCTCAAACTGTGGGTCAGGACCCACTAGTTGGGTCGTGAGCCAATTTCAGGTGAGTCACCATTCATTTCAATATTTTATTTTTAATATATGAGACTTGATGGTAGCATGGTATGTGACTGCATTTGGGGAAATGTAACATTTCTCCAACAACCTGTACTTTTAACAATGATAGTCACTGGGACTTACTCCTGGGTATGTGTGAATACGATTGCAGCCGAGGATTGTTAAAAAAAAATGGCCTTCTTGATAACGTCACTTCCGGTCATGACATCACTTCTGGTGGGTCCTGACAGATTCTCATTCTAAAAAGTGGGTCCCGGTGTTAAATGTATGAGAACCACTGAGCTAAGCAAAAAATGACTAGCACAGTGAACCAGAAAGCAGCAACTACTGCTAAGAATGTAGCTGTTTCAACATGCAAAGGATAAACTCTGATCTGAAAAAAGTTCAAATGTATGTTCTATGTAGCCCATGTATCATTAGCAAAGTGATGATCTGGCAGCTATGACTTGGTGACTGTTGATGCATTCTGGGTAAGTGATTCTGGGTAGGTCAGGGTAGTTCAGGAGTGGAGCAGATTGCCACGGGAGGTGGTAGATTCTCCTTTACTGGAGATCTTCAAGCACCCATTTCCTGGAGATGCTTTAGAAGAATTTTCTGCTATAGGCAGGGGGTTGTAACTAGATGATTTCCTTGTGTGTCCCTTCCGACACTTATTCTTTGATAGGTCACCTACCACTCAATGCGAGTTCAGTTGTTTCTGTACTTAATTTCTGCTCATGGTGAATGATTCAGATGACTTGTCAGAGCTGCAGTAGTAAGGAGATACCACACACAGAGTAGTCATAGATGGTCATAACATTGTAGAGTAGTCCATGCAAATAGGAGACTCATTGCAATTTTGTGTTTTTAATTCCCTTTACCCACAACCTCCCTTTCTCCTCCCTCCCCCCTTTGCAATCTTGCATTACCCTCATCCCCTCTCCCTCTGCAATCCTCCATTACCGGCACAACATGGGAAGCAGTAGTTTACCGGTTATAAGTCTTTGCTCAATTGGCGTAGAGCGTGACGCCAGGGGCTGCTTCCAACGGTGGGAGAGATCATTGCATCTCATTGGGCAGCTACTGCCCGCCTTAATCTGGGCAGTCCCCAGCCAGTAAGGTGTTGCCTCACCACGGTCCGTTAACCTCAAGGGATGCGTGGGGTTTAGGGTGAAAACCGACAAGCAGATCGACAACTCTGCACCATGCAACAGAAAACAGAAAACTCCTGCCCTAAAGCTGGGCACCTGGAACGTAAGGACAATGACACCTGGCTTCTCTGACGACCTGCAAGAAATAGACAATGCACGCAAAACAGCTGTCATCGACATGGAGCTGAGCAGACTGCAGATGGACATCGTTGCCCTTCAAGAGACAAGGCTGCCGGATTCCGGATCTGTCAAGGAGAGAAATTTCTCATTTTTCTGGCAGGGAAAACCACCAAACGAAACCAGGGAACATGGCGTTGGCTTTGTGGTCAGAGATACCCTGCTGGAATCCATCATCCCACCTACTGCGGGAAGTGAAAGAATTTTGTCCCTGCAGCTCCAGTCATCAGCAGGACCTGTCACTCTCATCAGTGCATATGCACCGTCTCTGTCGTCTCCAGCAGAAGCCAAAGACAAATTCTACAATGACCTGGCCACCACTATCAAGAAGATCACTGTAAAAGAGCCATTGTTCATCCTCGGCTATTTCAATGCTAGAGTTGGTGCTGATCACAGTTTGTGGTCCACTTGCTGAGGTCAGTTTGGCACTGGGAAAATGAATGAAAATGGCCGACACCTGCTAGAGTTTTGCTGTTATCACGGTCTCTGTGTCAGCAACACGCTCTTCAACACAACGCCCCAACATAGTCTCTTGGAGACACCCAAGATCAAAGCACTGGCACCAGCTCGACCTGATTCTCACCAGATGCTCCAGCCTTCCCAGCATCAAGATCACACGCAGTTATCAGGATGCTGCCTGCAACACTGACCACTCCCTGGTGTGCAGCAGAGTGAAACTGCAAACAAAGCGACTGTATCAAACGAAAAAGGAAGGAAGACCTTGCATTGATACCAGCAAGACCCGGGATCAGAGAAAAGTGGAGAAATTTGCACAAGCACTTGAGGAATCTCTTCCAGGCCCAGCCAGTGCAGATGCATCAAACAGATGGGAACATTTCAAGAACGCTGTGTACAACACCGCCTTGTCCATATTTGGCAAGAAGACCAACAAGACAGCAGACTGGTTTGAAGCCTACTCTGAGGAGTTACAACCAGTCATTGAGGAAAAGAGGAGAGCTCAAGCAGCATACAAGGCCTGTCCCAGTGAGCGCAACCTGCAGGTCCTCTGAGCTGCTCGCAGCAAAGTTCAGCAGACTGCCAGGAGATGTGCTAACAACTACTGGCTTCAACTCTGTTCCCAGATACAGATAGAAGCTGATACAGGCAACATCAAGGGGATATATGATGGTATCAAACAGGCCCTGGGTCCAACGCAGAAGAAAATTGCCCCTCTGAAGTCTGCCGCAGGCGAGGTCATCTAGGATTGGTCGCAGCAGATGGAACACTGGGTACAGCACTACTCTGAGCTATATTCCAGAGAAAATGTCCTTCCACAAGGACATGAAGGGCACTGTTGTCTTTGATGGCTCCACATCAGACCCCTTTGACATCTGAAGCAGAGTGAAGCAAGGCTGTGTTCTTGCGCCGACCTTGTTTGGGATTTTCTTCACTGTCCTTCTGAAGCATGCCTTTGGAACTGCAACAGAAGGCATCTATCTCCGGACCAGATCAGACAGAAAGCTCTTCAACCTCTCCAGACTGAGAGCAAAGTCCAAAGTCCAGCTGAAATGTCTGCATGACTTCCTCTTTGCTGACGATGCAGTTGTCACTACCCACTCTGCCAAAGATCTCCAGCAGCTCATGATTCGTTTTAGCAAGGCCTGCCAAGATTTTGGACTGACGATTAGCCTTAAGAAAACACAGGTCATGGTTCAGGATGTAAACTCACCTCCCTGCATTACAATCTCTGCGCATGTACTGGAGGTTGTCCATGACTTTGTGTACCTTGGCTCAACGATCTCTGACACTCTTTCTCTCGACACCGAGCTAAACAAATGCATCGGTAAAGCAGCCACCACATTTTCCAGACTCACAAAGAGAGTCTGGTCCAACAAGAAGCTGACGGAACATACCAAGATCCAGGTCTACAGAGCTTGCGTCCTGAGTACACTTCTGTACTGCAGCGAGTCATGGACTCTTCACTCACAACAGGAGAGGAAAATGAACGCTTTCCACATGCGCTGCCTCCGACGTGCCCTCGGCATCACCTGGCAGTACAAAGTTCCAAACAACACAGTCCTAGAACGAGCTGGAATCCCTAGCATGTATGCACTGCTGAAACAGAGACGCCTGCATTGGCTCGGTCATGTTGTGAGAATGGATGATGGCCAGATCCCAAAGGATCTCCTCTATGGAGAACTCATGCAAGGAAAGCGCCCTACAGGTAGACCACAGCTGCGATACAAGGACATCTGCAAGAGGGATCTGAAGGCCTTAGGAATGGACCTCAACAGGTGGGAAACCCTGGCCTCTGAGCGGCCCGCTTGGAGACAGGCTGTGCAGCATGGCCTCTTCCAGTTTGAAGAGACACTTGGCCAGCAGACTGAGGCAAAGAGGCAAAGAAGGAAGGCCCATAGCCAGGGAAACAGACCAGGGACAGACTGCACTTGCTCCCAGTGTGGAAGGGATTGTCACTCCCACATTGGCCTTTTCAGCCACACTAGACGCTGTTCCAGAACCACCATTCAGCGCGCGATACCATAGTCTTTTGAAACTGAAGGTTACCAACTGAACTGAATTCCCTTTATTATGATGTGCCCAAACAAGAACTATTTTTTTTTAGTTGGTCAAGGCAAAAAAGTTGCATGTTTTCACACAGTGGGGAAGAGAGGATCCTATATCTGAAATATTTTAGAGTGCATATTTTGAAATCTTTCTTCCCCTTTCGGTGCTCATAGCTAGAAACAAATAACATCATTAAATTCTTAATATGTTGCTTTTAAATGTGCATGGTTTCCCTAAGGTTTACTATAGATTATGTATCTACTAAATCACTGGCTTGTTTTTGGTGTCAGCACATAGCTATAAAATTCATGCCAGTATGCTTTTTATGACTTTAATATTTCAAAGCTTATTCCTTTTGATTTCATCCATCAAAATATTGCTGATGCAGCATTGGGCATACATTGTGGATACTGTAGTATGGTATTTCTCAATATGTTATGTTTGGTTGCTCTAATGTTTCATTTGGTGCCTAATATTCTGAAACAAACGACGATGGACAAGTCTAAGCTGACCACATATTATCACT
Organism: Tiliqua scincoides; assembly: GCF_035046505.1. Classification (NCBI taxonomy): domain Eukaryota; kingdom Metazoa; phylum Chordata; class Lepidosauria; order Squamata; family Scincidae; genus Tiliqua; species Tiliqua scincoides. The sequence goes on from NC_089822.1 coordinate 47,771,985, forward strand.
GTGAATGCACATTAATCGTTCAAAATGGGAGCCGAGTCCTTTCAATTTGCACATTACATAAGTTCAGAGCCTGTTAGCAGCCTACATAAGAAATTGTATTGACATTTTTATCATTCTCTTCTGACTGATTAGGCCACTAATTTTTCCATAGAGGACAGAGTAACAAAACTGAACAAAAAGAGAGGAAAAAAACCCACTGCTCCATTTCGTGAGCTTCTTTCTCATACACAAAGCTAAGAATGGAACTGGAACGTTTCAAACAAATCACTTTTGCAGTAAACAAGAAAAAGTAAAACGTCTGAAAAATGTCCAGAAAGCTGTATTTTAAATTTGGCCAATGCTTGTTGAGAGACCATGCACAGGCTAGCTGCAGATACATGAAGTGCTCTAACAATCATGTGTACTTTCTCCCAATAGCTCTGTTTCTAGGGCAACTATCTGTAGTAACAAATTGTCTGTTCCTCTGCTGGCAGAGGAGGCAATTTGTTACTACTGTGGTAGTAGAAACAGAGCCACAGAACCCAGAAGAGTCTCCTGGAATAGAAAAGAGGCAAAGACTATGGAGGTCAGTGTGCTATGAGAAGAAAAATGTTGAAATTGGCTGTGCTAGACCATCAGTCTAACATCTTAGACTGATGTTAACTACAGTATCTCTTGTGCCCATAGAGTCTATGTTTTGTGACTGAACTGAGGAATATCTCTTTTTTTTTTTTTTTTTTTGAGGTGCTGTTATTGAACAACAAGAGTTCCCAAGAACCAAATATGTTAAACACCTTGTACAGTATCACAGTGCAAGGTGGCTCAGAATTACTCAGTCACTGTTTCTTAATACCTTCAGGCTCACAGTACCAACTCAGAAGTCTTTTCTCCTCTATCTTTCCTGCCTTCTCTCTGCGGCAGACTGCTGCAAATCCCAGTTGCTCATAAAATGTCATTATGTTAATACGGATAGCTTTGAGGTTTTCAACATGCAAAGGGGAGGGGGAAAGTTAGCATTCAACTGGAATCCCACAGTAATGTGGTTGGATTGCATTTTTGTGGTACTCCTTCTTGTTTATGCGGTAGACAAGTGAGAGCAAGAAGCAGCAGGGAGTATATGTAGCTGGTGTAAGGAGATTCCCAGCAGCCTTTATTCTCTGTGTGTTTGTGCTCTGCTACCTGTGGTGGAAATTGATTAGTGCCAATCCAGCCCTCTAGATAGTGAAGCTAATAGTCTAATATTTCTCTGTCTCACACATGCACCATGAATTAAGACTCTTGTCTTTGAAGCTGTGAAGGTAGCTTTGTTTACCTTTTCAGTGTCGAGGTGTGAAAAGAAAAAAAATTACCACTGGTTTGACAGGCTAACTCTTAGCCTTCTGTCCTCATGAGCAAAGTTGATACCTGAGTTTAGTGAAGTCACTGAATGTTTGGAGGTACAGAATAAAGATTCAACTCCCAAGAGAAAGATTTCAGATTCTGAAAAATTCATTGGGAGGAAATACAATAATCAACCAGGGTTGATTCAATTCCCTGTTCCTGTCTTAAAGTCATAGTTCACAGAGCAAAATCAAGAGAGATGTTCCATTGGGTGACATTTTCCTACAAGTTATGCCAAAGTCTACATCCCTATTAAGGGAATTTCTGATACACTTTATTGGGAGAGATAAAATATAGATGTTATTGTTCTGACAGACAAATAGTATTAGCGTCAACTTGTTCTTTTTGCCCTACAAAAGAAGCTGTCCTAGGACTTGGTGTTTATACTTTCACTGGAAATGTTCCTGCAATGTGTAATATTAAGACACTAAAATGAATATTTTCTCATGCCTGTGCAAACTCACGAGGTGCTACTTATCACGTAAAAAACAAAACTACCCACATATTAAGTGAAGTCAGAAGACACAAATAACTCCCTCCCCACAGTATATAATTAAATCACCATTTCAACACAGACTGGAGAGCTTCTGAAGTTCATATTTCTATCTGAAAAGAAATGCGCAGTCCTGCTGAGGGAGATTTTTCTTTGTGCTCTGTCAAAGAAAATGACTGGTCAGACAGTGGATGAGAAGAGGACCCTAGAGCATTTTAGCACATTATTTGTTTCAAATACAAGGTTATCTGTTATGGCTAGGCAGAGTAAAATTTCTGGAATCATTCTACCATTTGTCAAGGTGCTTAAAAAGACATACCCTTTTGAGCCGTGTGATACACAGGAAGCTTTCTTAGGGAAAATGGCAAGTGTATACCTGTGTCAGTATCAAGAATTGCTTGTTAAACTACCCTAATCTACTGCAAATCATGGAGAGATCTAACTGCTGCACTCAGTCTACTCTCTGTGCCCACCTCTGACCTAGATCAAATTCAACACTTTCCTATGGTTATGCATTGCAGAGGATGATCAGTAGTAATGGGCAAGCTATCTTTCAAGAATCCTATTGTTACTGTCTTGAATTGTTACCTATCTTCTCGTGGAAAAACCCTTAGGGCACAATCCTAACCAGGTCTACTCAGAAGTAAATCCTATTTTGTCCAATGGGACTTACACTCAGGAAAGTGTGGTTAGGATTGCAGCCTAAGTTACAAGGAACTCCAGGTTATTACAAACCCATTTTCCACAAACCAGATGTTATTCTGTGGGAAAATATATCTGTAAGTCACTCACATGGGATTTGCAACCACACATTCATTGCAATTTTGCACTTTCTTTGATGCAGAAGCTGTGCTAGCCCTCCTCCAGTGCAAGCTAGTCATCAGACATCCTGTGTCTGCATGTATCCCAACAGCACTTGCCAACCAGAAGGGGTAGGAACTTTCCCCAAGGTTTTGACCTAACTGATAGTTCCTTCTGCACGTTCTGTTAATCTGCATAGTGTTAAAGCAGTGGTTCCCAAACTGTGAGCCATGGCTCCCCAAAGAGCTGTGAAAACCAACCAGGGAGCTGCGGAATTCTCCTGAAAAACCCACCAAATTGAACACAGTCCCTCCTTCTCCCTGGGTATTGCTTCGCTGCTTTCCCCCTGTCCCTTAAAGGGGAAAGGGGTAGTAGTTCTCCGGCTGATGGGTCATGACCCACCAGTTTGAAACACTGTAGAATCTAAAGTCCTTCCCTCATACATTTTCATAGAACATATATTGGTGGAGACTTATTTTTTTTTACTAGCCTGCAGCTTGGGGTTTACTTTGAGCCAATCAGTTTTCTCGCAGTAGTTAAGACTCTGCGCAAATGTTTAAGGCTTAAGTTTATTATTTGTGTTAGCCATAGGCTATACAATAAAAACCAAGACAAAAACAATATCAGCAGCACAGAGGTTACTTCTAATATAACAAACCATGGTAAACAATACTCAGTAATAATCACAATGGCATTTGAGGACATTTAATTAAGTCTAATAAAATTTTGATGTGAAAAGCATTAAAGCAGTGTTTCATAAAACTGTGATCTATTAAAAGCTTACAGAAGGCAATCCTAGAAAACTTGAAGCTGTAACAAAGAATTTATTTCATTTCAGAGCAGGCAGCTTGTTTACATTTTTATGTCTAACCATCAAACATAACACCTAAAACTGCCTTTATGGTTGCCGAGAGGACTCTTGTAAAGTACCCCAACTGGTGTCAGGTGGGATGCAGATGAAAATCTTCATTTTCTCTGCAGTAAGGTAGCAACCATAATGACAGATTTTGAAATTTCCTGCCCCAAATTATGCATGTGGTTTGAACATTCAGAAGTGGTGTCAGGGATCTGGTACTGGGTTAAGAGCCTATACCCATCAAATGGTTCTCCTGGGTAAGCCGACTTCTGAACTTTCAATACTGGTGCCCAGTGAGCCATCAGGTTGGGCAGAAATGTCCTAGAAGGCCTAGTGTAGGGCTTTGCCGCGTGGCTCCATAAATCTGGTCCAACCACTGTGAACACTGCTGTGTTGGCTACCTGCCCCCCCCCCCCAGTAATGCTGAAGCATTCGTGAATGAATCTTGATTTTCGGGCTACCTTGTTGCACTTGAATGATCTTGGAACCGAGGAGACAGTACTTATATGACGTGGTTCTGCATAAAATCTGAAAGTACTAAAACTGATTCCAAAATTTTACATTTTTTAGGGGTAAAAAATGACTGCATGAAACCCTCACATATACTTACTGCACTGTACTTTCAACGTGTGAGCACACGTTCCCTTGAGAGGGTTAAATTTACAACTTGTGGTGAGATTCTAGCTTATTCCAACCTTTATGAGATAATCCAACACAGCTGTTGTCATTATATTGATCATTTGAATAGAGATGTGCTACATCAGACTATCCACAGAGCAAATATGTGCAGGCATATGTCATACTTTCACAGGTAACTATTGAGTTTGCCATGAATTACAGAACAACTGACTTGCCTTTCTTCTGAAGTCCTCATTAAGGCTGTAAAATTTCATTTGCTTCATAATACAAGAAAAAGATTGGCTTAACTTGGCTGAGATGTGAACCTGTACGGGAAAAAATTGACTAACACCATGTTTTATAGTTTTATTAATACTGTCATTTTGTGAAAGTCACAAACACGCTTTAATCTTAATTAAATCAAGGATACAGAATACTGCAGTTCAAATGGGTTAATTCAGTTTCTAGGCAGAATTTTTATACCTTATAATGTTTATTGCTGGTTTTAATGGCTGGTATTGATTTCTTAACAACAGTGGTTTGATTTCCAAAACGTGTGCAGGTGTTCTGGAGAGAGTTGTGTTTGTGTGAGTTTTTTTTAACAAAACAGCCCCACTGGATCAGGCCATAGGCCCATCTAGTCCAGCTTCCTGTATCTCACAGCGGCCCACCAAATGCCCCAGGGAACACACCAGATAACAAGAGACCTCATCCTGGTGCCCTCCCTTGCATCTGGCATTCTGACATAACCCATTTCTAAAATCAGGAGGTTGCGCATACACATCATGGCTTGTACCCCGTAATGGATTTTTCCTCTAGAAACTTGTCCAATCCCCTTTTAAAGGCGTCCAGGCCAGTCGCCATCACCACATCCTGTGGCAAGGAGTTCCACAGACCAACCACACGCTGAGTAAAGAAATATTTTCTCTTGTCTGTTCTAACTCTTCCAACACTCAGTTTTAGTGGATGTCCCCTGGTTCTGGTGTTATGTGAGAGTGAGAGTGAGAGAGAGAAACAGGCTTATTATGTCTTAATACAGTGTTTGTCAAATTGTGGTTGAGGACCCCAACTTGATTTCTGGTGAGTCCCGCATATCCACCAATAAAAGCATGGGTGATGGGAAGATCTGATAACTAATTGCCTCAAGCCTTGAGGCTATTCTAAAATCGAATAGCTGCTAATTGCCCTGCAAACAGCTGAGCTCCTGCAGTTTGCAAGCTTGTATAAATATAGGGAGAAAAATGTTTGAGCCTCTTTTCAGGTGTGTTTTTTCCAAGTACGTCAATGACAGGTAGTAGGGCAGGTGAAAGCTGAGTGATATAACTAATGAAAAGCCTTAAGGCAATTCATTAGGGCTGCCTCATTATGAGAAACAGACCAAGTTGTGTTTGTTGTTGTTTTTGCTTTTTTTGCAGACAAATAAATATTACTTGTAGAAAGAAATGATTTTTATCTATTTACATCATTTTTTTTTTAAAGTCTCATAAAGCTAGGTGAGTCCCAACAGAGTGTCATTTTAAAATGTGGGTCCAGGTGCTAAAAAGTGTGAGGACCACTATCTTAGTAGATAAATTATGTGGTGATAATTAAAAACAAACAAAAAATATTCCCAGCGTGCACTGAGTAAATGGAATACACCAGTGGTTCTCAGACTTTTTAGAGGCCCTAGAGCAGCGGTTCTCAAGAGCCACAGTAAGTGTGGGGGGGGGGTAGGGGGAAGACAGTGACACGATCCACTGGATCACATCACTTTAAAGGGGCACAGGGGCTTGCTGCCACTTACCAGAGCCTGTAGCAGCCTCCTGGGGGTGCAGGCAGCCACTGCACCATCCTCTGCAGGGCTCTCCATGCTGCAGAGACCCTCAAAATCATGATCATGACCATGTCCAGTTTGAGATGCCCCAGTTTTGAGAGCTGCTGCCTGATTTATAAATGCCAAGGGGTGTGGCTATAATGATGATTGGGCAGCAGTGCTTCCTCCCAAGTAGCTGCTTGTTTAACCCTCGATGCACATAGCCTAATCGGTCCTGTCAGTTTCATGACCCAACAAAAATTGGGTCATGACCCACTGGTGAGTCCCAGAAAAGCTGGAATATGCTGTCCATTTACTGAATGCATGTTGAGGAATTACTGTCCAGCATTATGCTATTTTACAAAATATTTTAATTTTCTTTAGATTGTTCTAGTTAAAATGGCCTGAACAAATGGCCTAAAATCTGTAAACCTCACTGTGCTAGTTTACCTGTAACAGTGATATTTTTTGAGAGGGGTGGGAGGGTGAGTGGGTGGTGTGTTTTGAACTCCCTTATGTTTACACAAACAGAATTTCAGCAAATAGTAAATTATATTAAGGATTGCATTGAAGAAGTCAACAGATCAATATTAGTGGAATAAAAACACACAACTTCAAGGAAAGCTTTTCCTTTTTCTTTTTTTTCCCCAGCATGTCTAGACTTTATTGTTTTGGGTGTGATGTGGCATACTTATAATGGCCTGGGAAATAATCCTCAAATGCTACTGCAACACAATCTCCTTTATTATTTTAAAAACCAGTATTGAAATATTACATAACTTTAAAAATGGATTTGTTTCTGTTGAAAGTAAATGTGGAGATGATGGAAAAAATGGAGAGTGTTTCAGATTGCTTTGTTAGCTCCTTTCTTCCCACCAGAAAGTTTGGAGTGATTGGATAAAACCTTAACAATGATAGTAAATGGAACTTACTCCTGGGTAAGAGTGAGCAGGATTGCAGTTTAGGATTGTTAAAAATTTTCCTGCTTGATGATGTCACTTCCATTCATGGCATCACTTCTGGCGAGTCCTGATAGATTCTTATTCTAAAAAGTGGGTCCCTGTGTTAAATGTGTGAGAACCACTACTTTAGAAAGTTCAGTACACCCTACAGGTTTTACATAGTTCTGTGCAATAACTCTTAGTAATTGTAATAGTGCTGAGAAAGCTATAGTCAATGTGATTGATTAATTCATTAGTATAGATTAAAAATACAAATTTTAATTTCAATTGGTGCTTCATCATAGGAACATACAAAGCGACCTTGTGCTGAGTCAGACTAGCTGTCCATCTCGCTCAGTGTTAGATGTTCCATTCTAGGGTTTCAGACTGACTTTTTTTCTCTGACCTATCTGAAATGCAGAGGGTTGAACTTGGGAGCTTCTGCATCCAAGGCATTACTCTACTGCTGAGCTACAACCCTTTCCTAACAGATATTCCACACATGCTGGTAATGGATGCAAACCCTATAGCTTGGCTGTGTTTAGTGGTGAGTAGTGCTAGAACTGGGCTGTTTGAGCTGTGGCTCAAAGCTGTGCACTGGGTCTTCCATGGCACGCTACTCACCCCTTGTGGCACAATGAACTCTACCACTGTCACCAGCACTGAGGTTTCAAAGGTGGCCCAGTCAGTTGGGCCCTCAGCTGGTGACCAACCCCGTCCCAGCCCCAGGTGATGAGTGTTATAAATTCAAAATGTAGTTTGTGGAGAAATTGTAATTTTTTTTTTTACTTAGCCAACTTACAATGCAATGCAATCTTTTACATATTTGCCTAGAAGTAAATCTCACTTTGTTCAGTAGGGCTAATCAAACAAAGCATTACAGCCTTGTTTAAAAGTCAGAATTAATCAAGTGAAAAGTTTTAGTTTAACTATATGTTTAAATCCGTCCAGTCTAGGATGCAGGCAAGAGTCCACTAAATCTAAGGGGCAATGGACAAAGACAGGTTAGGCTAGAGCTGAATTATCTTGGTTAGCCCCAAGCACATAATGTATAGGACTCAGCTGAGCCCTTATATACTCGCTGGGTCTGATGCCCCTCAAGGCTCTAACCTCTTTCTGTGAAATGTTGTGTCTTAAAGGGATAGACCTCTAGGATTGACCATAGCTTTCCTCCACTACCTGTGAACTCCTTCATGATAGATGGTGAGCAGACACTTGATGGGTGTGAGGCCCCAATGCAGAGAGGGCCAGCCCTTCAGGGTATCAGACTTGGGGAAAGGGCAGCCCCTCAGAGATCAAGGGGCTCCTTACTGACAGGATCAATCTCTTTTGGGGCCCAGGTCTTGTGCTTCTGCAGCTACTGCTGTGGGTTAGCTCTTCTTTCTCTTTGTCGGAGTCATGATTGCCTCCTGAGGTCAGAGTCCTGACATAAAATGTGGTGATGTCATCTAGGAACGCCTCTCTACCAGATACATCCACCCATCTAAATGGAATTCTGGATGAAGAAAAATAGTGCACATTGATTTGAACATGAGCTATATATGTGAATGAGAATTACTTTGAATGTTACCACCAACATTCCCATGTTGCATGATATTTTCAATATCATCCCATTGCCTGAAATACACAAGTACTGTAAGTAAAACATATAATAGAAAAGGCCAAATGCCTAGTATGAATTTCTTGCATAGGTAGAAACTTGGTGAATACAATATACCTATTTAATACATATCTTTAGCACCACTTCTCTCTATTTTGTTTCTACAAATCAAAATCATTAGTATTATCAATTGCTAGCTATGGAGCCCAGACTGTCTAGTTATTTCTTTACTATTTGGGGTTATCGGTGTGAAATTAGTTGTCTGGTTATGTTCCATGTTGTGTCTAATAATTGTGGTGGTAGGGGGTGGCAGGAGCCCCACAATATTGAATTCTGGTTGTGGGCAATGTCACAAGTTTCCCATTACCAAGTTAGTTAGTTGTATTTCAAAAATATAGCTGCTTATTCCTTATAAATAAGCTATTTCAAATACTTACTGCTTGCCATTATACTGTAGATGGTATTTTCACATGTCTCCCAAATAAATATAATAAGATGGCAGTATAAAAAAAAGTGTGCTTCAGAAGGAGGTAAGGAAATCATGCAGCTTAAGAGGAGATGGACTGAAAGGAAAAGAGAAATCCTCTTAGCTTAGCTTTGAAGCATTCATGTGGTCTGGGCCTTATGAAGATGAATTGCTAGAACTTTTGCTACAAATGAAATAAATTTATGAATTTACCAGTGGAATAATCCCTGGATTTTTTTTTGTTAAAGGATAGGCAATTAAGTGTTAATTCATATCACAGTGATGAGAATCATCAGAAGGTAATAGGAATTGGTACCATGTCTTGTACTCAGCACTTTAGTCATGTAAATTACTCTCTTACCTCCCCTAAATCCAAATCATAGTTTGATGGAATAAAAAACATTTTGCAAATCATAACATATGCTCAGAAATCGTGTTTTAAGAGACAAATACATCAATGAAACGTTTGAGAAGGAGTACTAAGGAGAAAAAGATGATTTTAAATATTATGCTTCCTTACTATGCCTTCTGTGCCGATGCTCTGAATAAAATGTGCAATTACTATGCATCGTATAAACTACATTTTTCCCAGGGCACTGTGCTGTGAACTAAAGGATACTCTCTGATGTGAAATGGAAAAGCATCTTTCTTCAGTGTAATGCAACTTAGCAACATGCGATAAAGAAAGTAAAATATTTCTTCTCCATTTAATTTCATGAATACAGCCTGGCAAATAACAAGTCAGGGTGGCCACCCTTGCTATTTTTCTGTGGACCACCCTCCATAAGAAGAGCTCCACTGGATCAGGCCAAAGGCCATCTAGTCCAGCTTCCTGTTTGTCACAGTGGCCCACCAAATACTTCAGGGAACACACAAGACAACAGACACAACCTGTGTCCTGGTGCCCTCCCCTGCATCCGGCAATCAGAGGCAGCCTGCCTCTAAAATCCAAGAACTTGCACATACCTACTATGACTTGTAACCCATGATGAACTTTTCCTCCAGAAATTTGTCCAATCCCTCTTAAAGGCATCTAGGCAAGATGCCATTACTATTTCCTGTGGCAAGGAGTTCCACAGACTAATTACACTCTGGGTAAAGAAATATGTTCTTTTGTCTATCCTAACTCTCTCCCAAACACGTAGACTTTCCTCATAAGGGCCCCAGCCCAGTAATCATTTTGGTTGGTCTCTTCTGCACCTTTCTCATTTCCACTATATCCTTTTTAAGATGTGGTGACCAGAACTGGACACAATTCTCCAAGTGTGGCTTTACTATTGATTTGTACAATGGCATTATAATATTAGCTTCTCAATACCTTTCTATTATCTTTATAATACCTTCTTCTCAATACCTTTTTCTAATGATCCCAAGCATAGAATTAGCCTTCTTTACTGCCGCCGCACATTGGGTCGACACTTTCATTGACCTGTCCACCACCACCCCAAGATTTCTCTCCTGATCTGTCACAGACAGCTCAGAACCCTTTAGCCTATATGTGAAGTTTTGGTTTTTTGCCCCAATGTGTATTACTTTACATTTATTTACATTGAAACGAATCTGCCATTTTGCTGCCTAGTCTCCCATTTAGAGAGGTCCTACTGGAGCTCTTCACAATCTCTTTTGGTCTTCACCACTCAGAAAAGTTTTGTGTCATCTGCAAAGTTGGCCACTTCACTGCTTAGCCCTGTCTCCAGGTCGTTTATGAGCAGGTTGAAAAGCACTGGTCCCAGGACAGATCCTTGGGGCACTCTGCTTTTCACCTCTCCATTGTGAAAACTGCCCATTGACACCCACTCTCTTCCTCACAACTCCATTGTGTTTTGGTCATAAAAGCCAGACAAGGTGGGATCTGTGTCACGGCTCTTAGCACTGTCCTGCATTTCCATGCTGCAATTCGAGGTAGCTTTTCTGCCATTGCATCCCCACTCCTGTCTTGCATGGGCCCAGGAACCCAGGCAAGGCTGCATCTGATCATTGTACTTGTCTTCCTGTAACAATATGAGATGGATACTGGCTGATTTTACTCCTTGTCTGGATCCAGCAGTTCAAGCAAGGTAGATCAATAATCTATGCTCTATCTGTTCACTGGCAGCAAGAAGGCAAGCATGTGGCTTGATTCCCAACACTGCTCTCTTTCGACCTAAGAATCGTGGGGAGCCTTGCTGTAATTTCATGTGTGCCCAGCTCCTTTCCTCTGTAGTAACTAAGTTGAGTTTAAGGCAGAAGGAACCAAAGAATCATGTGCCCAGCCTAATAGGCCTGCAGCCAGTCCGATATCTTAATTGTAGCTGGTGTCGGTGCTCAGCGAGCTGAACGTACAGATCTGCTTCTAGAGCAAAACCTATTTTGCTGCTGTTGCTTTTGTCCCAGCATGGATATAAATAGTTTTCTTTCAGAAAATGTGACAGAAATGCAGCTTCTTTTGGATTAGTGAAAAATCTTCTCATAATATCAGCAATAACTATGCACACTAATATTTTTTGTTTCACACAATCTTACCCAAAAATCTTTTTGGGTTCTGTGTCTGGAACCTTTTCCCAGTATGGCCATCCTGTGCACATTTCTGGAGCCTTTTAGTTGCAGCGGTTAAAATCTCTCTTTTAGTCAGACAGGATGTCCTAGAAGAAGAATATAGGGTGTGGTACTATGAATATAGGGTACTATGAACAATATAATATTGTTCATAGTACATGAATACTTTTAGAATACTTTTAGAATGTGATATGTGAGTTTGTTTTAATCACTGGTGGTTGAATTGTTAGCTCCTTTGAATTGTAAGGAAGTAAGGATACAATTCTCTAGTTTCTAACCCAGTGATTTTCAACCTTTTTCATCTCACAGCACACTGGCCAGGCACTAAAATGCTCAAGCACACCAACAGTTTTTTTAACAATTGACAAGGCACACTGTGCTACCAATGGGGTGGGAGGCTCACATCCCAAAGCGTCCTACCAATAAATGACCCTCTCTCAAATTCCTGTAGCATACCTGGGGACCATTCCCGGCACACCAATGTGCCATGGCACAGTGGTTGAAAATAGCTGTTCTAACTGTTTGCAACATCTCTCTATCTCATGGTCAGGAAATACTAGGTTTTTTAGATACCTGCAGATTTTGGAAGTCTTGTTACAAGACATCTCCTCTGACTTGTTTATACCCTTGAAATTTATCCTCTCTTAAGTAGATGCTATTTGTTGGACAAGTGCTCTGTTTTAATTAAAACACTTGACTCCACTTTAAACATGTGATATTCAACCCCTCCAGTGCTTTGCCTACCTTTTCTGAAAAATATAATCTTCTCTGGTTCTGTGTTCTGGGGCCTGTGCACTGTGTTTCTACACTGGAGCTCATTTTATTTTTAATGTCTATTTTTATGAAAACAGGCATTTTTACAGCCAATTGCGTGTTCTGAGGAAAACATCTCTCTCAACAAGCCATAGTTTATTAGAAGCTAATCTCTAACCTGGTTTCATAAAGGGATTGAAAGCAGTTCAACATAACAAGATTTGCATTTTGTTCTTTTATTGTTCCTCCCAAAATATACCAGCTATTGTGTTGAGCAAATAAAATGAGTTTCTGCTGAAGAGGCTTTAAAAGTGAAATAAACAACCTGATACATGCCTCATTAAAAATACAGTGCAAAAAAACCTATATTTTGTAGCTATGATACAAAAGACAATGTGGGGAAAGGACTGTAGGTAAAGTCAATCAACTCATACATTTTTGGCATTCATATTCTTCTGCATGTGAATCATCCTGATATTCTCGCATAATTTGAAGCATAGCATTCAACAAGATTGAAAAGGAATTGTTCTGACCAACTTTCCCTTTTAAAACTTTAAAAATTTTTCCTTTTAAACCTTGAATTACTCCTGAGAGCTTCTAATGAGTATATAGGGGCAGCATGACCTGGAATGCCACCTTATTCTATTTTGGGTCCGCCACCTCTGTGCAACAGTTAATGTCCTAAACCCTTGCCATGTTCCTCACGCATTGTTGTCAGACCTATAAGTGCAGGACTTCCAGTTTTATTTACAGGGACAGTCTGAACTATCACACTTTCCCTATATATAAGAACATAAGAAGAACCTTGCTGGATCAGGCCCAGGACCCACCTTGTCCAGCTTCCTATATCTCACAGCGGCCTACCAAATACCTCAGGGAGCACACAAGACCCCAAGATACTTGCATCTCACTGCCACTCCCCTGCATCTGGCATTCTATTTTACCCTTGCACCCCCCAATGAAGGTACCAGACTGCACTTGGATTTAACTTGGGCTACTTTATTTAAACACAAGGGACCCATTTTCAACTCATGAAACCTACAGAACACATCTTCCCTCCCTTGCCTGTCTGGAATAGGTGAAAAAACTGTAATTCACAGCCAGTTCAGATAACAGAAAAAAATTCTAATCTGCCCTCATGATGAGCTACCAGCTAATCTCAGACTGTGCATACCCATCATGGCTTGTAACCCGTGATGGACTTTTCCTCCGGAAATCTGTCCAATCCTTTTTAAAGGCATTAGGCCAGACACCATCACCACATCCTGCAGCAAGGAGTTCCACAGACTAATTAAATGCTGGGTAAAGAAATATTTTCTTCTGTCCGTTCTAACTCTCCCTACACTCAATTTTAGTGGATGTCCCTGGTTCTGGTGATTACTTTTTGCCCAAGTGAGTGGGAGTACATCATTGTGGCTTTGCATTACTGGCAGGTTGGACAGAGGTGATGGCAGCAGATTCTGGATGAAAGGCATTCCAAATACACCACCCCCTCAAGACCCCTCACAATTTGCTGCTAACGGAACGCATATCAGGTGACTTAGAGGATGGGCCAGCAGTGGAAACACATGCATCTCTCTCAGGCAGCATAGTGCCATACAGTTTACAGACTCTCTCAGGGAGAAACATTATTTCCCTCAGGGAGAAATATTATTTCCTCCCCATGGGAGGAAACAGAGAGATTCTGGCAAGCTTTACTTAATGGAACTGGGTGCCATCATTATTTAAGTAGCAGGTTGCAACAGCACAAACGTCCTAGCAACCCAAAGCCTGTTAAACTTCTTAGCGCTTACTGCATTATTTTCAAGACCTTAATAGCCGTATGAGTGCTTCTCTTAGAGCTGCCAAGCAAGTAACAACCATAGATTTGTAAAATATAAATGCAGAAACATTACAAGTGTTTAAAATTCCACCAATGAACTACATACTTGGGCAAAAAGTATACCCGTTGGGCAAAAAGGCGGGATACAAATTAATAATAATAATAGTAATAGTAATAGTAATAATAATAATAATAATAATAATAATATTCCCCATACCTCCACAACAAAATTTTGCTTCAGTAACCAGAAGTCTTAACATGGTTTTGCAAAGAGCCCTTCACTGAGGATCTTTTCTGTCCCCAGTCTGTTCTGAATTCCTAATATTTTTATGGATATTTATTGTCATGTACCTTCTTCCTGATCACTTTGTTCCTAGTACTCTGTGTCCTTCATGCAAACTGAGTGTGACTTTAGATTTTACTCTTAGTCAACCTTCTTAAAGCAGAGATATTGTCACTTCTGTTTGTAATGTGGAAACTCAGGTAGCCCAATTTGTGTTGACAGCTAGGCCTGAATCTTACAAGCCAGGTGCTTCAAGTATTTTCAGATAAGTGTTGACTGAGCATGTTTGGCTACATGCACATGCCCTTTATGGACTTTACAGATTCATGTTTTACTTAAAGTTTAGCACAATGTGGGATTTAAAGCTGCTAGCTACACCAGCCAGATGTCACCATTTTTTTCTACCTGTAACTTATTGATTATCCTGGTATTATCATACCAGGAAGTTGACCTATCATATACTATTATTTTTTCTTTCCAGTTTAGTGTTGCCGGCAGATAGATCCTGCAGGGTTTCTCTGCGAACTCCGGTACTAAATAAAATTGCTACTTAGGCATAATGAGAAGAAGACCAGGAAGAGACAAAAAACTAATACTAGCATACTTGTAACAGTTCATGGCCACTGTTGTTTCCCTTGGGAGTTTTCCCATATTAGTTAGCTCTTGCGGTCTTAATTCGAGTGCCTCTTCTTCTGAAGTTGGGTGGGTGGTAACACGAAGAGGGTGCTTTTGGCTAAGCATAAGCATGCTGCTTACTGAGTGCACTCCCAACAAAAGTTCACTTGGCTTGGACTCTTGTGTCTTTTTAGTACCAGGTGAAGGCACTTGTGTTGTTTACCCGGGCTTCTTGAAACACTGGAAAGTTTTTAGCTAAGTCCATGGACCACATGTGTGTTGCCCAGTTTTTGCTGCTATTATTATTCCTGTTTGATGGTTTTATAGTTTCTTGTCTGAGTTATTTTGTCATGATGGGAGTATTGTTATTGTGAAGGTGTGGAATGTAAGCAATACAAAATATGTATGACAATACGCTATAGTCATGTTATGCCTGCCCATCCTCTTGTTAGGCTGGTCGTAGACAATAATAACCTGATATGTAATTTCATGCACAGAATCTGCTGTTAAGAGATAGTATCTTGAGAGTTTGGAATCTCCCTCCAGCTTTTGGAATGAGTTACCCATTAGAAGATGAAGGAAGTGACGACCCTACTCCTGAGGAGAAACAGGCAGGAAAACAAAGCAAACCTTTAGGCTTTCTGGTGGGACCTAGTCACTTCTTTTTACATTTGCCTTCCGGCTTTAGGGCTTTTATTATGAGATAATTTGATGATTTTTAGTAGGTTGTTTTTTAACATTTGCTGCTTGTTTTTATCTTACTCTGGGCTTTTATGAGTTTTTTAGGTCTTTTATTGTATTTTAACATTTATATATGTTTGTTTTTGATGTTTTTGGAAGTCTCTTTGATTGCTGGGCAGGGAGAGAAAGGGGATTTAAATTAATAAATAATTTATAAATAAATAAAGTGGACTGTAAATAAATAAATAAAAATAAACCTCAGTTTTAAACTGTGAGAGGTGAGAGTTTCTACTGAGATTACCTAAAAGTGAGTTGCTGTCTTGGAGAAGCTGCACAAGTTATTCTTTGGGAAATCAATTCAGGCCATGCTTGGAGGCAACCCCAGCCAATCCTCTGCTTCCATCAGTACACATTCTTCCCCCCCCCCCATGCCAGTGCACTCTTTATCAACCTTGTCTTCTTCAGGAATACCTTTTTTCTAAAATGACTAGCAGGAAGGATTATCTTCTCCACCCAGTCATTTTACAAGAAGCAGCTGGGGGTGATCTTCTGAGAGCACTTGGGAAGACTATAGCAACAGTAAAACTGGAGAATGAGGTGGTAAGCTGTCTTCTCCCTTTTCTCTCACATGCCCCAAGGGCAATGTTGAGATAAGGATGGAGCAGCTGGGTAGAGTTGCCACATGGGCTTGAGGCACAGAACATCTTCCACCAGCTTGTCACTTTCCCCAACCCACTGCCTGGATTCAGCTGGCATCATGGCTGGGCTACACCTGCTGATTATTACATTTTTATTCCTCCAATGAGCTCAGGGTGGTGTACATGATTCCTTCCCTCTTTGCATCCTCACAATAACCCTGTGAGTTAGGTTAGCCTGAGAGATAGTGCAAAAACCCAGGATGCTTTGTGGCTGAGTGGGGATTTGAACCTGGATCCTCCAGGTCTAAGGCCAACACCACAACTGCTATACCTTCCTTGCTTTCAGGTTTAATGTTAATGTTATCATTAATAATAGGTTATTTTAGGAGATAATGGTATGTGGTAATAGGTGATAATAGGTTATAATAGGAGATAATGGTATGTGCTTTCATAATGCTTCACTTAAGCCTAGAACCAATTTTCACAGTGCCTCTTTGATGCCGCTTTCTTTAGGTCCTTTAAATCCCTCTTCAAAACCTACTTTTCTTATGAAGCCTTTGGTCCAATCTTATAGTCTCTATATTATACTGTAACTAAGCCCAGGTGAATGTATGTGATGAATAATTGCATATTCTTCCCCAGACTTTCCTTGCATCTACTTCCATCACCTTCTTCTGTTATCTCCTTTTTGTGTATTCTTTTTAGATTGTGAGCCTTTGAGACAAGGACCTTGTTCTCCCATTATATGTAAAGTTCCATGTATGTGGCTGGTGTGTATAAAGAATATATTTGAAAACACAGCAAAATACATTGTTTCTCAATTGTGCTCTTATCCAGAGAAAATGAAAGACTAGTCCTTGGATCTGAGTGCACAGAACTGGGAAAATGTAGATGTGTTAGTAGAAGCTCTTCAAATGGTCCTTGTCCATTCACACATGTCAGTGCTCTAAATGGAAAAACTCTTATGAATGGTGATGTTGAGGTTTGAAGAGAGAACAATGTGTGTTGACTCAGAATCCCAAACAGTCTATACAGACGTTGTTTTGTCAAGGTTTTTCATCTGACCAGTGAGATGATATTAGTAAAATTTTCTGTCAATGCAATCTATGTAGCTATAAAATTCATCTTCTATTTATTTCATAATTATGCACTCAAGAACCATGAAGAAGAGCCTGTTTTTGGAAAAAAAATTCAGTTATTTGGATAACTAATGATGTACTGAATACAATTTATGTACTCTCACTTTTTTGCGAAGTGCCAGAACACATTAAGATCCCAGTAAAATGTGCTTCCAAGCTGTGATAGCAGCAGAGTAAAAAAAAAACCTCAGGTTTCTGCTATCTGGTAGGACCAAATCTGTATATGTGTGGAGTAGAGCACAGAAAGAAGAGGCGGTGGGGCAATTATGGTCATTTGGCTCACGGTCCATTTCCTACTGTGCCATCTGCTGGCCTACTCCCCTCCCCCACATGCACCCTCTTTTGGGTTCTGGATGGGCCAGTAGTAGGTCTGTTCCTGGGTCCATTTAAAGGTAGCTTCTATGTGCAGGGGGTGGGGGGAGAAGAACATAGATGGAAGAGCAACCTATGGGTGATTTGTTTTCTGGAACACTTTAATTCAACAACACACAATTATTCAAATGCCCCTTGAGCCTTTCTATCTAAAGCAACCCCGATCCATGCAAGACTTTGTACAAAACCTTGGAGTTTGCAAATAAGGTGCTAAATCCTTCCACAAACATTCCAGCTTAAATCTGGGTGCCAGGGAGTTAAAAGGAAGTTGGGTGCGCTGGTTGTTAAACATGTTCTTTTAACAAACTCTTATTTTCTTGCTTATAATGTGAAATATAAACAGGTACATCCAAATTCTGGTCTGAAACATTTATTGTCTGGAAATGCACTTCTTTAAAAAGTTTTTTAAAAATTGTCCTATGGAGTTGCCTGAAAGTTTCAATGAAATGAATAAAGTATGGAATAGAATGACAGCTGTTGCAGTATTTCAAACAGCATATGACAGCAACTGTTACCCTGCACATGCCCAATCTTGTCTGATCTTGGAAGCTAAGCAGGGTCAGGCCTGGTTAGTACTTGGATGGGAGACCGCCTGGGAATACTGGGTGCTGTAGGCTTATACCATAGTCTTTTGAGACTGAAGGTTGCCAACCAACCATGTATTTTGAACCATGAAAGGCTTCACTGTCATTGTTGCAATTGCTTGTTAGCAGTGAGATATACCGTGAATTAGATTGTTCAAGATAAAGCTCTATTAATTCATATTGGATGATATTCATCTTTCTCCCTCCATTTCATCTAACTGAGTCTTTGGGAAAGAGCAGGATTTAAATACAAATATGTCAGCCATGATCTAAAGACCTGCTTTAAAGACCCAAAGGAGTTGGCCCCACCTGGTGGGATTTCTCACTTTTTCCCTCTCATTGAACAGCAGGCACCCCAGCCCATATTCCCATGTCACAAAGGGCTTTAGAAATTCCCTTTAGTTTCAAAAAAAGCTTTCCCATGAGGTCTGGTAGGCTGCTGTTCATGAAACAAAAAAAAGTTCAATGCCCACTTAATCCTATAGAACCAGCTATGTGGTTCTTTGAATCCCAGTCCTTATTATTATTATTATTATTATTAAAACATCTTATCTGAGGGGTTTGTATTGTCATCCATGGTTTTGAAATGGTCCAAGTATTGAGTGTCTGTGCATTCATTTCACCTTATGCTTTTCATCACCTTTATCAACAATAAATCGGATTTATTCATGCAAAGCGTGGGAGGTGGCATGCTATACAAAAATACCGCTGCCTATCATATTGCAATATGCAATTTGCACCTTGTGGCGAAGTAATATATAGGGTAGTTGAAGAAAGCTGTGTTTGGCTGCGAATATGAACTTTGCTTTTTCTTTTTTTATTCTAGCCTCTGACAAATTAGCTGAAAAGCACCACTGAGAGTGTAATACCTCTTGTTCAGTCAGGCATTGCTAATGAGAGATAAATGGGAATATCATCACTGTCATGTCTCATTGTCCATCTGTCTCTTTCTCTAGGAGGTGATTTCCTTTCCTTTTTAAGAAAGAAGAAGGATGAGCTAAAAACCAAGCAGCTAGTGAAGTTTTCATTAGATGTTGCTGCAGGGATGGCATATCTCGAATCCAAAAACTGTATACACAGGTGAGATCAAGGCTCGTTTGATTGAATACCTAGAGCAGTTGGTTGAATATATAAATTGTAATATAAATGGATGGTTGAAAAGAAAAGCAGAATATATATGTTTCCAAAATGGTATTTCTCTTAACGTATCTGTCATTCTGCTTTGTTCAGTTGTATAAACCTGCATGACATAGTACCAATCCATAATTTGTGCAAATGATAGTTAAGAAACCTGACCAAGATTTGAGTTTTCAGATGTACAACTGGCAAACCATGGTTTTTTGCTGCTAGCCTATATCTTCTCAGCATTCGCTTCATAAGTTCAGTCCTGTCACAGTTCAGTCCTGTCACCATGGCACACACCTTTTGGAGGCTGAGGAATAACTACAAGCTTTGGTTTGTCAGTTCAGATGCTGAGCTAAACTGTACCTAGTGGGGAATTCATGTGAAACTATTTTTTTGAATTCTAGTTTGCCAATTCATAAACTATAGGTTGTCCAGTTCTTAACCACGGTTTAGCATGCTGTCTGAACTCAACCTGTAATTTGTATATTTAATTGCCAGTTGGTTATGGAGAAGAAATTCGCATTGAACCACACACTAGGCATATCATAAGAACAGCCCCACTGGATCAGGCCATAGGCCCATCTAGTCCAACTTCCTGTATCTCACAGCGGCCCACCAAATGCCCCAGGGAGCATACCAGATAACAGGAGACCTGCATCCTGGTGCCTCCCTTGCATCTGGCATTCTGACATAGCCCATTTCTAAAATCAGGAGGTTGCACATACACATCATGGCTTGTAACCCATATCATTAAAAGGATGATTAGGGATTGTAGATTAATTAATTTAATTAATTAAATTGGTTTCAGTTTCAGGATCAATTTCAGTTGAGGCATAACTGGAAGAGATATTGTGATTTTGTGCTTCTCTTAAGACGCATAAGTCCCACATCAGAATATGGTCAATAATTTTACTCATGCCAGCTTTCCTGTAGAGTGGCTATGTCTGTTTAATTATTATTAGTTGTTTTTTAAAATTCCTATCTTACCACAGTGTTCTGGAATAATTGAATTTTTGCAAAACTAAACATTTCCCTTTATTTGATATTTGGCATAAATTCAAGAATTTAGAAAGAGCACCATTGCTTTTATGGAATAGGGAAGGATGGGGAAGCCTTTTTTTGTTTGGGTTTTTTCTTTTTCTTCTTTTGTTTCTTCTTTTGTTACCTTTACCAATATTTCAAGCCAGTTCTCAGTCTATAAAAGCTTGTTTGCTTCAGGCGTCTAAGGGAGTGGTTATTTATATGCCTGCATGCATGATATCCTTGCAGTTTTGCTCAACTGTCAAGGTTCTGTATTCTAAAGTTTAGTATTGCTGGATGTTATGAAAAAGAAAAAAAAATACAGCCAAGAGCTGTTTCACACTGCTATTTTTTCCATGCACTTATGTATGCTGATACACAGTGTTGTGAAGAATAATTAATTTGAAAGAGGCTGCAGAAGCAATAAGCCAGTAACCATATCTGCAGTTTTGGGAGGTGGGTGAAATGCAGCCATAATAGCATCTGAAGCTGCAATCGCTCTCAAACTTTTTAGCATTGGGATCAACCTCCAAAAAAGTTTCACTTTACCAGCCATGCTATTCTCTATAGCTATAATGGTGATTGGACAGCAGCACTCCCCCAGTAGCAGGTTCTTTAACCCTTAATTTCCATAGCCCAGTGGTATTCAAACTGGGGTGCTGCGAGAAGCGGAGTGCGATTCACAGGAGTGCGATTGCCCCACTCTCCTGGGCTTTTGCGAAGGCAGAGCAGATCGCTTCACTCTCCCTTTCCCTGACCAGGGGCGCCCTACAGGAGCTTGCGCAGGGCGCCCTGTACACAGGGCTGGCTGCTGCAGGGACTGGTGAGTGCATCCCAGTCCCTGCAGCCCCCTGAGTGATGCAATCCTGGGGATCGCGTCGCTGCCTTCTCCCTGCCCCTGCTGCCTGCCCCCCCCCCTGCAAAGACTTACTGTGGGTTCAAACTCCCGGAGAGTTTGAAAACTGCCGTCATAGCCTAATCTATCAGTTTCATGAACGACCTAAAATTGGATTGTGAGCTAATGGTGGGTCATGAATTCTCCATTTGAAAACAACTGGTCTAGGGCAGTGGCGGGCAAACCTTTTGGCAGGAGGACCACATCATCTCTTTGGTACTTTGTCAGGGGCCAGGGAAAAAAAGAATTAATTTACATTTCAAATTTGAATAAATTTACATAAATTCACTTAGAGTGTACTTATATGAATGAATGAATTTTACTGAGCTTATTTATAATACACATGGGAATTACAATATAGGCATGTAGAACCACATGAGAACTATGACCTGTTTGCCACGTACCTTTTGCGCAGTGAAAACATACAGACCAAACCAGAAAGACATGAGACTATGAAAGGCCTTACTCTAATGCAGCCTGCAGCTCACGTCTGGCAGTCACAACTGGCAGTCATGGACCAGCGCAGACTCCCTCTGACGGGCCACAGGCTCATTTGAGACTGGGGGTTCCCTGAGGGCTGGATTGGCAGACCCTGAGGGCTGCAAATGGCCCCCGGGCTGGGGTTTGCCCATCCCTGGTCTAGGGGATAGTTCATAGCTCAGTGGTAGAGCATCTCTCTGATTCACATACAGATGGTTCCAGATTCAATAACCAACATCTCCAGGTAAGACAGAACAATTCTTGTGTCAAAACTTGGGGAGCTGCTGCCATCCCATGTCTTCTATACCGAGCTAGGGAGATCAACAGTCTGACTTGGTATAAAGCAGCAGCTTATGTTCTTTTGCTGCTGCAGGTACCCAGACAGTGTAGCTAGTGCTCTTCTCACCTGGGAGTTGTGTTCAGTTCTGAGCACAATATTTCAAGATGCATATTTACATTTTGGAATGAATTCAGATAATATACGTATTTATTCATTTTTTTAAAAGAAAATCTAAAACTATAGAAGGCATACATTTAGGCCACCAACAGACTTTCAAAGCTGTTTGCGTTCTCTGATTAAACGTATCGGATTTCAGTGTAAAAGACCAAGTTGGAATTAGTACTTCCCCAATTATAATCTCATCACTGCCATGAACTAAGGCAAGCCACTCCCTCACAGCCTCAGCCCTCCAATTGCAGTATGGGGCTAAGGATTCCACTCAGGTAATACTCTTGAAGCGCTTTGCATAGTCAGAAAGCACTGAGCAAATGATGGTGGTGGTTGTTAAATACACGTGGCTGTTAAAATATGTGGCTGTATAATGGAGGAGTTCAGAGTATGTGGACGTTGGTCAGGAAACTGATGTTTGGGCTGCTTCTGTTCTCCAAAGATAGGATGCCTCTGGGTTCTCCTTCCGCTTTTTCTAAATGCACATCCCAAACCACAGACAATCCCAAGACATAACTGAAGTTGAACCAGAATACAAACAGAGCTTATGGAGCTTGGAATTTACGTTTGAATTGTTAGTTGCCAAACTGTTCTGTGCTTTGAAGCACATCTAAAGGGCTCTTTTCTTAGGGATGCGTCATCCACTGAGGGTCATAGATGGGTAAATATTACCATATTTCATTTCATTTTCATGTTATTTCACACGCCGGGGTATTATGGGGCTTTCCATTCTTGGGAAGAGAACTGTGCTTATGATAACTTGCCAAACCTGATTGATTTTTAACATCCGGTTGTGCAGAACTTTAGAGAAGAAACATTAGTGTTAACTGCTCAATAAGCTAAACATTTTACTTTCTTACTCCTTCCTACTCCTCTCCACTTCAACTCTTGCTCTCTGCTTACTTATATAAATATGTGATTTTTTTTTTTTTCTTAATACACTTCCAGCAGTACTTAGTTCCCCACCATTGAAGGCGTTGAGGGAGCAGAATAGCATCTGATCATTAGTGAGCAATTTGAATCCTCCAGGGTGAAATATTTTTCTTCCTTCTCTTTCCTTCTCCCTTGAATACAGGGCATCATTTCTTCTATAAATCACATGAACAGGCAGATATGCCATTATCATATCTACCATTTGAGTCATTAAAAAAAAACAGCTTCCACTGCTAAAAGCCATAATGCAGATCCATAGCTAAATAAAAACATGTTTGCTGCATAAATATATACCTTATGAAAGTTTTGCTCTACCTCATGCATTATGTAGTAATGTGAATAATTAAATATTATATTTTCCAAAATAAGTGTATTAAAATAAAACGATGACATCAGATACTTTTCCTAACTATTCCCATACTGTTGGTCGTTAATGTTCAGTCATTAGCTGATTAAAGCCACTGCACTAAAAATTCTAATGTATTATAGCAACAATTTTTTAAAAAGGAAAATTTTATAACACATATGTGTTCGATTTGTGTTTGATTTGGGGGGATTTTTCCCTCAACTAGTCCTGGCTCCAGCCACTTAGTTCTCATGCTTGATATTGCATGGGGCTATTCTAGATATTTGTAGTCTGATCAGTTTCAACAATAAAACCTAGTCAAACCCCTTAATAGAATTGTCACATGACGCAGTATTCTTGGAATTGCTGCCCAACATATCTGTGTATACTTGTGCATGGTCCTGGGAACACAATGAGAGAGTATGTGAAACAGCCACACTCATGGGTTTGAAAGTGCCTGTTGCCAGAAGGGTATCGCACAGACTTTTGTGTAAAAGACGCTCCTTGGGAACTGAAGCAACTGCGCCCTGGCTTGGATAAGCATCCCTGGAGCCAGGATGTTGGTTCTGGATTTGGGCTTAGACCTGGAAGATCAGGTACAAATCCATGTGCCTTCCTAGGTGACTTTGGGCCAGTCACTATCTCTCATCCTCACCTACCTCACAGGGTTGTTGTAAGGACAAAAGGAGGGAAGGAACCATATACACCACCTTGAGCACCTTGGAGGTGTTGGGTATAAAAATCTGAAAATATGTTTCAGGGTCAGCTGCATGTTGTCTTGCCATCTGTTCAGACTGCAAACAGTGCCGCAATCCTGTAAACTTCCTGCCCTTAACATAAACAGGACCATTTGTGGTGACAGAAATGCCTCTGACATTCACTTTCTCCTTACCTACCTCATTGACAATTGAATCAGAGCCCTATGCTAAGGGAGAAACAGGTCACCTGAGCAATTAAGAATTGCTTACAGCACAAGTCTAAACACATTTACTCAGAATTAAGTCCCACTGAGTTCAGTGAGACTTGCTCCCAGGTTATTAGGATTGCAGCTACAATCACACCCTGCATAGAGTGTGGCACAATAGGAAATGGTCATCTTCGCAAGGTAGGGGCTGTAGAAAACACATCAAGATTACTCTTCAAACAAAAGGATGGACCAGAATGAACTCATCCCTCAGTAGATTCTATATTAGTCAGTGGCCACAAACTGTATATAAAAGGGTTAGTCATAAACACTCCCTTCTCCCCAGAAAACACTGTTTTCCCACTAACATAATGTTAGACACTATTTATTCGTGTTGCATCAAGCATCCCCATACCACACAGCAACCCAAGAAGCTACAATATTTGAGATTTAGATTTAGATTGGGAGGAAAAAAGCAATTAAAGCGGGGACATGATTGAGCCTTATAAAAGTATGCATGGTATGGAGAGAGTGAATAGAGAAGAGTCATCCAGTGAAATGGATAAGCAGGAAATTTAGGATGAGTAGGGTAAATTTAGGGTGGGGGTAGAACTTCACAGGGCACATAATTTAGTCTATGGAATTGATTGTCACAAGATGTGGTGATGGCTACTAGGAGATTAAAACAGGATTAGGCTAATTCACAGAGGACAAGTCTGTCAGTGGCTACTAATCATGACTGCTCTGGGTCTCTGGATTCAGGGTCATGTGTCTGGGTTCAGCAGCAGTATACAGTGTTGGATTTAACTTGGTGAGACTCTAAGGGCGCAAACCTACTTTCCAGCACCGGCATAAGGGCAATGCAGCTCCTAGATAAGGAAACAAACGTTCCCTTACTTGGGGGAGGCCTCCATGAGTGCCACTCAGCTGCAGGATGCAGCACACGTCCCATTGGCACAGCGATGCCAGTGCTGGAAAGTGGGTTAGAATTTGGGCCTAAGCTACATACAGCTTAGAGGCCACGTTAAAAAAATTACAACAAAATTGGCTGCACACAAGCTATTTAAAAAAGGTTTACATAGTATATATTCAGCACACATAAAATTTTAAAAACCCTTATCCCAATGAAATTTTTTGTGGCCCCAGTGGATTGTGAGGCCCTAGTTTAACTTGTTTAGGCCCTGTGGTAGCTTGTTTAGCTTATGTCTATATATGGCATACTGGCACTATATCTCTAAATACCAGTTGAAGTGGAGCAATGACCTTTTTCTCATGCTTGTGGGCTTCCCAGAAGCAGCTGATGGACCACCGTGGCAAACAGAATTCTGAATTTGATGGACATTTGGCCTGATCCAGATGAACTTCTTTTATGTTCATCATGGGGTTATTCTTGACATAGTGCCCTAAAATCTGATACACCACTTCTAAAATCTCCCTGTGTGTGTGTGCATGCGTGTGTTATATATAATGCATATGTATATTATATGTACATGTGTATGTATTATATATATCCATATATATGTATTGTCTTAGATCCTATATACAGAGTGCGCATGTGTGTGGCGAGGGGGGAGATAATATTTCCAGCATCCTAATGAATTAATTTTATATATCTTATTTTGGATATATATCTTATATCTGGATTTTGTATTGATGGATAATCATATAATGCAGAGGTTTGCAAACTCCTACCAGAGAGTAGGAAACCTCGTAAGTCCCTGCATGGGACCGGGCAGGAGCGAGGGGAGAAGTCCTGACAGCACTGCAGCAATCGCGATGCCACAGAGTCCCAGCAATATGTGAGTGTACCTGAGGGGCTACTGAAGCATCCAAGTGGGTCCTGGAGGCTCACAGCCCCCTCCACATGGCTGCACAGCGCTCCAATTGGAGCTCACTTCATGAGCTCCATTCATGGAGGTCATGGTTTGTGCAAGTGAGATCCATTTGGTAATCAGAGCCCTATGCAGCCACACGGAGGGGGCTGCGAGCCTCCAGGACCCTTATAGACACTTCAACAACCCCCCAGATACACTCAGATATTTCTGGGATCCTGCGGCGCTGTGATTATTGTGGCTCTGTCAGGTACCCTATTACTGGGCCACTCCCCTTAAGGGGGAATAGCCCAGTTTACATGCTCAATGGGGGCTCGCAACCCACAGTTTGGGAACCACTGATATAATGGCATTTTTCCAATCTGAACTTAATGAAAATGTGTTCTCCACTTCAATAATATAGTTCCATTTGTGTAGTTTTCATTTTTAAACAACAAGAAGACCCTTTATTCCTCTTTTTGAATACTTTTCCTTTTATTCATGTTAGCTACTCTATTGTCTTGGTTTTCTTTCTTTTTTTTTCTTTATTTCACCTTTTCTTCAAATCAAATTTATCCAGCATAACATCAACTGGAAGCTGCTGTTTCTGGCTCCTGTACAACAAGGATGCAGACCAGGCACCTTTGACCACCTCCTAAATCTTAAAGGGTGAAACCACCCTTGCCGTCTGATACTGGGCAAACCACAGTTTAAGTTGCAGGAGCTAAAACAGATTCATAGGGTCAGGCCACCAGAGATAAGGACTGCATAGAATTGATTAGATATAATCATTTATTTTATACAAGTTGTTTTAAAAGGAGGATGTTTATACCTGTTATAAATAATGGACTTGTGTGTACATCCTGTATTCATAGTCAGGGCCCTGATTGTAGGTTGACACCATATTTCAAGATAATTGTTACTGATACGGTATGATTACTTACATACAAAATAATTATGCTGCATTTTGCCTTTGGGACAGTACGTGTCTTTGAATAAAGACGAGCATGCAGTTCAAGTAAAGGTGAATGCTTGCTTAAGCATATTATTTTCTTTTATTCCTGTTCAAAATGTTTATCGGAAAGAGAAGAGACTAAAGTGGGTATGAATAATATGTGTTTCAATATATAATTATTTTTTAAAGGTCAGAGAACAGGAGATGGATAGAGTCTCTAGGTGTGTGATAAAAGATTTACTTGCTTCGCATAACTATAAATGTCGCAGCTCATGGAAGAGAATCTATTAGGAGACATTTTGTCTAGGTTCTTCAATTTCATAAATCTGTTGTATAAAAAAAATGAACTCTTAGCTGAGTTCCTTCTCATAGGTTATATATTACATCCATTCCTACTGCAGTCTTACAACATCTTTTGCTTTCAATGTATTTTTGACCTAATGGGGGATTAGTGATTATAACCGTGTACAGACTTAATGATCATGTGCACACTGATCCACATTGGGGGGGGGGGGCTGAGAGCGCACTAGTAAGCTCCACAGCCACACCTGCAAACCCCTGCCGTCTACAGCACATTTAAATGCTGTGCCCAAGAAGGCATTTCCTAGACCAAGAATACCAGTTGTCCAAAGCTTTGGTTAAATCACTCTGTGAGCAGGATTTTAGTTGCAGTACCTTTTCACCTCCCTGTAGCTGCCTCTTCCATTAGTTCTAGGACCCCAAAGGGTTGCCTACCTTAGCTTATCCTGGCACACCTCAAGTATCTTAAACTTTTTTCAGATGTGGATGGATGTTAATGAGGCTCTGGCAGAAGAGAATGAGGATGGTACCTTAATTCAGTGGTTCCCAAAATTTTTGTGTGTGGCGGCTCCCTTGACCTGCTAGGCCATGGTTCCCCATTAGAGCTACAGTCTTATACACTGTATAGAGCAGCAGTTTTTTTGCGAGGATTTTGTGTCTCCCCAGGGAATCATGACTCATAGTTTGGGAACAACTGCCCTAGAGGCTGCTACCTGATTTATATATGCCAAGGAGTGTGGCTATACTGGTGATTTGGTAGCAGTGCTCCCCCCAAGTAGCAGGTTGTTTAACCCTTGATGCACATACGTTTTAGGATTGTGCTCAAATTTATATTGCATCAAAAGAAATCTCAACTTTTCACAGCAGTTCTGTTTCATTAAGATAAGAACATGTGGAAAAATTGAATGAGGAAATCCCAACGTGGATTGATTTAAGTCAAGGTCACTTAAATCATTGATTTAAATCACCAATGAAAATGGATTATTTTTTTAAAAGTGTCTAACTTTAATTCATATTTTCTAATCAAGCATGCATACTAACTGGTTGAGTTAATAAATTAAAATGTATCAGTTTGCAAATAAATAGAGCCTTTAGCCAGATCACTGAGGGGAAATAGAAAAAGGAAGTCCATGACTTGGCATGTATCACCAAAACCTGTGTGGAGTAAATACAAAACCATCCTAACTCTGCCGTCTGGCTTTTGTGGTGCAGCAGCAGCCTAGGGCCATTGATAAGGGATGTGAGCCCCTGGCTTGTAGTGCAGTGTGTCTTATCAAATGTCAAAAAAACTGATGGTGTGCCTTGACAGTTTTAGTGACTTGTCAGTGTGCTATGAGATGAAAAAGGTTGAAAATTGCTGGCCTAGACAGTGATGGAGAGATAGGATTGTTCTGGCCTATATATTGTATATTGGCAACCTTCAGTCTCGAAAGACTATGGTATCGCGCTCTGAAAGGTGGTTCTGGCACAGCGTCTAGTGTGGCTGAAAAGGCCAATCCGGGAGTGACAATCCCTTCCACACCGGGAGCAAGTGCAGTCTGTCCCTGGTCTGCCTCCCTGGCTATGGGCCTTCCTTCTTTGCCTCTTA
The DNA here is from genome assembly GCF_035046505.1 of Tiliqua scincoides. NCBI lineage: Eukaryota > Metazoa > Chordata > Lepidosauria > Squamata > Scincidae > Tiliqua > Tiliqua scincoides. Next base: position 47,801,138 of record NC_089822.1, read on the forward strand.
GCCTCAGACTGTTGGCAAAGTGTCTCTTCAAACTGGGAAAGGCCATGCTGCACAGCCTGCCTCCAAGCGGGCCGCTCAGAGGCCAGGGTTTCCCACTTGTTGAGGTCCATCCCTAAGGCCTTCAGATCCCTCTTGCAGATGTCCTTGTATCACAGCTGTGGTCTACCTGTAGGGCGCTTTCCTTGCATGAGTTCTCCATAGAGGAGATCCTTTGGGATCCGGCCATCATCCATTCTCACGACATGACCGAGCCAACGCAGGCGTCTCTGTTTCAGCAGTGAATACATGCTAGGGATTCCAGCACGTTCCAGGACTGTGTTGTTTGGAACAACAACTCACAAAGAGAGTCTGGTTCAACAAGAAGCTGACAGAACATACCAGGATCCAGGTCTACAGAGCTTGCGTCCTGAGTACACTTCTGTACTGCAGCGAGTCATGGACTCTCCGCTCACAACAGGGGAGGAAACTGAACGCTTTCCACATGCGCTGCCTCCGGTGCATTCTCGGCATCACCTGGCAGGACAAAGTTCCTAACAACACCGTCCTGGAACGTGCTGGAATCCCTAGCATGTATGCACTGCTGAAACAGAGACGCCTCCATTGGCTCGGTCATGTTGTGAGAATGGATGATGGCCGGATCCCAAAGGATCTCCTCTATGGAGAACTCATGCAAGGAAAGCGCCCTACAGGTAGACCACAGCTGCGATACAAGGACATCTGCAAGAGGGATCTGAAGGCCTTAGGAGTGGACCTCAACAAGTGGGAAACCCTGGCCTCTGAGTGGTCCGCTTGGAGGCAGGCTGTGCAACATGGCCTTTCCCAGTTTGAAGAGACACTTTGCCAGCAGTCTGAGGCAAAGAGGCAAAGAAGGAAGGCCCATGGCCAGGGAGACAGACCAGGGACAGACTGCACTTGCTCCCGGTGTGGAAGGGATTGTCACTCCCGGATTGGCCTTTTCAGCCACACTAGATGCTGTGCCAGAACCACCTTTCAGAGCGCGATACCATAGTCTTTCGAGACTGAAGGTTGCCAATATACAAATATATATATTTATATTCTGTCCTGTTCCAGAACCACCTTTCAGAGCGTGATACCATAGTCTTTCGAGACTGAAGGTTGCCAACAATATTCTGTCCTGCTTCCAAGGTGCTCAAGTTATGAACATTGTTCTTTATCTTCCCCTTTTATCCTCACAACAACGCTGTGAGGTAGGTTAGGCTGAGAGAAAGTGATTGGGCCAAGTAAGATTCACGGGGGAAGGAGAACTAGTGGTGACAGAGGCTGCTCACAAGACTAGGTGACTATCAGGCCCCTGATAGCTTGTGCTTATTTGCATACAATCCAGGCTGTATTTGCCCCCATCCTACATGCAACAAATCAATTTGATCAGTTTGTTGTGACATTACTAATATTAGCTCCCTAAAAATCATTTATCTTACTCCTCTAGTGCTTATGACATATTTGATCACCCACACAAATATTTTGTGAAATGTAGAACTTTCATCAGAAATGCCAACCTGTAGGATAAAAGTTAAAGAAGCACACTCTGAAGTGTAACATGTTGAGACAACAGCTGAATTGTGCTGAATTTTGGACATGATCTACTGAAGCTTAATTTATTATTGAAACATGTTTTTAGTAGTCTCATGAAAACTGAGAAAGTAAATACAATATTTCATTGGTTCTCAAACTGGTAGGTCACAACCCACCAGTTCGTGTAAAGGTTCCCCGTCCCTTTAAGGGTTGGGGGAAGGGGAGAGGCAGGGAAGCGATCCCCAGGACTGTGTCCATATGGGGGAATGAGGGTGGTGCTTTTCACTTATATTATGAAGGTAAGGCTGCAGCACCTTCTCTGCAGGTGCAGAGAACCCTGCACAGCCCTCCGCAGTGCTGCCCGAGGCTTGGAACGTTCAGAAAAAGCGGGCGCAAAGCACTTCTGTTTTGCAGGAGGTGCTGCGCTGCTGTTATCAAAGTGATGTCACTTCCTGCTTAATGGTATCACTTCCAGCATTGGCATCACAGTGATGTCACTTCCTGCTTGATGATGTCACTTCTGGGCATGACATCACTTCCAGGTTAATGACATCACTTCTGGTGGGTCCCAGACAGATTGTCATCATGAAAAGTGGGTCCCAGCCTGAAACGCCCAAGAACTACTGGTGTAGCCTATCTTCCTTGTTTACCCCATTTCTCATATGTACTGGAATACTTGAGGCACTGGGGCTCTGCAGGGTGAAGTCTTTTGCTAGCCCTTGTGCAACATTCTTCAGAAGAGCACTATGCCGCTATTTACTTTCACTTGCTGTTCTCTGGATCTAAGGCAGTGGTTTTCAAACCCTCAGGGAGTTTGAAAACCGCTGTAAAACCGAGCGGGAGCGGGGATGGGGGGAAGGCAGTGGCACGATCTCCAGGAGCTGCAGGGGCTTGGGTACACTAGTGGCGTGACTAGGATTTGAATCACCTCGTGCAGGAGGCCTGCGCATCACCCCATATAGTGGGCAGGGCAACGCCCCAGGTGGGCATGGTGATGTATCATTGCCCCGCCCCCACTGGTTTTTTGGCTGTACCTTCTGTTATAACACAGATATTTCAATGTGGTTTGTTTCATTGCATTCTGCATGAAATTACGCATTGATTGATATATAACATAATGGGATTATTCCTCCAAACTCTGATTTTAGTGATTTTGAAAACTTGTAGAGTCTCTCGCACACACCCCCAGGGTGTCAACTTACTAACACCTTATTGCAGCTGTTCTCAAACTTTTAGCACTGGGACCCACTTTTTAGAATGACAATCTGTCCAGGACCCATTGGAAGTGATGTCATGGCCAGAAGTGACATCATCAAGCAATTAAAATAAATAATTATAAATAACTAAATTAAAATAAAATAATTAAATAATGGGGAGCCAGTCCTGTTCCAACAAGTGAATCTACTCTGAAGTAAGTCCTATTGTGGTCAGTGGGGCTTACTCTCAGGAAAGTGTGGGTAGGATTGCAGCCTGTGAGCCAAAGCCTATGCATGTCTACTCTGAAGTAAGTCCCATAGTGGTCAATGGGGCTTACACTGTAGTCTGCCTGCAGTTATACCCCCCAAAAAGAATCAGTGAGATTTCCAGCCCTCCCCAGTGCCCGGCTTTGCAAGTGCAAAATAGAAAACATTACCCTTACCAGTTCAAGCCACTTTTTTGTCCTTTTTAGTGTGGGGGGAGGCTGCCTCTGGACATTTGTTGCACTCCAGCTCCATCAAATCTGAACCCTTCTGGTGTCCTCAAATTCCCCTTTGCCTGACCTGACTACCAGCCAAGGCATGTTTGCCTACTCATGAGTAAACGCGACATGAGGCTGCTTCACTTTCCATAGAATCTCCATAGGAGGAGATTCTCCAGGTCATATCAAGCACACTGAGGTTGACTCAGCAGTTTGTCAGTTGACACAGAAGGCCAGTTGAGCTTTCCGTATGCTCAGTAAATCCCCAGAAACTTCATCTGGCTCTTCAGTGTGATACTTCATTGCTGCATATAACTGCCCTGCACCTGCTTTGTCCTCCTACCTACCCACTTTGTAACTTGTGTTGTGTGTTTCCACAGCCCTCCCTATAAAGTTATGATGTGTTACCTGCTTTCCAGATATCACATTACTTTCTTCTTGGCTGGCAACTGCAGTGCTTTGGCTGGGATCTGAGGATGTGCACCTGCATGTGGAAACTGGTTCCTGCATGTAGAGCAGCTGTTTTCCTTCTTGCATTTGGAAATTGTTTGTTGTAGAATAATAATTGTTCATATTGCACGTTTTCAACTCCAGTTCTTTTGGTTGCATTAGAGCTTGCACTGTGCTGATGTATCTCAGCAAGGTTGTGATGAGGATGAAGAAATAATCTACAAAGGAGACAAATTGGAATTAGATAAAAAGAAAAGCTGATGTTAAAAGATACATTGATTGGAAGCATAAAAGTAAATATGCATTTCCCCCCGGTTGAACAATTAACCACCTAGGATGAGAAAAATTATTATTGACATCAAAAACAAAACATAAAAAACTGTTAGTTTTAGATTAGATGTATCACAAGAGATGCAAAGAAACTATTCTTGCTATAATGGAAAAGGAGGAAAATACTGATTGAAGGAAATGCAGAGAATGTTGCAGTTTTTCTCTGTTTAGCTAATCCGTGGCACACCAAACAGTCTAGTGTCCATACCATGATGATGTTTGCTGTACAGTACCACGAACATGCCCAAACAATTGCCGCTTAGGGAATTGTACTTGGTGTGAAGAATCTAGTCCAAAAGCCATATCTTTCCCCCTAGGATGGAAACTGGAGGAGAGGTTGAGAGTGGGCCCCATCACCAATGAAGGAAATCAAATACGAAGTGGAATATTCCACTGTTGAGTAGTTGACAATATGCATGGAGTGTTACTAATGTTTACTCCAAATTTACTTTATTGTAATTTGTTGTATGCTCTGTCCTCAGTGTAGTGGAAACAGTTGTTTTTTCTCACATTGTCTCAAATACTGTTGATGTAATGTTGCACTTCTTCAATTTATTTTTTTAATTGTTTAAACCAGTGGTTCCCAAACTGTGGATCGGGACCCACTACTGGGTCCAACCTGATTTTTGGTGGGTCGCCAAAGGGTGATGGAAAGATCTGATAACTGCCTCAAGCCTAGAGGCTTTTCAGAAATCAGATCCTGTAGCTGCTAATTGCCCTGCAAAGAGCTCTGCTCCTGCAGTTTGCAAGCATGTGTAAATATTGGGAGATAAATGTTTGAGGTTAAAATCTGGTAAACCTAGGTGGGTCCTGATAGAGTCTCATTTAAAACAGTGGGTCCCTGTGCTAAAAAGTTTGGAACCACTGGTTTAAAGACCAATGTAATGAATGAGGCTGCCTTATACTGAATAAGATCACGGCCATCGAGCTCAGAATAATCTACACTGACTTGCAGCGGCTCTTCAGGGTTTCAGCCCTAGTCTTTCCCAGCCTTATCTAGAAACACCAGGGATTGAGTCTGGTGCATTTATGCATGCAAAACATATACTCTTTATGCATGTGCTGTATCACTGAGCTGTAGCCCCATCCCCTGGTTTCTTCAACAATGGTAGCATGCATGTGTTGTGGGGGGTTTTAATATTGGTGATGGTAAATAGGTATTCTGTGTGCCTTCCATTCATAATCTTTGCTAGTCAGACATGCTTATTATGTATGATTATGCATCAAAACCTTGCATTCAAACAGTCAATTTAATGAGAAGCTTCTTCCTGTTTATACTTGAATGATCCATGTCTCCCTTTTTTTCCTTCTGGTATGAATGTGTGGTTTTCATTCATGTGGCCCAGAGGATGGTCTGAAGCTAATGATCCAGTTATACTGCTGAAGCTAAGGTATATGGAGCAACTTGCATACAGCTCCTAGGTTATCTCTTATCTAGTCTGAGATTCTTAGAAGAAAAGCAAGGTTCTTATGTCACCTATGACAAATAATATCTAATCCATTTTATGAAAGAATAAGAATTAAATGTGTTGTACTTCCTGCAGTAATTTCATAAAAACATTGGCTAATTTTTGTAGAGGACTATCCTATCTATTCAAATCACACTGCCTCTGTGAAATAAGATGTTTTATACTACTTGCCAACACAGTTTCTGTTGTGTCTGCTTGATGATAGCCCTTCTGTATATAACTGTGATTATCTCTTCCTGTTCTGCACTGAGGCTGAACTGTGACTGTAATTTGGAACTTAGTTTTTCATCATATTGCTGGTTCCTATAATGCATTCATTAACTTTCCCACCATCTGCACAATGCTTTATAACTCTCCAGTGTAGAATTTGTGCTTTTAAATCTGTACTACTTTTTTTCTTCTCATAACACCCACCTAGATCTAATCTGAATGCAATAAAAATATTCCAAGAATTTATCAATGTAATAAGATGTTTTGTTGGGACACCTGAAACTGCCTTTTGCAGAGTCAGATGATCAGCCCATCTGGGCCATTTCTATCCGCTCTGCCTATTAGTAGCTCTCTAAGGTCTCACACAAAGGTTTTTGCCAGTCTTGCTACCTGAGATTCTTCTGCTCTAACTCAGGTTTCAAACCCTGGCCCATGGGCTGGTTCCGGGGTTTGGAAAAAGCCCTCCCCCCCATGAGTAGCACTTACTGTTCCACTGTGGCAACGCTTATTTTTCAATCCAATTGCTGCACAGGGATGCTCCAGGCAGTCATGGCTGTCCAGGCATCCTGCTGCACAGCTTGTTGGGATGCTGGGCAATAGACGCAACTACCCGGACTGTCTCTGTTCAGCGATCAGACTGAAAAATAAGCTGTGCCGCAGCAGAACAATAAGCACCGGTTGCGATGGGGAGGGCTTTTTCCAGAAATGCTGGTCTCCAGTTTGGCGACTGCTGATCTAATTGAAAGTGATAGAGACTAGAGTGCAGGCAGCCCTTCACAGCGCTCCCCGATGCTTGGAACCCGCAAAAGAAGCGGGTGCAGAGCACCTCCTACAAAACGGAAGTGCTTTATGCTCACTTCTTTTGCTGCCTGCACCTCCTGCAGCCTGCTGCAGCCCAGCATCATGCAAAGTAAGGCACAAGCACCCCCCTTAGCAATGTGATCCTGGGGATCGTGTTGTTGCCTCCCTCCCCTTCCCCTGCCCCTTAAAGGGACTGGGGAAGTGTTACACGAACTAGTGGGTCGCGACCCACCAGTTTAAGAACCACTGATGTAGAAGACAGCAATCCAGCCCCTTGTCTTTATCCTTCCTCAAGTGGTCCCTTTAATCAAAGCAGTAAGTGTGGGATATGCTTGGGAGCACTCGCAGTGCATTCTGCACTTCCTGTTTTGTTTAGAGAGACCACATGAAGGAGGAGCAAGGTGAGGGGGTAGGTGGACAGCTCAGTCATTCAATTAGCTTCACACTTTCTTTTAGCAGATGGGAGGGAGGCAATAGAACATTTGGGGTGGGGGAGGCAGCCTGCATTCATTTGCCACTCCCCACAACTTGTTTCTTGATGCAGCTCTATTGTTCACTTCATGAACGGGCTGGTCATATCAGAGACTGAAACTGGGACTTTATTCATGCAAAGCATGTGATCACCACTGAGCTTGCCCTAGAAATGTTTGAGCAGCCACTCTTATCACCTTATAATGTTGCATATTAAAATTGGAACTAGTCGTTGCTGTGGAAGTGACCTCAAAATCATCTCAGAAGAAGTGAATCAATGAAATTCATTTGCGTTTATTCTTTAACTATATGGTGTGACCTTCCTCAGTCCTTCATTGCTATTGACTATTCTAATGACTGGAACAGTGACATGTAAAGCTGTCAAACCCACAAATATGGGCAACAGCTTGACCATTTTAACTCTAGGGTTCCATCCTCTTTTTCTGGTGTAGGATTGTAGGTCCACAAGTTTCAGCCCTTCCTCTCAGTCTCCTGAGAGTTGGAGGTTTTATCCCTGATTGTCACTAGTGCTAAACAAGGCGATAGCACCAGACCAGAAACAAATGCCTTATGGGTAGAGGTAGATTTTTTCAGTGATAATGAAATAAAAACACTGCTATCTGCACTTCTTATTTTGGTAAAATAATAAACCAAAATCTTTAAAAAAATTCTCTAACATCTCTACATGCACGTGGCTGAATCTGTTGACACTATACCACCTATCTAATATGCTGTTAAAGTGATTACAATTTATAATTTTAATTTATAAGTATGCACCCTTGGAATAAAGACACATAACATCCCTTTCTGCTCTTCTAATTGGAAAACACCAAAATCCATGAAAAAAGAAACCATTTACAACCATCTCTACTTATGGTCCATGCAACATAGGCCTCCCCATTATTCTAATACCCCGGTTAACATCTTCATTGTAATTGCAGTCTACATAGCAAATTACTCGCTTAAAGGAAGGGAACACTTCTCAGTAGGTGTTTGCCTTGCTATCATCCAGGATAAATAATCTGACCCATATACTTTTGTTAATATGTTTGAAATCTCAGAGTGCACTTTAAACTTTCAAGAATTAGGACTGGCATGGTCCATCTGACAGCTGCCAAGTCGCTGTCCCATGAGATAAAGGCTGAGTGGGATTTTGGGTCTTGTTCCTCAAGCTCATATCCATCACACAATCTGCTTAAACCAGTGTTTCTCAACCAGTGGTATGGTATGGGTACCACTAGTAGTACTTGAGGTGGTGTCTGGTGGTACTCGTGGGACCCCTGGACATCTGTTGCCTGTCAGTGAGGCCAGAAATGTGACACAACAAACAGCGTTTGGAGGTTCAGCTTTATAGGAGAACTCCAAAGCATGCTGTTCCGTGCTCAAAAAAAGCCTTCCTGTCCACCCTGAGCCTCTTACTGGTGTTTGTCATATTGCATCTGGCCTCCCAACCCTGAAGTAAATGGTGATGATGTCATCACCAGTTACTACTGGTGGTAGTTTGGATAGGTGGACCATGTGAAGGGTACAACGGATGACAAATGTTGAGAAACACTGGCTTAAGCCCACCAATTGGTCTTCCCACCAGTTGTTTCTTAATTTCTTTATTTTTTTGATACCTGCTTGGAAATAAGTTAATAAGCATTTAAAATGCAAATAAACCTCCCACTAACTTGTAATCAAGATGAGAAAAGCTCAAGTGAAACGAAAAAAAATAGCATACTGTGCTCAAAGACTAACATGGAAGAATGAAAAGAAAAATAGCATGCTGGGACCAGCAAATGAGAGAAACAGTGTGTCTAGCAGATTTACTTCCATTGTTCAAGTTGTGTAGTACGCAGACAGGAGGGCAGGATAACTGGGGCTGGCGATGGCAGTCAGATTCAACTGCCATACTAACTATTCATACTAACTATGGTGAAGTTTGGGCAGCTGCAGCGGTGTTGAAAGCTTCTGCCATTTCCCATTGCTACAGATATGGAGGGCTCCCTGTGAGCTCTATCTCCAAACTCTCTCTATCAGCTTATGGGATAACTGCTTCTAATGGGTGATTGGGCAGCTGCTATGGAACCAAGCCTGACCCTCCTGGCACTACTGTGTGCCCAGACTCTCAATCCATCCTGACCGGCCCAGGCCCATGACTGTCAGGAGAATAGAGGCATAGGAAAGATTCTTTCAGTACAATCCTATACATGACTACTCAGAAGTAAGCTCCATTACATTCAGTGAAACTTACTCCCAGGTAAGTGTGTATAGGATTGCACCCTTAGGGCACAATCCTAACCAGGTCTATTCAGAAGTAAGTGCTATTTTGTTCAGTGGGGCTTACTCTCAGGAAAGTGTGGTTAGGATTGCAGCCTTAGTCACCTAGCCCCTGCTCCTTTAATTCTGTCATGATCAAGGCAAAGGAGACCAGCTAGGGCAATGACTTTCAGCTGTTTTCATCTCATAGCACACTGACAATATGCTAAAAAGGTCAAAGCATACCATCTGTTTTTAAAGGATATATTTATCATTTAAATAATGAGTATTAAGCTATTGAAATAACAAACAAAATGCATTAGCCCAAGCTTACACAGAAAAGCAATCCAATCGAAACAGCTGGCTGAAGAATGACACTGGTTGTGCCCTTCTTCAAACTCCCATGGTACACCTGTGGACTATTTGTGGCACACTTGGTTGAAAATCACTGAGCAAGGGGCTAGAGAAGGAGGAGCAAGTGGATGAGTTGACCCCACCCCCCTTTGAACAACTGTTACCTGAGTAGTCAGTTTTAGAGAAGGGGAACAAACATCTGGCCTGACCATGGCCCCCCTCTCCTGCAGGCAGCAGAAGCCACTCCAAACAGTTGAGCAGGAGACACTTTTTGCCATCCAGCCCATTTCTCTAATGCTGCAACTGAGACCAACTAGGGGAAGGAGCTGAGGTTAGGCAGAACATTCTGCATCATTGCATTTAGTTTTAATTTTATCCTAATTCCAATTGTAAACTGTCTTGGGCATTCTCTGAGTAGAGAGGTGAGATAAAAATGCTTAGATAAGTCTCTCGCAGGCCCACAGATTAAACCCTAGTGACTGGAAGCTGCCTTCTCTCTCCTGGGTTGTGCACTGCTGGAATCGCCAGCCAAAGCAAATGCTGAGTGTAACCCAGAAAGCATAAGGTGGACTCAGTGTAACCAGGCTGCTGGTGGGCTGCCACCACCAGTACACCACCCCTGTTCTGCTTTGGTTGCTACTGCCACTGCCATCATTGCTAGCAACCTGCCACAGCAGATGGCTACTTCCTTTTGAACTGAGTACACTGGGACTTCCAGGCTGGCTGGCAACCTTCAGTCTCGGAAGACTATGGTATAAGCCTACAGCACCCGGTATTCCCAGGCGGTCTCCCATCCAAGTACTAACCAGGCCTGACCCTCCTTAGCTTCCGAGATCAGATGAGATCAGGCATGTGCAGGGTACTTCTACTGCTACTGAAAAGTAGCCTGTGGGCTGCAGATGAACTGGACCACACTTCTTCCCAAATCTTCTTGAGAACTTTATATGCACTTGCAAAAGTTTCTGGATCTTGGGCCCATTGCCCAAGTCCATGTGTATGTGCAACGTAGGCATGTAAAAAACAAGTACCAGTAAATAAATAGGTGGAACCTGGAGTCAACCTACAAGCAAACCAAGTCCACAGTGGTCCAAAATAGGCCAGCTGGCAAAGCTACCTGCACAGTATTTTTATTTTTTAGAATAGAAAGCTCCTTGACTATCATGTTACCCAAATCTAAATTGCAGTTGTGCTGGGTACTTGGAAAGGTTTTGATCACCTTTGATGAGGTTTGGCTTTAATTTATCATATAATTAACTAACTACCAAGCATTATCTATATACTACAAAGCCACAACTCTTAAGGCTTCCCTTGAACACTCTGACAAAACCTGATGAGAAGTGAAGAGAGATAACAAGCTTTTGTTAACAGATTATTTGAAATAATGATTAGCAAGGGATATATTTAATGAGCTTCCACTGTGTTTCCTTAATCCTATTTTACTAATGACTGCTTATGATGAGTGCCTCTATTTTTTTCCTATTTTTTCCTTATTTTTGGGATACTTCTAATGCTCCAGAAGCTTCTGTGCTGCTTCAGCAGCCTAAAAGCTGCTTCTACAGCAGGTTTTGGTTTGAAATGCTGTTCCTGGACAGCCAATGTACTGGATGTGTTTTAGGGAGTTAATTACTTAATACATATCCAGTACATTGGGCACATGACTGGACCAGCCAAGCATCCTACTCAGTTTGGCATGTGACCACTTACTGGGCAGCCAACCTGCCAATCTAGGTAAAGTCTTGGGATAGAATGGCCTGGTGGGTTTCACACCAGCCAGGTAATTCCATGGTGTCACATACCTTGGTTTTTTAAGTTCAAACACTGGGATGCTTGTGTGTGTTTTCTGCCAGGCCTGCTTTGCAATTGAATATGGTTCACAGAAAGTTCACCCACTTACTCTCCAGTAAGTGCAGGGGCTGGAATTCCAAAGTCAATGTAAGACATTACTAATTATTGTATCCATTATTTTTCCACTTTTATACTGCCCTTCTTCCAGTGAGCTCAGTGTGGTGTACATGGTTCCTTCCCTCTTTATGTCATAACCCGGTAAGACTGAGGGATTATGGCTGACCCACGATCACCCAGGAAGCTTCATGACTGAGTGGGGGTTTGAACTTGGATCTTCCATGCCTAAGACCAACTCCCAAACCATTTCCTGGCTCACCATCCATCAATTTGGTAAAGCTGTTTTTTTTTTTTTTGTCCTTCCTTTTGTCCTGTTTTTTTTTTGTCCTGTGAAATACAGGAAGCTGAACCGGATGGACCCTCGTCCTATCCAGCAGGGCACTTCTTATGGGAAGAGAACTAGAATAGCTTCTCTTTTTTCACAAGTCTTGCACATGATCGCTAAAACTTCCTTTTTCACAAGTCTTTTGCCAACAGTTTCACATATCTCCTCCCCCGCCCCAAAGTAGGCATTACTATAAACTGATGTATGCCAGTTGTATTAGGTATCTAAAAGAAACCCTATGTTTGTTATAAACCAAATTCTTTGAAGTATCATCAATGCAATAAAGTACAATTTCTTGTGTATACATAATCCTATTAGCATCTGCTTTTGCCATTTGGGATGGTCTTTTTTTTCCTTCCTTTTTGGGGGTAGTCAGGGCTCTTTCTCTCATCCTGGCTGTACCTGCCTCCCATTGAACAGTAGTCTCATGCTACTGAAACACATCAGCAATTGGAGTTGTGGCTTGCTCTTTTATTCCTGCTGTCCTTTTCTTTGTAGAAATAGAAAAAGGACAGAAAGGTCAACTTGTGATCACTGTGAATCAGCAAGCTCTTTTTAAGGTACCATCATCCAACTTCCACCTTTTAAACTCTTCCCCTGTTTCCACATTGTGTTCTGGGGAGATGTTAAAACATTCGTGTTATCTGTCCTCAATAGATACAATGCAGGACTCTAACAACAGCTTTAGAAGGGCTCCACCTTTTGAATGAAAGCAAACCAAAGCTTCTGTTTCATCTTTGGCAGAGTTGATAGCCATTTTTCCCTTTTACATGAAACTCTTGATCTGAGCATCTGTATCAAAAGATTATAACGACAAAATGGAAGTATGTATGGTGGGAAAGAATGTCCACTTACTTGTTAAATAGCAAATGAGCCATATTATTCTGTAGAGACATCAGCATTCTTTTGGTGAACTTGGGAGCAACTCATAGAGTGAGCAATTAGTTTTCCAACTTATATTCCAAAAGTACCAATGTAAGTATTGTTTTAAGTAGAACACAAAAGAGCTAGTTTGCATCTATTACTATTCTTCATAGTATTACTAACAATGCATTACTGTACTGTGGCCTTGGAAAGGGTATTTAACAATTTGAGACCCAATCCTATCCAACTTTCCAGCACCAATGTAGTGCAGCCGCAATATGGCCTTGAGGTAAGGTAACAAATGTTCCTATACCTTGAGGAGGTCTCTGTGACTGCCCCACCACCACAGGATGCAGCACATACCCCATTGACATGGCTGCACCAGTACTAGAAAATTGGATCAGATTGGGCCCTCAGTTAGCAATGCTGTCATACCTTTTAAGAGATACTATTTTTATAATATCCTGCTGCAATTCCATTTTTAAAAATCTTTATTTCAGCTGCACCTTGAGTACTGCGCGCAATTTTAGAACACCACCTTTAGAAATATATTGTCAAATTTTGAACATAAAGAAAGGGCAAAAGCATCACAGCTTTCCATTTAGCATAGCAATGATTCTGTGGTAATATGACAGAAATATACCTTTAATTAACCGCTTATTAAGAGGGAGCAGCTATCTTTCCTGACATGTAATAAGATCTAAACAGTGTTAGTTTCATATCACAAGTTTAAAATAAACTTCAAAATCTTTCATCTTTAACAACTGACAAGTAGGAATTACTGATAGTTGTCACTTTGGTGAATACTGTAGCTTACAAAATTAAGTAATTGCCTTGCATTCTGAACATACTGTGGACCCATTGACTTGGAAGAGATTGTGAGATTTGGTGTAGAATTTAGGATGGATTGCTGTGAATGGAGTTCTGCTGTCTGGCACTGCTTTTCCTGTCAAAGGTGACCCTCATTTCAAACTGATCATATCTGGATAATGTCATCTTCTGTGGAACTTTCAGCAGGAGAGTAATTAGTGTAAAGCTCTGATGAGATCAGTGAGTATCTTCAGCAGATGAAGCTGCATTTCATGAGTAGGAGGTGTAGAACATGAACCTAAAGGCAAAACAAATGCTAATGAGCACACAAGTCTTCAAAATTGAGATCTGAATTGTTTAATAATGAGCTTTCCAGGTAAACAAAAACTTCAGCTTGTATCACCACAGAGATGAAAACCTGCCATGTCTGAGATTGGGTCTTAATGTAATACGGCTGAAAATAAAGTCTTATCAAACACAGTACTGAATTATTGAAATTGGACAAAGGCAAGGCGTGTTTTCCGGCTGCAGAAAGGAAATGCGTTGAGACAGAAAAGAAATTGAATTGCAGACCTTTGTTTCAAGAGATAAATGAATTAGAGAAGAAAGGTCTTTATTCATAATGTAGACTCCTATTTCTATTCAGCACATTGAAACAATCATAAGGGCAGAAGGAATTTATTGTAAAGTCAACAGGGATATCACTGCATGGATATATATAAACAAAGAAAACCACATTATAGATTGAAATAGGAGTGATAAAAATTCCATCAAAACAACTTAAAAATAATTGTTAAGATATATTCCTCCAAGCATCTGCCTCATTCATACCATTTCTGAAAATGTTTGAGAAAATTTTATTTAAGTGTTTATGGTACAATTTCTGCCAGTCCCAAAATGTACAGTATACACAGTAAATGCCTTCTCACCACAGACACTAGACCTTATGTAATTGCTCCAGATGAATGATCTGAAATTGGTTAACAACCTTTGGTTCAACAATCGGTTAATGACCTTGGGTCATATTCCAGAGGGATTGTGTTAATGATTCATTGTGCTCTATGGGTCTATAAGACTTTAAACATCTAACAGGAGATGCATCCCCCAATTATTCATAACAAGCTGCTTTTAAGTTCAAGGGAATTTTGAAACTAGTAACACTAATAAGAACTCTAAAAAGAGCCTGTTGAATCTGACCGAAGGTTGTTCTAGTCTAACATCCTGTTTCACAGTGGTCATCTAAATGCCTCAAGAATCTAAGCTAGTGGTAATCGCTACATCTTGTAGCAGTGAGTTCCACTGATTACTCCTAACCTCCCCAGCCTTAAGCATTCATGTGAGGGCAGGTCTGAGGGTTAACACTTTTTAATGATTTTGAGTACAATAGATTGAAAGGGTTTTAACAGTAACTAGGCTGTCTAGCAGTCTTCTGCCCCTTCCAGAATCTACCTTTTGCCTAGAATGGTAACTATAACTGATAGAGATGAAGAGCATACAGTACTTGATACTGCAGAAGTCTTATGCTGCATTTCCCCAACTTCACATGGGACTTGAGTGTACATTTACAGTGCCCCCCAACTGATTTCTAGCAGCCTCTATTCCAGTCATCTAAGATGACCAAGATCTCCCAGTCTCTCAGTATGGATGTACAGGTGTGTGTCCCTTAATGACCTTCCGGCCAGCGACAGGTTGCTTATGCGACAGCCACCACTGGTCCAGAGGTCTCACCTCTGAGCCCCTGAAGCTGAGGGCTCCCCTCACCTCCAGAGGCTTTTCTGAGCCTCCCAGAGGCAGCGCACATCTAAGAGGCTCAGAATGCCCCAATCGCATGTGAGACACGATTTCTAGTTGCCCAGAGGAAACAGGAAGTCTAATCTCTCATGCAATTTCAGCATTTTCAGCATTGCAGAGGCGGCACGCAGACATGCGCTTCCTCTGGGAAGCTCAGAAAAGACTCCGGAGGTGAGGGGAGTAGAGCTTCTCCTCACCTTTAGAGGCTTCACACAGCATCAAGCCCTGCTGGACAACAGGGATACCGGTCTGCATCTGTGTCATTAAACGGCACATGACTGTAATCTGACATGCAGAATGAATTCGCATAACGTTGCATAATTTTCTTTTGGAGACAGCAGTGTTCACTTGTGCCTGCTTATCAAAGTCTTGTCAAGATGTCTTCCTCTGAGTGGGACTTATCAAGAAGGCTTCCTAAGTGTAGGAAATTTGTCTTTCCATAGCACACACAAATACTGTCTATTAACTACCATGAGTTAAATACCTGCAGAGAGCAATAATGCATTTGTTTAAAATGTGCATGTTTATCAACTTGATTCTAATATTGTGCCCGTGCTAAATTAGTATTGTCATGTTGCCTTTCAAATAGAAAACTTTACTCTTAACATCCAAGAAAAAATGGCAGAAGTGGGTCCATGAGCTGTACTCAACTTGCATATAAATAACTTTTCACTTAAAAGCCTGTATGATTTATAATCTTAATAATCCCTAAAGAAATATTAATAATCCTCAAAGACACTATTCATTACTTATGCACAGCAACCTGTCTGTTAGCAAATTTTCTGTCTGTGCTGAAAGCAAAAACCAAACTGTGTGTAAATCCTTTACTCAGGAATGACTGCTAATGCCATAACTGTAATCCTCTACATTAAATGCTTGTGTTCAAAAAGTTGAGCATTATTTTTCTTTTGGGCAGCTGTGCTCATAAACAAATGGGAATATAAGTTGTTGTGTAATGGTTTGGAGAGTGTTTGGGTTTGACAAGAGTTTTTTTACTGCAGGATGGCTTTTTTACTGAGCATTTTCTGCCATTGTCTTCAGAGGATTTTTTTGTTTTGTTTAGGTTTTGCAGCAGCACAGTCCTCAAAGCATTTGAATTGGTGAGGGCTGCCATAAAATGATAAGGACTTGAGCTTGCAAGTTTCTGATATGGAAATGCTTTTATTACTGCAACCTTGGGTCATATTCCAGAGGGATCCTGTTAATGATTCATTGTGCTCTGTGGGTCTATAAGACTTTAAACATCTAACAGGAGATGCATCCCCCAATTTTTCATAACAAGCTGCTTTTAAGTTCAAGGGAGTTTTGAAAACAGTCTTGCAAAGCAACATTGGAGGCTGCTATTAGTGGTGCCCAACTCCAAACATTCCTGATTGATACAGAGTATCTAAAATATACTTTGGTTTTCTTAGGGCTTGTGTTTTGAACTAAAGCAGACTTGGTCACCCCAGTGTGTGATCTTTACTGGGGAACAACAGGGAGGGGTTTGATCCTGTTTATTCGCCTGGATTCTTCCAGTGTTTTTCAATGGCATCAACTATAGTGCCCTTTTGGTCAGTCTAGGGTGGGCGTTGGAGGTTCTGTGCTTCACTGGTTCCATTCCTCCTTAGGAATGGCTGGGATGGTTCTGAATGTGGTAATTGAGGAATTTATATGTCAATTGTGCTACAGGGGGTCAACGTTCTATTCTGGCCCATTGGTGTCTTAACATTTAGATCTGAGCTAAGTATTTTTTGGATGGTGAGTGCTCCCAGCTCTGTTTCTCCTTTGCATCTAATATAGTGATGGCAGTAGATGTTCTGAACTGGTGCCTGAAGTCAGTGTTTAATGAACTGGATGAGGACTAAGTTCCATTGACCACAGAGAAAGTAGTGGACAGGGCCATAAGTGTGCTTTGACCAGGGGTGCTCTCTCAATCATGTTCATAGGTTCTATTAGATCTGTCTTTGCTGAAGGATGATCAGCTGGTGTTTGTGGCCTGGAGAGGCTCTTGCAGTTTGGTTGGTGATCCAGCTACAACCTCTCCTAGGAAAAAAATTTTCTTGCTCCAATTAGCCATACTTTGGAAATATGTGATTTCAAGTGTGGCAGTGCATTATACAGGGTACCCTGAAGTTAGAAACTTCAGCAAGTTTAGAATATGGTGGCCTGATTACTGGGACCCACCACATGAGCATACCATATTACTAGTTCTCAAAAATGTTCACAGACTCCCTGTTTTTGTCTAGGCACAGTTTAAAGTGCTGGTGGTAGCGTTCAAAACTTTGCAAGCCCAATCCTATGTGTGTCTTCTCAGAAGTAACTCCCATTATAGTCAATGCTGTTTACTCCTAGGTACATATGGATAGGATTGCAGCCTAAAGGTCTTGGAGCAAGGGTACTTGAAGGACCATCTGCTCCCCTATGAACCTGCTCATTTGCTGAAGTTGTCTTCATCACCTAATGCAGGGGTGCCCAAACCCTGGCCCTGGGGCCACTTGCACCCCTCGAGGCCTCTGAATGCGCCCTCAAGGAGCCCCCAGTCTCCAATGAGCCTCTGGCCCTCTGGAGGTTTGTTGGAGTCCACACTGGCCCGTTGCAACTGCTCTCAGCTTGAGGGTGACTGTTTGACCTCTCACGTGAGCTGTGGGATGAGGGCTTCCTCCACTGCTTGCTGTTTCGCTCTGTGATGCAGTAGCAGCAAAGGAAAGGCCAATCTTGCTTTGTGCAAGGCCTTTTATAGGCCTTGAGCTATTGCAAGTCCTTCATTCATTCATATAAGTACATTTTTAATATATTAATTTATGTAAACTTATGTAAATTTATTCAAATTTTAAATGTAAATTGATTCTTTTTTTCCCCTGGCCCCTGACACAGTGTCAGAGAGACAATGTGGCCCTCCTGCAAAAAACTTTGGATGCCCCTGACCTAATGCCTACCTGCAAAGGTCCCTGTTTTCAGAGGTTACATGGGAAGACAGCGAAGGCAGGATCTCTTCTGTAGTAGTGCCCTGGGCATGGAGTATGCTAACGAAGCACATTTTCTAGCAAACAATTTTATACTTTAGATGTCAGGTTGAATCTATCATATTTTCCCAAGTTTTTGGTAGAATACAAATTGAACTGCTCTTATCTGCTCTTTATTCTTTTGCTGTTCTTTTGGTTTATAATGATTTGATTTTAGTTTTTGTGTTTCTATTTTAATTTTAGTATTATTTTAAAATTTATGTACAGGTGTGTGCTGCTTAACAACCGTTCGTTTAACAATGGACCGCATGTATGATGGTTGTCAAAGCACAATAAAGATGCTCTTAATGAGGCAATCACATCTCCCACAGCCTGCAGCAGTGTCTTGTTTGCACAACAGAGAGGTTCTTAATGCAAAGAAGAAGCAATCTGTCTCCAATAGCCTGTGCAGTCAGCTAGTGTCTGACAGGGAGTGTCTGTTTACACAACAAAGGCAATAGATTGGACTGAATGTTCACTTAATGACCTAATTGCATAACAATAGGGATCCCCATCGTTAAGTGGCGCGCACCTGTTTTGGCCACTTTTCTTCAAAGTGGGGAAATGGGCCATAAATTGTTTAAATGAAATAAATAAAAATCAAAAGACTGTTGAAGCTTCTGCGAAAACCTAAAATTGCTGGGTTTAGATTTTTGAATGTCCGCACCATATTGAGCCCAATTGGAATAACCTGTTTTGGAGCTTTATAATTCAGTATAAATGTCAGGAGCAAAAATTAAAATAAAATTGATCTTGTTAAATATTCAGGCTACTAGCAAAGATCACCTAAAGGTGAGAGCAGACATTAGTAATTCATTTACAAATGGGTTGTCCAGTGAAAATGTCATAGATGATTTAAAAAATGCTGCCATTAAAAAATAAAATTATAATATTAGGAAGTATATTTCTCCTCATCCAGTACTCTGGCTGGATCATATAGAGCCCTTGTGTGGCATGGAATATGCAAGACAAAACAAGAATATATAATTATGGATGAAATCCTTGCTTAGTCATGGTTTGCCTGGGTCTAGTAACTGCCTCTGACAACCAAAGGTTTATGCATCACCATCTCTTTAAAACTTTCACAAGCAGCAGCTTGGGTGGGAGGAGAAGGTGTCCAGAGCACCTTCCTTAACTCTTAAACTCTTTCCTCTGATGTTCCTACTGAAAATAACTCTGTGTATACATTTCCATTTAGTAGGAAAAAGGTGTGCCCTCGTATCCATGGGGGTTCCATTCCGGAACCCCCTGAGACTATATGTATCCGTGGATACGGGGAGCTGTGCCCCCGTCACCTCTGGAGGATTTTCATTCTTTGCAGGGCATCCACCCACAGCCTCTGCTGGGCTCAGAATGATTGTAAGCATTGAAAAAAATGCTACCTCCATTTTTTTCCATGAAAACCGGAAGTGACGTTTTTAATGCCTTATAAGGCATATGGAGGCCCGGGGAAGTTTGGAGACTGCTGTTCTGCAGGAAGGTGAGATGCGTATTTAGTAGAAGCAATAAAATCTGTGGTAAATTGTATGATAATTTGTATGGATTATTCAACAATTCTTGCATGAAAAATGAGTGGACTGGGTTTGACCTCCGTATCATGGTCATTGCAGTCATTTTTCCCAATCCCGGCTTGCATACAATTCCATAGTCTTTAAATGAGCCACAAACCAGTGCTGGTGTGTTGTTTTCTTTCTTTAGGACATGGAGCATGTATTCATCCAATTTCTCTATCCTGTGATTTAACCAGCTGTTATATTCATGGATGTATTTTAGATACTATCAAATAGACTTGAGACTATTATTATTTGAAGAACTAACTCGATTTCAGTTAGTTAATGATAGATTGAATAAATTATTAAAGTTGTTTGTGTGGCTTCAGTCTTCTTCAGGTAGAGGTCACATTTCACCCAGTGCAATCAAGTACAGGTATGAGAAGCAAATAATACAATCCTTGTATAGGAATATTGAGTGGCATATAGCATGGACTTGGAGCTTATTTCTATCCCTTTGGCAATTGAGGTGCCAAAAATCTGAAATTATATATCAATTTTTTTCCCTTTTCTACATTTGATAGTTGTAAGAATAAGGCTTTGTTTTCAAACTGAGCCGTTCCCTCATCAAATCTGTTGGTCTGCACTGAAATAATGACCCTCAAGGGTAGTATGGTCCCGGTACTATATTGCCTTGAATGTATTTTGTTTTTCAGTTTTAATAAAAGTATTTTATTTTCTATGATCTGATCCATTGTGTATTTTATATTACCTTTGGTGGCTGTGTTTCTCCTGGAATGAAAAGACTAGGTAGTGATGGTGGTTGTGGAAACAATTCTAATCCAACTTCATTAAAACTGATTTTGTGTATTAAAATGTAGAGTTTGTTGTAGCCTATAGTTTTATATAAAAGCTGTACTTTTCATCACACACAGGGACCTTGCTGCAAGGAACTGCCTAGTAGGTGAAAATAACGTGCTAAAAATTAGTGACTTTGGAATGTCTCGTCAAGAAGATGATGGAGTATATTCATCTTCAGGCTTAAAGCAGATTCCCATCAAATGGACTGCTCCAGAGGCTTTAAATTATGGTAAGGAAGTAATATTGCTGTCTGTTCGTGGCACAAAATAATTGTCTGACATCAGAAATTACAAGGGAAGTGCACTGACCTCTGATGCGTACATGCAAATTATAATTATTATAATAATTCCTACATCTTTTTCAAGACTTCTTCATGGAAGATAAGTGGTTTATTCCAAGTTTATATAGTTAGTCAGTGGGATTCCAATGGGACAGAGTGCAATCCTAACCTGTGCTGGAATAGCCAGGCCACAGTGGCTGTATTCAGAACAGGTTAGGTGCAGGCTGTAGATCATCAGTGCTGTGTCCAACGCATATTAGGTGCAGGCTAGAGTTCATCTCATGGTAAGGGGATATTTTTCCCCTGAGCACTTTCCCAGCCAGCCCTATGGGGTTACTTGGATTTATTGCAAATCAGAGCAGCCCTTGTAAGGCTGCTTGGGCCAGCAATGGGGGGGGGGGTTAGGATGTGGCCTGCGCTACCACAGCCAGTCCTGGCCCCTCCCACTTCATTTCCTGCTCTGCCCTCGCCTGCCCAAAAATGCCCCCTGCCTTTACCCAGACCACCCTACTGCCACCCTCTTCTACCCCCTATGCTGCCTAGTGCCACACTCACCTGTGCTGGTGGGGCTCTGAGCCAGCACCGGCAGGCCTGCACACATTGTTGTGCCAGCAGAGCTGGGTCACAAGTCATCCAGCCTGCAGAACCAGTTATGGCATGTTCGCAGAATTCCTGAGCTGGCCTGGGAGGGCTGTGCTGGTGCAATGTGTAGTTTGGATTGGGCTACCTGTCATGAAACCTGAACTTAGCTCCCTAAAACATCTTCTTTCTTCAAAAAGAGGTGGGATTCTTTTTCCTTCTGCAGAATACTCATCAAAATAGTTTGACATCCTTAACATATTTAAAATGCAAATGTAGCAATTGGCTTTGTGGCTGATTATAACTGATTTTCTTGTTTCTTATGTAGATCAGCGGTCTCCAAAGTGGAGACTGCTGCATGCTGGCAAAGGCTTCCCCAGCGTGGACAGCACTTACTGCTCCGCAGGGAGCCTCCGCAAAGTGCCTCCATGTGCCCCCATTTTGTCTCAGGTCCAGCTGCTTCTGCCCAGAAATCTGTGCATAAAGCCTGCTGGGGCATTGGAGGCTAGAAGTGCTGGACAGAGACAGAATGGGGGCGCATGAAGGCACTTTTAGGAGGCTCCCCAGCAGAATGGTAAGCGCCGTTCATAAGGGGAAGAGAATAGGCAGTGCGCCAAATCTGACCCATGGGCCGGATTCTGGAGAGCCCTGATACATTAGACTTGATGCTACCATGGTATGTAACTGCATTTGGGGAAATGTTACAGATCTGTACTTTGAACAGGCTACTATGTATATGCTTTTAACAATGACAGTAAATGGGACTTACTCCTGGGTAAGTGTGGGTAGGATTCAGTCTGGGTTTATTAATAATTTTCCTACTTCATGATGTCGTATCCAGTTATGACGTCACTTCTAGTGGGTCCTGACAGATTCTCAGTCTAAAAAGTGGATCTTGGTGCTAAAAGTTTGAGAACCACTGCTCTACAGAGTACAGGTATAACCTAATTATCTACAGAGTTTTCACCCGAAGTTTTATCTCAATGTGATGAAAAGGGCCCTTTAAATTAAAGGAAAAAAATTGTTTAACAATAGCCTTGTTAATGTGGCAGACAATCCATCAGTCATTCTCTCCATGCGCTTAGAACAGCTTTACTCCAAGGCAAGCAATCTCTCCCTTCCCCATGAACACATGAAAGAAGGCTAAGTGGAAGTGATTATCACCTCCTCCATTCTTTCCCCGATGCGGCTCCCGATGAAGGGAGGGATCGCTGCCTCAGAGTGAAGCCTAAAGAGAGACTGATTGTCTGCCTGATCCATTACAAAGGTCAGCAAAGCTGTTTTTAAGCCTTGAGCTTAAAGAGACATTGTTTTCTAAATGGTTTTGCTTTAACACAATTTTTTTCATCCATGTGAGCCATGGGAACGGAACCCTCGTGGATAGGGAGACTCAACCTGCGTAGGGCGAAATGTAAGGTTAAAATCTAGACTTGGTGAATGTGGCCTTGAAACCTGGGAAATGAACCTGTCACTATGTGATAGTTCCTGCTACAGAAGTCTTTTCCTAGGTTGTATTTGTGTTTAGTATTTTTGTTTGGTAAGTTTCTAAATGTTGTTGCATAACCTTTGTAAATTGCACAACCCAAGTTGATTCTACTTGGAACCTTGCACAATGTGCGTTTGAAGACAATGTTAACACTAGATTTTGATCTAACATTTTTCTCTTGACTGTCACAGCCTGTCTTTTGGGGAATAACAAACCTAATAGTGATGCAGTTTCCAACTGGTTCTTCAAGAGAACAAATATCAGTTGACTGACTTTTTAACAACTGCATGACAGAGTCAAAGGCGTATATTCCCATAATCCCAACAAACTTGGAGAGATACAATATAAAAAGCTGCTCGGGTTATTTCTGCATCTCTTTACAATAAAAAGCTACATCACTTGAATGTTTGCCTGTTACTTGTGGTGAAAGGCACACAGCCTCTACCAGAATAAAAGATGTAGTTCTTAATGTTAATATTGGCCATCTTTACCTTTAAACCAAGGTTTGAAACCAGGGTTTTGAATCTGGTTAATGCTGAGAGAGAGAGAGAGCATTTGACACAGAGTTCTCGTGAAATCCTATTGGGCAATTCCGATTTCTTATGTATAGTTGAGACTTTAGAGCACTTTCTAAATTTTCCCCATGTGTCTGTGTTACTGTTTTTACTTTAAGTTTTCATTTCTGAGTATATGTCTGCATTTTATTTTCCTTTATCAAATTAGTGTGGGGAAAATCTTATAGAATCAAATTTCCGTGTAATATCTTCCATGTTCTACTCACAGCCATGGCTTATTAGCAGCAAACAAAAAAATGTATTGTGGGAAGTGTCCCACAGTGTTATATGCAGGGATCCGCACTGAAATTCATTGCTACTTCTAGTTTGCAACTGGATAGCCAAAAAATAGTTCGCAATATGTCTCAAGAATTCCCTTTTATATTTTCTAAACAAAATTCCACCTGTGGTCCAAAATGTAGCACTCCTCCATTTTGTGTAGTCACAGGCATGTTCTTGAAAGAGCCTTGTCTATTTTTCTTCTTACTGGTCTTGTGATTTAGTATAACTATTTCTCTGTGTCACAAATAAATGATTATATCAATAATAAATAACTACTTGGCATACTTTGGGGTCTCCAAATATTCAGAGAATGGTAATTGAGTTTGCATAACTTATACTGTCTTAAGAAATAAGTTTCTTCTAACTTGCACCCCTGAATGTTAAATTACTAGATGCCGAGCTCTGAAAGGTGAAGATATTGCAGGCTTAATCATACTACAAGTATCACAGAGAATGTCCATAATTGCTCTCTGACAACCATGCAGCCTAATTCAGAACAGCATGAAATGATATTTAGTTGAAGTGCAGAGAGAACTTTCTGAAGTCAGAACTATTAGCATAACCCCAACTATTAATATCATTTATTTGTTTTGCTTTGGCTGGTAATGAACAGCTTATCCCATGTTTAAAATGATTTCCTCAATATTCAGTACCTGTAAACATTACTATAACACTCCCTTACTGCTAGAATGTTGTTGAAGAGGTAGATTCTAACATTTAAAAGTGGGAAAGGTCTTCAGAAATGTATTTGAGATTACAGAGGCCTCATCAACATAAACTGCACTCCGTTTTGGGCCACTTCTGCTTTGTAAGTTTAGCAGACATATTTTGCCCTCATTTGGACATAGTAGAAAGCCTGACAAAAAAATTATATTAGAAATAATAAATTGCTGGCAAGACATTCCTGTCGCGTACGTGGGAATATTTGGGTGTTTTAGGAATATTTGATACGTAAGGATGCTGAATTACAGAGTTGGAATGCTTTGATTTACCCCAAGGAAGATTATACATTTTCTATTTTTCTTGTAAGCAGCTTATGGCTGTGCAGATTTCTGATCTTTCAAATGTGTGAAACAATAGGAAAACATGGGAAGGGTTAATCTTAGAAGTACAGGAAAAGGAGGCGTCAACTGGCCTTTGGAAAGGACAGATAATTAGCTGGCAGAGAACAGCATCCAGGTGCAACCAATTTGGGTTTTTTTTCCAAATGCTGGCCCATGACTCAGCAAATTTGATGAGTGGTGATTGGACATGATTCCCTCTTGTGGTCCTGAAAGACTAGCTATAAGAACCAGCTAGGGATTCCTTGGGTCTCTCTCTATACCTGGCATTTGCTACCCAGGACTCTTCTGACACGGAACTGCCTTGTAACCCTTGGTAATATAGGTTAGATTTCAAGTATAGAGTAGGATAACTTAGATTCTGTTTTGTTCTTACATAAGAACATAAGAACAGCCCCACTGGATCAGGCCATAGGCCCATCTAGTCCAGCTTCCTGTATCTCACAGCGGCCCACCAAATGCCCCAGGGAGCACACCAGATAACAAGAGACCTCATCCTGGTGCTCTCCCCTACATCTGGCATACTTAACCCATTCCTAAAATCAGGAGGTTGCGCATACACATCATGGCTTGTACCCCATAATGGATTTTTCCTCCAGAAACTCGTCCAATCCCCTTTTAAAGGCGTCTAGGCTAGACGCCAGCACCACATCCTGTGGCAAGGAGTTCCACAGACCGACCACGCGCTGAGTAAAGAAATATTTTCTTTTGTCTGTCCTAACCCGCCCAACACTCAATTTTAGTGGATGTCCCCTGGTTCTGGTATTATGTGAGAGTGTAAAGAGCATCTCCCTATCCACTCTGTCCATCCCCTGCATAATTTTGTATGTCTCAATCATGTCCCCCCTCAAGCGTCTCTTTTCTAGGCTGAAAAGGCCCAAACGCCGTAGCCTTTCCTCATAAGGAAGGTGCCCCAGCCCCGTAATCATCTTAGTTGCTCTCTTTTGCACCTTTTCCATTTCCACTATGTCTTTTTTGAGATGCGGCGACCAGAACTGGACACAATACTCCAGGTGTGGCCTTACCATAGATTTGTACAACGGCATTATAATACTAACCGTTTTGTTCTCAATACCCTTCCTAATGATCCCAAGCATAGAATTGGCCTTCTTCACTGCTGCCGCACATTGGGTCGACACTTTCATCGACCTGTCCACCACCACCCCAAGATCTTTCTCCTGATCTGTCACAGACAGCTCAGAACCCATCAGCCTATATCTAAAGTTTTGATTTTTTGCCCCAATGTGCATGACTTTACACTTACCGACATTGAAGCGCATCTGCCATTTTGCTGCCCATTCTGCCAGTCTGGAGAGATCCTTCTGGAGCTCCTCACAATCACTTCTGGTCTTTACCACTCGGAAAAGTTTGGTGTCGTCTGCAAACTTAGCCACTTCACTGCTCAACCCTGTCTCCAGGTCATTTATGAAGAGGTTGAAAAGCACCGGTCCCAGGACAGATCCTTGGGGCACACCGCTTTTCACCTCTCTCCATTGTGAAAATTGCCCATTGACACCCACTCTCTGCTTCCTGGCCTCCAACCAGTTCTCAATCCACGAGAGGACCTGTCCTCTAATTCCCTGACTGTGGAGTTTTTTCAGTAGCCTTTGGTGAGGGACCGTGTCAAACGCCTTCTGAAAGTCCAGATATATAATGTCCACGGGTTCTCCCGCATCCACATGCCTGTTGACCTTTTCAAAGAATTCTATAAGGTTTGTGAGGCAAGACTTACCCTTACAGAAGCCATGCTGACTCTCCCTCAGCAAGGCCTGTTCATCTATGTGTTTTGAGATCCTATCTTTGATGAGGCATTCCACCATCTTACCCGGTATGGATGTTAGGCTGTTAGGATGTTAGGCTGGATGTTCTTGCTGTATGCATATTATTTTGTCTTTGAGTACTGCCCTTGAAGAGTGCATCCTGCCTTTTGCAGGATGAGTGGCAACCTCCTGATGTATCTGTCGCAACTTAACTTACAATAAATCTTTTACTCTTATGAGAGAGAGAGAGAGAGAGAGAGAGAGAGAGAGTCCAGTGGGGAAAAGTAATTGCTCATGGGAACCTGGGAGAGAGGAAGTCTTGTGGGACCTCATGAAAGAATACAATTGTGGTTGGTGAGCGGACAGTGGATGCCCTGGTAATTTAAGGTACTGGAGTGCTGGTTCACTCGCCTTTAACAGGAACGCTGTCACAGTTCTTATGGTTTGTGTGAGAGGAGGAAGTACAAGGTTGATTCTTAGAGTCTAGAATCTCTAGGAGCACATGAACATGCTGTTTGTGTATAACCCAAAGAAATGAGTGAAATACAACAAAACTCACTTGGTTTCTTGAGGGCATAACACCAAGTGTGCTGCCGTGGAACAGTAAAGGATAAAGTTGCAATGCTGCTGGTGAAAGACTTTTGACCTTCAGCTCAACTTAGTTGGGCTCCAGGCTGTTCCCTGCAGCCGCCATTGTTCCACGGTTGTTGTAAGTGGTCTGCCTATAAAGTAGCTTTGTCATGGGAGAAGCAATGGCTGCTATCTTGGAGGGTAAACATAATCTTGGGGGTTCTGTGAGGAGTCAGTGTAGGTGTACTTCACCTTTTCTGCAGCTGGTATTTAATATTTGCCAAAAGAATTTAGTTTTCTTTTGTTTGCTTGGATTTCAAATACACAGCAGTTTCTGTTATTAGACTGGTACAATATCATGCTGTTCTGAGGAGACATCAGGCTGGCAGCAAAAAGTCATATAAGTTCCTGAGAAGTTGTAATAGCCTATGCAGGCAGACTTTTGTAGTATGTTGTACTACTGTTGTAGCAGTGGAATGCTAGAATCCAAAGACATCACTAGGGTTTGCATCTCCCAGTCAAGGGTTCATTGCATCACTCCCATAATGGACCTCCTCCTGTACCAGACCATACATAATAAATTACAATATCATACACTCAGCCTAAAAGTAGTGGCATCATTAGGGTTGGTGTCACCCCCATTTATTTTAATATATAACAGCACCAGTGAATCAGTAACCAACAAAAAACCAGTGGCCCACTTGATGACACTCGTACAGCTGAATAACTCACACAATGGAGAGAGGTGAAAAGCGGTGTGTCCCAAGGATCGGTCCTGGGACTGCTTTTCAGCCTGTTCATAAATTACCTGGAGACAGGGTTGAGCAGCGAGGTGGCTAAGTTTGCTGATAACACCAAACTTTTTTGAGTGGTGAAGATGAGAAGAGACTGTATGGAGCTCCAGAAGGATCTCTCCAAACTGGAAGAATGGGCAGCAAAATGGCAGATGTGTTTCAATGTAAGTAAGTGTAAAGTCATGCACACTGGGGCAAAAAATCAGAACTTCACATATAGGCTAATGGGTTCTGAGCTGTCTGTGACGGAACAGATCATGGAGTGCTGGTGGACAGCTCTATGAAAGTGCCGACCCAGTGTGTGACGGCGGTGAAGAAGGCTAATTCTGTGCTTGAGATCATTTTAAAAGGTATTGTGAATTAAACGGATAATGTAATGCCATTGTACAAATGGATGGTAAGGCCACACCTGGAGTACTGTGTCCAGTTCTGGTTCCCACATCTTGAAAAGGATAGAGTAGAAATGGAAAAGGTGCAAAAGAGAGCAACCAAACTAGGCTGGGCTGGGGCACCTCCCTTATAAGGAAAGGCTACAGCATTTGGGGCTCTTCTGTCTCAAAAAAGGATGCCTGAGGAGGGACACGATTGAGACATACAAAATTATGCAGGGGATGGATAGAGTGAATAGAGAGATGCTCTTTTCCCTCTCACACAACACTAGAACCATGGTACATCCACTAAAATTGAGCATTGAGAGAGTTAGGACAGATAAAAGAAAATATTTCTTTACTCAGCGTGTAGTTAATTTGTGGAACTCCTTACCACAGGATGTGGTTATGACATCTGGCCTAGATTCCTTTAAAAGGGGATTGGACCAATTTCTGGAGGAAAAGTCCATCACGTGTTACAAACCATGATGTATAATATGCAACCTCTTGATTTTAGGGGTGGGCTACATCAGAATGCCAGATGCAAAGGAGGGCACCAGGATGCAGTTTTCTTTTTGTCTTTTTTTTAATTAACCCACACAGACATATAGACATATACCATATACCATTACTAATTAATCATACTATATCTCCTAATCTACTTACTCATCTATTTCTACCTCTTATTGATTTATCCATTTATATATATAATATACAATAATTTTTCCCTCATGCCCTATACTATATTTTCCAAATATTCACTTTCTACCAAGCGTAAACTAACTTCAATTGCTCATTAATATTAAAACAAAATAATCTAATTACCAAAATTATCACCTCAGCTGTTTCAACTCCAATCTAATTCTCCAGTTCTAATTACAGTTTTTTCTTTGACATAAAAACCACATGTAAAACAATTCTTCCACATGTTTACATTTCCAGCTATATTTTTAATACATTCTAATTCATATTTATCAATTTCATACGTATTCTTTTTTTTTTTTCTTCAAATAAATTTGGACCATTGTTATTAGCTGAATAAATCCTCCAATTTTCCTTAACCCTCAGATTACCCCTCAGGGTTCTTTTTCTTTCTTTCCATTTTTCTCCTGTAATATCTTTAATCATTTATCTCTATAACAGAATCTGATAAATCCACACTTTCTTATATAGGGTGTGTTCATTCTTCCAGTTAACTGGGATATATTTTCTCCTTCTTGTCCCAACAAATTTTGTGATTTGTGCACTCCTGTTACTCTGTCCATCTTATCTTTCTTAATCTCCATCAGCGCCTATTCTTCATCCTGTTGATCATCCTTCAAGGAGATTGACTTTCCTCCTTGTCTGATTTTTCACTCCCTAGTTTATCTTCTGCTTGTTTCTTCACATCTTCCAATTGTTCCTTACAGACATCTGTTGGGAAAGAATCTCCAGACTGGCTTGAATCTGCGAGGACCAATTCAGCTGTCATCGCTCCATAACAAGCAATCTCTCCGTATTAATCAAGATTTTCTGTATCCACATTTCTGGAACAGAGTCCATTTTGCAATTTCTCTCTAGTCCACTAGATATCCACAACGTATTATTCTCCTGACTTCCACCATGTCATTACTACTCTGCCATCCGTATTCCTTACATACCTCTTGTGGATAACAGTCCAGTGCGGTTAACGGAGAGCGAAACAAAACAAAAGAAAACAGTCTCACCATCTCTGTTGCAGAGAAAACAAAGCTCTTTCAAATCTAATGAGAATTATATCCAATTATGTCCAAGAATAATTCTGGATTTTAGTTCACACCCAAGTTATAGTTGTAATTATAATCCACCACCAATTTATTCCACGACAGAGAAAAAGAGCACTGTCAACCTCCTTAAAAAGTCTCTTGTTAACGCCTCCAATATATCCAGGGCTTTTAGCTAAATCAGTCAATCAGAGCTGGGGACAATATTAACACTGGCTTATCTTAAATTTCCAGCTTAAACTTTACACTTCACGCTTTTTTCCCCCTCTATATGGCATCTCAGCACAGAGCCAGCAGCTTGATTGCAGATCACTGCACCTCCCCCAAAACTGACACAAACGATTGGATTCCTCTGAGAAGAAAGCCCCCCGGTTGGGCTTTCAGTTTCCCAGATACCTGCACCGATGAAGATCTTGTCTCTCCTAACAAAGATCTTCAGGTCCTCTTCAGACCTGCAGTGTTTGGGGGAAAACAAACTGTCTCCCAGGAGCTCCATATGTCTGTTCGTCCACTGTTGGATCCTCCTCCTCTCAACCAGTTTTCTTTTTGTCTTGTGTGCAGCCTGAGGCATTTGGAAGGCCACTGTGAGATACAGGAAGCTGGACTTGATGGGCCTTTGGCCTGATCCAGTAGGGCTCTTCTTATGTTCTTAAGAGTTCTAGTATTAGCTAGTATTAGCTCTGATACATGGAAATGAGAGCTAACTTGTACGAAACACCTTATTGGTACCTTGCCACATCATAATAACATCTCGTTGGTTCTTGGAACAATCAGTCTCATAGGTCAGTTGTGAGTTAAGAAAATCAGTTTTAGTTACATCAGCTAGTTGTGTTTTCCTTTTCTAGTTATTTGGCTATAACCTTTGAAGGAATATAGATAATTCAATGTGATTTGTTTTGTTGCATTCTGCATTAAATTACACATCAAAAGATATGTAACATGATGGTATTATTCATAATTACCAAAGTTTCCATGTTGACCACTAGTGGTGTCACACACCCCCTCCAAGGCTGTCACCCCCTAGTGATGCACTACTGGGATCTCTGGGGTTTTGATATATAGTAGAACCTCAAAGCTTAGCACAGAATAGTAGATTTACTATCTCTACTGTATGACATTTAAACCACAGCTACAGAAAAATTGTGGCTGGTTTAGTTTGGGTGTATTGATGTTGTACAATTAATTGCTTGGTTGCAATTATGCTTGGGAAGCATCTTTTTTCCTGCCTCTGTGTCATAAGGCTGGAGTGCAGATGCTCTAGGTCAGGGGTGCTCACACTTTTTTGGCTCGAAAGCTACTTTGAAACCCAGCAAGGCCCGGAGATCTACCAGAGTTTTTTTTACAATGTTCGCGCCATCATAACATATAACATTTATGTGTACAATGTATGTTGGTGTACCTTGAGCCCCACTGAGTATAACAGGACTTACTCCTGAGTAGACATGCCTAGGATTAGGCTGTGAGGCTGCAATCCTAGCCACACTTACCTGGGAGTAAGCCCCATTGAGTACAATGGGCCTTACTCCCGGCGTTTCCTCCCAGAGGCACCTGAAGGGGGGGGGGGTCAGCACTCAGCGATCTACTCATTTTGCTTCACGATCTACCGGTAGATCGCGATCCACCTATTGAGCACCCCTGCTCTAGGTTTTAGAAAATGCATATGTTTTTCAGAAATTATTCCAAGATGGCCAGCAAGAACAACTACTGAGAATGTAATCCCTAGAACCTTCTAAAATGTAATCTGCTTTATAGAGTGTGATTGATTCGGTTATTATAAATATAGGTAGATTGATAAAATCTTCTAATCTCTATATTCCAAGGCCACTGAGAAAAGGAACACTGTCTTACTTATGATAAATACCTTATGACATTTAGGCGAAAGCTGGGCTAGTATCAATCAACAGTGTTGTATTTCAGAGACATTCCAGCATGATATTGGAACTTGCAACTTGAAGAAGTCGTTTTAAAAAATGACAGCAGTGACAATTTTAGTTCCACTCCAGACATTTAACGGCCACTCCATATTGTTAAAATAGAAAAGGGGCAATTTGGTTAGAATACAGAAACTTCACATTTTGAAGTGGATTTATACCAGAAAGAATAAAAAGAGCTTATACTGCCTCAAGCTTTTCACATTTCCTTTTCTTTGCAGATAAGGACTAGGGCTAGAAAAAGAACTGCAGAAACCCAACTGATGTTAAAACTCATCAGTGACTTTTTTTTTTATGTAGCCAGTCATATTAAAGTAAACCACATCAAGGCCTTGAGGGATTTTTTTTATTTTTGTATAAGCCCTTTTCTAAAACAATTCACTGTTAAAGCATTGAAGAGCTAGAATGACAATATCTGAACAATATCCATTAATGGATTGAGTTGGTTGGTTGTGCATTAATCCGATGAAATCAGTTTTTGTGCCAATCTTACCTTTGTTCAACAACAAAACTAAACTTTTAAAGGACCCTTACAAAGCATTAGCACAGCAATTTTCAACCACTGAGCCATGGCACACTGGTGTGCCGTGGGTGGTTCGCAGGTGTGCCGCAGGAGTTTGGGGACGGTAATTTATTAGTAGGGAAATTTGTGGATTTGAGCTCTCTGTCAGCAGCACAGTGTGCCTTGTCAATTGCCAAAAAACTGATGGTGTGCCTTGGCCATTTTAATGCCTTGTCAGTGTGCCATGAGATGAAAAAGGTTGAAAATCGCTGCATTAGAAGATGCACTAAAAACTCACCTTTAGGTACCATTCTCATGTCGATCTGATAGCATAATCACTTAAAATCTTCCTAACTACTCCAACAACAACAAACGGTGGCAGCTTTAATACTGGGACCAAGTTTGACCCACCCATGAGGCAAGCACAGCAGTTGCTTTGAACAGAGAATGAATGCAAGTGCCCCCTTCACCCATCAGCTCCCCCGCCCAGCTGCCTCAGCTTGCCTCCATTTGCCCTGCACCTCCTCTTCAGCGTGTTGCTCTGTCACTCTGTGTCAGTAATTTTCAGCCACTGTGCCGTGGCACCTTGGTGTGCTGCAAATGATCTGCAGGATTTTGGGGAGGGAGGGGTCATTTATTAGTAGGGCCATTGGGGGATCTGGGTCTCCCCCCTGCAGTGCGGTATGCCTTGTCAGTTGTCTGAAAAACAATGGTGTGCCTTGGCAATTTTAGTGCCTTGTCAGTGAGAAATGTTGAAAATCGCTGTTCTGTGTTGAAATTGGAGAGCAGCAGAGTGGGAACCAGAACAAGAACACCGGGGAGGGGGTACTGTCCCACTTCCAAAAAAGAACTTGTTTACCTTTTTTGGAAGTGGGAGAGGTGTACTTCATGCCAAGGGTGGAGGTGGTTCCATTGTGCCAGAGGATGAGAGAAAAGCAGAGAATCCCATCATTTGCCTGAAGCCACCCTGACTCAGTAGCACAGCCATCTTTTCTCCAGCACTGCCAGAATGCATGCACGTACACAGCACACAGATTATACTGTACACAAGTATAATACTATGCATGTCTACCCCGAAGTAAGTCCAATTAATTTCAGTAGGGCTTGCTCTTGAGTAAGTTTGGATATGATTGTAGCCTTAGGGTGCAATCCTAACCAATGTTCCAGGACTGGCGTAGCTATTCCAGTGGGGCATGTGCTGCATCCTGCAGTTAGGGGGCAGTCATGGAGGCCTTCTCAAGCTAAGGCAATGTTTGCTCCCTTACTTTAGAGTTCCATTGCCCTTATGTCAGTGCCGGAAAGTTGGTTAGGATTGTGGCCTTAGTTGCTTTTTGTGGCTTAACTTCTGACTTATTTTGTGTTAGGAAAGTGGTACTGGATTTTTATTTAAACTTCTCCTTTTAAGAAGCTGTCCAGCTTTTGACTTTTACATCCTAGTATGCTATTAGCTTTGCACTAAATGTACTTGTCACAGTGTTGTAAACTATGAATATTTTATCCTTTTCCTTTCAATTGATGGCTTTATATTACTGCTGTTCTATTGTTTGGTGTTTTTTTCTATTTTTATCCTCTGCTATGTTGTATTGTATGTTGTTAGCTGCCTTGGGTCTTTGATTGTAAAAAGGAAAAGTTGGGTAAAAATGTTATAAATTAAAATCCTAAGCATGCTTACCGAGAAGCAAGTTCTACTGTACAGTAGGGCTTACTACCAGATAAGTGTGTTTAGGGCTGCGGTCTAAATGGCCTACATCACATTGGAACATCAATTCATCTTAAAGCTCTGACTGCAGGAGAAATTCCCTCAAGGACATACCTCCTTGGATTGTGGTTTAAACACTTCTAAGAGCCGTCAGAGCAGCATTTCTCAAACTGTGGGTTGGGACTCAGCTGGTGTGTCGTGACCATTTCTGGTGGATCCTGCAGAGCCTCCAATGAAAATTCAGGGGATAGAAAGATCAAATAACTAATTGCCTCAAGCCCTAAGGCTATTCAAAAAGCAGCTAACTGCCCTGCTGAGCTCCTGCTGTTTGCAAGCTTATAAATATAGGGAGATAAATATTTTAGCATCTTTTTTTTTTCTCGTGTGTTTTTTCCAAGTGTGTCAATGACAGGTAGTGGGGGCAGGTGAAGGCTGGATCCCATAACTAAACCCTTCAAGTCTTGAGGCTATTCATTAGGGCTGCTTCATTGCCAGAAATGGATCAAGTTTTTTGCAAATCAATTACTATTACTTGTAAATAAATATTTTTCTACGTGACCTTTTTTAAAGTCTTATAAAGCTAGGTGGGTCCTGATAGAGTGTCATTTTAAAAAGTAGGTCCTGGTGCTAAAAATTTTGAGAACCACTTTATTAAAGTACCTGGAAGTGCTATCAGAAGAGTCTTGTAAAATTGTGATGCCTTGTCTCTCTCACAGCCCAATCCTGAGCTGCCTGGAATACCCAGGCTCGGCGGCACTGAAAAGGGCTGCTGCCGAATCTTGCGCTCTCCCGCGGGAGGCTCCTCGGGAGAAGGAGACATTTGTCCCCTTCCCCCGAGTAAGGTAAGCAACCCTGCAATGGGGCTACTTGCAGCCCTCCACGAGCGCCCTGGATCCTGTGGAGCAGAACTCAGCAGATCCTCCTCCTGCCCGCCCCCTGGCATGCCTTTTCCCCACCCCCTGACACGCCTCCTCCCTGCCCCCGCTGGCCTCCCCCCTTCCCGGAACACCTCCTCCATGCGCCCATCCACACGCCTGCCTCCCATTCCGCTGCTCTGTGGTCCGCTAAGCCGCGGAACCTGCTCTGCGGAGACCGCTAAGCCGCGGAACCTGGGCGACCGCCCCACGCAAGCCCAGCACCAGCTGGCGCTGGGCTAACACCGGTGGGAGCTCGGTGATGAGCCCCACGAACGTGCCTTACGACATGTTTGCGACTGTGGTCGGCGGCACGGAGCCATGCCACCGACCACAGGATTGGGCTCTTAGTCCCTGGTTAGAGGCTAACCCTTCTGCTTCTTCCTATATTAACCCCACTCTAATTTATTTGCTCAGTCTGCAATCTCTTTATAGTGTTCCCAAATCCATCCTTCCTTTTTGTATTATATGTCCCGCTCCTGGACAGCATGACATCCTCCAACTGAGAATCAATGTAGGGTTGGCTTGTCTGCCTGCCACTCAGCCTTATTTCAATGTTTTGAGGTTATCTCTATAGCTGACGAGTCATATGAACGATGTCACATCCTTTCTTTAAGTTTTTCTTCTGAGGTAGCTATGGGGTTCTTGCAGGCCTTATCACAGCTTCATGATGTGTGTACAGAAAACTGGCAGAGATATTAAACCATCACATTATTGCCATCTTTCTTACTATCTGGTTTTTTTGTTGGTAGGCCGATACACTTCTGAAAGTGATATATGGAGCTATGGAATCTTCCTTTGGGAAACCTTCAGTTTAGGTATAAGTCCATATCCAGGAATGACCAATCAGCAAGCACGGGAACAAGTAGAAAAAGGTAAAAACTGTGCATCTGTTTGTTGTTTTATATGTTAATAGTTTATTGCTTTCAAATAAAAGCAAAGGCCCCTACTAGTGTTGATAGGGTTGAGCCTCTGCCCAGCTCCATGTCATTCAGACATTTTGTATGGTCAGTCAGAAAGATAAAAGACAAAGAAAGACAAATAAAAATCTTCTGTGACTTATGCCCCATTTGCATACATTGTTAGTTTTGTGTGCGAACAGCATGAGTGAGGAGGACAGGAAAGACCCGCATAATATGCCTTGCTCGGTTAAGTTGGTCACAGCTAACAGGTCTCATTGATTTGACCAGTGCTTTGTCATGCCTGACTCTGTTGTATAATCATGTGTGCAAATGGGTCCAAGGTGCACAGAAAAT
This sequence comes from Tiliqua scincoides, assembly GCF_035046505.1. Taxonomy (NCBI): domain Eukaryota; kingdom Metazoa; phylum Chordata; class Lepidosauria; order Squamata; family Scincidae; genus Tiliqua; species Tiliqua scincoides. The sequence continues at coordinate 47,837,480 of NC_089822.1, forward strand.
CTGGACAGAATGCTCTGTTACTAATGACTTATTTAATTTTTTTAGCATGTTCTCTGTTTCAAAGATCTTTGCAAAACGAAGAAAGAGAAAAGGATTTCAGTTAAATGTCCTGGGGGGAGCATTTATCAGTATACCTCATGCTTTGTAGACACAAAAACTCAAGCTGCACCTCCCTTAAATCCAGAAAATTACTTATTTCTTACATGTTGTTAAATTACTTGATTCCTATATGGAATTTACCATCACATTGGCCATCCTTTCCTTAAGAGGACACAGTAAATGTCATCAATGTGGACACCAATTTTAAGCAGGTTTTCCCTCTTTGAGATTCTAGAATGTACAACCTGTTCTGGACAAGCCCTGGAGGCCTCCCTTTCATAGTTCGTTTTAGCGCAACCATTGACTTGGCCTCTACCCCCTATGAAGTTTTTTTCATGTTTGAGTAGCAGGGAGAAGGTGCTGTAGGCTGACTGAACAGGAGCAGTAAAGCAAATTTGGAATGATATTGGGAAGGGGGGGGGGAGAAAAAGACTTGATTAAAAATAGTCAAAGCTGGCAGAGACCAAAAGCAAGAAGATAAAGAAGCAAAAGGAAATGTAGTTAAGGCCACAATCCAAGGCATGCTTATTTGGAAGTAAATTCAACTGGAGAACTTCACAGTAGATCCTTAAAGCAAAGGCAGGCCATTAGGAGATCAAAACACTGGTAATAGAAGATGAAAGGCTGTATGAGAATATAATAGAAAGGCACCAAAACTGCAGTTAAAACAAAGGTAAAGATTGTTTTTGCGTTTAAGCACCATGTTGTGTTGATTTTCATCTGGCATGGCAAAAAACAGGAAGGAAGTGTAGATCTGACACGGCAAAAAACAGGAAGGAAGTGTGGAGTCAATATTTCAGACTGAACAAATTCAAGACTGAGATGGGATGACTGACACATCCTGACAATGTAACATTTTTCTAACTTGAGTAGCAGTGATTTTGTGCCTTTCAATCTGGCAGCTCAACATGGTGTGAAAAGCCTTTTTAATGTACTCATGAGAGACTAATGACAAGTCTAAGGCAATTTGGTCACTTAATTTGTAACTACCATCTTGAAGTTTTGTTTCCCAAAGTGTGCTTACATTTTCAGTTGCCCCCTTTCTCCCCCTCCCCCTTTTATATGCTAGGCTATCGAATGTCAGCACCCACGAAGTGCCCAGAGGAAATCTATAAAATAATGCAGCGGTGTTGGGATTACAACCCTGAGAACAGACCAAATTTCAGCGAGATTCATAAAGAGATGTCTGCATTGAAAAAGAAAGTGACATAGAGAGAAACCAGAAGGACTCAACTGCAGGACACTTGTCGCTTTTTCCAGAAAAGTAATATTTTTTTTGTCATGGAACACTATGCGTTTATACCACATTACTTTCAATATACTTCTTGGGTTCTTTTTAAAAATAACGGTTTGTATACAAAGTGCACCAGGCTGAAAAATGTCAACCATGTGTTAAAGAGAGAGAATGAGCTGCCAAACATGTTACATCCAGTCACGCTGATGTTGTCACTTAGGTTATGTGTAAATAGAAAACACATAGTATATGTATAGATTTAAGGAACACTGGCTCCTTACTATTACTGTGATAAACCCCTAGCAACATCTTGCTGCCATTTTTTCCTCTGCTATTGATTCAGTTTCAGATTTTCGAAACAGTCACACTACAAGCCGAGTGGTTTATGCACCATTCCTATGAATTTTCAAACTGAAGACACAGTTTTTAGTATTCAGTTTAAAAGATTACACAATATAGAGCTCTGGGGAAAAAAGAATCCCAGCAAAAGCCATCTTGGATACGCTTGTATTCTTGTTTCTTGCAGATATTTCAAGACAGTAAATGTTTTCAATACCAGGCATTATTTATTTTCAGTTTTTTTTAAGCAGGAAAAAAGGCACAATTCACCAGGAATTACCATGCGCAAATATACGTGTGATTGAGCCTATTTTTTTTTCAACAACAAAAACCAAAGCGGAATCTAATGCACCTTGTATCTGTCAGGAAAAGTTGCAGAGGATCTGTCTTTAAGAAGGATGAGCTACAGCAATACACTAGTTTTTTTTTCAGTGTGCACATTCAGAAGTGCTGTCAGCAAGAAACATGTTTGAGCACAAGAGTGGAATATAATGAAGGTAACCAGTACCACTAATTTTGGATGGGGAAGGGTAAGTGAATTACCAGATTGGAAAGTGGAAGCATTATAAATTAATTTGTGTGGCAGGAGCAAGGAAAAAGGGAAAAATTTATATTCATTCACTGTCTGAAGAGATAAGATATTTTCTTTAGCAGAAAGATACTTATGATGAAACTGAAACAAGGGAATCTTACCTTTTGTCAACAGAGTCTGGCACACGGAACGAACCATAGAGGTGAAACATAGACTCCCGTTCTCTAATTGCACTCAGAGTGTTGTAGATTTATTAAACAGACAATTTGTGTACTCAGAATAAAAAGTATCAGCACATGTCATCTCTGGAAAACCAGCAGTCAATGTGGTATCTCCTATAGCAGGAACCATTTCCAGCTCCTTTATGAGTTGTTGGTGTGGTTGTAAAGTGTTGGGTCCATAGCTGAGGGAGCTCTGTGAGAATGTCAGTTCATGCTTAAAGGACAGCAAAACAGTTGCCATAGTTGTTTCAGCCCAAGGAAATGAAGACGGGAATTTAAACCACCTTGATGTGGTTTCCTTTTGTACAGTAGAGCCAAGATGTTGGTCAAGTCTTTGAATACATGTTATCTGTTTTGCTGACCCCTTCTGGCCAGGGCACTTTTGCTCTTCTGTGTGTTTTCGTGGTAGAACAGCATGGTAATATTGAAGAGAGTGTATTCTGCTTGTAGTGTAGAAAGGTTGATGTCATAATGATAAAATTAAATGTCGGAATAAAACAGTGAAGCATCGTGTTGAAGAAAATGTTCTTCATTGTAGGTGGACTTTTAGCAATCTAGTACAGGGGGCATTGGGTGTTTCTTGCCTTATTATGACAAGGATTATGAAATGGGTTTGGCAAAGTAGTGCAGAAACAAAAGGGTGGGAAGAAAATTTAGTGTTGTGGTGTTATCCTGGCAGTTTCTTTACATACAGTGGGCATATGATGGTCATTAAAGATTTGTTTCAAAGCCACTGTTAAATGTTTATTGATTGCTATGAACCGAAAAAGATCCAAAATAGTGTGCCTTAATTCACTGGCATTCCTATGTTAACTAAAATGCACAAGGTGTTAATGAGGGACAACACATGGGGTGAAAAGTTACAAATCAGCCTGCTACATGTCTTCATCTATGCATTAATTAATGTATACATGTAAGGACAAGAATGTATTTTCTTTTATTCATGATGTTCTTAATTTTTCTCTTAAGGGTTAATATTTTTATATAGGAGAAACTATACTTTTTCCTAAAGTCTTCTGAATGTACTCTGCCTTTCAGCAAGGAAAAGGACAGTTGTAAGTCTTAATTTGATTAGTAAAACACACTGTTCTGTTCTTCTTGTACAGATGTAAAGGATAACTGCTATTTATATTTCATTTATGTAAGCAGTTAAAATTTGCAACTCATGTCCAACTGCTGTTCAGATTGAAAACCCTTTTCCATACATGAAATACCTGTAGCATTTAGAGTTTGTTCTGTCTGTCCTCTGTCCAAAAACAAGGGTGAACTCATGATCAGTAACTGGTGATATTGTTGGTATTGATTCATTCATAGAAAATAAGTTTAGTATATTGGCAGTTTTTTATAGCATTTTATGATCCATTCTCTTAGTAGTATATAATTTAGGCCTATAATAGTGGAATAATGTATTTTGGCAAGTTAAATCCATACCAGATACATGGGAAAGTGAGCTATTGTTAGTCAAGGGAGAAAGGCTGGCCAATTGCATCCCTTGTCCAGTAAATTAATCAAAGGGGAAAATAACTTCTGTTTGGTTGAACTCAGCTGTTTTCTTAATGAAGTCAGAACTTTTCATATTTAATATTGTTGTTGTTACAAGTTTTATATAGTTTACCTGTTACAGCAAAATTAAAATTCCCCTGTTTTGGAACTATGCAATATTCAATAACCTCTGTTCGGTATTTTCCATAGCAAAACCTTTAGGGTTTGGAAAGCACAGAAATCGTGTTTGCCTGGGAAGGAAATTTTGCCTTAAAGTTAACTTTTCAAATGCCAAAACTTCCAAAACCATGCCACATAAAGTGCAATTTGAACACAGTGATTTCAGTTGATTTGTACAATTTCTTGCATCTTCAAGAAATGAGATTTCAAAAAATGGTTTATAGTGAAAATTCCAAATGGAACAACAATTTTAAACAGGAAAATTGTGTTCCTATGAAAATCAAAGACACCTATCTATATTCTGAAATGTGCAATATTGAAAACTGGTTTATTTGAAAATGTCAAGAGGTACCATCCTCACTCATACAGGATCTTTTCGTAACTCTGATTCACATTTGTCCTTAAATATCTGGAACTTTTAATTTGAAGAGTGAACTTATATGTATATTTAGCAAATACTGCCTTTCAATATTGATGTAGATACCAGAACAGTGTTGGCAAACAGCAGTGTTTATAGTATAAGCCACTGGCTTGTTTGGTTAGAAAACAGTTGTAGAGAACATTTCAATTATTTTGCTCCACTGTTTGGTTTTATCTTTGGGGTTATCAGCTGACCATCTTGGCTGGTGGTTTGTCTACCTAATGGTGTCAATATATTAGTGAGATAATATGATGAAAATTCGACATTAAGCAGGCTACTGGGTGGAATTTGTACTCTGTCTGAAAAATTCCTGAGAGACGCTTGTAGTCTCACCAGTTTTAGTTAAATTCAGAATTAGAGATCTTTAAAAGGCTTTCATTAGAAATGTAGCTTCTTTCCTTACCGCTTATAATGGCTCATATGACAGGCAAAGATATGCTATATCGAGCTAAACCTATCTTCTTTAGCATTTTATAGTGATGCAATGTTAATCCATTGTACTGTATTCTTAATCTGAATGAGAAAATAGCTCTGTCATACCACTACCTGAGCCTTGAATAACAAGCCTCAGAGCCAGTACTGATGACAATCGTATTCTTTTCATCAAGCAGACACCATAAAGGAAAATTCCTAACAAGTGTTTCTGAAATGCTGTATCTTTGCAATTGATTAAGCTGACAAATTTTCTTCCAGGATGAGAATCCTCTCAGAAGGCTAAATAATCTGCACCAGGAAGCCTTGTGCTGCCAAACAGTTTTCTGTTAACAGCAGACCTTTCATAAAGGGCAGGGCTTATAAAGCACACCTTAACACTCTGGCCACAGATGGAACTTAAGGTAACCCAGTCCCAGGGTATGCAGAGTTTTAGTAACACCAACATTTTGAATTGATTCTGGAAACCAATTGTTAACCAAAGCAGTAGATGTAGGACAGGTGTGCCATCTTCCCATCCTTGCTAGCAATCTCGAAGTTTCATTTTGGACCAGCTGATGTTTCCAAACTATCTTCAAAGGCAGCCCTACCTTGAGTGTTATTACAGTATGTGAAAATGTTACCAATTTTAGTTTTGGAAGATAACTTGTTCCAAGAGTTTCAGTTTAAAAAAAAAGAAAAGAAAAACCTTCCTCATGTTACCTCCTCTTTAAATTCTGATCTCAGCTATCTTCAGGCAGCCCCATCAGCTTCTGTTTTCTTGAAACCTAAGACCTTGCCTGGCTGAACTGTTGCCCAACCACACTCTTTTCTCCCTTCAGATGTTAAACATTATCTTGGAACACTGGGGGGGGGGGTGCGCGCAGAAGGGCAAGAGTGCACATTGCTAAAAGTGACAGTCTCTTCCCTTTATAACTGGCAGCAGGTTGGGCAGTGTTTATAAGCAAGAGGACTTTTTTTCCTTTTGGTAAAATGAAAGTGAAAAAAACAAGAAAGGGACGGAAGCTGAAAGGAGGGCCAGATGGTTTAAACAGACTTGTGTTTTAGAAACTCGTTGCTGTGCAGCGATTGAACTGGTAACATAAGAACAGGAACATGTTATTTTTCAGGGCATTTGTTTGGAAGTGCTAGTCTCTGAGCAAAAACTTCCCGTGTGTAATACACAGGTGTAGGGAACATCATGCAGCAGTTTCTCTGAAGCCCATCCTTCCTCTCCCATTTTCTTTGGCAGTGCAAAAGCAACATCACTCATGACATGGGTAGGGAGAAGCCTGTCTCTGTAGCCCAGACCTGTAGCCAGTTGCAAGCTCACTTTTCCCATGGGTATTTCTTTTCCCATGGGTATTTTCCCATGGGTACTTTTCCCATGGATATGTGAAGCAACCCCAGATCGGATATTTTGGATGGTGACTTGATGGTCAGATGACCCATGTGAAGAGAACGGAGCAAAAGAGCTGTAGCCCTCTCCTCTTCTCTGCACTTCCACTCTTCTTTAAAATCTGTGAATTCAGTGTAGATGCTGACGGACCAATGGGCAGGGCTGTCCGTATGTTTTTGTATGGTTGTTTTGCAAAGGTTTCACTAAATCCTCCAGGTCTGTTGCCTCTGTTTCACTAATCATTTTTATTAATAATCTTAACTCAAAACCACTCTTTCTGCAGTGCCAGAAGATTATGGTATGACTTTTCTCCACTCCTTTTATGTCCATGCAAAATACGGTTTGTCCCTATACAGATTATGGCCTTCATTACAAATATTTGCATTAGGTATCCTGGTCAGTTGGTTGTAAAAAGAGGAAGGGCAGAAAAAGTGTCAGTCTTTGATTTTTTGGAGACTAGGAAAATCAGTGTTATGGTCTGAGACAGTACTGCAGCCCCTCCCCCCAAATTTCTTAACAAGGATCTAAAGAGCTATTGGAGGCACAAGCAAGGCTGGAGTGCACGTAATGGATTTGGGAGACTCGCCCATACAAATATATGTTTAGGATTTGGAATTCTAAGGTCATCCATAGACAGCTGGTGTAGCATGCTAAGTGGCTAAGAGACCGAGTCATGAATCGGGACATCCCTGATTCAGATCTTACACCTGATCTTACATCTGCCACTAATGCACTAGGTAGGTTATCTGCTCCCTGTCAGCCATGCCTGCAACATGAGGATAATACTCTTGAGGTTGCTATAAGCAAAAGCGGAGCGGGGAGGGGTGGCACAGTAAGTACGGCACGCTCCACAATGCGCTGTGTAAGTGGTCCCTCCCCCTCGGCATCAGAGCCATTGGGGCAACAACAGCAATGTACAATCGCTGTCCTGAATCGCACCGAGGGGAGGGGCCACTTACATGGTGCATTGCGGAATGTGCCGTACTTACAGCACCACCACCCCCAGCTCCACTTCTGGCTATAAGAATGACATCAAGAGAATACATGTGAACTGCTGTACTTTCAGAAAGTGCTACACATTCAGTAAGTTATTGTTGTGTGCAGCTGCCTTTCATGCAGTTGCTAGTTAATTGAGATTATAAAGATATCTAAGACCTCCTTGTACATGAGGCAGCACATCAAGTGTCCCCCTACCCCGTTCATTGCTTCTTCCTGCACTCCTCTTCTTCTTATGGAAAATATAGTAAATGCTTACTTCATACTAACTTTGGGCCCTAGATATTTTTAAATAACAATTGTTTAAGCTTCAGAATTTGATGGGGAACCTCCACAGAACCACACAGCCCAACAAATCAGCATTCCCACAAAGAATCGTTTTACTAAATAGGGGGTCAACTTTACCAGACAGTGAAGTTGTATGATTTGAGTATAACATAATAGGGGAAAGTGTGGCCTAATTACCAGCAAGTTTAGATCTGTGATGTAATTTGTAGTTCTGATTGTAAAACATAAGCTGCCAAATTTCACAGAACTAGAGCCTTGTATACATCAAGGAAAGGCAGATCAGCCTTCCAGCAATCCCCATTCACAACCCAAACCAACGAGAACTTGTGTCAGAAAAAGCACTTTCGAAGCTATGGAAAGGAAGTTGGTGCTTTTATTGGTTTACAAAGGAAAGATTCTTCAATGTATGAACCATCAGAACAAACATATCGGATTAATTCTCAAATATATCAAGGAAAAGCACAAGAAATTATTCTCTCTTTTTAAAGGGAGTTTTTCAGAAAGGGAAGGGAGAAATAGAGGCCCTTAGCTGTGTGGAGAAGCAGAATAATGAATATGTTTATATACAGTAAACCTGACCGATCCTTTCAGGATATGTCTGAAACTTATTATTAGATTTGTGGTTCAAATTCCACTCGTAGCTCTCATATTTTTTCAGTGCCAAAAGGTACTGAATCCCAGGAACATTTTAACATGGTTATTCCATGCTATCGAATGCAGCCAGGTTCATCAGGGCTTGCAATCGCCCATAACATCTTCCATGAAAATTAGTGACTAGCTGCTGGATTTTTTGTTTGGTCACTGAGTAGTTGCCCCCTTTGATGCATATTGGAATTGCACACTCATGTGAGTGAGCAAAGAAATTTGCAGAAAGGTTGGTTGATTTGATGGCTGTAGAAGCACTCTCTTCCAATTAGGTCTTACTTTTGGAGAGGCTTTTTCCATGGATTTGGGTAAGGTCACAGCGGCTCACTACAAACAGAGCAAAAGAATGTTGGACATTTGAGTAGGTGACTGCAGTAATTTACATCCTTTTTACATACATGTATTTTGGTGTGGATTTGGGTGTCCTTTTCTTATTTTTATTTTTTTTAGTTAGTGCCAATATATGCACCAGCAGGTTTAATATCAGGTAAAGCACCTTTTATGCTCTTTGATGTTTAAAAATAATATATTTGTGAAACACATTGATAATACATAACACTGGAAAGGGTTGCATCTTCCCAAAAAGTACAGGTGCTGAAAAAGGGAGGAATGGGAGGCTTTGAGTTGCTTTCCCGGCTTTTTAACAAGAGTCAAAATGATAGCATATGTAATACTTATTAGTTGTCTGTCCTTTGTAATTTTAACAGATCTACATTTTATCTTTTATTTATTTGTCAATGTTTTATATTCCTGTTTGAACCGAAGTTAACCTTGTTTCACTTTCCTAGCCTGTTGCAAAAAGGGATCTTCTATGTTCTTAGAAAAGATAGTTTTGAACAGCCTCTTTCTGTCTGTCTGTCTGGACCAATTACCACTAACAGGTCTGAGGGACCATTTTTTACTGTATTCCTTCAATAAATGTACAATATTTGTATCTGTTGTGTCTTTTATTTGCTCTTCAGTGGTTTCTTTTATTCCGTTTCTCCTCTAGATAAATATTCCTGACATTGTCAATGGGAAATGAAGGTGATTATAGTAAACACCCAACAAGAGCTGTTTGGTCTTATTGTGTATTCGCTTTGCTGCTTTTTGCAAGAATCTGATTTGGACTATGAATCACTAGAACTAGCTTTCCACATTTAGCTGGGTGCATCCATCCAGCACCTGGCATGCCTTAACTTTCTTTCAAAAGCATGTCTTGTCATCAGGCTGCAGTTCTGAGGGGGACTTGGAAAGAGTTGGCTGATGGTGCTGCCATTGGTGCTGAGGGCAGAGAGGCTGGTCTTGTCAGGTGGATCCTTAGCTGGTGCAGAACCTGGCCAGTCTCTGACCGTGACATCCCATAGCCTAGAAGTAGCCTATCTCTGAATGCCAGATGCAAGGGACTGACATGAGTCTCTTGTTGTTTCAAGTGCTCCATGAGGCATCTGGTGAGCCACTGTGAGATGCAGGAAGCTGGACTAGGTAGGCCTTTGGCCTGATCCAGCAGGGCTCTTCTCTTATGTTCTTATGTTTTCATCTTCCTGAGGGAAAAGACCAGAGATACTGTCATTTTTGAGAAACTGCTAAACCTAAAATGGTAAAGGCTCTTTTACTCTTTCTTAGATAGGGTTGGTCTGGTTTATCCTGTACCTGTTCAGTTGGTCCCATGTGACAAGAGACACATGCTCTCGTGTCCTGGCCCCTCTCTTCACACCCAGGAAAATTTGAGGTTTTTCCTCCTAGCATGGGGGGCAGGGCTGCTCATCTGAACTGCCCTTCTGCATGCTCTGATAAATGTGAAAGACTTGTAGGACAGATAAAGTATATCTTGAACTGGCCTTTATAGAGGAATCCTTTGCATGGCTTCCAAAGGACAAGCAGATAGATGTTCTTTATAGTTCCTGATCTAATGAAGCCCTTGTCCTCCAGTGCCTTACAAAGAAGTGACTT